>NW_025963551.1:1200000-2400000 GCF_910591885.1 Bombus terrestris | reverse complement strand
ACGTTGCACTGTACTGTGTGAAAATATTACTATTTATGTACAAATATTGATATACTGTAAACTTTTGTCAGTAGGCAACTCGATAAAGACTTCCTATTCCTCCGGCAGGTGCGAATATTTCAATGTCCCTATCTGCCAAACCGATGATTTGTGACACACCTTTACGCGACCCTCGCTCCCTGTGCTCGCCCGATAACTATAGCCTAACCTAAGACCAATCCCTCTTGCGTTCGTTATCCGATAAGGAGGCGACTAATTTCAAATTTGCGAACGTGTCGGATCGGTTGTGAGGTTGGACTAGATTCTTACAAGCGAGCGCAGCGATCGAGCAACGATAACAATTTCCAAGCTATACATATACCTTATGGTGCCGTGCATATATTTCCTGTTATTACCTTAATTTGTCAGCGATTTCGGACCTCACGTTGCAACTGTACTATGTGGAAATATTACTATTTATGTAAAACTATTGATAAACTCTAAACTTTTGTCAGTAGGCAACTCGATAAAGACTTCCTACTCCTCGGGCAGGTGCGAATATTTCAATGTCCCTATGTGCCATACCGATGATTTGTGACACACCTTTATGCGTCCCTCGCTCGCTGCGCTCGATCGATAACTATAGCCTAACCTAAAACCTATCCCTCTTGCGTTCGTTATCCGATAAGGAGGCGACTAATTTCAAATTTGCGAACGTGTCGGATCGGTTGTTCGGTTGCACTAGATTCTTACGAGCGAGGGGAGCGAGCGATCAACGATTACAATTTCCAAGCTATACATATACCTTATATTGCCTTGCATATATTTCCTGTTATTACCTCAATTTGTCAGCGATTTCGGGCCTTACGTTGCACCGTACTATGTGGAAATATTACTATTAATGTAAAACTATTGATAAACTGTAAACTTTTGTCGGTAGGCAACGCGATAAAGACTTCCGACTCCTCGGGCTGGTGCGAATATTTCAATGACCCTATGTGACAAACCGTTGGTTTGTGACACACCCTTACGCGTCCCTCGCTCCCTGTGCTCGCCCGATAACTATAGCCTAACCTAAAACCAATCCCTCTTGCGTTCGTTATCCGATAAGGAGGCGACTAATTTCAAATTTGCGAACGTGTCGGATCGGTTGTGAGGTTGGACTAGATTCTTACGAGCGAGCGGAGCGAGCGAGCAACGATTACAATTTCCAAGCTATACATATACCTTATGGTGCCGTGCATATATTTCGTGTTATTACCTTTATTTGTCAGCGATTTCGGACCTCACGTTGCAACTGTACTATGTGGAAATATTACTATTTATGTAAAACTATTGATAAACTGTAAACTTTTGTCAGTAGGCAATTCGATAAAGACTTCCTACTCCTCGGGCAGGTGCGAATATTTCAATGTCCCTATGTGCCATACCGATGATTTGTGACACACCTTTATGCGTCCCTCGCTCGCTGCGCTCGATCGATAACTATAGCCTAACCTAAAACCTATCCCTCTTGCGTTCGTTATCCGATAAGGAGGGGACTAATTTCAAATTTGCGAACGTGTCGGATCGGTTGTGAGGTTGGACTAGATTCTTACGAGCGAGCGGAGCGAGCGAGCAACGATAACAATTTCCAAGCTATACATATACCTTATGGTGCCGTGCATATATTTCCTGTTATTACCTTAATTTGTCAGCGATTTCGGACCTCACGTTGCAACTGTACTATGTGGAAATATTACTATTTATGTAAAACTATTGATAAACTGTAAACTTTTGTCAGTAGGCAACTCGATAAAGACTTCCTACTCCTCGGGCAGGTGCGAATATTTCAATGTCCCCATGTGCGAAACCGATGATTTGTGACACACCTTTACGCGACCCTCGCTCGCTGCGCTCGCTTGAAAACTATAGCCTAACCTAAAACCAATATCTCTTACGTTCGCCATTCGATAAGGAGGGGACTAATTTCAAATTTGCGAACGTGTCGGATCGGTTGGGAGGTTGGACTAGATTCTTACGAGCGAGCGGTGCGAGCGAGCAACGATTACAATTTCCAAGCTATACATATACCTTATATTGCCTTGCATATATTTCCTGTTATTACCTCAATTTGTCAGCGATTTCGGACCTCACGTTGCACTGTACTGTGTGAAAATATTACTATTTATGTACAAATATTGATATACTGTAAACTTTTGTCTGTAGGCAATTCGATAAAGACTTCCGGCTCCTGGGGCTGGTGCGAATATGTCAATGACCCTATGTGACAAACCGTTGGTTTGTGACACACACTTACGCGTCCCTCGCTCCCTGTGCTCGCCAGATAACTATAGCCTAACCTAAGACCAATCCCTCTTGCGTTCGTTATCCGATAGGGAGGCGACTAATTTCAAATTTGCGAACGTGTCGGATCGGTTGTGAGGTTGGACTAGATTCTTACAAGCGAGCGGAGCGATCGAGCAACGATAACAATTTCCAAGCTATACATATACCTTATATTGCCTTGCATATATTTCCTGTTATTACCTCAATTTGTCAGCGATTTCGGACCTTACGTTGCACCGGACTATGTGGAAATATTACTATTAATGTAAAACTATTGATAAACTGTAAACTTTTGTCAGTAGGCAATTCGATAAAGACTTCCGGCTCCTGGGGCTGGTGCGAATATTTCAATGACCCTATGTGACAAACCGTTGGTTTGTGACACACCCTTACGCGTCCCTCGCTCCCTGTGCTCGCCCGATAACTATAGCCTAACCTAAAACCAATCCCTCTTGCTTTCGTTATCCGACAAGGAGGGGACTAACTTCAAATTTGCGAACGCGTCAGATCGGTTGTGAGGTTGGACTAGATTCTTACGAGCGAGCGGAGCGAGCGAGCAACGATTACAATTTCCAAGCTATACATATACCTTATATTGCCTTGCATATATTTCCTGTTATTACCTCAATTTGTCAGCGATTTCGGACCTTACGTTGCACCGTACTATGTGGAAATATTACTATTTATGTAAAACTATTGATAAACTGTAAACTTTTGTCAGTAGGCAACGCGATAAAGACATCCAACTCCTCGGGCTGGTGCGAATATTTCAATGTCCCTAAGTGTCAAACCGTTGGTTTGTGACACACCTTCACGCGACCCTCGCTCCCTGTGCTCGCCCGATAACTATAGCCTAACCTAAGACCAATCCCTCTTGCGTTCGTTATCCGATAAGGAGGCGACTAATTTCAAATTTGCGAACGTGTCGGATCGGTTGTGAGGTTGGACTAGATTCGTACAAGCGAGCGCAGCGATCGAGCAACGATAACAATTTCCAAGCTATACATCTACCTTATGGTGCCGTGCATATATTTCCTGTTATTACCTTAATTTGTCAGCGATTTCGGACCTCACGTTGCAACTGTACTATGTGGAAATATTACTATTTATGTAAAACTATTGATAAACTCTAAACTTTTGTCAGTAGGCAACTCGATAAAGACTTCCTACTCCTCGGGCAGGTGCGAATATTTCAATGTCCCTATGTGCCATACCGATGATTTGTGACACACCTTTATGCGTCCCTCGCTCGCTGCGCTCGATCGATAACTATAGCCTAACCTAAAACCTATCCCTCTTGCGTTCGTTATCCGATAAGGAGGCGACTAATTTCAAATTTGCGAACGTGTCGGATCGGTTGTTCGGTTGCACTAGATTCTTACGAGCGAGGGGAGCGAGCGATCAACGATTACAATTTCCAAGCTATACATATACCTTATATTGCCTTGCATATATTTCCTGTTATTACCTCAATTTGTCAGCGATTTCGGGCCTTACGTTGCACCGTACTATGTGGAAATATTACTATTAATGTGAAACTATTGATAAACTGTAAACTTTTGTCGGTAGGCAACGCGATAAAGACTTCCGACTCCTCGGGCTGGTGCGAATATTTCAATGACCCTATGTGACAAACCGTTGGTTTGTGACACACCCTTACGCGTCCCTCGCTCCCTGTGCTCGCCCGATAACTATAGCCTAACCTAAAACCAATCCCTCTTGCGTTCGTTATCCGATAAGGAGGCGACTAATTTCAAATTTGCGAACGTGTCGGATCGGTTGTGAGGTTGGACTAGATTCTTACGAGCGAGCGGAGCGAGCGAGCAACGATTACAATTTCCAAGCTATACATATACCTTATGGTGCCGTGCATATATTTCGTGTTATTACCTTTATTTGTCAGCGATTTCGGACCTCACGTTGCAACTGTACTATGTGGAAATATTACTATTTATGTAAAACTATTGATAAACTGTAAACTTTTGTCAGTAGGCAATTCGATAAAGACTTCCGGCTCCTGGGGCTGGTGCGAATATTTCAATGACCTTATGTGACAAACCGTTGGTTTGTGACACACCCTTACGCGTCCCTCGCTCCCTGTGCTCGCCCGATAACGATAGCCTAACCTAAAACCAATCCCTCTTGCTTTCGTTATCCGACAAGGAGGGGACTAACTTCAAATTTGCGAACGTGTCGGATCGGTTGTGAGGTTGGACTAGATTCTTACGAGCGAGCGGAGCGAGCGAGCAACGATTACAATTTCCAAGCTATACATATACCTTATATTGCCTTGCATATATTTCCTGTTATTACCTCAATTTGTCAGCGATTTCGGACCTTACGTTGCACCGTACTATGTGGAAATATTACTATTTATGTAAAACTATTGATAAACTGTAAACTTTTGTCAGTAGGCAACGCGATAAAGACTTCCGACTCCTCGGGCTGGTGCGAATATTTCAATGTCCCTAAGTGCCAAACCGTTGGTTTGTGACACACCTTTACGCGACCCTCGCTCGCTGCGCTCGCTTGAAAACTATAGCCTAACCTGAAACCAATATCACTTACGTTCGCCATTCGATAAGGAGGGGACTAATTTCAAATTTGCGAACGTGTCGGATCGGTTGTGAGGTTGGACTAGATTCTTACGAGCGAGCGGAGCGAGCGAGCAACGATTACAATTTCCAAGCTATACATATACCTTATGGTGCCGTGCATATATTTCCTATTATTACCTCAATTTGTCAGCGATTTCGGACCTCACGTTGCATTGTACTGTGTGGAAATATTACTATTTATGTACAAATATTGATATACTGTAAACTTTTGTCTGTAGGCAATTCGATAAAGACTTCCGGCTCCTGGGGCTGGTGCGAATATTTCAATGACCCTATGTGACAAACCGTTGGTTTGTGACACACCCTTACGCGTCCCTCGCTCCCTGTGCTCGCCAGATAACTATAGCCTAACCTAAGACCAATCCCTCTTGCGTTCGTTATCCGATAGGGAGGCGACTAATTTCAAATTTGCGAACGTGTCGGATCGGTTGTGAGGTTGGACTAGATTCTTACAAGCGAGCGGAGCGATCGAGCAACGATAACAATTTCCAAGCTATACATATACTTTATATTGCCTTGCATATATTTCCTGTTATTACCTCAATTTGTCAGCGATTTCGGACCTTACGTTGCACCGGACTATGTGGAAATATTACTATTAATGTAAAACTATTGATAAACTGTAAACTTTTGTCAGTAGGCAATTCGATAAAGACTTCCGGCTCCTGGGGCTGGTGCGAATATTTCAATGACCCTATGTGACAAACCGTTGGTTTGTGACACACCCTTACGCGTCCCTCGCTCCCTGTGCTCGCCCGATAACTATAGCCTAACCTAAAACCAATCCCTCTTGCTTTCGTTATCCGACAAGGAGGGGACTAACTTCAAATTTGCGAACGTGTCAGATCGGTTGTGAGGTTGGACTAGATTCTTACGAGCGAGCGGAGCGAGCGAGCAACCATTACAATTTCCAAGTTATACATATACCTTATGGTGCCGTGCATATATTTCCTGTTATTACCTTAATTTGTCAGCGATTTCGGACCTCACGTTGCAACTGTACTATGTGGAAATATTACTATTTATGTAAAACTATTGATAAACTGTAAACTTTTGTCAGTAGGCAACTCGATAAAGACTTCCTACTCCTCGGGCAGGTGCGAATATTTCAATGTCCCTATGTGCCATACCGATGATTTGTGACACACCTTTATGCGTCCCTCGCTCGCTGCGCTCGATCGATAACTATAGCCTAACCTAAAACCTATTCCTCTTGCGTTCGTTATCCGATAAGGAGGCGACTAATTTCAAATTTGCGAACGTGTCGGATCGGTTGTTCGGTTGCACTAGATTCTTACGAGCGAGGGGAGCGAGCGATCAACGATTACAATTTCCAAGCTATACATATACCTTATATTGCCTTGCATATATTTCCTGTTATTACCTCAATTTGTCAGCGATTTCGGGCCTTACGTTGCACCGTACTATGTGGAAATATTACTATTAATGTAAAACTATTGATAAACTGTAAACTTTTGTCGGTAGGCAACGCGATAAAGACTTCCGACTCCTCGGGCTGGTGCGAATATTTCAATGACCCTATGTGACAAACCGTTGGTTTGTGACACACCCTTACGCGTCCCTCGCTCCCTGTGCTCGCCCGATAACTATAGCCTAACCTAAAACCAATCCCTCTTGCGTTCGTTATCCGATAAGGAGGCGACTAATTTCAAATTTGCGAACGTGTCGGATCGGTTGTGAGGTTGGACTAGATTCTTACGAGCGAGGGGAGCGAGCGAGCAACGATTAAAATTTCCAAGCTATACATATACCTTATGGTGCCGTGCATATATTTCGTGTTATTACCTTTATTTGTCAGCGATTTCGGACCTCACGTTGCAACTGTACTATGTGGAAATATTACTATTTATGTAAAACTATTGATAAACTGTAAACTTTTGTCAGTAGGCAATTCGATAAAGACTTCCGGCTCCTGGGGCTGGTGCGAATATTTCAATGACCCTATGTGACAAACCGTTGGTTTGTGACACACCCTTACGCGTCCCTCGCTCCCTGTGCTCGCCCGATAACTATAGCCTAACCTAAAACCAATCCCTCTTGCTTTCGTTATCCGACAAGGAGGGGACTAACTTCAAATTTGCGAACGTGTCGGATCGGTTGTGAGGTTGGACTAGATTCTTACGAGCGAGCGGAGCGAGCGAGCAACGATTACAATTTCCAAGCTATACATATACCTTATATTGCCTTGCATATATTTCCTGTTATTACCTCAATTTGTCAGCGATTTCGGACCTTACGTTGCACCGTACTATGTGGAAATATTACTATTTATGTAAAACTATTGATAAACTCTAAACTTTTGTCAGTAGGCAACGCGATAAAGACTTCCGACTCCTCGGGCTGGTGCGAATATTTCAATGTCCCTAAGTGCCAAACCGTTGGTTTGTGACACACCTTTACGCGACCCTCGCTCGCTGCGCTCGCTTGAAAACTATAGCCTAACCTGAAACCAATATCACTTACGTTCGCCATTCGATAAGGAGGGGACTAATTTCAAATTTGCGAACGTGTCGGATCGGTTGTGAGGTTGGACTAGATTCTTACGAGCGAGCGGAGCGAGCGAGCAACGATTACAATTTCCAAGATATACATATACCTTATGGTGCCGTGCATATATTTCCTATTATTACCTCAATTTGTCAGCGATTTCGGACCTCACGTTGCATTGTACTGTGTGGAAATATTACTATTTATGTACAAATATTGATATACTGTAAACTTTTGTCTGTAGGCAATTCGATAAAGACTTCCGGCTCCTGGGGCTGGTGCGAATATTTCAATGACCCTATGTGACAAACCGTTGGTTTGTGACACACCCTTACGCGTCCCTCGCTCCCTGTGCTCGCCAGATAACTATAGCCTAACCTAACACCAATCCCTCTTGCGTTCGTTATCCGGTAGGGAGGCGACTAATTTCAAATTTGCGAACGTGTCGGATCGGTTGTGAGGTTGGACTAGATTCTTACAAGCGAGCGGAGCGATCGAGCAACGATAACAATTTCCAAGCTATACATATACCTTATATTGCCTTGCATATATTTCCTGTTATTACCTCAATTTGTCAGCGATTTCGGACCTTACGTTGCACCGGACTATGTGGAAATATTACTATTAATGTAAAACTATTGATAAACTGTAAACTTTTGTCAGTAGGCAATTCGATAAAGACTTCCGGCTCCTGGGGCTGGTGCGAATATTTCAATGACCCTATGTGACAAACCGTTGGTTTGTGACACACCCTTACGCGTCCCTCGCTCCCTGTGCTCGCCCGATAACTATAGCCTAACCTAAAACCAATCCCTCTTGCTTTCGTTATCCGACAAGGAGGGGACTAACTTCAAATTTGCGAACGTGTCAGATCGGTTGTGAGGTTGGACTAGATTCTTACGAGCGAGCGGAGCGAGCGAGCAACGATTACAATTTCCAAGCTATACATATACCTTATATTGCCTTGCATATATTTCCTGTTATTACCTCAATTTGTCAGCGATTTCGGACCTTACGTTGCACCGTACTATGTGGAAATATTACTATTTATGTAAAACTATTGATAAACTGTAAACTTTTGTCAGTAGGCAACGCGATAAAGACTTCCAACTCCTCGGGCTGGTGCGAATATTTCAATGTCCCTAAGTGCCAAACCGTTGGTTTGTGACACACCTTTACGCGACCCTCGCTCCCTGTGCTCGCCCGATAACTATAGCCTAACCTAAGACCAATCCCTCTTGCGTTCGTTATCCGATAAGGAGGCGACTAATTTCAAATTTGCGAACGTGTCGGATCGGTTGTGAGGTTGGACTAGATTCTTACAAGCGAGCGCAGCGATCGAGCAACGATAACAATTTCCAAGCTATACATATACCTTATGGTGCCGTGCATATATTTCCTGTTATTACCTTAATTTGTCAGCGATTTCGGACCTCACGTTGCAACTGTACTATGTGGAAATATTACTATTTATGTAAAACTATTGATAAATTGTAAACTTTTGTCAGTAGGCAACTCGATAAAGACTTCCTACTCCTCGGGCAGGTGCGAATATTTCAATGTCCCTATGTGCCATACCGATGATTTGTGACACACCTTTATGCGTCCCTCGCTCGCTGCGCTCGATCGATAACTATAGCCTAACCTAAAACCTATCCCTCTTGCGTTCGTTATCCGATAAGGAGGCGACTAATTTCAAATTTGCGAACGTGTCGGATCGGTTGTTCGGTTGCACTAGATTCTTACGAGCGAGGGGAGCGAGCGATCAACGATTACAATTTCCAAGCTATACATATACCTTATATTGCCTTGCATATATTTCCTGTTATTACCTCAATTTGTCAGCGATTTCGGGCCTTACGTTGCACCGTACTATGTGGAAATATTACTATTAATGTAAAACTATTGATAAACTGTAAACTTTTGTCGGTAGGCAACGCGATAAAGACTTCCGACTCCTCGGGCTGGTGCGAATATTTCAATGACCCTATGTGACAAACCGTTGGTTTGTGACACACCCTTACGCGTCCCTCGCTCCCTGTGCTCGCCCGATAACTATAGCCTAACCTAAAACCAATCCCTCTTGCGTTCGTTATCCGATAAGGAGGCGACTAATTTCAAATTTGCGAACGTGTCGGATCGGTTGTGAGGTTGGACTAGATTCTTACGAGCGAGCGGAGCGAGCGAGCAACGATTACAATTTCCAAGCTATACATATACCTTATGGTGCCGTGCATATATTTCGTGTTATTACCTTTATTTGTCAGCGATTTCGGACCTCACGTTGCAACTGTACTATGTGGAAATATTACTATTAATGTAAAACTATTGATAAACTGTAAACTTTTGTCAGTAGGCAATTCGATAAAGACTTCCGGCTCCTGGGGCTGGTGCGAATATTTCAATGACCCTATGTGACAAACCGTTGGTTTGTGACACTCCCTTACGCGTCCCTCGCTCCCTGTGCTCGCCCGATAGCTATAGCCTAACCTAAAACCTATCCCTCTTGCGTTCGTTATCCGATAAGGAGGCGACTAATTTCAAATTTGCGAACGTGTCGGATCGGTTGTTCGGTTGCACTAGATTCTTACGAGCGAGGGGAGCGAGCGATCAACGATTACAATTTCCAAGCTATACATATACCTTATATTGCCTTGCATATATTTCCTGTTATTACCTCAATTTGTCAGCGATTTCGGGCCTTACGTTGCACCGTACTATGTGGAAATATTACTATTAATGTAAAACTATTGATAAACTGTAAACTTTTGTCGGTAGGCAACGCGATAAAGACTTCCGACTCCTCGGGCTGGTGCGAATATTTCAATGACCCTATGTGACAAACCGTTGGTTTGTGACACACCCTTACGCGTCCCTCGCTCCCTGTGCTCGCCCGATAACTATAGCCTAACCTAAAACCAATCCCTCTTGCGTTCGTTATCCGATAAGGAGGCGACTAATTTCAAATTTGCGAACGTGTCGGATCGGTTGTGAGGTTGGACTAGATTCTTACGAGCGAGCGGAGCGAGCGAGCAACGATTACAATTTCCAAGCTATACATATACCTTATGGTGCCGTGCATATATTTCGTGTTATTACCTTTATTTGTCAGCGATTTCGGACCTCACGTTGCAACTGTACTATGTGGAAATATTACTATTTATGTAAAACTATTGATAAACTGTAAACTTTTGTCAGTAGGCAATTCGATAAAGACTTCCGGCTCCTGGGGCTGGTGCGAATATTTCAATGACCCTATGTGACAAACCGTTGGTTTGTGACACACCCTTACGCGTCCCTCGCTCCCTGTGCTCGCCCGATAACGATAGCCTAACCTAAAACCAATCCCTCTTGCTTTCGTTATCCGACAAGGAGGGGACTAACTTCAAATTTGCGAACGTGTCAGATCGGTTGTGAGGTTGGACTAGATTCTTACGAGCGAGCGGAGCGAGCGAGCAACGATTACAATTTCCAAGCCATACATATACCTTATATTGCCTTGCATATATTTCCTGTTATTACCTCAATTTGTCAGCGATTTCGGACCTTACGTTGCACCGTACTATGTGGAAATATTACTATTTATGTAAAACTATTGATAAACTGTAAACTTTTGTCAGTAGGCAACGCGATAAAGACTTCCAACTCCTCGGGCTGGTGCGAATATTTCAATGTCCCTAAGTGCCAAACCGTTGGTTTGTGACACACCTTTACGCGACCCTCGCTCCCTGTGCTCGCCCGATAACTATAGCCTAACCTAAGACCAATCCCTCTTGCGTTCGTTATCCGATAAGGAGGCGACTAATTTCAAATTTGCGAACGTGTCGGATCGGTTGTGAGGTTGGACTAGATTCTTACGAGCGAGCGGAGCGAGCGAGCAACGATTACAATTTCCAAGCTATACATATACCTTATATTGCCTTGCATATATTTCCTGTTATTACCTCAATTTGTCAGCGATTTCGGACCTTACGTTGCACCGTACTATGTGGAAATATTACTATTTATGTAAAACTATTGATAAACTGTAAACTTTTGTCAGTAGGCAACGCGATAAAGACTTCCGACTCCTCGGGCTGGTGCGAATATTTCAATGTCCCTAAGTGCCAAACCGTTGGTTTGTGACACACCTTTACGCGACCCTCGCTCGCTGCGCTCGCTTGAAAACTATAGCCTAACCTGAAACCAATATCACTTACGTTCGCCATTCGATAAGGAGGGGACTAATTTCAAATTTGCGAACGTGTCGGATCGGTTGTGAGGTTGGACTAGATTCCTACGAGCGAGCGGAGCGAGCGAGCAACGATTACAATTTCCAAGCTATACATATACCTTATGGTGCCGTGCATATATTTCCTATTATTACCTCAATTTGTCAGCGATTTCGGACCTCACGTTGCATTGTACTGTGTGGAAATATTACTATTTATGTACAAATATTGATATACTGTAAACTTTTGTCTGTAGGCAATTCGATAAAGACTTCCGGCTCCTGCGGCTGGTGCGAATATTTCAATGACCCTATGTGACAAACCGTTGGTTTGTGACACACCCTTACGCGTCCCTCGCTCCCTGTGCTCGCCAGATAACTATAGCCTAACCTAACACCAATCCCTCTTGCGTTCGTTATCCGATAGGGAGGCGACTAATTTCAAATTTGCGAACGTGTCGGATCGGTTGTGAGGTTGGACTAGATTCTTACAAGCGAGCGGAGCGATCGAGCAACGATAACAATTTCCAAGCTATACATATACCTTATATTGCCTTGCATATATTTCCTGTTATTACCTCAATTTGTCAGCGATTTCGGACCTAACGTTGCACCGGACTATGTGGAAATATTACTATTAATGTAAAACTATTGATAAACTGTAAACTTTTGTCAGTAGGCAATTCGATAAAGACTTCCGGCTCCTGGGGCTGGTGCGAATATTTCAATGACCCTATGTGACAAACCGTTGGTTTGTGACACACCCTTTCGCGTCCCTCGCTCCCAGTGCTCGCCCGATAACTATAGCCTAACCTAAAACCAATCCCTCTTGCTTTCGTTATCCGACAAGGAGGGGACTAACTTCAAATTTGCGAACGTGTCAGATCGGTTGTGAGGTTGGACTAGATTCTTACGAGCGAGCGGAGCGAGCGAGCAACGATTACAATTTCCAAGCTATACATATACCTTATATTGCCTTGCATATATTTCCTGTTATTACCTCAATTTGTCAGCGATTTCGGACCTTACGTTGCACCGTACTATGTGGAAATATTACTATTTATGTAAAACTATTGATAAACTGTAAACTTTTGTCAGTAGGCAACGCGATAAAGACTTCCAACTCCTCGGGCTGGTGCGAATATTTCAATGTCCCTAAGTGCCAAACCGTTGGTTTGTGACACACCTTTACGCGACCCTCGCTCGCTGCGCTCGCTTGAAAACTATAGCCTAACCTAAAACCAATATCTCTTACGTTCGCCATTCGATAAGCAGGGGACTAATTTCAAATTTGCGAACGTGCCGGATCGGTTGGGAGGTTGGACTAGATTCTTACGACCGAGCGGAGCGAGCGAGCAACGATTACAATTTCCAAGCTATACATATACCTTATGGTGCCGTGCATATATTTCCTATTATTACCTCAATTTGTCAGCGATTTCGGACCTCACGTTGCATTGTACTGTGTGGAAATATTACTATTTATGTAAAACTATTGATAAACTGTAAACTTTTGTCAGTAGGCAACTCGATAAAGACTTCCTACTCCTCGGGCAGGTGCGAATATTTCAATGTCCCTATGTGCCAAACCGATGATTTGTGACACACCTTTATGCGTCCCTCGCTCGCTGCGCTCGCTCGATAACTATAGCCTAACCTAAAACCAATCCCTCTTGCGTTCGTTATCCGATAAGGAGGCGACTAATTTCAAATTTGCGAACGTGTCGGATCGGTTGTGAGGTTGGACTAGATTATTACAAGCGAGCGGAGCGATCGAGCAACGATAACAATTTCCAAGCTATACATATACCTTATGGTGCCGTGCATATATTTCCTGTTATTACCTTAATTTGTCAGCGATTTCGGACCTCACGTTGCAACTGTACTATGTGGAAATATTACTATTTATGTAAAACTATTGATAAACTGTAAACTTTTGTCAGTAGGCAACTCGATAAAGACTTCCTACTCCTCGGGCAGGTGCGAATATTTCAATGTCCCTATGTGCCATACCGATGATTTGTGACACACCTTTATGCGTCCCTCGCTCGCTGCGCTCGATCGATAACTATAGCCTAACCTAAAACCTATCCCTCTTGCGTTCGTTATCCGATAAGGAGGCGACTAATTTCAAATTTGCGAACGTGTCGGATCGGTTGTTCGGTTGCACTAGATTCTTACGAGCGAGGGGAGCGAGCGATCAACGATTACAATTTCCAAGCTATACATATACCTTATATTGCCTTGCATATATTTCCTGTTATTACCTCAATTTGTCAGCGATTTCGGGCCTTACGTTGCACCGTACTATGTGGAAATATTACTATTAATGTAAAACTATTGATAAACTGTAAACTTTTGTCGGTAGGCAACGAGATAAAGACTTCCGACTCCTCGGGCTGGTGCGAATATTTCAATGACCCTATGTGACAAACCGTTGGTTTGTGACACACCCTTACGCGTCCCTCGCTCCCTGTGCTCGCCCGATAACTATAGCCTAACCTAAAACCAATCCCTCTTGCGTTCGTTATCCGATAAGGAGGCGACTAATTTCAAATTTGCGAACGTGTCGGATCGGTTGTGAGGTTGGACTAGATTCTTACGAGCGAGCGGAGCGAGCGAGCAACGATTACAATTTCCAAGCTATACATATACCTTATGGTGCCGTGCATATATTTCGTGTTATTACCTTTATTTGTCAGCGATTTCGGACCTCACGTTGCAACTGTACTATGTGGAAATATTACTATTTATGTAAAACTATTGATAAACTGTAAACTTTTGTCAGTAGGCAATTCGATAAAGACTTCCTACTCCTCGGGCAGGTGCGAATATTTCAATGTCCCTATCTGCCAAACCGATGATTTGTGACACAGCTTTATGCGTCCCTCGCTCGCTGCGCTCGATCGATAACTATAGCCTAACCTAAAACCTATCCCTCTTGCGTTCGTTATCCGATAAGGAGGCGACTAATTTCAAATTTGCGAACGTGTCAGATCGGTTGTGAGGTTGCACTAGATTCTTACGAGCGAGGGGAGCGAGTGATCAACGATTACAATTTCCAAGCTATACATATATCTTATATTGTCCTGCATATATTTCCTATTATTACCTCAATTTGTCAGCGATTTCGGACCTCACGTTGCATTGTACTGTGTGAAAATATTACTATTTATGTAAAACTATTGATAAACTGTAAACTTTTGTCAGTAGGCAACGCGATAAAGACTTCCGACTCCTCGGGCTGGTGCGAATATTTCAATGTCCCTAAGTGCCAAACCGTTGGTTTGTGACACACCTTTACGCGACCCTCGCTCGCTGCGCTCGCTTGAAAACTATAGCCTAACCTAAAACCAATATCTCTTACGTTCGCCATTCGATAAGCAGGGGACTAATTTCAAATTTGCGAACGTGCCGGATCGGTTGGGAGGTTGGACTAGATTCTTACGAGCGAGCGGAGCGAGCGAGCAACGATTACAATTTCCAAGCTATACATATACCTTATATTGCCTTGCATATATTTCCTGTTATTACCTCAATTTGTCAGCGACTTCGGACCTCACGTTGCACTGTACTGTGTGAAAATATTACTATTTATGTACAAATATTGATATACTGTAAACTTTTGTCTGTAGGCAATTCGATAAAGACTTCCGGCTCCTGGGGCTGGTGCGAATATTTCAATGACCCTATGTGACAAACCGTTGGTTTGTGACACACCCTTACGCGTCCCTCGCTCCCTGTGCTCGCCCGATAACTATAGCCTAACCTAAAACCAATCCCTCTTGCTTTCGTTATCCGACAAGGAGGGGACTAACTTCAAATTTGCGAACGTGTCGGATCGGTTGTGAGGTTGGACTAGATTCTTACGAGCGAGCGGAGCGAGCGAGCAACGATTACAATTTCCAAGCTATACATATACCTTATATTGCCTTGCATATATTTCCTGTTATTACCTCAATTTGTCAGCGATTTCGGACCTTACGTTGCACCGTACTATGTGGAAATATTACTATTTATGTAAAACTATTGATAAACTGTAAACTTTTGTCAGTAGGCAACGCGATAAAGACTTCCGACTCCTCGGGCTGGTGCGAATATTTCAATGTCCCTAAGTGCCAAACCGTTGGTTTGTGACACACCTTTACGCGACCCTCGCTCGCTGCGCTCGCTTGAAAACTATAGCCTAACCTAAAACCAATATCACTTACGTTCGCCATTCGATAAGGAGGGGACTAATTTCAAATTTGCGAACGTGTCGGATCGGTTGTGAGGTTGGACTAGATTCTTACGAGCGAGCGGAGCGAGCGAGCAACGATTACAATTTCCAAGCTATACATATACCTTATGGTGCCGTGCATATATTTCCTATTATTACCTCAATTTGTCAGCGATTTCGGACCTCACGTTGCATTGTACTGTGTGAAAATATTACTATTTATGTACAAATATTGATATACTGTAAACTTTTGTCTGTAGGCAATTCGATAAAGACTTCCGGCTCCTGGGGCTGCTGCGAAAATTTCACTGACCCTATGTGACAAACCGTTGGTTTGTGACCCACCCTTACGCGTCCCTCGCTCCCTGTGCTCGCCCGATAACTATAGCCTAACCTAAGACCAATCCCTCTTGCGTTCGTTATCCGATAAGGAGGCGACTAATTTCAAATTTGCGAACGTGTCGGATCGGTTGTGAGGTTGGACTAGATTCTTACAAGCGAGCGCAGCGATCGAGCAACGATAACAATTTCCAAGCTATACATATACCTTATGGTGCCGTGCATATATTTCCTGTTATTACCTTAATTTGTCAGCGATTTCGGACCTCACGTTGCAACTGTACTATGTGGAAATATTACTATTTATGTAAAACTATTGATAAACTGTAAACTTTTGTCAGTAGGCAACTAGATAAAGACTTCCTACTCCTCGGGCAGGTGCGAATATTTCAATGTCCCTATCTGCCAAACCGATGATTTGTGACACACCTTTGTGCGTCCCTCGCTCGCTGCGCTCGATCGATAACTATAGCCTAACCTAAAACCTATCCCTCTTGCGTTCGTTATCCGATAAGGAGGCGACTAATTTCAAATTTGCGAACGTGTCAGATCGGTTGTGAGGTTGCACTAGATTCTTACGAGCGAGGGGAGCGAGTGATCAACGATTACAATTTCCAAGCTATACATATATCTTATATTGTCCTGCATATATTTCCTATTATTACCTCAATTTGTCAGCGATTTCGGACCTCACGTTGCATTGTACTGTGTGAAAATATTACTATTTATGTAAAACTATTGATAAACTGTAAACTTTTGTCAGTAGGCAACGCGATAAAGACTTCCGACTCCTCGGGCTGGTGCGAATATTTCAATGTCCCTAAGTGCCAAACCGTTGGTTTGTGACACACCTTTACGCGACCCTCGCTCGCTGCGCTCGCTTGAAAACTATAGCCTAACCTAAAACCAATATCTCTTACGTTCGCCATTCGATAAGCAGGGGACTAATTTCAAATTTGCGAACGTGCCGGATCGGTTGGGAGGTTGGACTAGATTCTTACGAGCGAGCGGAGCGAGCGAGCAACGATTACAATTTCCAAGCTATACATATACCTTATATTGCCTTGCATATATTTCCTGTTATTACCTCAATTTGTCAGCGATTTCGGACCTCACGTTGCACTGTACTGTGTGAAAATATTACTATTTATGTACAAATATTGATATACTGTAAACTTTTGTCTGTAGGCAATTCGATAAAGACTTCCGGCTCCTGGGGCTGGTGCGAATATTTCAATGACCCTATGTGACAAACCGTTGGTTTCTGACACACCCTTACGCGTCCCTCGCTCCCTGTGCTCGCCCGATAACTATAGCCTAACCTAAAACCAATCCCTCTTGCTTTCGTTATCCGACAAGGAGGGGACTAACTTCAAATTTGCGAACGTGTCGGATCGGTTGTGAGGTTGGACTAGATTCTTACGAGCGAGCGGAGCGAGCGAGCAACGATTACAATTTCCAAGCTATACATATACCTTATATTGCCTTGCATATATTTCCTGTTATTACCTCAATTTGTCAGCGATTACGGACCTTACGTTGCACCGTACTATGTGGAAATATTACTATTTATGTAAAACTATTGATAGACTGTAAACTTTTGTCAGTAGGCAACGCGATAAAGACTTCCGACTCCTCGGGCTGGTGCGAATATTTCAATGTCCCTAAGTGCCAAACCGTTGGTTTGTGACACACCTTTACGCGACCCTCGCTCGCTGCGCTCGCTTGAAAACTATAGCCTGACCTAAAACCAATATCTCTTACGTTCGCCATTCGATAAGCAGGGGACTAATTTCAAATTTGCGAACGTGCCGGATCGGTTGGGAGGTTGGACTAGATTCTTACGAGCGAGCGGAGCGAGCGAGCAACGATTACAATTTCCAAGCTATACATATACCTTATATTGCCTTGCATATATTTCCTGTTATTACCTCAATTTGTCAGCGATTTCGGGCCTTACGTTGCACCGTACTATGTGGAAATATTACTATTAATGTAAAGCTATTGATAAACTGTAAACTTTTGTCGGTAGGCAACGCGATAAAGACTTCCGACTCCTCGGGCTGGTGCGAATATTTCAATGACCCTATGTGACAAACCGTTGGTTTGTGACACACCCTTACGCGTCCCTCGCTCCCTGTGCTCGCCCGATAACTATAGCCTAACCTAAAACCAATCCCTCTTGCGTTCGTTATCCGATAAGGAGGCGACTAATTTCAAATTTGCGAACGTGTCGGATCGGTTGTGAGGTTGGACTAGATTCTTACGAGCGAGCGGAGCGAGCGAGCAACGATTACAATTTCCAAGCTATACATATACCTTATGGTGCCGTGCATATATTTCGTGTTATTACCTTTATTTGTCAGCGATTTCGGACCTCACGTTGCAACTGTACTATGTGGAAATATTACTGTTTATGTAAAACTATTGATAAACTGTAAACTTTTGTCAGTAGGCAATTCGATAAAGACTTCCGGCTCCTGGGGCTGGTGCGAATATTTCAATGACCCTATGTGACAAACCGTTGGTTTGTGACACACCCTTACATGTCCCTCGCTCCCTGTGCTCGCCCGATAACTATAGCCTAACCTAAAACCAATCCCTCTTGCTTTCGTTATCCGACAAGGAGGGGACCAACTTCAAATTTGCGAACGTGTCGGATCGGTTGTGAGGTTGGACTAGATTCTTACGAGCGAGCGGAGCGAGCGAGCAACGATTACAATTTCCAAGCTATACATATACCTTATATTGCCTTGCATATATTTCCTGTTATTACCTCAATTTGTCAGCGATTTCGGACCTTACGTTGCACCGTACTATGTGGAAATATTACTATTTATGTAAAACTATTGATAAACTGTAAACTTTTGTCAGTAGGCAACGCGATAAAGACTTCCGACTCCTCGGGCTGGTGCGAATATTTCAATGTCCCTAAGTGCCAAACCGTTGGTTTGTGACACACCTTTACGCGACCCTCGCTCGCTGCGCTCGCTTGAAAACTATAGCCTAACCTAAAACCAATATCTCTTACGTTCGCCATTCGATAAGGAGAGGACTAATTTCAAATTTGCGAACGTGTCGGATCGGTTGGGAGGTTGGACTAGATTCTTACGAGCGAGGGGAGCGAGCGATCAACGATTACAATTTCCAAGCTATACATATATCTTATATTGTCCTGCATATATTTCCTATTATTACCTCAATTTGTCAGCGATTTCGGACCTCACGTTGCATTGTACTGTGTGAAAATATTACTATTTATGTACAAATATTGATATACTGTAAACTTTTGTCAGTAGGCAATTCGATAAAGACTTCCGGCTCATGGGGCTGGTGCGAATATTTCAATGACCCTATGTGACAAACCGTTGGTTTGTGACACACCCTTACGCGACCCTCGCTCCCTGTGCTCGCCCGATAACTATAGCCAAACCTAAGACCAATCCCTCTTGCGTTCGTTATCCGATGAAGAGGCGACTAATTTCAAATTTGCGAACGTGTCGGATCGGTTGTGAGGTTGGACTAGATTCTTACGAGCGAGCGGAGCGATCGAGCAACGATTACAATTTCCAAGCTATACATATACCTTATGGTGCCGTGCATATATTTCCTATTATTACCTCAATTTGTCAGCGATTTCGGACCTCACGTTGCATTGTACTGTGTGAAAATATTACTATTTATGTACAAATATTGATATACTGTAAACTTTGGTCAGTACGCAATTCGATAAAGACTTCCGGCTCCTGGGGCTGGTGCGAATATTTCAATGACCCTATGTGACAAACCGTTGGTTTGTGACACACCCTTACGCGGCCCTCGCTCCCTGTGCTCCCCCGATAACTATAGCCTAACCTAAAACCAATATCTCTTACTTTCGCCATTCGATAAGGAGGGGACTAATTTCAAATTTGCGAACGTGTCGGATCGGTTGGGAGGATGGACTAGATTTTTACGAGCGAGCGGAGCGAGCGAGCAACGATTACAATTTCCAAGCTATACATATATCTTATATTGTCCTGCATATATTTCCTATTATTACCTCAATTTGTCAGCGATTTCGGACCTCACGTTGCACTGTACTGTGTGAAAATATTACTATTTATGTACAAATATTTATATACTGTAAACTTTTGTCAGTACGCAATTCGATAAAGACTTCCGGCTCGTGGGGCTGGTGCGCATATTTCAATGACCCTATGTGACAAACCGTTGGTATGTGACACACCCTTACGCGTCCCTCGCTCCCTGTGCTCGCCCGATAACTATAGCCTAACCTAAAACCAATCGCTCTTGCTTTCGTTATCCGATAAGGAGGGGACTAATTTCAAATTTGCGAACGTGTCGGATCGGTTGGGAGGTTGGACTAGATTCTTACGAGCGAGCGGAGCGAGCGAGCAACGATTACAATTTCCAAGCTATACATATGCCTTATATTGCCTTGCATATATTTCCTGTTATTACCTCAATTTGTCAGCGATTTCGGACCTCACGTTGCACTGTACTGTGTGAAAATATTACTATTTATGTACAAATATTGATATACTGTAAACTTTTGTCTGTAGGCAATTCGATAAAGACTTCCGGCTCCTGGGGCTGGTGCGAATATTTCAATGACCCTATGTGACAAACCGTTGGTTTGTGACACACCCTTACGCGTCCCTCGCTCCCTGTGCTCGCCCGATAACTATAGCCTAACCTAAAACCAATCCCTCTTGCTTTCGTTATCCGACAAGGAGGGGACTAACTTCAAATTTGCGAACGTGTCGGATCGGTTGTGAGGTTGGACTAGATTCTTACGAGCGAGCGGAGCGAGCGAGCAACGATTACAATTTCCAAGCTATACATATACCTTATATTGCCTTGCATATATTTCCTGTTATTACCTCAATTTGTCAGCGATTTCGGACCTTACGTTGCACCGTACTATGTGGAAATATTACTATTTATGTAAAACTATTGATAGACTGTAAACTTTTGTCAGTAGGCAACGCGATAAAGACTTCCGACTCCTCGGGCTGGTGCGAATATTTCAATGTCCCTAAGTGCCAAACCGTTGGTTTGTGACACACCTTTACGCGACCCTCGCTCGCTGCGCTCGCTTGAAAACTATAGCCTAACCTAAAACCAATATCTCTTACGTTCGCCATTCGATAAGCAGGGGACTAATTTCAAATTTGCGAACGTGCCGGATCGGTTGGGAGAATGGACTAGATTCTTACGAGCGAGCGGAGCGAGCGAGCAACGATTACAATTTCCAAGCTATACATATACCTTATATTGCCTTGCATATATTTCCTGTTATTACCTCAATTTGTCAGCGATTTCGGACCTCACGTTGCACTGTACTGTGTGAAAATATTACTATTTATGTACAAATATTGATATACTGTAAACTTTTGTCTGTAGGCAATTCGATAAAGACTTCCGGCTCCTGGGGCTGGTGCGAATATTTCAATGACCCTATGTGACAAACCGTTGGTTTGTGACACACCCTTACGCGTCCCTCGCTCCCTGTGCTCGCCCGATAACTATAGCCTAACCTAAAACCAATCCCTCTTGCTTTCGTTATCCGACAAGGAGGGGACTAACTTCAAATTTGCGAACGTGTCGGATCGGTTGTGAGGTTGGACTAGATTCTTACGAGCGAGCGGAGCGAGCGAGCAACGATTACAATTTCCAAGCTATACATATACCTTATATTGCCTTGCATATATTTCCTGTTATTACCTCAATTTGTCAGCGATTTCGGACCTTACGTTGCACCGTACTATGTGGAAATATTACTATTTATGTAAAACTATTGATAAACTGTAAACTTTTGTCAGTAGGCAACGCGATAAAGACTTCCGACTCCTCGGGCTGGTGCGAATATTTCAATGTCCCTAAGTGCCAAACCGTTGGTTTGTGACACACCTTTACGCGACCCTCGCTCGCTGCGCTCGCTTGAAAACTATAGCCTAACCTAAAACCAATATCTCTTACTTTCGCCATTCGATAAGCAGGGGACTAATTTCAAATTTGCGAACGTGCCGGATCGGTTGGGAGGTTGGACTAGATTCTTACGAGCGAGCGGAGCGAGCGAGCAACGATTACAATTTCCAAGCTATACATATACCTTATGGTGCCGTGCATATATTTCCTATTATTACCTCAATTTGTCAGCGATTTCGGACCTCACGTTGCATTGTACTGTGTGGAAATATTACTATTTATGTAAAACTATTGATAAACTGTAAACTTTTGTCAGTAGGCAACTCGATAAAGACTTCCTACTCCTCGGGCAGGTGCGAATATTTCAATGTCCCTATGTGCCAAACCGATGATTTGTGACACACCTTTATGCGTCCCTCGCTCGCTGCGCTCGCTCGATAACTATAGCCTAACCTAAAACCAATCCCTCTTGCGTTCGTTATCCGATAAGGAGGCGACTAATTTCAAATTTGCGAACGTGTCGGATCGGTTGTGAGGTTGGACTAGATTATTACAAGCGAGCGGAGCGATCGAGCAACGATAACAATTTCCAAGCTATACATATACCTTATGGTGCCGTGCATATATTTCCTGTTATTACCTTAATTTGTCAGCGATTTCGGACCTCACGTTGCAACTGTACTATGTGGAAATATTACTATTTATGTAAAACTATTGATAAACTGTAAACTTTTGTCAGTAGGCAACTCGATAAAGACTTCCTACTCCTCGGGCAGGTGCGAATATTTCAATGTCCCTATCTGCCAAACCGATGATTTGTGACACACCTTTATGCGTCCCTCGCTCGCTGCGCTCGATCGATAACTATAGCCTAACCCAAAACCAATCCCTCTTGTGTTCGTTATCCGATAAGGAGGGGACTAATTTCAAATTTGCGAACGTGTCGGATCGGTTGGTAGGTTGGACTAGATTCTTACGAGCGAGCGGAGCGAGCGAGCAACGATTACAATTTCCAAGCTATACATATACCTTATATTGTCCTGCATATATTTCCTGTTATTACCTCAATTTGTCAGCGATTTCGGGCCTTACGTTGCACCGTACTATGTGGAAATATTACTATTAATGTAAAACTATTGATAAACTGTAAACTTTTGTCGGTAGGCAACGCGATAAAGACTTCCGACTCCTCGGGCTGGTGCGAATATTTCAATGACCGTATGTGACAAACCGTTGGTTTGTGACACACCCTTACGCGTCCCTCGCTCCCTGTGCTCGCCCGATAACTATAGCCTAACCTAAAACCAATCCCTCTTGCGTTCGTTATCCGATAAGGAGGCGACTAATTTCAAATTTGCGAACGTGTCGGATCGGTTGTGAGGTTGGACTAGATTCTTACGAGCGAGCGGAGCGAGCGAGCAACGATTACAATTTCCAAGCTATACATATACCTTATGGTGCCGTGCATATATTTCGTGTTATTACCTTTATTTGTCAGCGATTTCGGACCTCACGTTGCAACTGTACTATGTGGAAATATTACTATTTATGTAAAACTATTGATAAACTGTAAACTTTTGTCAGCAGGCAATTCGATAAAGACTTCCGGCTCCTGGGGCTGGTGCGAATATTTCAATGACCCCATGTGACAAACCGTTGGTTTGTGACACACCCTTACGCGTCCCTCGCTCCCTGTGCTCGCCCGATAACTATTGCCTAACCTAAAACCAATCCCTCTTGCGTTCGTTATCCGATAAGGAGGCGACTAATTTCAAATTTGCGAACGTGTCGGATCGGTTGTGAGGTTGGACTAGATTCTTACGAGCGAGCGGAGCGAGCGAGCAACGATTACAATTTCCAAGCTATACATATACCTTATATTGCCTTGCATATATTTCCTGTTATTACCTCAATTTGTCAGCGATTTCGGACCTTACGTTGCACCGTACTATGTGGAAATATTACTATTTATGTAAAACTATTGATAAACTGTAAACTTTTGTCAGTAGGCAACGCGATAAAGACTTCCGACTCCTCGGGCTGGTGCGAATATTTCAATGTCCCTAAGTGCCAAACCGTTGGTTTGTGACACACCTTTACGCGACCCTCGCTCGCTGCGCTCGCTTGAAAACTATAGCCTAACCTAAAACCAATATCACTTACGTTCGCCATTCGATAAGGAGGGGACTAATTTCAAATTTGCGAACGTGTCGGATCGGTTGTGAGGTTGGACTAGATTCTTACGAGCGAGCGGAGGGAGCGAGCAACGATTACAATTTCCAAGCTATACATATACCTTATGGTGCCGTGCATATATTTCCTATTATTACCTCAATTTGTCAGCGATTTCGGACCTCACGTTGCATTGTACTGTGTGGAAATATTACTATTTATGTAAAACTATTGATAAACTGTAAACTTTTGTCAGTAGGCAACTCGATAAAGACTTCCTACTCCTCGGGCAGGTGCGAATATTTCAATGTCCCTATGTGCCAAACCGATGATTTGTGACACACCTTTATGCGTCCCTCGCTCGCTGCGCTCGATCGATAACTATAGCCTAACCTAAAACCAATCCCTCTTGTGTTCGTTATCCGACAAGGAGGGGACTAACTTCAAATTTGCGAACGTGTCGGATCGGTTGGTAGGTTGGACTAGATTCTTACGAGCGAGCGGAGCGAGCGAGCAACGATTACAATTTCCAAGCTATACATATACCTTATATTGTCCTGCATATATTTCCTGTTATTACCTCAATTTGTCAGCGATTTCGGACCTCACGTTGCAACTGTACTATGTGGAAATATTGCTATTTATGTAAAACTATTGATAAACTGTAAACTTTTGTCAGTAGGCAATTCGATAAAGACTTCCGGCTCCTGGGGCTGGTGCGAATATTTCAATGACCCTATGTGACAAACCGTTGGTTTGTGACACACCCTTACATGTCCCTCG
The DNA here is from genome assembly GCF_910591885.1 of Bombus terrestris. Classification (NCBI taxonomy): domain Eukaryota; kingdom Metazoa; phylum Arthropoda; class Insecta; order Hymenoptera; family Apidae; genus Bombus; species Bombus terrestris. The sequence continues at coordinate 2,374,910 of NW_025963551.1, read as the reverse complement.
CTCCCTGTGCTCGCCCGATAACTATAGCCTAACCTAAAACCAATCCCTCTTGCTTTCGTTATCCGACAAGGAGGGGACTAACTTCAAATTTGCGAACGTGTCGGATCGGTTGTGAAGTTGGACTAGATTCTTACGAGCGAGCGGAGCGAGCGAGCAACGATTACAATTTCCAAGCTATACATATACCTTATATTGCCTTGCATATATTTCCTGTTATTACCTCAATTTGTCAGCGATTTCGGACCTTACGTTGCACCGTACTATGTGGAAATATTACTATTTATGTAAAACTATTGATAAACTGTAAACTTTTGTCAGTAGGCAACGCGATAAAGACTTCCGACTCCTCGGGCTGGTGCGAATATTTCAATGTCCCTAAGTGCCAAACCGTTGGTTTGTGACACACCTTTACGCGACCCTCGCTCGCTGCGCTCGCTTGAAAACTATAGCCTAACCTAAAACCAATATCTCTTACGTTCGCCATTCGATAAGGAGAGGACTAATTTCAAATTTGCGAACGTGTCGGATCGGTTGGGAGGTTGGACTAGATTCTTACGAGCGAGGGGAGCGAGCGATCAACGATTACAATTTCCAAGCTATACATATATCTTATATTGTCCTGCATATATTTCCTATTATTACCTCAATTTGTCAGCGATTTCGGACCTCACGTTGCACTGTACTGTGTGAAAATATTACTATTTATGTACAAATATTGATATACTGTAAACTTTTGTCAGTAGGCAATTCGATAAAGACTTCCGGCTCATGGGGCTGGTGCGAATATTTCAATGACCCTATGTGACAAACCGTTGGTTTGTGACACACCCTTACGCGACCCTCGCTCCCTGTGCTCGCCCGATAACTATAGCCAAACCTAAGACCAATCCCTCTTGCGTTCGTTATCCGATGAAGAGGCGACTAATTTCAAATTTGCGAACGTGTCGGATCGGTTGTGAGGTTGGACTAGATTCTTACGAGCGAGCGGAGCGATCGAGCAACGATTACAATTTCCAAGCTATACATATACCTTATGGTGCCGTGCATATATTTCCTATTATTACCTCAATTTGTCAGCGATTTCGGACCTCACGTTGCACTGTACTGTGTGAAAATATTACTATTTATGTACAAATATTTATATACTGTAAACTTTTGTCAGTACGCAATTCGATAAAGACTTCCGGCTCGTGGGGCTGGTGCGCATATTTCAATGACCCTATGTGACAAACCGTTGGTATGTGACACACCCTTACGCGTCCCTCGCTCCCTGTGCTCGCCCGATAACTATAGCCCAACCTAAAACCAATCGCTCTTGCTTTCGTTATCCGATAAGGAGGGGACTAATTTCAAATTTGCGAACGTGTCGGATCGGTTGGGAGGTTGGACTAGATTCTTACGAGCGAGCGGTGCGAGCGAGCAACGATTACAATTTCCAAGCTATACATATGCCTTATATTGCCTTGCATATATTTCCTGTTATTACCTCAATTTGTCAGCGATTTCGGACCTCACGTTGCATTGTACTGTGTGAAAATATTACTATTTATGTACAAATATTGATATACTGTAAACTTTTGTCTGTAGGCAATTCGATAAAGACTTCCGGCTCCTGGGGCTGGTGCGAATATTTCAATGACCCTATGTGACAAACCGTTGGTTTGTGACACACCCTTACGCGTCCCTCGCTCCCTGTGCTCGCCCGATAACTATAGCCAAACCTAAGACCAATCCCTCTTGCGTTCGTTATCCGATGAAGAGGCGACTAATTTCAAATTTGCGAACGTGTCGGATCGGTTGTGAGGTTGGACTAGATTCTTACGAGCGAGCGGAGCGATCGAGCAACGATTACAATTTCCAAGCTATACATATACCTTATGGTGCCGTGCATATATTTCCTATTATTACCTCAATTTGTCAGCGATTTCGGACCTCACGTTGCACTGTACTGTGTGAAAATATTACTATTTATGTACAAATATTTATATACTGTAAACTTTTGTCAGTACGCAATTCGATAAAGACTTCCGGCTCGTGGGGCTGGTGCGCATATTTCAATGACCCTATGTGACAAACCGTTGGTATGTGACACACCCTTACGCGTCCCTCGCTCCCTGTGCTCGCCCGATAACTATAGCCCAACCTAAAACCAATCGCTCTTGCTTTCGTTATCCGATAAGGAGGGGACTAATTTCAAATTTGCGAACGTGTCGGATCGGTTGGGAGGTTGGACTAGATTCTTACGAGCGAGCGGTGCGAGCGAGCAACGATTACAATTTCCAAGCTATACATATGCCTTATATTGCCTTGCATATATTTCCTGTTATTACCTCAATTTGTCAGCGATTTCGGACCTCACGTTGCATTGTACTGTGTGAAAATATTACTATTTATGTACAAATATTGATATACTGTAAACTTTTGTCTGTAGGCAATTCGATAAAGACTTCCGGCTCCTGGGGCTGGTGCGAATATTTCAATGACCCTATGTGACAAACCGTTGGTTTGTGACACACCCTTACGCGTCCCTCGCTCCCTGTGCTCGCCCGATAACTATAGCCTAACCTAAAACTAATCCCTGTTGCGTTCGTTACCCGATAAGGAGGCGACTAATTTCAAATTTGCGAACGTGACGGATCGGTTGTGAGGTTGGACTAGATTCTTACGAGCGAGCGGAGCGAGCGAGCAACGATTACAATTTCCAAGCTATACATATATCTTATATTGTCCTGCATATATTTCCTATTATTACCTCAATTTGTCAGCGATTTCGGACCTCACGTTGCATTGTACTGTGTGAAAATATTACTATTTATGTAAAACTATTGATAAACTGTAAACTTTTGTCAGTAGGCAACGCGATAAAGACTTCCGACTCCTCGGGCTGGTGCGAATATTTCAATGTCCCTAAGTGCCAAACCGTTGGTTTGTGACACACCTTTACGCGACCCTCGCTCGCTGCGCTTGCTTGAAAACTATAGCCTAACCTAAAACCAGTATCTCTTACGTTCGCCATTCGATAAGGAGGGGACTAATTTCAAATTTTCGAACGTGTCGGATCGGTTGTGAGGTTGGACTAGATTTTTACGAGCGAGCGGAGCGAGCGAGCAACGATTACAATTTCCAAGCTATACATATATCTTATATTGTCCTGCATATATTTCCTATTATTACCTCAATTTGTCAGCGATTTCGGACCTCACGTTGCACTGTACTGTGTGAAAATATTACTATTTATGTACAAATATTTATATACTGTAAACTTTTGTCAGTACGCAATTCGATAAAGACTTCCGGCTCGTGGGGCTGGTGCGCATATTTCAATGTCCCTAAGTGCCAAACCGTTGGTTTGTGACACACCTTTACGCGACCCTCGCTCGCTGCGCTCGCTTGAAAACTATAGCCTAACCTAAAACCAATATCTCTTACGTTCGCCATTCGATAAGGAGAGGACTAATTTCAAATTTGCGAACGTGTCGGATCGGTTGGGTGGTTGGACTAGATTCTTACGAGCGAGGGGAGCGAGCGATCAACGATTACAATTTCCAAGCTATACATATATCTTATATTGTCCTGCATATACTTCCTATTATTACCTCAATTTGTCAGCGATTTCGGACCTCACGTTGCATTGTACTGTGTGAAAATATTACTATTTATGTACAAATATTGATAAACTGTAAACTTTTGTCAGTAGGCAACGCGATAAAGACTTCCGACTCCTCGGGCTGGTGCGAATATTTCAATGACCCTATGTGACAAACCGTTGGTTTGTGACACACCCTTACGCGACCCCCGCTCCCTGTGCTCGCCCGATAACTATAGCCAAACCTAAGACCAATCCCTCTTGCGTTCGTTATCCGATGAAGAGGCGACTAATTTCAAATTTGCGAACGTGTCGGATCGGTTGTGAGGTTGGACTAGATTCTTACGAGCGAGCGGAGCGATCGAGCAACGATTACAATTTCCAAGCTATACATATACCTTATGGTGCCGTGCATATATTTCCTATTATTACCTCAATTTGTCAGCGATTTCGGACCTCACGTTGCATTGTACTGTGTGAAAATATTACTATTTATGTACAAATATTGATATACTGTAAACTTTTGTCAGTACGCAATTCGATAAAGACTTCCGGCTCCTGGGGCTGGTGCGAATATTTCAATGACCCTATGTGACAAACCGTTGGTTTGTGACACACCCTTACGCGGCCCTCGCTCCCTGTGCTCCCCCGATAACTATAGCCTAACCTAAAACCAATATCTCTTACTTTCGCCATTCGATAAGGAGGGGACTAATTTCAAATTTGCGAACGTGTCGGATCGGTTGGGAGGATGGACTAGATTTTTACGAGCGAGCGGAGCGAGCGAGCAACGATTACAATTTCCAAGCTATACATATATCTTATATTGTCCTGCATATATTTCCTATTATTACCTCAATTTGTCAGCGATTTCGGACCTCACGTTGCATTGTACTGTTTGAAAATATTACTATTTATGTACAAATATTGATATACTGTAAACTTTTGTCAGTAGGCAATTCGATAAAGACTTCCGGCTCATGGGGCTGGTGCGAATATTTCAATGACCCTATGTGACAAACCGTTGGTTTGTGACACACCCTTACGCGACCCTCGCTCCCTGTGCTCGCCCGATAACTATAGCCAAACCTAAGACCAATCCCTCTTGCGTTCGTTATCCGATAAGGAGGCGACTAATTTCAAATTTGCGAACGTGTCGGATCGGTTGTGAGGTTGGACTAGATTCTTACGAGCGAGCGGTGCGAGCGAGCATCGATTACAATTTCCAAGCTATACATATACCTTATGGTGCCGTGCATATATTTCCTATTATTACCTCAATTTGTCAGCGATTTCGGACCTCACGTTGCATTGTACTGTGTGAAAATATTACTATTTATGTACAATTATTGATATACTGTAAACTTTTGTCAGTACGCAATTCGATAAAGACTTCCGGCTCCTGGGGCTGGTGCGAATATTTCAATGACCCTATGTGACAAACCGTTGGTTTGTGACACACCCTTACGCGGCCCTCGCTCCCTGTGCTCCCCCGATAACTATAGCCTAACCTAAAACCAATATCTCTTACTTTCGCCATTCGATAAGGAGGGGACTAATTTCAAATTTGCGAACGTGTCGGATCGGTTGGGAGGATGGACTAGATTTTTACGAGCGAGCGGAGCGAGCGAGCAACGATTACAATTTCCAAGCTATACATATATCTTATATTGTCCTGCATATATTTCCTATTATTACCTCAATTTGTCAGCGATTTCGGACCTCACGTTGCACTGTACTGTGTGAAAATATTACTATTTATGTACAAATATTTATATACTGTAAACTTTTGTCAGTAGGCAATTCGATAAAGACTTACGGCTGGTGCGAATATTTCAATGACCCTATGTGACAAACCGTTGGTTTGTGACATACCTTTATGCGTCCCTCGCTCGCAGCGCTCGCTTGAAAACTATAGCCTAACCTAAAACCAATACCTCTTACGTTCGCCATTCGATAAGGAGGGGACTAATTTCAAATTTGCGAACGTGTCGGATCGGTTGTGAGGTTGGACTAGATTCTTACGAGCGAGCGGAGCGAGCGAGCAACGATTACAATTTCCAGGCTATACCTATACCTTATATTGCCTTGCATATATTTCCTGTTATTACCTCCATTTGTCGGCGATTTCGGACCTTACGTTGCACCGTACTATGTGGAAAGATTACTATTTATGTAAAACTATTGATAAACTGTAAACTTTTGTCAGTAGGCAACGCGATAAAGACTTCCGACTCCTCGGGCTGGTGCGAATATTTCAATGTCCCTAAGTGCCAAACCGTTGGTTTGTGACACACCTTTACGCGACCCTCGCTCGCTGCGCTCGCTTGAAAACTATAGCCTAACCTAAAACCAATATCTCTTACGTTCGCCATTCGATAAGGAGGGGACTAATTTCAAATTTGCGAACGTATCGGATCGGTTGGGAGGTTGGACTATATTCTTACGAGCGAGCGGAGCGAGCGAGCAACGATTACAATTTCCAAGCTATACATATACCTTATATTGCCTTGCATATATTTCCTGTTATTACCTCAATTTGTCAGCGATTTCGGACCTCACGTTGCATTGTACTGTGTGAAAATATTACTATTTATGTACAAATATTGATATACTGTAAACTTTTGTCAGTAGGCAATTCGATAAAGACTTCCGGCTCATGGGGCTGGTGCGAATATTTCAATGACCCTATGTGACAAACCGTTGGTTTGTGACACACCCTTACGCGACCCTCGCTGCCTGTGCTCGCCCGATAACTATAGCCAAATCTAAGACCAATCCCTCTTGCGTTCGTTATCCGATAAGGAGGCGACTAATTTCAAATTTGCGAACGTGTCGGATCGGTTGTGAGGTTGGACTAGATTCTTACAAGCGAGCGGAGCGATCGAGCAACGATAACAATTTCCAAGCTATACACGTACCTTATGGTGCCGTGCATATATTTCCTGTTATTACCTTAATTTGTCAGCGATTTCGGACCTCACGTTGCAACTGTACTATGTGGAAATATTACTATTTATGTAAAACTATTGATAAACTGTAAACTTTTGTCAGTAGGCAACTCGATAAAGACTTCCTACTCCTCGGGCAGGTGCGAATATTTCAATGTCCCTATCTGCCAAACCGATGATTTGTGACACACCTTTATGCGTCCCTCGCTCGCTGCGCTCGATCGATAACTATAGCCTAACCCAAAACCAATCCCTCTTGTGTTCGTTATCCGATAAGGAGGGGACTAATTTCAAATTTGCGAACGTGTCGGATCGGTTGGTAGGTTGGACTAGATTCTTACGAGCGAGCGGAGCGAGCGAGCAACGATTACAATTTCCAAGCTATACATATACCTTATATTGTCCTGCATATATTTCCTGTTATTACCTCAATTTGTCAGAGATTTCGGACCTTACGTTGCACCGTACTATGTGGAAATATTACTATTAATGTAAAACTATTGATAAACTGTAAACTTTTGTCGGTAGGCAACGCGATAAAGACTTCCGGCTCCTGGGGCTGGTGCGAATATTTCAATGACCCTATGTGACAAACCGTTGGTTTGTGACACACCCTTACGCGACCCTCGCTCCCTGTGCTCGCCCGATAACTATAGCCTAACCTAAGACCAATCCCTCTTGCGTTCGTTATCCGATAAGGAGGCGACTAATTTCAAATTTGCGAACGTGTCGGATCGGTTGTGAGGTTGGACTAGATTCTTACGAGCGAGCGGAGCGAGCGAGCATCGATTACAATTTCCAAGCTATACATATACCTTATGGTGCCGTGCATATATTTCCTATTATTACCTCAATTTGTCAGCGATTTCGGACCTCACGTTGCACTGTACTGTGTGAAAATATTACTATTTATGTACAAATATTGATATACTGTAAACTTTTGTCAGTACGCAATTCGATAAAGACTTCCGGCTCGTGGGGCTGGTGCGCATATTTCAATGACCCTATGTGACAAACCGTTGGTATGTGACACACCCTTACGCGTCCCTCGCTCCCTGTGCTCGCCCGATAACTATAGCCTAACCTAAAACCAATCGCTCTTGCTTTCGTTATCCGATAAGGAGGGGACTAATTTCAAATTTGCGAACGTGTCGGATCGGTTGGGAGGTTGGACTAGATTCTTACGAGGGAGCGGAGCGAGCGAGCAACGATTACAATTTCCAAGCTATACATATGCCTTATATTGCCTTGCATATATTTCCTGTTATTACCTCAATTTGTCAGCGATTTCGGACCTCACGTTGCATTGTACTGTGTGAAAATATTACTATTTATGTACAAATATTGATATACTGTAAACTTTTGTCTGTAGGCAATTCGATAAAGACTTCCGGCTCCTGGGGCTGGTGCGAATATTTTAATGACCCTATGTGACAAACCGTTGGTTTGTGACACACCCTTACGCGTCCCTCGCTCCCTGTGCTCGCCCGATAACTATAGCCTAACCTAAAACCAATCCCTGTTGCGTTCGTTACCCGATAAGGAGGCGACTAATTTCAAATTTGCGAACGTGACGGATCGGTTGTGAGGTTGGACTAGATTCTTACGAGCGAGCGGAGCGAGCGAGCAACGATTACAATTTCCAAGCTATACATATATCTTATATTGTCCTGCATATATTTCCTATTATTACCTCAATTTGTCAGCGATTTCGGACCTCACGTTGCATTGTACTGTGTGAAAATATTACTATTTATGTAAAACTATTGATAAACTGTAAACTTTTGTCAGTAGGCAACGCGATAAAGACTTCCGACTCCTCGGGCTGGTGCGAATATTACAATGTCCCTAAGTGCCAAACCGTTGGTTTGTGACACACCTTTACGCGACCCTCGCTCGCTGCGCTTGCTTGAAAACTATAGCCTAACCTAAAACCAGTATCTCTTACGTTCGCCATTCGATAAGGAGGGGACTAATTTCAAATTTGCGAACGTGTCGGATCGGTTGGGAGGATGGACTAGATTTTTACGAGCGAGCGGAGCGAGCGAGCAACGATTACAATTTCCAAGCTATACATATATCTTATATTGTCCTGCATATATTTCCTATTATTACCTCAATTTGTCAGCGATTTCGGACCTCACGTTGCACCGTACTGTGTGAAAATATTACTATTTATGTACAAATATTTATATACTGTAAACTTTTGTCAGTAGGCAATTCGATAAAGACTTCCGGCTGGTGCGAATATTTCAATGACCCTATGTGACAAACCGTTGGTTTGTGACATACCTTTATGCGTCCCTCGCTCGCAGCGCTCGCTTGAAAACTATAGCCTAACCTAAAACCAATACCTCTTACGTTCGCCATTCGATAAGGAGGGGACTAATTTCAAATTTTCGAACGTGTCGGATCGGTTGGGAGGTTGGACTAGATTCTTACGAGCGAGGGGAGCGAGCGATCAACGATTACAATTTCAAAGCTATACATATATCTTCTATTGTCCTGGATATATTTCCTACTATTACCTCAATTTGTCAGCGATTTCGGACCTCACGTTGCATTGTACTGTTTGAAAATATTACTATTTATGTACAAATATTGATATACTGTAAACTTTTGTTAGTACGCAATTCGATAAAGACTTCCGGCTCCTGGGGCTGGTGCGAATATTTCAATGACCCTATGTGACAAACCGTTGGTTTGTGACACACCCTTAAGCGTCCCTCGCTCCCTGTGCTCGCCCGATAACTATAGCCTAACCTAAAACCAATCCCTCTTGCTTTCGTTATCCGATAAGGAGGGGACTAACTTCAAATTTGCGAACGTGCCGGATCGGTTGTGAGGTTGGACTAGATTCTTACGAGCGAGCGGAGCGAGCGAGCAACGATTACAATTTCCAAGCTATACCTATACCTTATATTGCCTTGCATATATTTCCTGTTATTACCTCCATTTGTCAGCGATTTCGGACCTTACGTTGCACCGTACTATGTGGAAAGATTACTATTTATGTAAAACTATTGATAAACTGTAAACTTTTGTCAGTAGGCAACTCGATAAGGACTTCCTACTCCTCGGGCAGGTGCGAATATTTCAATGACCATATGTGACAAACCGTTGGTTTGTGACATACCTTTATGCGTCCCTCGCTCGCTGCGCTCGCTTGAAAACTATAGCCTAACCTAAAACCAATATCTCTTACGTTCGCCATTCGATAAGGAGGGGACTAATTTCAAATTTGCGAACGTGTCGGATCGGTTGGGAGGATGGACTAGATTTTTACGAGCGTGCGGAGCGAGCGAGCAACGATTACAATTTCCAAGCTATACATATATCTTATATTGTCCTGCATATATTTCCTATTATTACCTAATTTTGTCAGCGATTTCAGACCTCACGTTGCACCGTACTGTGTGAAAATATTACTATTAATGTAAAACTATTGATAAACTGTAAACTTTGGTCAGTAGGCAACTCGATAGAGACTTCCGACTCCTAGTGCTGGTGCGAATTTTTCAATGTCCCTATGTGACAAACCGTTGGTTTGTGACACACCTTTATGCGTCCCTCGCTCGCTGCGCTCGATCGATAACTATAGCCTAACCTAAAACCAATCCCTCCTGTGTTCGTTATCCGATAAGGAGGCGACTAATTTCAAATTTGCGAACGTGTCGGATCGGATGTGAGGTTGCACTAGATTCTTACGAGCGAAGGGAGCGAGCGATCAACGATTACAATTTCCAAGCTATACATATATCTTATATTGTCCTGCATATATTTCCTGTTATTACCTCAATTTGTCAACGATTTCGGACCTCACGTTGCACTGTACTGTGTGAAAATATTACTATTTATGTACAAATATTGATATACTGTAAACTTTTGTCAGTACGCAATTCGATAAAGACTTCCGGCTCGTGGGGCTGGTGCGCATATTTCAATGACCCTATGTGACAAACCGTTGGTATGTGACACACCCTTACGCGTCCCTCGCTCCCTGTGCTCGCCCGATAACTATAGCCTAACCTAAAACCAATCGCTCTTGCTTTCGTTATCCGATAAGGAGGGGACTAATTTCAAATTTGCGAACGTGTCGGATCGGTTGGGAGGTTGGACTAGATTCTTACGAGCGAGCGGAGCGAGCGAGCAACGATTACAATTTCCAAGCTATACATATGCCTTATATTGCCTTGCATATATTTCCTGTTATTACCTCAATTTGTCAGCGATTTCGGACCTCACGTTGCATTGTACTGTGTGAAAATATTACTATTTATGTACAAATATTGATATACTGTAAACTTTTGTCTGTAGGCAATTCGATAAAGACTTCCGGCTCCTGGGGCTGGTGCGAATATTTCAATGACCCTATGTGACAAACCGTTGGTTTGTGACACACCCTTACGCGTCCCTCGCTCCCTGTGCTCGCCCGATAACTATAGCCTAACCTAAAACCAATCCCTGTTGCGTTCGTTACCCGATAAGGAGGCGACTAATTTCAAATTTGCGAACGTGACGGATCGGTTGTGAGGTTGGACTAGATTCTTACGAGCGAGCGGAGCGAGCGAGCAACGATTACAATTTCCAAGCTATACATATATCTTATATTGTCCTGCATATATTTCCTATTATTACCTCAATTTGTCAGCGATTTCGGACCTCACGTTGCATTGTACTGTGTGAAAATATTACTATTTATGTAAAACTATTGATAAACTGTAAACTTTTGTCAGTAGGCAACGCGATAAAGACTTCCGACTCCTCGGGCTGGTGCGAATATTACAATGTCCCTAAGTGCCAAACCGTTGGTTTGTGACACACCTTTACGCGACCCTCGCTCGCTGCGCTTGCTTGAAAACTATAGCCTAACCTAAAACCAGTATCTCTTACGTTCGCCATTCGATAAGGAGGGGACTAATTTCAAATTTTCGAACGTGTCGGATCGGTTGTGAGGTTGGACTAGATTTTTACGAGCGAGCGGAGCGAGCGAGCAACGATTAAAATTTCATAGCTATACATATATCTTATATTGTCCTGCATATATTTCCTATTATTACCTAATTTTGTCAGCGATTTCAGACCTCACGTTGCACCGTACTGTGTGAAAATATTACTATTAATGTAAAACTATTGATAAACTGTAAACTTTTGTCAGTAGGCAACGCGATAAAGACTTCCGACTCCTCGGGCTGGTGCGAATATTTCAATGTCCCTAAGTGCCAAACCGTTGGTTTGTGACACACCTTTACGCGACCCTCGCTCGCTGCGCTCGCTTGAAAACTATAGCCTAACCTAAAACCAATATCTCTTACGTTCGCCATTCGATAAGGAGGGGACTAATTTCAAATTTGCGAACGTGTCGGATCGGTTGGGAGGTTGGACTAGATTCTTACGAGCGAGCGGAGCGAGCGAGCAACGATTACAATTTCCAAGCTATACATATACCTTATATTGCCTTGCATATATTTCCTGTTATTACCTCAATTTGTCAACGATTTCGGACCTCACGTTGCACTGTACTATGTGGAAATATTACTATTTATGTAAAAGTATTGATAAACTGTAAACTTTTGTCAGTAGGCAACTCGATAAGGACTTCCTACTCCTCGGGCAGGTGCGAATATTTCAATGACCCTATGTGACAAACCGTTGGTTTGTGACATACCTTTATGCGTCCCTCGCTCGCTGCGCTCGCTTGAAAACTATAGCCTAACCTAAAACCAATATCTCTTACGTTCGCCATTCGATAAGGAGGGGACTAATTTCAAATTTGCGAACGTGTCGGATCGGTTGGGAGGATGGACTAGATTTTTACGAGCGAGCGGAGCGAGCGAGCAACGATTACAATTTCCAAGCTATACATATATCTTATATTGTCCTGCATATATTTCCTATTATTACCTAATTTTGTCAGCGATTTCAGACCTCACGTTGCACCGTACTGTGTGAAAATATTACTATTAATGTAAAACTATTGATAAACTGTAAACTTTGGTCAGTAGGCAACTCGATAGAGACTTCCGACTCCTAGTGCTGGTGCGAATTTTTCAATGTCCCTATGTGACAAACCGTTGGTTTGTGACACACCTTTATGCGTCCCTCGCTCGCTGCGCTCGATCGATAACTATAGCCTAACCTAAAACCAATCCCTCCTGTGTTCGTTATCCGATAAGGAGGCGACTAATTTCAAATTTGCGAACGTGTCGGATCGGATGTGAGGTTGCACTAGATTCTTACGAGCGAAGGGAGCGAGCGATCAACGATTACAATTTCCAAGCTATACATATATCTTATATTGTCCTGCATATATTTCCTGTTATTACCTCAATTTGTCAACGATTTCGGACCTCACGTTGCACTGTACTGTGTGAAAATATTACTATTTATGTACAAATATTGATATACTGTAAACTTTTGTCAGTACGCAATTCGATAAAGACTTCCGGCTCGTGGGGCTGGTGCGCATATTTCAATGACCCTATGTGACAAACCGTTGGTATGTGACACACCCTTACGCGTCCCTCGCTCCCTGTGCTCGCCCGATAACTATAGCCTAACCTAAAACCAATCCCTCTTGCTTTCGTTATCCGATAAGGAGGGGACTAATTTCAAATTTGCGAACGTGTCGGATCGGTTGGGAGGTTGGACTAGATTCTTACGAGCGAGCGGAGCGAGCGAGCAACGATTACAATTTCCAAGCTATACATATGCCTTATATTGCCTTGCATATATTTCCTGTTATTACCTCAATTTGTCAGCGATTTCGGACCTCACGTTGCATTGTACTGTGTGAAAATATTACTATTTATGTACAAATATTGATATACTGTAAACTTTTGTCTGTAGGCAATTCGATAAAGACTTCCGGCTCCTGGGGCTGGTGCGAATATTTCAATGACCCTATGTGACAAACCGTTGGTTTGTGACACACCCTTACGCGTCCCTCGCTCCCTGTGCTCGCCCGATAACTATAGCCTAACCTAAAACCAATCCCTGTTGCGTTCGTTACCCGATAAGGAGGCGACTAATTTCAAATTTGCGAACGTGACGGATCGGTTGTGAGGTTGGACTAGATTCTTACGAGCGAGCGGAGCGAGCGAGCAACGATTACAATTTCCAAGCTATACATATATCTTATATTGTCCTGCATATATTTCCTATTATTACCTCAATTTGTCAGCGATTTCGGACCTCACGTTGCATTGTACTGTGTGAAAATATTACTATTTATGTAAAACTATTGATAAACTGTAAACTTTTGTCAGTAGGCAACGCGATAAAGACTTCCGACTCCTCGGGCTGGTGCGAATATTACAATGTCCCTAAGTGCCAAACCGTTGGTTTGTGACACACCTTTACGCGACCCTCGCTCGCTGCGCTTGCTTGAAAACTATAGCCTAACCTAAAACCAGTATCTCTTACGTTCGCCATTCGATAAGGAGGGGACTAATTTCAAATTTTCGAACGTGTCGGATCGGTTGTGAGGTTGGACTAGATTTTTACGAGCGAGCGGAGCGAGCGAGCAACGATTAAAATTTCCAAGCTATACATATATCTTATATTGTCCTGCATATATTTCCTATTATTACCTAATTTTGTCAGCGATTTCAGACCTCACGTTGCACCGTACTGTGTGAAAATATTACTATTAATGTAAAACTATTGATAAACTGTAAACTTTGGTCAGTAGGCAACTCGATAGAGACTTCCGACTCCTAGTGCTGGTGCGCATATTTCAATGTCCCTAAGTGCCAAACCGTTGGTTTGTGACACACCTTTACGCGACCCTCGCTCGCTGCGCTTGCTTGAAAACTATAGCCTAACCTAAAACCAATATCTCTTACGTTCGCCATTCGATAAGGAGGGGACTAATTTCAAATTTGCGAACGTGTCGGATCGGTTGGGAGGATGGACTAGATTTTTACGAGCGAGCGGAGCGAGCGAGCAACGATTACAATTTCCAAGCTATACATATATCTTATATTGTCCTGCATATATTTCCTATTATTACCTCAATTTGTCAGCGATTTCGGACCTCACGTTGCACTGTACTGTGTGAAAATATTACTATTTATGTACAAATATTTATATACTGTAAACTTTTGTCAGTAGGCAATTCGATAAAGACTTCCGGCTGGTGCGAATATTTCAATGACCCTATGTGACAAACCGTTGGTTTGTGACATACCTTTATGCGTCCCTCGCTCGCAGCGCTCGCTTGAAAACTATAGCCTAACCTAAAACCAATACCTCTTACGTTCGCCATTCGATAAGGAGGGGACTAATTTCAAATTTGCGAACGTGTCGGATCGGTTGGGAGGTTGGACTAGATTCTTACGAGCGAGGGGAGCGAGCGATCAACGATTACAATTTCAAAGCTATACATATACCTTATATTGCCTTGCATATATTTCCTGTTATTACCTCAATTTGTCAACGATTTCGGACCTCACGTTGCACTGTACTATGTGGAAATATTACTATTTATGTAAAAGTATTGATAAACTGTAAACTTTTGTCAGTAGGCAACTCGATAAGGACTTCCTACTCCTCGGGCAGGTGCGAATATTTCAATGACCATATGTGACAAACCGTTGGTTTGTGACATACCTTTATGCGTCCCTCGCTCGCTGCGCTCGCTTGAAAACTATAGCCTAACCTAAAACCAATATCTCTTACGTTCGCCATTCGATAAAGAGGGGACTAATTTCAAATTTGCGAACGTGTCGGATCGTTTGGGAGGTTGGACTAGATTCTTACGAGCGAGCGGAGCGAGCGAGCAACGATTACAATTTCCAAGCTATACATATATCTTATATTGTCCTGCATATATTTCCTATTATTACCTAATTTTGTCAGCGATTTCAGACCTCACGTTGCACCGTACTGTGTGAAAATATTACTATTAATGTAAAACTATTGATAAACTGTAAACTTTGGTCAGTAGGCAACTCGATAGAGACTTCCGACTCCTAGTGCTGGTGCGAATTTTTCAATGTCCCTATGTGACAAACCGTTGGTTTGTGACACACCTTTATGCGTCCCTCGCTCGCTGCGCTCGATCGATAACTATAGCCTAACCTAAAACCAATCCCTCCTGTGTTCGTTATCCGATAAGGAGGCGACTAATTTCAAATTTGCGAACGTGTCGGATCGGATGTGAGGTTGCACTAGATTCTTACGAGCGAAGGGAGCGAGCGATCAACGATTACAATTTCCAAGCTATACATATATCTTATATTGTCCTGCATTTATTTCCTGTTATTACCTCAATTTGTCAACGATTTCGGACCTCACGTTGCACTGTACTATGTGGAAATATTACTATTTATGTAAAACTATTGATAAACTGTAAACTTTTGTCTGTAGGCAATTCGATAAAGACTTCCGGCTCCTGGGGCTGGTGCGAATGTTTCAATGACCCTATGTGACAAACCGTTGGTTTGTGACACGACCTTACGCGTCCCTCGCTCCCTGTGCTCGCCCGATAACTATAGCCTAACCTAAAACCAATCCCTCTTGCTTTCGTTATCCGATAAGGAGGCGACTAATTTCAAATTTGCGAACGTGTCGGATCGGTTGTGAGGTTGCACTAGATTCTTACGAGCGAGCGGAGCGAGCGAGCAACGATTACAATTTCCAAGCTATACATATACCTTACATTGCCTTGCATATATTTCCTGTTATTACCTCAATTTGTCAGCGATTTCGGACCTTACGTGGCACCGTACTATGTGGAAATATTACTATTTGTGTAAAACTATTGATAAACTGTAAACTTTAGTCAGCAGGCAACGCGATAAAGACTTCCGACTCCTCGGGCTGGTGCGAATATTTCAATGTCCCTAAGTGCCAAACCGTTGGTTTGTGACACACCTTTACGCGACCCTCGCTCGCTGCGCCCGCTTGAAAACTATAGTCTAACCTAAAACCAATATCTCTTACGTTCGCCATTCGATAAGGAGGGGACTAATTTCAAATTTGCGAACGTGTCGGATCGGTTGGGAGGTTGGACTAGATTCTTACGAGCGAGCGGAGCAAGCGAGCAACGATTACAATTTCCAACCTATACATATACCTTATATTGCCTTGCATATATTTCCTGTTATTACCTCAATTTGTCAGCGATTTCGGACCTCACGTTGCACTGTACTGTGTGAAAATATTACTATTTATGTACAAATATTGATATACTGTAAACTTCTGTCTGTAGGCAATTCGATAAAGACTTCCGGCCCCTGGGGCTGGTGCGAATATTTCAATGACCCTATGTGACAAACCGTTGGTTTGTGACACACCCTTACGCGTCCCTCGCTCCCTGTGCTCGCCCGATAACTATAGCCTAACCTAAAACCAATCCCTCTTGCGTTCGTTATCCGATAAGCAGGCGACTAATTTCAAATTTCCGAACGTGTCGGATCGGTTGTGAGGTTGCACTAGATTCTTACGAGCGAGCGGAGCGAGCGAGCAACGATTACAATTTCCAAGCTATACATATACCTTATATTGCCTTGCATATATTTCCTGTTATTACCACAACTTGTCAGCGATTTCGGACCTTACGTTGCACCGTACTATGTGGAAATATTACTATTTATGTAAAACTATTGATAAACTGTAAACTTTTGTCAGTAGGCAACGCGATAAAGACTTCCGACTCCTCGGGCTGGTGCGAATATTTCAATGTCCCTAAGTGCCAAACCGTTGGTTTGTGACACACCTTTACGCGACCCTCGCTCGCTGCGCTCGCTTGAAAACTATAGCCTAACCTAAAACCAATATCTCTTACGTTCGCCATTCGATAAAGAGGGGACTAATTTCAAATTTGCGAACGTGTCGGATCGTTTGGGAGGTTGGACTAGATTCTTACGAGCGAGCGGAGCGAGCGAGCAACGATTACAATTTCCAAGCTATACATATACCTTATGGTGCCGTGCATATATTTCCTGTTATTACCTTAATTTGTCAGCGATTTCGGACCTCACGCTGCAACTGTACTATGTGGAAATATTACTATTTATGTAAAACTATTGATAAACTGTAAACTTTTGTCAGTAGGCAACTCGATAAAGACTTCCTACTCCTCGGGCAGGTGCGAATATTTCAATGTCCCTATGTGATAAACCGATGATTTGTGACACACCTTTATGCGTCCCTCGCTCGCTGTGCTCGATCGATAACTATAGCCTAACCTAAAACCAATCCCTCTTGTGTTCGTTATCCGATAAGGAGGCGACTAATTTCAAATTTGCGAACGTGTCGGATCGGATATGAGGTTGCACTAGATTCTTACGAGCGAAGGGAGCGAGCGATCAACGATTACAATTTCCAAGCTATACATTTATCTTATATTGCCCTCCATATATTTCCTATTATTACCTCAATTTGTCAGTGATTTCGGACCTCACGTTGCATTGTACTGTGTGAAAATATTACTATTTATGTACAAATATTGATATACTGTAAACTTTTGTCAGTACGCAATTCGATAAAGACTTCCGGCTCCTGGGGCTGGTGCGAATATTTCAATGACCCTATGTGACAAACCGTTGGTTTGTGACACACCCTTACGCGTCCCTCGCTCCCTGTGCTCGCCCGATAACTATAGCCTAACCTAAAACCAATCCCTCTTGCTTTCGTTATCCGATAAGGAGGCGACTAATTTCAAATTTGCGAACGTGTCGGATCGGTTGTGAGGTTGCACTAGATTCTTACGAGCGAGCGGAGCGAGCGAGCAACGATTACAATTTCCAAGCTATACATATTCCTTATATTGCCTTGCATATATTTCCTGTTATTACCTCAATTTGTCAGCGATTTCGGACCTTACGTTGCACCGTACTATGTGGAAATATTACTATTTATGTAAAACTATTGATAAACTGTAAACTTTTGTCAGTAGGCAACGCGATAAAGACTTCCGACTCCTCGGGCTGGTGCGAATATTTCAATGTCCCTAAGTGCCAAACCGTTGGTTTGTGACACACCTTTACGCGATCCTCGCTCGCTGCGCTCGCTTGAAAACTTTAGCCTAACCTAAAACCAATACCTCTTACGTTCGCCATTCGATAAGGAGGGGACTAATTTCAAATTTGCGAACGTGTCGGATCGGTTCTGAGGTTGGACTAGATTCTTACGAGCGAGCGGAGCGAGCGAGCAACGATTACAATTTCCAAGCTATACATATACCATATATTGCCTTGCATATATTTCCTGTTATTACCTCAATTTGTCAGCGATTTCGGACCTCACGTTGCACTGTACTGTGTGAAAATATTACTATTTATGTAAAACTATTGATAAACTGTAAACTTTTGTCAGTAGGCAACGCGATAAAGACTTCCGACTCCTCGGGCTGGTGCGAATATTTCAATGTCCCTAAGTGCCAAACCGTTGGTTTGTGACACACCTTTACGCGTCCCTCGCTCGCTGCGCTCGCTTGAAAACTATAGCCTAACCTAAAACCAATATCTCTTACGTTCGCCATTCGATAAAGAGGGGACTAATTTCAAATTTGCGAACGTGTCGGATCGTTTGGGAGGTTGGACTAGATTTTTACGAGCGAGCGGAGCGAGCGAGCAACGATTACAATTTCCAAGCTATACATATACCTTATGGTGCCGTGCATATATTTCCTGTTATTACCTTAATTTGTCAGCGATTTCGGACCTCACGTTGCAACTGTACTATGTGGAAATATTATTATTTATGTAAAACTATTGATAAACTGTAAACTTTTGTCAGTAGGCAACTCGATAAAGACTTCCTACTCCTCGGGCAGGTGCGAATATTTCAATGTCCCTATGTGCCAAACCGATGATTTGTGACACACCTTTATGCGTCCCACGCTCGCTGCGCTCGATTGATAACTATAGCCTAACCTAAAACCAATCCCTCTTGTGTTCGTTATCCGATAAGGAGGCGACTAATTTCAAATTTGCGAACGTGTCGGATCGGATGTGAGGTTGCACTAGATTCTTACGAGCGAAGGGAGCGAGCGATCAACGATTACAATTTCCAAGCTATACATATATCTTATATTGTCCTGCATATATTTCCTATTATTACCTCAATTTGTCAGCGATTTCGGACCTCACGTTGCATTGTACTGTGTGAAAATATTACTATTTATGTACAAATATTGATATACTGTAAACTTTTGTCAGTACGCAATTCGATAAAGACTTCCCGCTCCTGGGGCTGGTGCGAATATTTCAATGACCCTATGTGACAAACCGTTGGTTTGTGACACACCCTTACGCGTCCCTCGCTCCCTGTGCTCGCCCGATAACTATAGCCTAACCTAAAACCAATCCCTCTTGCTTTCGTTATCCGATAAGGAGGGGACTAACTTCAAATTTGCGAACGTGTCGGATCGGTTGTGAGGTTGGACTAGATTCTTACGAGCGAGCGGAGCGAGCGAGCAACGATTACAATTTACAAGCTATACATATACCTTATGGTGCCGTGCATATATTTCCTGTTATTACCTTAATTTGTCAGCGATTTCGGACCTCACGTTGCAACTGTACTATGTGGAAATATTACTATTTATGTAAAACTATTGATAAACTGTAAACTTTTGTCAGTAGGCAACTCGATAAAGACTTCCTACTCCTCGGGCAGGTGCGAATGTTTCAATGTCCCTATGTGCCAAACCGATGATTTGTGACACACCCTTACGCGTCCCTCGCTCCCTGTGCTCGCCCGATAACTATAGCCTAACCTAAAACCAATCCCTCTTGCTTTCGTTATCCGATAAGGAGGCGACTAATTTCAAATTTGCGAACGTGTCGGATCGGTTGTGAGGTTGCACTAGATTCTTACGAGCGAGCGGAGCGAGCGAGCAACGATTACAATTTCCAAGCTATACATATATCTTACATTGCCTTGCATATATTTCCTGTTATTACCTCAATTTGTCAGCGATTTCGGACCTCACGTTGCACTGTACTGTGTGAAAATATTACTATTTATGTACAAATATTGATATACTGTAAACTTCTGTCTGTAGGCAATTCGATAAAGACTTCCGGCTCCTGGGGCTGGTGCGAATATTTCAATGTCCCTAAGTGCCAAACCGTTGGTTTGTGACACACCTTTACGCGACCCTCGCTCGCTGCGCTCGCTTGAAAACTATAGCCTAACCTAAAACCAATATCTCTTACGTTCGCCATTCGATAAGGAGGGGACTAATTTCAAATTTGCGAACGTGTCGGATCGGTTGTGAGGTTGCACTAGATTCTTACGAGCGAGCGGAGCGAGCGAGCAACGATTACAATTTCCAAGCTATACATATATCTTATATTGACCTGCATATATTTCCTATTATTACCTCAATTTGTCAGCGATTTCGGACCTCACGTTGCATTGTACTGTGTGAAAATATTACTATTTATGTACAAATATTGATATACTGTAAACTTTTGTCAGTACGCAATTCGATAAAGACTTCCGGCTCCTGGGGCTGGTGCGAATATTTCAATGACCCTATGTGACAAACCGTTGGTTTGTGACACACCCTTACGCGTCCCTCGCTCCCTGTGCTCGCCCGATAACTATAGCCTAACCTAAAACCAATATCTCTTACTTTCGCCATTCGATAAGGAGGGGAATAATTTCAAATTTGCGAACGTGTCGGATCGGTTGGGAGGGTGGACTAGATTTTTACGAGCGAGCGGACCGAGCGAGCAACGATTACAATTTCCAAGCTATACATATATCTTATATTGTCCTGCATATATTTCCTATTATTACCTAATTTTGTCAGCGATTTCAGACCTCACGTTGCACCGTACTGTGTGAAAATATTACTATTAATGTAAAACTATTGATAAACTGTAAACTTTGGTCAGTAGGCAACTCGATAGAGACTTCCGACTCCTAGTGCTGGTGCGAATTTTTCAATGTCCCTATGTGACAAACCGTTGGTTTGTGACACACCTTTATGCGTCCCTCGCTCGCTGCGCTCGATCGATAACTATAGCCTAACCTAAAACCAATCCCTCCTGTGTTCGTTATCCGATAAGGAGGCGACTAATTTCAAATTTGCGAACGTGTCGGATCGGATGTGAGGTTGCACTAGATTCTTACGAGCGAAGGGAGCGAGCGATCAACGATTACAATTTCCAAGCTATACATATATCTTATATTGTCCTGCATATATTTCCTGTTATTACCTCAATTTTTCAACGATTTCGGACCTCACGTTGCACTGTACTATGTGGAAATATTACTATTTATGTAAAACTATTGATAAACTGTAAACTTTTGTCAGTAGGCAACTCGATAAGGACTTCCTACTCCTCGGGCAGGTGCGAATATTTCAATGTCCCTATGTGCCAAACCGATGATTTGTGACACACCTTTATGCGTCCCTCGCTCGCTGCGCTCGATCGATAACTATAGCCTAACCTAAAACCAATCCCTCTTCTGTTCGTTATCCGATAAGGAGGCGACTAATTTCAAATTTGCGAACGTGTCGGATCGGTTGTGAGGTTGCACTAGATTCTTACGAGCGAGGGGAGCGAGCGATCAACGATTACAATTTCCAAGCTATACATATATCTTATATTGTGCTGCATATATTTCCTATTATTACCTCAATTTTTCAGCGATTTCGGACCTCACGTTGCATTGTACTGTGTGAAAATATTACTATTTATGTACAAATATTGATATACTGTAAACTTTTGTCTGTAGGCAATTCGATAAAGACTTCCGGCTCCTGGGGCTGGTGCGAATATTTCAATGACCCTATGTGACAAACCGATGATTTGTGACACACCTTTATGCGTCCCTCGCTCGCTGCGCTCGATCGATAACTATAGCCTAACCTAAAACCAATATCTCTTACGTTCGCCATTCGATAAAGAGGGGACTAATTTCAAATTTGCGAACGTGTCGGATCGGTTGTGAGGTTGGACTAGATTTTTACGAGCGAGCGGAGCGAGCGAGCAACGATTAAAATTTCCAAGCTATACATATATCTTATATTGTCCTGCATATATTTCCTATTATTACCCAATTTTGTCAGCGATTTCAGACCTCACGTTGCACCGTACTGTGTGAAAATATTACTATTAATGTAAAACTATTGATAAACTGTAAACTTTGGTCAGTAGGCAACTCGATAGAGACTTCCGACTCATAGGGCTGGTGCGAATATTTCAATGTCCCTATGTGACAAACCGTTGGTTTGTGACATACCTTTATGCTTCCCTCGCTCGCTGCGCTCGATCGATAACTATAGCCTAACCTAAAACCAATCCCTCTTGTGTTCGTTATCCGATAAGGAGGCGACCAATTTCAAATTTGCGAACGTGTCGGATCGGTTGTGAGGTTGCACTAGATTCTTACGAGCGAGCGGAGCGAGCGAGCAACGATTACAAGCTATACATATACCTTATATTGCCTTGCATATATTTCCTGTTATTACCTCAATTTGTCAGCGATTTCGGACCTTACGTTGCACCGTACTATGTGGAAATATTACTATTTATGTAAAACTATTGATAAACTGTAAACTTTTGTCTGTAGGCAATTCGATAAAGACTTCCGGCTCCTGGGGCTGGTGCGAATATTTCAATGACCCTATGTGACAAACCGTTGGTTTGTGACACGACCTTACGCGTCCCTCGCTCCCTGTGCTCGCCCGATAACTATAGCCTAACCTAAAACCAATCCCTCTTGCTTTCGTTATCCGATAAGGAGGCGAGTAATTTCAAATTTGCGAACGTGTCGGATCGGTTGTGAGGTTGCACTAGATTCTTACGAGCGAGCGGAGCGAGCGAGCAACGATTACAATTTCCAAGCTATACATATACCTTATATTGCCTTGCATATATTTCCTGTTATTACCTCAATTTGTCAGCGATTTCGGACCTTACGTTGCACCGTACTCTGTGGAAATATTACTATTTATGTAAAACTATTGATAAACTGTAAACTTTTGTCAGTAGGCAACGCGATAAAGACTTCCGACTCCTCGGGCTGGTGCGAATATTTCAATGTCCCTAAGTGCCAAACCGTTGGTTTGTGACACACCTTTACGCGATCCTCGCTCGCTGCGCTCGCTTGAAAACTTTAGCCTAACCTAAAACCAATACCTCTTACGTTCGCCATTCGATAAGGAGGGGACTAATTTCAAATTTGCGAACGTGTCGGATCGGTTCTGAGGTTGGACTAGATTCTTACGAGCGAGCGGAGCGAGCGAGCAACGATTACAATTTCCAAGCTATACATATACCATATATTGCCTTGCATATATTTCCTGTTATTACCTCAATTTGTCAGCGATTTCGGACCTCACGTTGCACTGTACTGTGTGAAAATATTACTATTTATGTACAAATATTGATATACTGTAAACTTTTGTCTGTAGGCAATTCGATAAAGACTTCCGGCCCCTGGGGCTGGTGCAATATTTCAATGACCCTATGTGACAAACCGTTGGTTTGTGACACACCCTTACGCGTCCCTCGCTCCCTGTGCTCGCCCGATAACTATAGCCTAACCTAAGACCAATCCCTCTTGCGTTCGTTATCCGATAAGGAGGCGACTAATTTCAAATTTGCGAACGTGTCGGATCGGTTGTGAGGTTGGACTAGATTCTTACGAGCGAGCGGAGCGAGCGAGCAACGATTACAATTTCCAAGCTATACGTATACCTTATGGTGCCGTGCATATATTTCCTGTTATTACCTTAATTTGTCAGCGATTTCGGACCTCACGTTGCAACTGTACTATGTGGAAATATTATTATTTATGTAAAACTATTGATAAACTGTAAACTTTTGTCAGTAGGCAACGCGATAAAGACTTCCCACTCCTCGGGCTGGTGCGAATATTTCAATGTCCCTAAGTGCCAAACCGTTGGTTTGTGACACACCTTTACGCGACCCTCGCTCGCTGCGCTCGATCGATAACTATAGCCTAACCTAAAACCAATCCCTCTTGTGTTCGTTATCCGATAAGGAGGCGACTAATTTCAAATTTGCGAACGTGTCGGATCGGTTGTGAGGTTGCACTAGATTCTTACGAGCGAAGGGAGCGAGCGATCAACGATTACAATTTCCAAGCTATACATATATCTTATATTGTCCTGCATATATTTCCTATTATTACCTCAATTTGTCAGCGATTTCGGACCTCACGTTGCAACTGTACTATGTGGAAATATTACTATTTATGTAAAACTATTGATAAACTGTAAACTTTTGTCAGTAGGAAACTCGATAAAGACTTCCTACTCCTCGGGCAGGTGCGAATATTTCAATGTCCCTATGTGCCAAACCGATGATTTGTGACACACCTTTATGCGTCCCTCGCTCGCAGCGCTCGATCGATAACTATAGCCTAACCTAAAACCAATCCCTCTTGTGTTCGTTATCCGATAAGGAGGCGACTAATTTCAAATTTGCGAACGTGTCGGATCGGTTGTGAGGTTGCACTAGATTCTTACGAGCGAAGGGAGCGAGCGATCAACGATTACAATTTCCAAGCTATACATATATCTTATATTGTCCTGCATATATTTCCTATTATTACCTCAATTTGTCAGCGATTTCGGACCTCACGTTGCATTGTACTGTGTGAAAATATTACTATTTATGTACAAATATTGATATACTGTAAACTTTTGTCAGTACGCAATTCGATAAAGACATCCGGCTCCTGGGGCTGGTGCGAATATTTCAATGACCCTATGTGACAAACCGTTGGTTTGTGACACACCCTTACGCGTCCCTCGCTCCCTGTGCTCACCCGATAACTATAGCCTAACCTAAAACCAATCCCTCTTGCTTTCGTTATCCGATAAGGAGGCGACTAATTTCAAATTTGCGAACGTGTCGGATCGGTTGTGAGGTTGCACTAGATTCTTACGAGCGAGCGGAGCGAGCGAGCAACGATTACAATTTCCAAGCTATACATATACCTTACATTGCCTTGCATATATTTCCTGTTATTACCTCAATTTGTCAGCGATTTCGGACCTTACGTTGCACCGTACTATGTGGGAATATTACTATTTATGTAAAACTATTTATAAACTGTAAACTTTTGTCAGTAGGCAACGCGATAAAGACTTCCGACTCCTCGGGCTGGTGCGAATATTTCAATGTCCCTAAGTGCCAAACCGTTGGTTTGTGACACACCTTTACGCGACTCTCGCTCGCTGCGCTTGCTTGAAAACTATAGCCTAACCTAAAACCAATCCCTCTTGCTTTCGTTATCCGATAAGGAGGCGACTAATTTCAAATTTGCGAACGTGTCGGATCGGTTGTGAGGTTGCACTAGATTCTTACGAGCGAGCGGAGCGAGCGAGCAACGATTACAATTTCCAAGCTATACATATACCTTACATTGCCTTGCATATATTTCCTGTTATTACCTCAATTTGTCAGCGATTTCGGACCTTACGTTGCACCGTACTATGTGGGAATATTACTATTTATGTAAAACTATTTATAAACTGTAAACTTTTGTCAGTAGGCAACGCGATAAAGACTTCCGACTCCTCGGGCTGGTGCGAATATTTCAATGTCCCTAAGTGCCAAACCGTTGGTTTGTGACACACCTTTACGCGACTCTCGCTCGCTGCGCTTGCTTGAAAACTATAGCCTAACCTAAAACCAATATCTCTTACGTTCGCCATTCGATAAGGAGGGGACTAATTTCAAATTTGCGAACGTGTCGGATCGGTTGTGAGGTTGCACTAGATTCTTACGAGCGAGCGGAGCGAGCGAGCAACGATTACAATTTCCAAGCTATACATATACCTTATATTGCCTTGCATATATTTCCTGTTATTACCTCAATTTGTCAGCGATTTCGGACCTTACGTTGCACCGTACTATGTGGAAATATTACTATTTATGTAAAACTATTGATAAACGGTAAACTTTTGTCAGTAGGCAACGCGATAAAGACTTCCGACTCCTCGGGCTGGTGCGAATATTTCAATGTCCCTAAGTGCCAAACCGTTGGTTTGTGACACACCTTTACGCGACCCTCGCTCGCTGCGCTCGCTTGAAAACTATAGCGTAACCTAAAACCAATATCTCTTACGTTCGCCATTCGATAAGCAGGGGACTAATTTCAAATTTGCGAACGTGTCGGATCGGTTGTGAGGTTGCACTGGATTCTTACGAGCGAAGGGAGCGAGCGATCAACGATTTCAATTTCCAAGCTATACATATACCTTATAGTGCCTTGCATATATTTCCTGTTATTACCTCAATTTGTCAGCGATTTCGGACCTCACGTTGCACTGTACTGTGTGAAAATATTACTATTTATGTACAAATATTGATATACTGTAAACTTTTGTCTGTAGGCAATTCGATAAAGACTTCCGGCCCCTGGGGCTGGTGCGAATATTTCAATGACTCTATGTGACAAACCGTTGGTTTGTGACACACCCTTACGCGTCCCTCGCTCCCTGTGCTCGCCCGATAACTATAGCCTAACCTAAAACCAATCCCTCTTGCGTTCGTTATCCGATAAGGAGGCGACTAATTTCAAATTTGCGAACGTGTCGGATCGGTTGTGAGGTTGGACTAGATTCTTACGAGCGAGCGGAGCGAGCGAGCAACGATTACAATTTCCAAGCTATACATATACCTTATGGTGCCGTGCATACATTTCCTGTTATTACCTTAATTTGTCAGCGATTTCGGACCTCACGTTGCAACTGTACTATGTGGAAATATTACTATTTATGTAAAACTATTGATAAACTGTAAACTTTTGTCAGTAGGCAACTCGATAAAGACTTCCTACTCCTCGGGCAGGTGCGAATATTTCAATGTCCCTATGTGCCAAGCCGATGATTTGTGACACACCTTTATGCGTCCCTCGCTCGCTGCGCTCGATCGATAACTATAGCCTAACCTAAAACCAATCCCTCTTGTGTTCGTTATCCGATAAGGAGGCGACTAATTTCAAATTTGCGAACGTGTCGGATCGGATGTGAGGTTGCACTAGATTCTTACGAGCGAAGGGAGCGAGCGATCAACGATTACAATTTCCAAGCTATACATATATCTTATATTGTCCTGCATATATTTCCTATTATTACCTCAATTTGTCAGCGACTTCGGACCTCACGTTGCATTGTACTGTGTGAAAATATTACTATTTATGTACAAATATTGATATACTGTAAACTTTTGTCAGTACGCAATTCGATAAAGACTTCCGGCTCCTGGGGCTGGTGCGAATATTTCAATGACACTATGTGACAAACCGTTGGTTTGTGACACACCCTTACGCGTCCCTCGCTCCCTGTGCTCGCCCGATAACTATAGCCTAACCTAAAACCAATCCCTCTTGCTTTCGTTATCCGATAAGGAGGCGACTAATTTCAAATTTGCGAACGTGTCGGATCGGTTGTGAGGTTGCACTAGATTCTTACGAGCGAGCGGAGCGAGCGAGCAACGATTACAATTTCCAAGCTATACATATACCTTATATTGCCTTGCATATATTTCCTGTTGTTACCTCAATTTGTCAGCGATTTCGGACCTTACGTTGCACCGTACTATGTGGAAATATTACTATTTATGTAAAACTATTGATAAACTGTAAACTTTTGTCAGTAGGCAACGCGATAAAGACTTCCGACTCCTCGGGCTGGTGCGAATATTTCAATGTCCCTAAGTGCCAAACCGTTGGTTTGTGACACACCTTTACGCGACCCTCGCTAGCTGCGCTCGCTTGAAAACTATAGCCTAACCTAAAACCAATATCTCTTACGTTCGCCATTCGATAAGGAGGGGACTAATTTCAAATTTGCGAACGTGTCGGATCGGTTGGGAGGTTGGACTAGATTCTTACGAGCGAGCGGAGCGAGCGAGCAACGATTACAATTTCCAAGCTATACATATACCATATATTGCCTTGCATATATATCCTGTTATTACCTCAATTTGTCAGCGATTTCGGACCTCACGTTGCACTATACTGTGTGAAAATATTACTATTTATGTAAAACTATTGATAAACTGTAAACTTTCGTCAGTAGGCAACTCGATAAAGACTTCCTACTCCTCGGGCAGGTGCGAATATTTCAATGTCCCTATGTGCCAAACCGATGATTTGTGACACACCTTTATGCGTCCCTCGCTCGCTGCGCTCGATCGATAACTATTGCCTAACCTAAAACCAATCCCTCTTGTGTTCGTTATCCGATAAGGAGGCGACTAATTTCAAATTTGCGAACGTGTCGGATCGGTTGGGAGGATGGACTAGATTTTTACGAGCGAGCGGAACGAGCGAGCTACGATTAAAATTTCCAAGCTATACATATACCTTATATTGCCTTGCATATATTTCCTGTTATTACCTCAATTGGTCAGCGACTTCGGACCTCACGTTGCACTGTACTGTGTGAAAATATTACTATTTATGTACAAATATTGATATACTGTAAACTTTTGTCTGTAGGCAATTCTATAAAGACTTCCGGCCCCTGGGGCAGGTGCGAATATTTCAATGTCCCTATGTGCCAAACCGATGATTTGTGACACACCTTTATGCGTCCCTCGCTCGCTGCGCTCGATCGATAACTATAGCCTAACCTAAAACCAATCCCTCTTGTGTTCGTTATCCGATAAGGAGGCGACTAATTTCAAATTTGCGAACGTGTCGGATCGGTTGGAAGGTTGGACTAGATTCTTACGAGCGAGGGGTGCGAGCGATCAACGATTACAATTTCCAAGCTATACATATACCTTATATTGCCTTGCATATATTTCCCGTTATTACCTCAATTTGTCAGCGATTTCGGACCTTACGTTGCATCGAACTATGTGGAAATATTACTATTTATGTAAAACTATTGATAAACTGTAAACCTTTGTCAGTAGGCAACGCGATAAAGACTTCCGACTCCTCGGGCTGGTGCGAATATTTCAATGTCCCTAAGTGCCAAACCGTTGGTTTGTGACACACCTTTACGCGACCCTCGCTCGCTGCGCTCGCTTGAAAACTATAGCCTAACCTAAAACCAATATCACTTACGTTCGCCATTCGATAAGGAGGGGACTAATTTCAAATTTGCGAACGTGTCGGATCGGTTGTGAGGTTGGACTAGATTCTTACGAGCGAGCGGAGCGAGCGAGCAACGATTACAATTTCCAAGCTATACATATACCTTATGGTGCCGTGCATATATTTCCTGTTATTACCTTAATTTGTCAGCGATTTCGGACCTCACGTTGCTACTGTACTATGTGGAAATATTACTATTTATGTAAAACTATTGATAAACTGTAAACTTTCGTCAGTAGGCAACTCGATAAAGACTTCCTACTCCTCGGGCAGGTGCGAATATTCCAATGACCCTATGTGACAAACCGTTGGTTTGTGACACACCCTTACGCGTCCCTCGCTCCC
This sequence comes from Bombus terrestris, assembly GCF_910591885.1. Lineage (NCBI taxonomy): Eukaryota > Metazoa > Arthropoda > Insecta > Hymenoptera > Apidae > Bombus > Bombus terrestris. The sequence continues at coordinate 2,344,970 of NW_025963551.1, read as the reverse complement.
TGTGCTCGCCCGATAACTATAGCCTAACCTAAAACCAATCCCTCTTGCGTTCGTTATCCGATAAGGAGGCGACTAATTTCAAATTTGCGAACGTGTCGGATCGGTTGTGAGGTTGCACTAGATTCTTACGAGCGAGCGGAGCGAGCGAGCAACGATTACAATTTCCAAGCTATACATATACCTTATGGTGCCATGCATATATTTCCTGTTATTACCTCAATTTGTCAGCGATTTCGGACCTCACGTTGCAACTGTACTATGTGGAAATATTACTATTTATGTAAAACTATTGATAAACTGTAAACTTTTGTCAGTAGGCAACTCGATAAAGACTTCCTACTCCTCGGGCAGGTGCGAATATTTCAATGTCCCTATGTGCCAAACCGATGATTTGTGACACACCTTTATGCGTCCCTCGCTCGCTGCGATCGATCGATAACTATAGCCTAACCTAAAACCAATCCCTCTTGTGTTCGTTATCCGATAAGGAGGCGACTAATTTCAAATTTGCGAACGTGTCGGATCGGTTGGAAGGTTGGACTAGATTCTTACGAGCGAGGGGTGCGAGCGATCAACGATTACAATTTCCAAGCTATACATATACCTTATATTGCCTTGCATATATTTCCCGTTATTACCTCAATTTGTCAGCGATTTCGGACCTTACGTTGCATCGAACTATGTGGAAATATTACTATTTATGTAAAACTATTGATAAACTGTAAACCTTTGTCAGTAGGCAACGCGATAAAGACTTCCGACTCCTCGGGCTGGTGCGAATATTTCAATGTCCCTAAGTGCCAAACCGTTGGTTTGTGACACACCTTTACGCGACCCTCGCTCGCTGCGCTCGCTTGAAAACTATAGCCTAACCTAAAACCAATATCACTTACGTTCGCCATTCGGTAAGGAGGGGACTAATTTCAAATTCGCGAACGTGTCGGATCGGTTGTGAGGTTGGACTAGATTCTTACGAGCGAGCGGAGCGAGCGAGCAACGATTACAATTTCCAAGCTATACATATACCTTATGGTTCCGTGCATATATTTCCTGTTATTACCTTAATTTGTCAGCGATTTCGGACCTCACGTTGCTACTGTACTATGTGGAAATATTACTATTTATGTAAAACTATTGATAAACTGTAAACTTTTGTCAGTAGGCAACGCGATAAAGACTTCCGACTCCTCGGGCTGGTGCGAATATTTCAATGTCCCTAAGTGCCAAACCGTTGGTTTGTGACACACCTTTACGCGACCCTCGCTCGCTGCGCTCGCTTGAAAACTATAGCCTAACCTAAAACCAATATCTCTTACGTTCGCCATTCGATAAGGAGGGGACTAATTTCAAATTTGCGAACGTGTCGGATCGGTTGGGAGGTTGGACTAGATTCTTACGAGCGAGGGGAGCGAGCGATCAACGACTACAATTTCCAAGCTATACATATACCTTATATTGCCTTGCATATATTTCCTGTTATTACCTCAATTGGTCAGCGATTTCGGACCTCACGTTGCACTGTACTGTGTGAAAATATTACTATTTATGTACAAATATTGATATACTGTAAACTTTTGTCTGTAGGCAATTCTATAAAGACTTCCGGCCCCTGGGGCTGGTGCGAATATTCCAATGACCCTATGTGACAAACCGTTGGTTTGTGACACACCCTTACGCGTCCCTCGCTCCCTGTGCTCGCCCGATAACTATAGCCTAACCTAAGACCAATCCCTCTTGCGTTCGTTATCCGATAAGGAGGCGACTAATTTCAAATTTGCGAACGTGTCGGATCGGTTGTGAGGTTGCACTAGATTCTTACGAGCGAGCGGAGCGAGCGAGCAACGATTACAATTTCCAAGCTATACATATACCTTATGGTGCCATGCATATATTTCCTGTTGTTACCTTAATTTGTCAGCGATTTCGGACCTCACGTTGCAACTGTACTATGTGGAAATATTACTATTTATGTAAAACTATTGATAAACTGTAAACTTTTGTCAGTAGGCAGCTCGATAAAGACTTCCTACTCCTCGGGCAGGTGCGAATATTTCAATGTCCCTATGTGCCAAACCGGTGATTTGTGACACACCTTTATGCGTCCCTCGCTCGCTGCGCTCGATCGATAACTATAGCCTAACCTAAAACCAATCCCTCTTGTGCTCGTTATCCGATAAGGAGGCGACTAATTTCAAATTTGCGAACGTGTCGGATCGGTTGTGAGGTTGCACTAGATTCTTACGAGCGAGCGGAGCGAGCGAGCAACGATTACAATTTCCAAGCTATACATATATCTTATATTGTCCTGCATATATTTCCTATTATTACCTCAATTTGTCAGCGATTTCGGACCTCACGTTGCATTGTACTGTGTGAAAATATTACTATTTATGTACAAATATTGGTATACTGTAAAATTTTGTCAGTACGCAATTCGATAAAGACTTCCGGCTCCTGGGGCTGGTGCGAATATTTCAATGACCCTATGTGACAAACCGTTGGTTTGTGACACACCCTTACGCGTCCCTCGCTCCCTGTGCTCGCCCGATAACTATAGCCTAACATAAAACCAATCGCTCTTGCTTTCGTTATCCGATAAGGAGGGGACTAACTTCAAATTTGCGAACGTGTCGGATCGGTTGTGAGGTTGGACTAGATTCTTACGAGCGAGCGGAGCGAGCGAGCAACGATTACAATTTCCAAGCTATACATATACCTTATAATGGCCTTGCATATATTTCCTGTTATTACCTCAATTTGTCAGCGATTTCGGACCTTACGTTGCACCGTACTATGTGGAAATATTACTATTTATGTAAAACTATTGATAAACTGTAAAATTTTTGTCAGTAGGCAACGCGATAAAGACTTCCGACTCCTCGGGCTGGTGCGAATATTTCAATGTCCCTAAGTGCCAAACCGTTGGTTTGTGACACACCTTTACGCGACCCTCGCTCGCTGCGCTCGCTTGAAAACTATAGCCTAACCTAAAACCAATATCACTTACGTTCGCCATTCGATAAGGAGGGGACTAATTTCAAATTTGCGAACGTGTGGGATCGGTTGGGAGGATGGACTAGATTTTTACGAGCGAGCGGAACGAGCGAGCAACGATTAAAATATCCAAGCTATACATATACCTTATATTGCCTTGCATATATTTCCTGTTGTTACCTCAATTTGTCAGCGATTTCGGACCTTACCTTGCACCGTACTATGTGGAAATATTACTATTTATGTAAAACTATTGATAAACTGTAAACTTTTGTCAGTAGGCAACGCGATAAAGACTTCCGACTCCTCGGGCTGGTGCGAATATTTCAATGTCCCTAAGTGCCAAACCGTTGGTTTGTGACACACCTTTACGCGACCCTCGCTCGCTGCGCTCGCTTGAAAACTATAGCCTAACCTAAAACCAATATCACTTACGTTCGCCATTCGATAAGGAGGGGACTAATTTCAAATTTGCGAACGTGTCGGATCGGTTGTGAGGTTGGACTAGATTCATACGAGCGAGCGGAGCGAGCGAGCAACGATTACAATTTCCAAGCTATACATATACCTTATGGTGCCGTGCATATATTTCCTGTTATTACCTTAATTTGTCAGCGATTACGGACCTGACGTTGCAACTGTACTATGTGGAAATATTACTATTTATGTAAAACTATTGATAAACTGTAATCTTTTGTCAGTAGGCAAATCGATAAAGACTTCCTACTCCTCGGGCAGGTGCGAATATTTCAATGTCCCTATGTGCCAAACCGATGATTTGTGACACACCTTTATGCGTCACTCGCTCGCTGCGCTCGATCGATAACTATAGCCTAACCTAAAACCAATCCCTCTTGTGTTCGTTATCCGATAAGGAGGCGACTAACTTCAAATTTGCGAACGTGTCGGATCGGTTGTGAGGTTGGACTAGATTCTTACGAGCGAGCGGAGCGAGCGAGCAACGATTACAATTTCCAAGCTATACATATACCTTATAATGGCCTTGCATATATTTCCTGTTATTACCTCAATTTGTCAGCGATTTCGGACCTTACGTTGCACCGTACTATGTGGAAATATTACTATTTATGTAAAACTATTGATAAACTGTAAACTTTTGTCAGTAGGCAACGCGATAAAGACTTCCTACTCCTCGGGCAGGTGCGAATATTTCAATGTCCCTAAGTGCCAAACCGTTGGTTTGTGACACACCTTTACGCGACCCTCGCTCGCTGCGCTCGCTTGAAAACTATAGCCTAACCTAAAACCAATATCTCTTACGTTCGCCATTCGATAAGGAGGGGACTAATTTCAAATTTGCGAACGTGTCGGATCGGATGGGAGGTTGGACTAGATTCTTACGAGCGAGCGGAGCGAGCGAGCAACGATTACAATTTCCAAGCTATACATATACCTTATATTGCCTTGCATATATTTCCTGTTATTACCTCAATTTGTCAACGATTTCGGACCTCACGTTGCACTGTACTGTGTGAAAACATTACTATTTATGTACAAATATTGATATACTGTAAACTTTTGTCTGTAGGCAATTCGATAAAGACTTCCGGCTCCTGAGGCTGGTGCGAATATTTCAATGACCCTATGTGACAAACCGTTGGTTTGTGACACACCCTTACGCGTCCCTCGCTCCCTGTGCTCGCCCGATAACTATAGCCTAACCTAAAACCAATCCCTCTTGTGTTCGTTATTCGATAAGGTGGGGACTAATTTCAAATTTGCGAACGTGTCGGATCGGTTGGGAGGTTGGACTAGATTCTTACGAGCGAGCGGAGCGAGCGAGCAACGATTAAAATTTCCAAGCTATACATATATCTTATATTGTCCTGCATATATTTCCTATTATTACCTAATTTTGTCAGCGATTTCAGACATCACGTTGCACCGTACTGTGTGAAAATATTACTATTAATGTAAAACTATTGATAAACTGTAAACTTTTGTCAGTAGGCAACGCGATAAAGACTTCCGACTCCTCGGGCTAGTGCGAATATTTCAATGTCCCTAAGTGCCAAACCGTTGGTTTGTGACACACCTTTACGCGACCCTCGCTCGCTGCGCTCGCTTGAAAACTATAGACAAACCTAAAACCAATATCTCTTACGTTCGCCATTCGATAAGGAGGGGACTAATTTCAAATTTGCGAACGTGTCGGATCGGTTGGAAGGTTGGACTAGATTCTTACGAGCGAGGGGAGCGAGCGATCAACGATTACAATTTCCAAGCTATACATATATCTTATATTGTCCTGCATATATTTCCTATTATTACCTCAATTTGTCAGCGATTTCGGACCTCACGTTGCACTGTACTGTGTGAAAATATTACTATTTATTTACAAATATTTATATACTGTAAACTTTTGTCAGTAGGCAATTCGATAAAGACTTCCGGCTGGTGCGAATATTTCAATGACCCTATGTGACAAACCGTTGGTTTGTGACATACCCTTATGCGTCCCTCGCTCGCTGCGCTCGCTTGAAAACTATAGCCTAACCTAAAACCAATATCTCTTACGTTCGCCATTCGATAAGGAGGGGACTAATTTCAAATTTGCGAACGTGTCGGATCGGTTGGGAGGTTGGACTAGATTCTTACGAGCGAGGGGAGCGAGCGATCAACGATTACAATTTCCAAGCTATACATATATCTTATATTGTCCTGCATATATTTCCTATTATTACCTCAATTTGTCAGCGATTTCGGACCTCACGTTGCATTGTACTGTGTGAAAATATTACTATTTATGTACAAATATTGGTATACTGTAAACTTTTGTCAGTACGCAATTCGATAAAGACTTCCGGCTCCTGGGGCTGGTGCGAATATTTCAATGACCCTATGTGACAAACCCTTACGCGTCCCTCGCTCCCTGTGCTCGCCCGATAACTATAGCCTAACATAAAACCAATCCCTCTTGCTTTCGTTATCCGATAAGGAGGGGACTAACTTCAAATTTGCGAACGTGTCGGATCGGTTGTGAGGTTGGACTAGATTCTTACGAGCGAGCGGAGCGAGCGAGCAACGATTACAATTTCCAAGCTATACATATACCTTATAATGGCCTCGCATATATTTCCTTTTATTACCTCAATTTGTTAGCGATTTCGGACCTTACGTTGCACCGTACTATGTGGAAATATTACTATTTATGTAAAACTATTGATAAACTGTAAAATTTTTGTCAGTAGGCAACGCGATAAAGACTTCCTACTCCTCGGGCAGGTGCGAATATTTCAATGTCCCTATGTGACAAACCGTTGGTTTGTGACACACCCTTACGCGTCCCTCGCTCGCTGCGCTCGATCGATAACTATAGCCTAACCTAAAACCAATCCCTCTTGTGTTCGTTATCCGATAAGGAGGCGACTAATTTCAAATTTGCGAACGTGTCGGATCGGTTGGGAGGATGGACCAGATTTTTACGAGCGAGCGGAACGAGCGAGCAACGATTAAAATTTCCAAGCTATACATATACCTTATGGTGCCGTGCATATATTTCCTGTTATTACCTTAATTTGTCAGCGATTTCGGACCTGACGTTGCAACTGTACTATGTGGAAATATTACTATTTATGTAAAACTATTGATAAACTGTAATCTTTTGTCAGTAGGCAAATCGATAAAGACTTCCTACTCCTCGGGCAGGTGCGAATATTTCAATGTCCCTATGTGCCAAACCGATGATTTGTGACACACCTTTATGCGTCACTCGCTCGCTGCGCTCGATCGATAACTATAGCCTAACCTAAAACCAATCCCTCTTGTGTTCGTTATCCGATAAGGAGGCGACTAATTTCAAATTTGCGAACGTGTCGGATCGGTTGGGAGGATGGACCAGATTTTTACGAGCGAGCGGAACGAGCGAGCAACGATTAAAATTTCCAAGCTATACATATACCTTATAATGGCCTTGCATATATTTCCTGTTATTACCTCAATTTGTCAGCGATTTCGGACCTTACGTTGCACCGTACTATGTGGAAATATTACTATTTATGTAAAACTATTGATAAACTGTAAACTTTTGTCAGTAGGCAACGCGATAAAGACTTCCTACTCCTCGGGCAGGTGCGAATATTTCAATGTCCCTAAGTGCCAAACCGTTGGTTTGTGACACACCTTTACGCGACCCTCGCTCGCTGCGCTCGCTTGAAAACTATAGCCTAACCTAAAACCAATATCTCTTACGTTCGCCATTCGATAAGGAGGGGACTAATTTCAAATTTGCGAACGTGTCGGATCGGATGGGAGGTTGGACTAGATTCTTACGAGCGAGCGGAGCGAGCGAGCAACGATTACAATTTCCAAGCTATACATATACCTTATATTGCCTTGCATATATTTCCTGTTATTACCTCAATTTGTCAACGATTTCGGACCTCACGTTGCACTGTACTGTGTGAAAACATTACTATTTATGTACAAATATTGATATACTGTAAACTTTTGTCTGTAGGCAATTCGATAAAGACTTCCGGCTCCTGGGGCTGGTGCGAATATTTCAATGACCCTATGTGACAAACCGTTGGTTTGTGACACACCCTTACGCGTCCCTCGCTCCCTGTGCTCGCCCGATAACTATAGCCTAACCTAAAACCAATCCCTCTTGTGTTCGTTATTCGATAAGGTGGGGACTAATTTCAAATTTGCGAACGTGTCGGATCGGTTGGGAGGTTGGACTAGATTCTTACGAGCGAGCGGAGCGAGCGAGCAACGATTAAAATTTCCAAGCTATACATATATCTTATATTGTCCTGCATATATTTCCTATTATTACCTAATTTTGTCAGCGATTTCAGACATCACGTTGCACCGTACTGTGTGAAAATATTACTATTAATGTAAAACTATTGATAAACTGTAAACTTTTGTCAGTAGGCAACGCGATAAAGACTTCCGACTCCTCGGGCTAGTGCGAATATTTCAATGTCCCTAAGTGCCAAACCGTTGGTTTGTGACACACCTTTACGCGACCCTCGCTCGCTGCGCTCGCTTGAAAACTATAGACAAACCTAAAACCAATATCTCTTACGTTCGCCATTCGATAAGGAGGGGACTAATTTCAAATTTGCGAACGTGTCGGATCGGTTGGGAGGTTGGACTAGATTCTTACGAGCGAGGGGAGCGAGCGATCAACGATTACAATTTCCAAGCTATACATATATCTTATATTGTCCTGCATATATTTCCTATTATTACCTCAATTTGTCAGCGATTTCGGACCTCACGTTGCACTGTACTGTGTGAAAATATTACTATTTATTTACAAATATTTATATACTGTAAACTTTTGTCAGTAGGCAATTCGATAAAGACTTCCGGCTGGTGCGAATATTTCAATGACCCTATGTGACAAACCGTTGGTTTGTGACATACCCTTATGCGTCCCTCGCTCGCTGCGCTCGCTTGAAAACTATAGCCTAACCTAAAACCAATATCTCTTACGTTCGCCATTCGATAAGGAGGGGACTAATTTCAAATTTGCGAACGTGTCGGATCGGTTGGGAGGTTGGACTAGATTCTTACGAGCGAGGGGAGCGAGCGATCAACGATTACAATTTCCAAGCTATACATATATCTTATATTGTCCTGCATATATTTCCTATTATTACCTCAATTTGTCAGCGATTTCGGACCTCACGTTGCATTGTACTGTGTGAAAATATTACTATTTATGTACAAATATTGGTATACTGTAAACTTTTGTCAGTACGCAATTCGATAAAGACTTCCGGCTCCTGGGGCTGGTGCGAATATTTCAATGACCCTATGTGACAAACCCTTACGCGTCCCTCGCTCCCTGTGCTCGCCCGATAACTATAGCCTAACATAAAACCAATCGCTCTTGCTTTCGTTATCCGATAAGGAGGGGACTAACTTCAAATTTGCGAACGTGTCGGATCGGTTGTGAGGTTGGACTAGATTCTTACGAGCGAGCGGAGCGAGCGAGCAACGATTACAATTTCCAAGCTATACATATACCTTATAATGGCCTTGCATATATTTCCTTTTATTACCTCAATTTGTTAGCGATTTCGGACCTTACGTTGCACCGTACTATGTGGAAATATTACTATTTATGTAAAACTATTGATAAACTGTAAAATTTTTGTCAGTAGGCAACGCGATAAAGACTTCCTACTCCTCGGGCAGGTGCGAATATTTCAATGTCCCTATGTGACAAACCGTTGGTTTGTGACACACCCTTACGCGTCCCTCGCTCGCTGCGCTCGATCGATAACTATAGCCTAACCTAAAACCAATCCCTCTTGTGTTCGTTATCCGATAAGGAGGCGACTAATTTCAAATTTGCGAACGTGTCGGATCGGTTGGGAGGATGGACTAGATTTTTACGAGCGTGCGGAACGAGCGAGCAACGATTAAAATTTCCAAGCTATACATATACCTTATATTGCCTTGCATATATTTCCTGTTGTTACCTCAATTTGTCAGCGATTTCGCACCTTACGTTGCACCGTACTATGTGGAAATATTACTATTTATGTAAAACTATTGATAAACTGTAAACTTTTGTCAGTAGGCAACGCGATAAAGACTTCCGACTCCTCGGGCTGGTGCGAATATTTCAATGTCCCTAAGTGCCAAACCGTTGGTTTGTGACACACCTTTACGCGACCCTCGCTCGCTGCGCTCGCTTGAAAACTATAGCCTAACCTAAAACCAATATCACTTACGTTCGCCATTCGATAAGGAGGGGACTAATTTCAAATTTGCGAACGTGTCGGATCGGTTGTGAGGTTGGACTAGATTCTTACGAGCGAGCGGAGCGAGCGAGCAACGATTACAATTTCCAAGCTATACATATACCTTATATTGCCTTGCATATATTTCCTGTTATTACCTCAATTTGTCAGCGATTTCGGACCTTACGTTGCACCGTACTATGTGGAAATATTACTATTTATGTAAAACTATTGATAAACTGTAAAATTTTTGTCAGTAGGCAACGCGATAAAGACTTCCTACTCCTCGGGCAGGTGCGAATATTTCAATGTCCCTAAGTGCCAAACCGTTGGTTTGTGACACACCTTTACGCGACCCTCGCTCGCTGCGCTCGCTTGAAAACTATAGCCTAACCTAAAACCAATATCTCTTACGTTCGCCATTCGATAAGAAGGGGACTAATTTCAAATTTGCGAACGTGTCGGATCGGTTGGGAGGTTGGACTAGATTCTTACGAGCGAGCGGAGCGAGCGAGCAACGATTACAATTTCCAAGCTATACATATACCTTATATTGCCTTGCATATATTTCCTGTTATTATCTCAATTTGTCAACGATTTCGGACCTCACGTTGCACTGTACTGTGTGAAAATATTACTATTTATGTACAAATATTTATATACTGTAAACTTTTGTCAGTAGGCAATTCGATAAAGACTTCCGGCTGGTGCGAATATTTCAATGACCCTATGTGACAAACCGTTGGTTTGTGACATACCATTATGCGTCCCTCGCTCGCTGCGCTCGCTTGAAAACTATAGCCTAACCTAAAACCAATATCTCTTACGTTCGCCATTCGATAAGGAGGGGACTAATTTCAAATTTGCGAACGTGTCGGATCGGTTGGGAGGTTGGACTAGATTCTTACGAGCGAGCGGAGCGAGCGAGCAACGATTACAATTTCCAAGCTATACATATACCTTATATTGCCTTGCATATATTTCCTGTTATTACCTCAATTTGTCAGCAATTTCGGACCTTACGTTGCACCGTACTATGTGGAAATATTACTATTTATGTAAAACTATTGATAAACTGTAAACTCTTGTCAGTAGGCAACGCGATAAAGACTTCCGACTCCTCGGGCTGGTGCGAATATTTCAATGTCACTAAGTGCCAAACCGTTGGTTTGTGACACACCTTTACGCGACCCTCGCTCGCTGCGCTCGCTTGAAGACTATAGCCTAACCTAAAACCAATATCTCTTACGTTCGCCATTCGATAAGGAGTTGACTAATTTCAAATTTGCGAACGTGTCGGATCGGTTGGGAGGTTGGACTAGATACTTACGAGCGAGCGGAGCGAGCGAGCAACGATTACAATTTCCAAGCTATACATATACCTTATATTGCCTTGCATATATTTCCTGTTATTACCTCAATTTGTCAACGATTTCGGACCTCACGTTGCACTGTACTGTGTGAAAATATTACTATTTATGTACAAATATTGATATACTGTAAACTTTTGTCTGTAGGCAATTCGATAAAGACTTCCGGCTCCTGGGGCTGGTGCGAATATTTCAATGACCCCATGTGACAAACCGTTGGTTTGTGACACACCCTTACGCGACCCTCGCTCCCTATGCTCGCCCGATAGCTATAGCCTAACCTAAAACTAATCCCTGTTGCGTTCGCTGTCCGATAAGGAGGCGACTAATTTCAAATTTGCGAACGTGACGGATCGGTTGTGAGGTTGGACTAGATTCTTACGAGCGAGAGGAGCGAGCGAGCAACGATTACAATTTCCAAGCTATACATATACCTTATGGTGCCGTGCATATATTTCCTGTTATTACCTTAATTTGTCAGCGATTTCGGACCTCACGTTGCAACTGTACTATGTGGAAATATTACTATTTATGTAAAACTATTGATAAACTGTAAACTTTTGTCAGTAGGCAACTCGATAAGGACTTCCTACTCCTCGGGCAGGTGCGAATATTTCAATGTCCCTATGTGCCAAACCGATTATATGTGACACACCTTTATGCGACCCTCGCTCGCTGCGCTCGATCGATAACTATAGCCTAACCTAAAACCAATCCCTCTTGTGTTCGTTATCCGATAAGGAGGCGACTAATTTCAAATTTGCGAACGTGTCGGATCGGTTGTGAGGTTGGACTAGATTCTTACGAGCGAGCGGAGCGAGCGAGCAACGATTACAATTTCCAAGCTATACATATATCTTATATTGTCCTGCATATATTTCCTATTATTACCTCAATTTGTCAGCGATTTCGGACCTCACGTTGCATTGTACTGTGTGAAAATATTACTATTTATCTAAAACTATTGATAAACTGTAAACTTTTGTCAGTAGGCAACGCGATAAAGCCTTCCGACTCCTCGGGCTGGTGCGAATATTTCAATGTCCCTATGTGCCAAACCGATGATTTGTGACACACCTTTATGCGTCCCTCGCTCGCTGCGCTCGATCGATAACTATAGCCTAACCTAAAACCAATCCCTCTTGTGTTCGTTATCCGATAAGGAGGCGACTAATTTCAAATTTGCGAACGTGTCGGATCGGTTGGGAGGATGGACCAGATTTTTACGAGCGAGCGGAACGAGCGAGCAACGATTAAAATTTCCAAGCTATACATATATCTTATATTGTCCTGCATATATTTCCTATTATTACCTAATTTTGTCAGCGATTTCAGACCTCACGTTGCACCGTACTGTGTGAAAATATTACTATTAATGTAAAACTATTGATAAACTGTAAACTTTGGTCAGTAGGCAACTCGATAGAGACTTCCGACTCCTAGTGCTGGTGCGAATATTTCAATGTCCCTATGTGACAAACCGTTGGTTTGTGACATACCTTTATGCGTCCCTCGCTCGCTGCGCTCGATCAATAACTATAGCCTAACCTAAAACCAATCCCTCGTGTGTTCGTTATTCGATAAGGAGGCGACTAATTTCAAATTTGCGAACGTGTCGGATCGGTTGTGAGGTTGGACTAGATTCTTACGAGCGAGCGGAGCGAGCGAGCAACGATTACAATTTCCAAGCTATACATATATCTTATATTGTCCTGCATATATTTCCTATTATTACCTCAATTTGTCAGCGATTTCGGACCTCACGTTGCATTGTACTGTGTGAAAATATTACTATTTATGTAAAACTATTGATAAACTGTAAACTTTTGTCAGTAGGCAACGCGATAAAGACTTCCGACTCCTCGGGCTGGTGCGAATATTTCAATGTCCCTAAGTGCCAAACCGTTGGTTTGTGACACACCTTTACGCGACCCTCGCTCGCTGCGCTCGCTTGAAAACTATAGACAAACCTAAAACTAATATCTCTTACTTTCGCCATTCGATAAGGAGGGGACTAATTTCAAATTTGCGAACGTGTCGGATCGGTTGGGAGGATGGACTAGATTTTTACGAGCGAGCGGAGCGAGCGAGCAACGATTACAATTTCCAAGCTATACATATATCTTATATTGTCCTGCATATATTTCCTATTATTACCTCAATTTGTCAGCGATTTCGGACCTCACGTTGCACTGTACTGTGTGAAAATATTACTATTTATGTAGAAATATTTATATACTGTAAACTTTTGTCAGTAGGCAATTCGATAAAGACTTCCGGCTAGTGCGAATATTTCAATGACCCTATGTGACAAACCGTTGGTTTGTGACATACATTTATGCGTCCCTCGCTCGCTGCGCTCGCTTGAAAACTGTAGCCTAACCTAAAACCAATATCTCTTACGTTCGCCATTCGATAAGGAGGGGCTAATTTCAAATTTGCGAACGTGTCGGATCGCTTGGGAGGTTGGACTAGATTCTTACGAGCGAGGGGAGCGAGCGATCAACGATTACAATTTCCAAGCTATACATATATCTTATATTGTCCTGCATATATTTCCTATTATTACCTCAATTTGTCAGCGATTTCGGACCTCACGTTGCATTGTACTGTGTGAAAATATTACTATTTATGTACAAATATTGGTATACTGTAAACTTTTGTCAGTACGCAATTCGATAAAGACTTCCGGCTCCTGGGGCTGGTGCGAATATTTCAATGACCCTATGTGACAAACCGTTGGTTTGTGACACACCCTTACGCGACCCTCGCTACCTATGCTCGCCCGATAACTATAGCCTAACCTAAAACCAATCCCTGTTGCGTTCGCTATCCGATAAGGAGGCGACTAATTTCAAATTTGCGAACGTGACGGATCGGTTGTGAGGTTGGACTAGATTCTTACGAGCGAGCGGAGCGAGCGAGCAACGATTACAATTTCCAAGCTATACATATACCTTATGGTGCCGTGCATATATTTCCTGTTACTACCTTAATTTGTCAGCGATTTCGGACCTCACGTTGCAACTGTACTATGTGGAAATATTACTATTAATGTAAAACTATTGATAAACTGTAAACTTTTGTCAGTAGGCAACTCGATAAAGACTTCCTACTCCTCGGGCAGGTGCGAATATTTCAATGTCCCTATGTGCCAAACCGATGATTTGTGACACACCTTTATGCGTCCCTCGCTCGCTGCGCTCGATCGATAACTATAGCCTAACCTAAAACCAATCCCTCTTGTGTTCGTTATCCGATAAGGAGGCGACTAATTTCAAATTTGCGAACGTGTCGGATCGGTTGGGAGGTTGGACTAGATTCTTACGAGCGAGCGGAGCGAGCGAGCAATGACTACAATTTCCAAGCTATACATATACCTTATATTGCCTTGCATATATTTCCTGTTATTACCTCAATTTGTCAGCGATTTCGGATCTCACGTTGCACTGTACTGTGTGAAAATATTACTATTTATGTACAAATATTGATATACTGTAAACTTTTGCCTGTAGGCAATTCGATAAAGACTTCCGGCTCCTGGGGCTGGTGCGAATATTTCAATGACCCTATGTGACAAACCGTTGGTTTGTGACACACCCTTACGCGTCCCTCGCTACCTGTGCTCGACCGATAACTATAGCCTAACCTAAAACCAATCCCTCTTGCGTTCGTTATCCGATAAGGAGACGACTAATTTCAAATTTGCGAACGTGTCGGATCGGTTGTGAGGTTGGACTAGATTCTTACGAGCAAGCGGAGCGAGCGAGCAACGATTACAATTTCCAAGCTATACATATACCTTATGGTGCCGTGCATATATTTCCTGTTACTACCTTAATTTGTCAGCGATTTCGGACCTTACGTTGCACCGTACTATGTGGAAATATTACTATTTATGTAAAACTATTGATAAACTGTAAACTTTTGTCAGTAGGCAACGCGATAAAGACTTCCGACTCCTCGGGCTGGTGCGAATATTTCAATGTCCCTAAGTGCCAAACCGTTGGTTTGTGACACACCTTTACGCGACCCTGGCTCGCTGCGCTCGCTTGAAAACTATAGCCTAACCTAAAACCAATATCTCTTACGTTCGCCATTCGATAAAGAGGGGACTAATTTCAAATTTGCGAACGTGTCGGATCGGTTGGGAGGTTGGACTAGATTCTTACGTGCGAGGGGAGCGAGCGATCAACGATTACAATTTCCAAGCTATACATATACCTTATATTGCCTTGCATATATTTCCTGTTATTACCTCAATTTGCCAACGATTTCGGACCTCACGTTGCACTGTACTGCGTGAAAATATTACTATTTATGTACAAATATTGATATACTGTAAACTTTTGTCTGTAGGCAATTTGATAAAGACTTCCGGCTCCTGGGGCTGGTGCGAATATTTCAATGACCCTATGTGACAAACCGTTGGTTTGTGACACACCCTTACGCGTCCCTCGCTCCCTGTGCTCGCCCGATAACTATAGCCTAACCTAAAACCAATCCCTGTTGCGTTCGTTATCCGATAAGGAGGGGACTAATTTCAAATTTGCGAACGTGACGGATCGGTTGTGAGGTTGGACTAGATTCTTACGAGCGAGCGGAGCGAGCGAGCAACGATTACAATTTCCAAGCTATACATATACCTTATGGTGCCGTGCATATATTTCCTGTTATTACCTCAATTTGTCAGCGATTTCGGACCTTACGTTGCACCGTACTATGTGGAAATATTACTATTTATGTAAAACTATTGATAAACTGTACACTTTTGTCAGTAGGCAACGCGATAAAGACTTCCGACTCCTCGGGCTGGTGCGAATATTTCAATGTCCCTAAGTGCCAAACCGTTGGTTTGTGACACACCCTTACGCATCCCTCGCTCCCTGTGCTCGCCCGATAACTATAGCCTAACCTAAAACCAATCCCTCTTGCTTTCGTTATCCGATAAGGAGGGGACTAACTTCAAATTTGCGAACGTGTCGGATCGGTTGTGAGGTTGGACTAGATTCTTACGAGCGAGCGGAGCGAGCGAGCAACGATTACAATTTCCAAGCTATACATATACCTTATATTGCCTTGCATATATTTCCTGTTATTACCTCAATTTGTCAGCGATTTCGGACCTTACGTTGCACCGTACTATGTGGAAATATTACTATTTATGTAAAACTATTGATAAACTGTAAACTTTTGTCAGTAGGCAATGCGATAAAGACTTCCGACTCCTCGGGCTGGTGCGAATATTTCAATGTCCCTAAGTGCCAAACCGTTGGTTTGTGACACACCCTTACGCGTCCCTCGCTCCCTGTGCTCGCCCGATAACTATAGCCTAACCTAAAACCAATCCCTGTTGCGTTCGTTATCCGATAAGGAGGGGACTAATTTCAAATTTGCGAACGTGACGGATCGGTTGTGAGGTTGGACTATATTCTTACGAGCAAGCGGAGCGAGCGAGCAACGATTACAATTTCCAAGCTATACATATACCTTATGGTGCCGTGCATATATTTCCTGTTATTACCTTAATTTGTCAGCAACTTCGGACCTCACGTTGCAACTGTACTATGTGGAAATATTACTATTTATGTAAAACTATTGATAAACTGTAAACTTTTGTCAGTAGGCAACGCGATAAAGACTTCCGACTCCTCGGGCTGGTGCGAATATTTCAATGTCCCTAAGTGCCAAACCGTTGGTTTGTGACACACCTTTACGCGACCCTCGCTCGCTGCGCTCGCTTGAAGACTATAGCCTAACCTAAAACCAATATCTCTTACGTTCGCCATTCGATAAGGAGTTGACTAATTTCAAATTTGCGAACGTGTCGGATCGGTTGGGAGGTTGGACTAGATACTTACGAGCGAGCGGAGCGAGCGAGCAACGATTACAATTTCCAAGCTATACATATACCTTATATTGCCTTGCATATATCTCCTGTTATTACCTCAATTTGTCAGCGATTTCGGACCTCACGTTCCACTGTACTGTGTGAAAATATTACTATTTATGTACAAATATTGATATACTGTAAACTTTTGTCTGTAGGCAATTCGATAAAGACTTCCGGCTCCTGGGGCTGGTGCGAATATTTCAATGACCCCATGTGACAAACCGTTGGTTTGTGACACACCCTTACGCGACCCTCGCTCCCTATGCTCGCCCGATAACTATAGCCTAACCTAAAACCAATCCCTGTTGCGTTCGCTATCCGATAAGGAGGCGACTAATTTCAAATTTGCGAACGTGTCGGATCGGTTGGGAGGTTGGACTAGATTCTTACGAGCGAGCGGAGCGAGCGAGCAATGACTACAATTTCCAAGCTATACATATACCTTATATTGCCTTGCATATATTTCCTGTTATTACCTCAATTTGTCAGCGATTTCGGATCTCACGTTGCACTGTACTGTGTGAAAATATTACTATTTATGTACAAATATTGATATACTGTAAACTTTTGCCTGTAGGCAATTCGATAAAGACTTCCGGCTCCTGGGGCTGGTGCGAATATTTCAATGACCCTATGTGACAAACCGTTGGTTTGTGACACACCCTTACGCGTCCCTCGCTACCTGTGCTCGACCGATAACTATAGCCTAACCTAAAACCAATCCCTCTTGCGTTCGTTATCCGATAAGGAGACGACTAATTTCAAATTTGCGGACGTGTCGGATCGGTTGTGAGGTTGGACTAGATTCTTACGAGCAAGCGGAGCGAGCGAGCAACGATTACAATTTCCAAGCTATACATATACCTTATGGTGCCGTGCATATATTTCCTGTTACTACCTTAATTTGTCAGCGATTTCGGACCTTACGTTGCACCGTACTATGTGGAAATATTACTATTTATGTAAAACTATTGATAAACTGTAAACTTTTGTCAGTAGGCAACGCGATAAAGACTTCCGACTCCTCGGGCTGGTGCGAATATTTCAATGTCCCTAAGTGCCAAACCGTTGGTTTGTGACACACCTTTACGCGACCCTCGCTCGCTGCGCTCGCTTGAAAACTATAGCCTAACCTAAAACCAATATCTCTTACGTTCGCCATTCGATAAAGAGGGGACTAATTTCAAATTTGCGAACGTGTCGGATCGGTTGGGAGGTTGGACTAGATTCTTACGAGCGAGCGGAGCGAGCGAACAACGATTACAATTTCCAAACTATACATATACCTTATATTGCCTTGCATATATTTCCTGTTATTACCTCAATTTGCCAACGATTTCGGACCTCACGTTGCACTGTACTGCGTGAAAATATTACTATTTATGTACAAATATTGATATACTGTAAACTTTTGTCTGTAGGCAATTTGATAAAGACTTCCGGCTCCTGGGGCTGGTGCGAATATTTCAATGACCCTATGTGACAAACCGTTGGTTTGTGACACACCCTTACGCGTCCCTCGCTCCATGTGCTCGCCCGATAACTATAGCCTAACCTAAAACCAATCCCTGTTGCGTTCGTTATCCGATAAGGAGGGGACTAATTTCAAATTTGCGAACGTGACGGATCGGTTGTGAGGTTGGACTAGATTCTTACGAGCGAGCGGAGCGAGCGAGCAACGATTACAATTTCCAAGCTATACATATACCTTATGGTGCCGTGCATATATTTCCTGTTATTACCTTAATTTGTCAGCAATTTCGGACCTCACGTTGCAACTGTACTATGTGGAAATATTACTATTTATGTAAAACTATTGATAAACTGTAAACTTTTGTCAGTAGGCAACTCGATAAGGACTTCCTACTCCTCGGGCAGGTGCGAATATTTCAATGTCCCTATGTGCCAAACCGATGATTTGTGACACACCTTTATGCGTCCCTCGCTCGCTGCGCTCGCTCGATAACTATAGCCTAACCTAAAACCAATCCCTCTTGCGTTCGTTATCCGATAAGGAGGCGACTAATTTCAAATTTGCGAACGTGTCGGATCGGTTGTGAGGTTGGACTAGATTCTTACGAGCGAGCGGAGCGAGCGAGCAACAATTACAATTTCCAAGCTATACATATACCTTATATTGCCTTGCATATATTTCCTATTATTACCTCAATTTGTCAGCGATTTCGGACCTTACGTTGCACCGTACTATGTGGAAATATTACTATTTATGTAAAACTATTGATAAACTGTACACTTTTGTCAGTAGGCAACGCGATAAAGACTTCCGACTCCTCGGGCTGGTGCGAATATTTCAATGTCCCTAAGTGCCAAACCGTTGGTTTGTGACACACCCTTACGCATCCCTCGCTCCCTGTGCTCGCCCGATAACTATAGCCTAACCTAAAACCAATCCCTCTTGCTTTCGTTATCCGATAAGGAGGGGACTAACTTCAAATTTGCGAACGTGTCGGATCGGTTGTGAGGTTGGACTAGATTCTTACGAGCAAGCGGAGCGAGCGAGCAACGATTACAATTTCCAAGCTATACATATACCTTATGGTGCCGTGCATATATTTCCTGTTACTACCTTAATTTGTCAGCGATTTCGGACCTTACGTTGCACCGTACTATGTGGAAATATTACTATTTATGTAAAACTATTGATAAACTGTAAACTTTTGTCAGTAGGCAACGCGATAAAGACTTCCGACTCCTCGGGCTGGTGCGAATATTTCAATGTCCCTAAGTGCCAAACCGTTGGTTTGTGACACACCTTTACGCGACCCTCGCTCGCTGCGCTCGCTTGAAAACTATAGCCTAACCTAAAACCAATATCTCTTACGTTCGCCATTCGATAAAGAGGGGACTAATTTCAAATTTGCGAACGTGTCGGATCGGTTGGGAGGTTGGACTAGATTCTTACGAGCGAGCGGAGCGAGCGAACAACGATTACAATTTCCAAGCTATACATATACCTTATATTGCCTTGCATATATTTCCTGTTATTACCTCAATTTGCCAACGATTTCGGACCTCACGTTGCACTGTACTGCGTGAAAATATTACTATTTATGTACAAATATTGATATACTGTAAACTTTTGTCTGTAGGCAATTTGATAAAGACTTCCGGCTCCTGGGGCTGGTGCGAATATTTCAATGACCCTATGTGACAAACCGTTGGTTTGTGACACACCCTTACGCGTCCCTCGCTCCATGTGCTCGCCCGATAACTATAGCCTAACCTAAAACCAATCCCTGTTGCGTTCGTTATCCGATAAGGAGGGGACTAATTTCAAATTTGCGAACGTGACGGATCGGTTGTGAGGTTGGACTAGATTCTTACGAGCGAGCGGAGCGAGCGAGCAACGATTACAATTTCCAAGCTATACATATACCTTATGGTGCCGTGCATATATTTCCTGTTATTACCTTAATTTGTCAGCAATTTCGGACCTCACGTTGCAACTGTACTATGTGGAAATATTACTATTTATGTAAAACTATTGATAAACTGTAAACTTTTGTCAGTAGGCAACTCGATAAGGACTTCCTACTCCTCGGGCAGGTGCGAATATTTCAATGTCCCTATGTGCCAAACCGATGATTTGTGACACACCTTTATGCGTCCCTCGCTCGCTGCGCTCGATCGATAACTATAGCCTAACCTAAAACCAATCCCTCTTGTGTTCGTTATCCGATAAGGAGGCGACTAATTTCAAATTTGCGAACGTGTCGGATCGGTTGGGAGGTTGGACTAGATTCTTACGAGCGAGCGGAGCGAGCGAACAACGATTACAATTTCCAAGCTATACATATACCTTATATTGCCTTGCATATATTTCCTGTTATTACCTCAATTTGCCAACGATTTCGGACCTCACGTTGCACTGTACTGCGTGAAAATATTACTATTTATGTACAAATATTGATATACTGTAAACTTTTGTCTGTAGGCAATTTGATAAAGACTTCCGGCTCCTGGGGCTGGTGCGAATATTTCAATGACCCTATGTGACAAACCGTTGGTTTGTGACACACCCTTACGCGTCCCTCGCTCCCTGTGCTCGCCCGATAACTATAGCCTAACCTAAAACCAATCCCTGTTGCGTTCGTTATCCGATAAGGAGGAGACTAATTTCAAATTTGCGAACGTGACGGATCGGTTGTGAGGTTGGACTAGATTCTTACGAGCGAGCGGAGCGAGCGAGCAACGATTACAATTTCCAAGCTATACATATACCTTATGGTGCCGTGCATATATTTCCTGTTATTACCTTAATTTGTCAGCAATTTCGGACCTCACGTTGCAACTGTACTATGTGGAAATATTACTATTTATGTAAAACTATTGATAAACTGTAAACTTTTGTCAGTAGGCAACTCGATAAGGACTTCCTACTCCTCGGGCAGGTGCGAATATTTCAATGTCCCTATGTGCCAAACCGATGATTTGTGACACACCTTTATGCGTCCCTCGCTCGCTGCGCTCGCTCGATAACTATAGCCTAACCTAAAACCAATCCCTCTTGCGTTCGTTATCCGATAAGGAGGCGACTAATTTCAAATTTGCGAACGTGTCGGATCGGTTGTGAGGTTGGACTAGATTCTTACGAGCGAGCGGAGCGAGCGAGCAACAATTACAATTTCCAAGCTATACATATACCTTATATTGCCTTGCATATATTTCCTATTATTACCTCAATTTGTCAGCGATTTCGGACCTTACGTTGCACCGTACTATGTGGAAATATTACTATTTATGTAAAACTATTGATAAACTGTACACTTTTGTCAGTAGGCAACGCGATAAAGACTTCCGACTCCTCGGGCTGGTGCGAATATTTCAATGTCCCTAAGTGCCAAACCGTTGGTTTGTGACACACCCTTACGCATCCCTCGCTCCCTGTGCTCGCCCGATAACTATAGCCTAACCTAAAACCAATCCCTCTTGCTTTCGTTATCCGATAAGGAGGGGACTAACTTCAAATTTGCGAACGTGTCGGATCGGTTGTGAGGTTGGACTAGATTCTTACGAGCGAGCGGAGCGAGCGAGCAACGATTACAATTTCCAAGCTATACATATAGCTTATGGTGCCGTGCATATATTTCCTGTTATTACCTTAATTTGTCAGCAATTTCGGACCTCACGTTGCAACTTTACTATGTGGAAATATTACTATTTATATAAAACTATTGATAAACTGTAAACTTTTGTCAGTAGGCAACTCGATAAGGACTTCCTACTCCTCGGGCAGGTGCGAATATTTCAATGTCCCTATGTGCCAAACCGATGATTTGTGACACACCTTTATGCGTCCCTCGCTCGCTGCGCTCGATCGATAACTATAGCCTAACCTAAAACCAATCCCTCTTGTGTTTGTTATCCGATAAGGAGGCGACTAATTTCAAATTTGCGAACGTGTCGGATCGGTTGTGAGGTTGCACTAGATTCTTACGAGCGAGGGGAGCGAGAGATTAACGATTACAATTTCCAAGCTATACATATATCTTATATTGTCCTGCATATATTTCCTATTATTACCTCAATTTGTCAGCGATTTCGGACCTCACGTTGCACCGTACTATGTGGAAATATTACTATTTATGTAAAACTATTGATAAACTGTAAACTTTTGTCAGTAGGCAACGCGATAAATACTTCCGACTCCTCGGGCTGGTGCGAATATTTCAATGTCCCTAAGTGCCAAACCGTTGGTTTGTGACACACCCTTACGCGTCCCTCGCTCCCTGTGCTCGCCCGATATCTATAGCCTAACCTAAAACCAATCCCTCTTGCTTTCGTTATCCGATAAGGAGGGGACTAACTTCAAATTTGCGAACGTGTCGGATCGGTTGTGAGGTTGGACTAGATTCTTACGAGCGAGCGGAGCGAGCGAGCAACGATTACAATTTCCAAGCTATACATATACCTTATATTGCCTTGCATATATTTCCTGTTATTACCTCAATTTGTCAGCGATTTCGGACCTTACGTTGCACCGTACTATGTGGAAATATTACTATTTATGTAAAACTATTGATAAACTGTAAAATTTTTGTCAGTAGGCAACGCGATAAAGACTTCCGACTCCTCGGGCTGGTGCGAATATTTCAATGTTCCTAAGTGCCAAACCGTTGGTTTGTGACACACCTTTACGCGACCCTCGCTCGCTGCGCTCGCTTGAAAACTATAGCCTAACCTAAAACCAATATCTCTTACGTTCGCCATTCGATAAAGAGGGGACTAATTTCAAATTTGCGAACGTGTCGGATCAGTTGGGAGGTTGGACTAGATTCTTACGAGCGAGCGGAGCGAGCGAGCAACGACTACAATTTCCAAGCTATACATATACCTTATATTGCCTTGCATATATTTCCTGTTATTACCTCAATTGGTCAGCGATTTCGGACCTCACGTTGCACTGTACTGTGTGAAAATATTACTATTTATGTACAAATATTGATATACTGTAAACTTTTGTCTGTAGGCAATTCGATAAAGACTTCCGGCTCCTGGGGCTGGTGCGAATATTTCAATGACCCTATGTGACAAACCGTTGGTTTGTGACACGCCCATACGCGTCCCTCGCTCCCTGTGCTCGCCCGATAACTATAGCCTAACCTAAAACCAATCCCTCTTGCGTTCGTTATCCGATAAGGAGGCGACTAATTTCAAATTTGCGAACGTGTCGGATCGGTTGTGAGGTTGGGCTAGATTCTTACGAGCGAGCGGAGCGAGCGAGCAACGATTACAATTTCCAAGCTATACATATACCTTATGGTGCCGTGCATATATTTCCTGTTATTACCTTAATTTGTCAGCGATTTCGGACCTCACGTTGCAACTGTACTATGTGGAAATATTACTATTAATGTAAAACTATTGATAAACTGTAAACTTTTGTCAGTAGGCAACTCGATAAAGACTTCCTACTCCTCGGGCAGGTGCGATTATTTCAATGTCCCTATGTGCCAAACCGATGATTTGTGACACACCTATATGCGTCCCTCGCTCGCTGCGCTCGATCGATAACTATAGCCTAACCTAAAACCAATCCCTCTTGTGTTCGTTATCCGATAAGGAGGCGACTAATTTCAAATTTGCGAACGTGTCGGATCGGTTGGGAGGTTGGACTAGATTCTTACGAGCGAGCGGAGCGAGCGAGCAACGACTACAATTTCCAAGCTATACATATACCTTATATTGCCTTGCATATATTTCCTGTTATTACCTCAATTTGTCAGCGATTTCGGACCTCACGTTGCACTGTACTGTGTGAAAATATTACTATTTATGTAAAACTATTGATAAACTGTAAACTTTTGTCAGTAGGCAACTCGATAAGGACTTCCTACTCCTCGGGCAGGTGCGAATATTTCAATGTCCCTATGTGCCAAACCGATGATTTGTGACACACCTTTATGCGTCCCTCGCTCGCTGCGCTCGATCGATAACTATAGCCTAACCTAAAACCAATCCCTCTTGTGTTCGTTATCCGATAAGGAGGCGACTAATTTCAAATTTGCGAACGTGTCGGATCGGTTGGGAGGTTGGACTAGATTCTTACGAGCGAGCGGAGCGAGCGAGCAACGACTACAATTTCCAAGCTATACATATACCTTATATTGCCTTGCATATATTTCCTGTTATTACCTCAATTTGTCAGCGATTTCGGACCTCACGTTGCACTGTACTGTGTGAAAATATTACTATTTATGTACAAATATTGATATACTGTAAACTTTTGTCTGTAGGCAATTCGATAAAGACTTCCGGCTCCTGGGGCTGGTGCGAATATTTCAATGACCCTATGTGACAAACCGTTGGTTTGTGACACACCCTTACGCGTCCCTCGCTCCCTGTGCTCGCCCGATATCTATAGCCTAACCTAAAACCAATCCCTCTTGCGTTCGTTATCCGATAAGGAGGCGACTAATTTCAAATTTGCGAACGTGTCGGATCGGTTGTGAGGTTGGACTAGATTCTTACGAGCGAGCGGAGCGAGCGAGCAACGATTACAATTTCCAAGCTATACATATACCTTATATTGCCTTGCATATATTTCCTGTTATTACCTCAATTTGTCAGCGATTTCGGACCTTACGTTGCACCGTACTATGTGGAAATATTACTATTTATGTAAAACTATTGATAAACTGTAAACTTTTGTCAGTAGGCAACGCGATAAAGACTTCCGACTCCTCGGGCTGGTGCGAATATTTCAATGTCCCTAAGTGCCAAACCGTTGGTTTGTGACACACCCTTACGCGTCCCTCGCTCCCTGTGCTCGCCCGATAACTATAGCCTAACCTAAAACCAATCCCTCTTGTGTTCGTTATCCGATAAGGAGGCGACTAATTTCAAATTTGCGAACGTGTCGGATCGGTTGGGAGGTTGGACTAGATTCTTACGAGCGAGCGGAGCGAGCGAGCAACGACTACAATTTCCAAGCTATACATATACCTTATATTGCCTTGCATATATTTCCTGTTATTACCTCAATTTGTCAGCGATTTCGGACCTCACGTTGCACTGTACTGTGTGAAAATATTACTATTTATGTACAAATATTGATATACTGTAAACTTTTGTCTGTAGGCAATTCGATAAAGACTTCCGGCTCCTGGGGCTGGTGCGAATATTTCAATGACCCTATGTGACAAACCGTTGGTTTGTGACACACCCTTACGCGTCCCTCGCTCCCTGTGCTCGCCCGATATCTATAGCCTAACCTAAAACCAATCCCTCTTGCGTTCGTTATCCGATAAGGAGGCGACTAATTTCAAATTTGCGAACGTGTCGGATCGGTTGTGAGGTTGGACTAGATTCTTACGAGCGAGCGGAGCGAGCGAGCAACGATTACAATTTCCAAGCTATACATATACCTTATATTGCCTTGCATATATTTCCTGTTATTACCTCAATTTGTCAGCGATTTCGGACCTTACGTTGCACCGTACTATGTGGAAATATTACTATTTATGTAAAACTATTGATAAACTGTAAACTTTTGTCAGTAGGCAACGCGATAAAGACTTCCGACTCCTCGGGCTGGTGCGAATATTTCAATGTCCCTAAGTGCCAAACCGTTGGTTTGTGACACACCCTTACGCGTCCCTCGCTCCCTGTGCTCGCCCGATAACTATAGCCTAACCTAAAACCAATCCCTCTTGCTTTCGTTATCCGATAAGGAGGGGACTAACTTCAAATTTGCGAACGTGTCGGATCGGTTGTGAGGTTGGACTAGATTCTTACGAGCGAGCGGAGCGAGCGAGCAACGATTACAATTTCCAAGCTATACATATACCTTATATTGCCTTGCATATATTTCCTGTTATTACCTCAATTTGTCAGCGATTTCGGACCTTACGTTGCACCGTACTATGTGGAAATATTACTATTTATGTAAAACTATTGATAAACTGTAAAATTTTTGTCAGTAGGCAACGCGATAAAGACTTCCGACTCCTCGGGCTGGTGCGAATATTTCAATGTTCCTAAGTGCCAAACCGTTGGTTTGTGACACACCTTTACGCGACCCTCGCTCGCTGCGCTCGCTTGAAAACTATAGCCTAACCTAAAACCAATATCTCTTACGTTCGCCATTCGATAAAGAGGGGACTAATTTCAAATTTGCGAACGTGTCGGATCGGTTGGGAGGTTGGACTAGATTCTTACGAGCGAGCGGAGCGAGCGAGCAACGACTACAATTTCCAAGCTATACATATACCTTATATTGCCTTGCATATATTTCCTGTTATTACCTCAATTGGTCAGCGATTTCGGACATCACGTTGCACTGTACTGTGTGAAAATATTACTATTTATGTACAAATATTGATATACTGTAAACTTTTGTCTGTAGGCAATTCGATAAAGACTTCCGGCTCCTGGGGCTGGTGCGAATATTTCAATGACCCTATGTGACAAACCGTTGGTTTGTGACACGCCCATACGCGTCCCTCGCTCCCTGTGCTCGCCCGATAACTATAGCCTAACCTAAAACCAATCCCTCTTGCGTTCGTTATCCGATAAGGAGGCGACTAATTTCAAATTTGCGAACGTGTCGGATCGGTTGTGAGGTTGGACTAGATTCTTACGAGCGAGCGGAGCGAGCGAGCAACGATTACAATTTCCAAGCTATACATATACCTTATGGTGCCGAGCATATATTTCCTGTTCTTACCTTAATTTGTCAGCGATTTCGGACCTCACGTTGCAACTGTACTATGTGGAAATATTACTATTAATGTAAAGCTATTGATAAACTGTAAACTTTTGTCAGTAGGCAACTCGATAAAGACTTCCTACTCCTCGGGCAGGTGCGATTATTTCAATGTCCCTATGTGCCAAACCGATGATTTGTGACACACCTATATGCGTCCCTCGCTCGGTGCGCTCGATCGATAACTATAGCCTAACCTAAAACCAATCCCTCTTGTGTTCGTTATCCGATAAGGAGGCGACTAATTTCAAATTTGCGAACGTGTCGGATCGGTTGCGAGGTTGGACTAGATTCTTACGAGCGAGCGGAGCGAGCGAGCAACGACTACAATTTCCAAGCTATACATATACCTTATATTGCCTTGCATATATTTCCTGTTATTACCTCAATTTGTCAGCGATTTCGGACCTCACGTTGCACTGTACTGTGTGAAAATATTACTATTTATGTAAAACTATTGATAAACTGTAAACTTTTGTCAGTAGGCAACTCGATAAGGACTTCCTACTCCTCGGGCAGGTGCGAATATTTCAATGTCCCTATGTGCCAAACCGATGATTTGTGACACACCTTTATGCGTCCCTCGCTCGCTGCGCTCGCTCGATAACTATAGCCTAACCTAAAACCAATCCCTCTTGTGTTCGTTATCCGATAAGGAGGCGACTAATTTCAAATTTGCGAACGTGTCGGATCGGTTGGGAGGTTGGACTAGATTCTTACGAGCGAGCGGAGCGAGCGAGCAACGACTACAATTTCCAAGCTATACATATACCTTATATTGCCTTGCATATATTTCCTGTTATTACCTCAATTTGTCAGCGATTTCGGACCTCACGTTGCACTGTACTGTGTGAAAATATTACTATTTATGTACAAATATTGATATACTGTAAACTTTTGTCTGTAGGCAATTCGATAAAGACTTCCGGCTCCTGGAGCTGGTGCGAATATTTCAATGACCCTATGTGACAAACCGTTGGTTTGTGACACACCCTTACGCGTCCCTCGCTCCCTGTGCTCGCCCGATAACTATAGCCTAACCTAAAACCAATCCCTCTTGCGTTCGTTATCCGATAAGGAGGCGACTAATTTCAAATTTGCGAACGTGTCGGATCGGTTGTGAGGTTGGACTAGATTCTTACGAGCGAGCGGAGCGAGCGAGCAACGATTACAATTTCCAAGCTATACATATACCTTATATTGCCTTGCATATATTTCCTGTTATTACCTCAATTTGTCAGCGATTTCGGACCTTACGTTGCACCGTACTATGTGGAAATATTACTATTTATGTAAAACTATTGATAAACTGTAAACTTTTGTCAGTAGGCAACGCGATAAAGACTTCCGACTCCTCGGGCTGGTGCGAATATTTCAATGTCCCTAAGTGCCAAACCGTTGGTTTGTGACACACCCTTACGCGTCCCTCGCTCCCTGTGCTCGCCCGATAACTATAGCCTAACCTAAAACCAATCCCTCTTGCTTTCGTTATCCGATAAGGAGGGGACTAACTTCAAATTTGCGAACGTGTCGGATCGGTTGTGAGGTTGGACTAGATTCTTACGAGCGAGCGAAGCGAGCGAGCAACGATTACAATTTCCAAGCTATACATATACCTTATATTGCCTTGCATATATTTCCTGTTATTACCTCAATTTGTCAGCGATTTCGGACCTTACGTTGCACCGTACTATGTGGAAATATTACTATTTATGTAAAACTATTGATAAACTGTAAACTTTTGTCAGTAGGCAACGCGATAAAGACTTCCGACTCCTCGGGCTGGTGCGAATATTTCAATGTCCCTAAGTGCCAAACCGTTGGTTTGTGACACACCCTTACGCGTCCCTCGCTCCCTGTGCTCGCCCGATAACTATAGCCTAACCTAAAACCAATCCCTCTTGCTTTCGTTATCCGATAAGGAGGGGACTAACTTCAAATTTGCGAACGTGTCGGATCGGTTGTGAGGTTGGACTAGATTCTTACGAGCGAGCGGAGCGAGCGAGCAACGATTACAATTTCCAAGCTATACATATACCTTATATTGCCTTGCATATATTTCCTGTTATTACCTCAATTGGTCAGCGATTTCGGACCTCACGTTGCACTGTACTGTGTGAAAATATTACTATTTATGTACAAATATTGATATACTGTAAACTTTTGTCTGTAGGCAATTCGATAAAGACTTCCGGCTCCTGGGGCTGGTGCGAATATTTCAATGACCCTATGTGACAAACCGTTGGTTTGTGACACGCCCTTACGCGTCCCTCGCTCCCTGTGCTCGCCCGATAACTATAGCCTAACCTAAAACCAATACCTCTTGCGTTCGTTATCCGATAATGAGGCGACTAATTTCAAATTTGCGAACGTGTCGGATCGGTTGTGACGTTGGACTAGATTCTTACGAGCGAGCGGAGCGAGCGAGCAACGATTACAATTTCCAAGCTATACATATACCTTATGGTGCCGTGCATATATTTCCTGTTATTACCTTAATTTGTCAGCGATTTCGGACCTCACGTTGCAACTGTACTATGTGGAAATATTACTATTAATGTAAAACTATTGATAAACTGTAAACTTTTGTCAGTAGGCAACTCGATAAAGACTTCCTACTCCTCGGGCAGGTGCGAATATTTCAATGTCCCTATGTGCCAAACCGATGATTTGTGACACACCTTTATGCGTCCCTCGCTCGCTGCGCTCGATCGATAACTATAGCCTAACCAAAAACCAATCCCTCTTGTGTTCGTTATCCGATCAGGAGGCGACTAATTTCAAATTTGCGAACGTGTCGGATCGGTTGTGAGGTTGGACTAGATTCTTACGAGCGAGCGGAGCGAGCGAGCATCGATTACAATTTCCAAGCTATACATATACCTTATATTGCCTTGCATATATTTCCTGTTATTACCTCAATTTGTCAGCGATTTCGGACCTTACGTTGCACCGTACTATGTGGAAATATTACTATTTATGTAAAACTATTGATAAACTGTAAACTTTTGTCAGTAGGCAACGCGATAAAGACTTCCGACTCCTCGGGCTGGTGCGAATATTTCAATGTCCCTAAGTGCCAAACCGTTGGTTTGTGACACACCTTTACGCGACCCTCGCTCGCTGCGCTCGCTTGAAAACTATAGCCTAACCTAAAACCAATATCTCTTACGTTCGCCATTCGATAAGGAGGGGACTAATTTCAAATTTGCGAACGTGTCGGGTCGGTTGGGAGGTTGGACTAGATTCTTACGAGCGAGCGGAGCGAGCGAGCAACGAGTACAAATTCCAAGCTATACATATATCTTATATTGCCTTGCATATATTTCCTGTTATTACCTCAATTGGTCAGCGATTTCGGACCTCACGTTGCACTGTACTGTGTGAAAATATTACTATTTATGTACAAATATTGATATACTGTAAACTTTTGTCTGTAGGCAATTCGATAAAGACTTCCGGCTCATGGGGCTGGTGCGAATATTTCAATGACCCTATGTGACAAACCGTTGGTTTGTGACACGCCCATACGCGTCCCTCGCTCCCTGTGCTCGCCCGATAACTATAGCCTAACCTAAAACCAATCCCTCTTGCGTTCGTTATCCGATAAGGAGGCGACTAATTACAAATTTGCGAACGTGTCGGATCGGTTGTGAGGTTGGACTACAATTCTTACGAGCGAGCGGAGCGAGCGAGCAACGATTACAATTTCCAAGCTATACATATACCTTATGGTGCCGTGCATATATTTCCTGTTATTACCTTAATTTGTCAGCGATTTCGGACCTCACGTTGCAACTGTACTATGTGGAAATATTACTATTAATGTAAAACTATTGATAAACTGTAAACTTTTGTCAGTAGGCAACTCGATAAAGACTTCCTACTCCTCGGGCAGGTGCGATTATTTCAATGTCCCTATGTGCCAAACCGATGATTTGTGACACACCTATATGCGTCCCTCGCTCGCTGCGCTCGATCGATAACTATAGCCTAACCTAAAACCAATCCCTCTTGTGTTCGTTATCCGATAAGGAGGCGACTAATTTCAAATTTGCGAACGTGTCGGATCGGTTGGGAGGTTGGACTAGATTCTTACGAGCGAGCGGAGCGAGCGAGCAACGACTGCACTTTCCAAGCTATACATAAACTTTATATTACATTGCATATATTTCCGGGTATTATCTAATTTTGTCAGCGATTTCGGACCTCACGTTGCACTGTACTGTGTGAAAATATTACTATTTATGTACAAATATTGATATACTGTAAACTTTTGTCAGTAGGCAATTCGATAAAGACTTCCGGCTCCTGGGGCTGGTGCGAAT
The DNA here is from genome assembly GCF_910591885.1 of Bombus terrestris. Lineage (NCBI taxonomy): Eukaryota > Metazoa > Arthropoda > Insecta > Hymenoptera > Apidae > Bombus > Bombus terrestris. Next base: position 2,313,429 of record NW_025963551.1, on the reverse strand, counting down.
ATTTCAATGACCCTATGTGACAAACCGTTGGTTTGTGACACACCCTTACGCGTCCCTCGCTCCCTGTGCTCGCCCGATAACTATAGCCTAACCTAAAACCAATCCCTCTTGCGTTCGTTATCCGATAAGGAGGCGACTAATTTCAAATTTGCGAACGTGTCGGATCGGTTGTGAGGTTGGACTAGATTCTTACGAGCGAGCGGAGCGAGCGAGCAACGATTACAATTTCCAAGCTATACATATACCTTATATTGCCTTGCATATATTTCCTGTTATTACCTCAATTTGTCAGCGATTTCGGACCTTACGTTGCACCGTACTATGTGGAAATATTACTATTTATGTAAAACTATTGATAAACTGTAAACTTTTGTCAGTAGGCAACGCGATAAAGACTTCCGACTCCTCGGGCTGGTGCGAATATTTCAATGTCCCTAAGTGCCAAACCGTTGGTTTGTGACACACCCTTACGCGTCCCTCGCTCCCTGAGCTTGCCCGATAACTATAGCCTAACCTAAAACCAATCCCTCTTGCTTTCGTTATCCGATAAGGAGGGGACTAACTTCAAATTTGCGAACGTGTCGGATCGGTTGTGAGGTTGGACTAGATTCTTACGAGCGAGCGGAGCGAGCGAGCAACGAGTACAAATTCCAAGCTATACATATATCTTATATTGCCTTGCATATATTTCCTGTTATTACCTCAATTGGTCAGCGATTTCGGACCTCACGTTGCACTGTACTGTGTGAAAATATTACTATTTATGTACAAATATTGATATACTGTAAACTTTTGTCTGTAGGCAATTCGATAAAGACTTCCGGCTCCTGGGGCTGGTGCGAATATTTCAATGACCCTATGTGACAAACCGTTGGTTTGTGACACACCCTTACGCGTCCCTCGCTCCCTGTGCTCGCCCGATAACTATAGCCTAACCTAAAACCAATCCCTCTTGCTTTCGTTATCCGATAAGGAGGGGACTAACTTCAAATTTGCGAACGTGTCGGATCGGTTGTGAGGTTGGACTAGATTCTTACGAGCGAGCGGAGCGAGCGAGCAACGATTACAATTTCCAAGCTATACATATACCTTATATTGCCTTGCATATATTTCCTGTTATTACCTCAATTTGTCAGCGATTTCGGACCTTACGTTGCACCGTACTATGTGGAAATATTACTATTTATGTAAAACTATTGATATACTGTAAAATTTTTGTCAGTAGGCAACGCGATAAAGACTTCCGACTCCTCGGGCTGGTGCGAATATTTCAATGTCCCTAAGTGCCAAACCGTTGGTTTGTGACACACCTTTACGCGACCCTCGCTCGCTGCGCTCGCTTGAAAACTATAGCCTAACCTAAAACCAATATCTCTTACGTTCGCCATTCGATAAAGAGGGGACTAATTTCAAATTTGCGAACGTGTCGGATCGGTTGGGAGGTTGGACTAGATTCTTACGAGCGAGCGGAGCGAGCGAGCAACGACTACAATTTCCAAGCTATACATATACCTTATGGTGCCGTGCATATATTTCCTGTTATTACCTTAATTTGTCAGCGATTTCGGACCTCACGTTGCAACTGTACTATGTGGAAATATTACTATTAATGTAAAACTATTGATAAACTGTAAACTTTTGTCAGTAGGCAACTCGATAAAGACTTCCTACTCCTCGGGCAGGTGCGATTATTTCAATGTCCCTATGTGCCAAACCGATGATTTGTGACACACCTATATGCGTCCCTCGCTCGCTGCGCTCGATCGATAACTATAGCCTAACCTAAAACCAATCCCTCTTGTGTTCGTTATCCGATAAGGAGGCGACTAATTTCAAATTTGCGAACGTGTCGGATCGGTTGGGAGGTTGGACTAGATTCTTACGAGCGAGCGGAGCGAGCGAGCAACGAGTACAAATTCCAAGCTATACATATATCTTATATTGCCTTGCATATATTTCCTGTTATTACCTCAATTGGTCAGCGATTTCGGACCTCACGTTGCACTGTACTGTGTGAAAATATTACTATTTATGTACAAACATTGATATACTGTAAACTTTTGTCTGTAGGCAATTCGATAAAGACTTCCGGCTCCTGGGGCTGGTGCGAATATTTCAATGACCCTATGTGACAAATCGTTGGTTTGTGACACACCCTTACGCGTCCCTCGCTCCCTGTGCTCGCCCGATAACTATAGCCTAACCTAAAACCAATCCCTCTTGCTTTCGTTATCCGATAAGGAGGGGACTAACTTCAAATTTGCGAACGTGTCGGATCGGTTGTGAGGTTGGACTAGATTCTTACGAGCGAGCGGAGCGAGCGAGCAACGATTACAATTTCCAAGCTATACATATACCTTATATTGCCTTGCATATATTTCCTGTTATTACCTCAATTTGTCAGCGATTTCGGACCTTACGTTGCACCGTACTATGTGGAAATATTACTATTTATGTAAAACTATTGATATACTGTAAAATTTTTGTCAGTAGGCAACGCGATAAAGACTTCCGACTCCTCGGGCTGGTGCGAATATTTCAATGTCCCTAAGTGCCAAACCGTTGGTTTGTGACACACCTTTACGCGACCCTCGCTCGCTGCGCTCGCTTGAAAACTATAGCCTAACCTAAAACCAATATCTCTTACGTTCGCCATTCGATAAAGAGGGGACTAATTTCAAATTTGCGAACGTGTCGGATCGGTTGGGAGGTTGGACTAGATTCTTACGAGCGAGCGGAGCGAGCGAGCAACGTCTACAATTTCCAAGCTATACATACACCTTATGGTGCCTTTCATATATTTCCTGTTAATTCCTTAATTTGTTAGCGATTTCGGACCTCACGTTGCAACTGTACTATGTGGAAATATTACTATTAATGTAAAACTATTGATAAACTGTAAACTTTTGTCAGTAGGCAACTCGATAAAGACTTCCTACTCCTCGGGCAGGTGCGATTATTTCAATGTCCCTATGTGCCAAACCGATGATTTGTGACACACCTATATGCGTCCCTCGCTCGCTGCGCTCGCTCGATAACTATAGCCTAACCTAAAACCAATCCCTCTTGCGTTCGTTATCCGATAAGGAGGCGACTAATTTCAAATTTGCGAACGTGTCGGATCGGTTGGGAGGTTGGACTAGATTCTTACGAGCGAGCGGAGCGAGCGAGCAACGACTACAATTTCCAAGCTATACATATACCTTATATTGCCTTGCATATATTTCCTGTTATTACCTCAATTTGTCAGCGATTTCGGACCTCACGTTGCACTGTACTATGTGAAAATATTACTATTTATGTACAAATATTGATATACTGTAAACTTTTGTCAGTAGGCAATTCGATAAAGACTTCCGGCTCCTGGGGCTGGTGCGAATATTTCAATGACCCTATGTGACAAACCGTTGGTTTGTGACACACCCTTACGCGTCCCTCGCTCCCTGTGCTCGCCCGATAACTATAGCCTAACCTAAAACCAATCCCTCTTGCGTTCGTTATCCGATAAGGAGGCGACTAATTTCAAATTTGCGAACGTGTCGGATCGGTTGTGAGGTTGGACTAGATTCTTACGAGCGAGCGGAGCGAGCGAGCAACGATTACAATTTCCAAGCTATACATATACCTTATATTGCCTTGCATATATTTCCTGTTATTACCTCAATTTGTCAGCGATTTCGGACCTTACGTTGCGCCGTACTATGTGGAAATATTAGTATTTATGTAAAACTATTGATAAACTGTAAACTTTTGTCAGTAGGCAACGCGATAAAGACTTCCGACTCCTCGGGCTGGTGCGAATATTTCAATGTCCCTAAGTGCCAAACCGTTGGTTTGTGACACACCCTTACGCGTCCCTCGCTCCCTGTGCTCGCCCGATAACTATAGCCTAACCTAAAACCAATCCCTCTTGCTTTCGTTATCCGATAAGGAGGGGACTAACTTCAAATTTGCGAACGTGTCGGATCGGTTGTGAGGTTGGTCTAGATTCTTACGAGCGAGCGGAGCGAGCGAGCAACGATTACAATTTCCAAGCTATACATATACCTTATATTGCCTTGCATATATTTCCTGTTATTACCTCAATTTGTCAGCGATTTCGGACCTTACGTTGCACCGTACTATGTGGAAATATTACTATTTATGTAAAACTATTGATAAACTGTAAACTTTTGTCAGTAGGCAACGCGATAAAGACTTCCGACTCCTCGGGCTGGTGCGAATATTTCAATGTCCCTAAGTGCCAAACCGTTGGTTTGTGACACACCCTTACGCGTCCCTCGCTCCCTGTGCTCGCCCGATAACTATAGCCTAACCTAAAACCAATCCCTCTTGCTTTCGTTATCCGATAAGGAGGGGACTAACTTCAAATTTGCGAACGTGTCGGATCGGTTGTGAGGTTGGACTAGATTCTTACGAGCGAGCGGAGCGAGCGAGCAACGATTACAATTTCCAAGCTATACATATACCTTATATTGCCTTGCATATATTTCCTGTTATTACCTCAATTTGTCAGCGATTTCGGACCTTACGTTGCACCGTACTATGTGGAAATATTACTATTTATGTAAAACTATTGATAAAATGTAAACTTTTGTCAGTAGGCAACGCGATAAAGACTTCCGACTCCTCGGGCTGGTGCGAATATTTCAATGTCCCTAAGTGCCAAACCGTTGGTTTGTGACACAACTTTACGCGACTCTCGCTCGCTGCGCTCGCTTGAAAACTATAGCCTAACCTAAAACCAATATCTCTTACGTTCGCCATTCGATAAGGAGGGGACTAATTTCAAATTTGCGAACGTGTCGGATCGGTTGGGAGGTTGGACTAGATTCTTACGAGCGAGCGGAGCGAGCGAGCAACGACTACAATTTCCAAGCTATACATATACCTTATATTGCCTTGCATATATTTCCTGTTATTACCTCAATTGGTCAGCGATTTCGGACCTCACGTTGCACTGTACTGTGTGAAAATATTACTATTTATGTACAAATATTGATATACTGTAAACTTTTGTCTGTAGGCAATTCGATAAAGACTTCCGGCTCCTGGGGCCGGTGCGAATATTTCAATGACCCTATGTGACAAACCGTTGGTTTGTGACACGCCCTTACGCGTCCCTCGCTCCCTGTGCTCGCCCGATAACTATAGCCTAACCTAAAACCAATCCCTCTTGCGTTCGTTATCCGATAATGAGGCGACTAATTTCAAATTTGCGAACGTGTCGGATCGGTTGTGAGGTTGGACTAGATTCTTACGAGCGAGCGGAGCGAGCGAGCAACGATTACAATTTCCAAGCTATACATATACCTTATATTGCCTTGCATATATTTCCTGTTATTACCTCAATTGGTCAGCGATTTCGGACCTCACGTTGCACTGTACTGTGTGAAAATATTACTATTTATGTACAAATATTGATATACTGTAAACTTTTGTCTGTAGGCAATTCGATAAAGACTTCCTGCTCCTGGGGCTGGTGCGAATATTTCAATGACCCTATGTGACAAACCGTTGGTTTGTGACACGCCCTTACGCGTCCCTCGCTCCCTGTGCTCGCCCGATAATTATAGCCTAACCTAAAACCAATCCCTCTTGCGTTCGTTATCCGATAAGGAGGCGACTAATTTCAAATTTGCGAACGTGTCGGATCGGTTGTGAGGTTGGACTAGATTCTTACGAGCGAGCGGAGCGAGCGAGCAACGATTACAATTTCCAAGCTATACATATACCTTATATTGCCTTGCATATATTTCCTGTTATTACCTCAATTGGTCAGCGATTTCGGACCTCACGTTGCACTGTACTGTGTGAAAATATTACTATTTATGTACAAATATTGATCTACTGTAAACTTTTGTCAGTAGGCAACTCGATAAAGACTTCCTACTCCTCGGGCAGGTGCGAATATTTCAATGTCCCTATGTGCCAAACCGATGATTTGTGACACACCTTTATGCGTCCCTCGCTCGCTGCGCTCGATCGATAACTATAGCCTAACCTAAAACCAATCCCTCTTGTGTTCGTTATCCGATCAGGAGGCGACTAATTTCAAATTTGCGAACGTGTCGGATCGGTTGTGAGGTTGGACTAGATTCTTACGAGCGAGCGGAGCGAGCGAGCAACGATTACAATTTCCAAGCTATACATATACCTTATATTGCCTTGCATATATTTCCTGTTATTACCTCAATTTGTCAGCGATTTCGGACCTTACGTTGCACCGTACTATGTGGAAATATTACTATTTATGTAAAACTATTGATAAACTGTAAACTTTTGTCAGTAGGCAACGCGATAAAGACTTCCGACTCCTCGGGCTGGTGCGAATATTTCAATGTCCCTAAGTGCCAAACCGTTGGTTTGTGACACACCTTTACGCGACCCTCGCTCGCTGCGCTCGCTTGAAAACTATAGCCTAACCTAAAACCAATATCTCTTACGTTCGCCATTCGATAAGGAGGGGACTAATTTCAAATTTGCGAACGTGTCGGATCGGTTGGGAGGTTGGACTAGATTCTTACGAGCGAGCGGAGCGAGCTAGCAACGATTACAATTTCCAAGCTATACATATACCTTATATTGCGTTGCATATATTTCCTGTTATTACCTCAATTTGTCAGCGATTTCGGACCTTACGTTGCACCGTACTATGTGGAAATATTACTATTTATGTAAAACTATTGATAAACTGTAAACTTTTGTCAGTAGGCAACGCGATAAAGACTTCCGACTCCTCGGGCTGGTGCGAATATTTCAATGACCCTATGTGACAAACCGTTGGTTTGTGACACACCCTTACGCGTCCCTCGCTCCCTGTGCTCGCCCGATAACTATAGCCTAACCTAACACCAATCCCTGTTGCGTTCGTTATCCGATAAGGAGGCGACTAATTTCAAATTTGCGAACGTGACGGATCGGTTGTGAGGTTGGACTAGATTCTTACGAGGGAGCGGAGCGAGCGAGCAACGATTACAATTTCCAAGCTATACATATACCTTATGGTGCCGTGCATATATTTCCTGTTATTACCTTAATTTGTCAGCAATTTCGGACCTCACGTTGCAATTGTACTATGTGGAAATATTACTATTTATGTAAAACTATTGATAAACTGTAAACTTTTGTCAGTAGGCAACTCGATAAGGACTTCCTACTCCTCGGGCAGGTGCGAATATTTCAATGTCCCTAAGTGCCAAACCGATGATTTGTGACACTCCTTTATGCGTCCCTCGCTCGCTGCGCTCGATCGATAACTATAGCCTAACCTAAAACCAATCCCTCTTGTGTTCGTTATCCGATAAGGAGGCGACTAATTTCAAATTTGCGAACGTGTCGGATCGGTTGTGAGGTTGGACTAGATTCTTACGAGCGAGCGGAGCGAGCGAGCAACGATTACAATTTCCAAGCTATACATATACCTTATGGTGCCGTGCATATATTTCCTGTTATTACCTTAATTTGTCAGCGATTTCGGACCTCACGTTGCAACTGTACTATGTGGAAATATTACTATTAATGTAAAACTATTGATAAACTGTAAACTTTTGTCAGTAGGCAACTCGATAAAGACTTCCTACTCCTCGGGCAGGTGCGAATGTTTCAATGTCCCTATGTGCCAAACCGTTGGTTTGTGACACAACTTTACGCGACTCTCGCTCGCTGCGCTCGCTTGAAAACTATAGCCTAACCTAAAACCAATATCTCTTACGTTCGCCATTCGATAAGGAGGGGACTAATTTCAAATTTGCGAACCTGTCGGATCGGTTGGGAGGTTGGACTAGATTCTTACGAGCGAGCGGAGCGAGCGAGCAACGATTAAAATTTCCAAGCTATACATATACCTTATATTGCCTTGCATATATTTCCTGTTATTACCTCAATTGGTCAGCGATTTCGGACCTCACGTTGCACTGTACTGTGCGAAAATATTACTATTTATGTACAAATATTGATATACTGTAAACTTTTGTCTGTAGGCAATTCGATAAAGACTTCCGGCTCCTGGGGCTGGTGCGAATATTTCAATGACCCTATGTGACAAACCGTTGGTTTGTGACACGCCCTTACGCGTCCCTCGCTCCCTGTGCTCGCCCGATAACTATAGCCTAACCTAAAACCAATCCCTCTTGCGTTCGTTATCCGATAAGGAGGGGACTAATTTCAAATTTGCGAACGTGTCGGATCGGTTGTGAGGTTGGACTAGATTCTTACGAGCGAGCGGAGCGAGCGAGCAACGATTACAATTTCCAAGCTATACATATACCTTATATTGCCTTGCATATATTTCCTGTTATTACCTCAATTGGTCAGCGATTTCGGACCTCACGTTGCACTGTACTGTGTGAAAATATTACTATTTATGTACAAATATTGATATACTGTAAACTTTTGTCTGTAGGCAATTCGATAAAGACTTCCGGCTCCTGGGGCTGGTGCGAATATTTCAATGACCCTATGTGACAAACCGTTGGTTTGTGACACGCCCTTACGCGTCCCTCGCTCCCTGTGCTCGCCCGATAACTATAGCCTAACCTAAAACCAATCCCTCTTGCGTTCGTTATCCGATAATGAGGCGACTAATTTCAAATTTGCGAACGTGTCGGATCGGTTGTGAGGTTGGACTAGATTCTTACGAGCGAGCTGAGCGAGCGAGCAACGATTACAATTTCCAAGCTATACATATACCTTATGGTGCCGTGCATATATTTCCTGTTATTACCTTAATTTGTCAGCGATTTCGGACCTCACGTTGCAACTGTACTATGTGGAAATATTACTATTAATGTAAAACTATTGATAAACTGTAAACTTTTGTCAGTAGGCAACTCGATAAAGACTTCCCACTCCTCGGGCAGGTGCGAATATTTCAATGTCCCTATGTGCCAAACCGATGATTTGTGACACACCTTTATGCGTCCCTCGCTCGCTGCGCTCGATCGATAACTATAGCCTAACCTAAAACCAATCCCTCTTGCGTTCGTTATCCGATAAGGAGGCGACTAATTTCAAATTTGCGAACGTGTCGGATCGGTTGTGAGGTTGGACTAGATTCTTACGAGCGAGCGGAGCGAGCGAGCAACGATTAAAATTTCCAAGCTATACATATACCTTATATTGCCTTGCATATATTTCCTGTTATTACCTCAATTGGTCAGCGATTTCGGACCTCACGTTGCACTGTACTGTGCGAAAATATTACTATTTATGTACAAATATTGATATACTGTAAACTTTTGTCTGTAGGCAATTCGATAAAGACTTCCGACTCCTCGGGCTGGTGCGAATATTTCAATGTCCCTAAGTGCCAAACCGTTGGTTTGTGACACACCTTTACGCGAACCTCGCTCGCTGCGCTCGCTTGAAAACTATAGCCTAACCTAAAACCAATATCTCTTACGTTCGCCATTCGATAAGGAGGGGACTAATTTCAAATTTGCGAACGTGTCGGATCGGTTGGGAGGTTGGACTAGATTCTTACGAGCGAGCGGAGCGAGCGAGCAACGAGTACAATTTCCAAGCTATACATATATCTTATATTGCCTTGCATATATTTCCTGTTATTACCTCAATTGGTCAGCGATTTCGGACCTCACGTTGCACTGTACTGTGTGAAAATATTACTATTTATGTACAAACATTGATATACTGTAAACTTTTGTCTGTAGGCAATTCGATAAAGACTTCCGGCTCCTGGGGCTGGTGCGAATATTTCAATGACCCTATGTGACAAACCGTTGGTTTGTGACACGCCCTTACGCGTCCCTCGCTCCCTGTGCTCGCCCGATAACTATAGCCTAACCTAAAACCAATCCCTCTTGCGTTCGTTATCCGATAAGGAGGCGACTAATTTCAAATTTGCGAACGTGTCGGATCGGTTGTGAGGTTGGACTAGATTCTTACGAGCGAGCGGAGCGAGCGAGCAACGATTACAATTTCCAAGCTATACATATACCTTATATTGCCTTGCATATATTTCCTGTTATTACCTCAATTGGTCAGCGATTTCGGACCTCACGTTGCACTGTACTGTGTGAAAATATTACTATTTATGTACAAATATTGATATACTGTAAACTTTTGTCTGTAGGCAATTCGATAAAGACTTCCGGCTCCTGGGGCTGGTGCGAATATTTCAATGACCCTATGTGACAAACCGTTGGTTTGTGACACGCCCTTACGCGTCCCTCGCTCCCTGTGCTCGCCCGATAACTATAGCCTAACCTAAAACCAATCCCTCTTGCGTTCGTTATCCGATAAGGAGGCGACTAATTTCAAATTTGCGAACGTGTCGGATCGGTTGTGAGGTTGGACTAGATTCTTACGAGCGAGCGAAGCGAGCGAGCAACGATTAAAATTTCGAAGCTATACATATACCTTATATTGCCTTGCATATATTTCCTGTTATTACCTCAATTGTTCAGCGATTTCGGACCTCACGTTGCACTGTACTGTGTGAAAATATTACTATTTATGTACAAATATTGATATACTGTAAACTTTTGTCAGTAGGCAACGCGATAAAGACTTCCGACTCCTCGGGCTGGTGCGAATATTTCAATGTCCCTAAGTGCCAAACCGTTGGTTTGTGACACACCTTTACGCGACCCTCGCTCGCTGCGCTCGCTTGAAAACTATAGCCTAACCTAAAACCAATATCTCTTACGTTCGCCATTCGATAAGGAGGGGACTAATTTCAAATTTGCGAACGTGTCGGATCGGTTGGGAGGTTGGACTAGATTCTTACGAGCGAGCGGAGCGAGCGAGCAACGACTACAATTTCCAAGCTATACATATACCTTATATTGCCTTGCATATATTTCCTGTTATTACCTCAATTGGTCAGCGGTTTCGGACCTCACGTTGCACTGTACTGTGTGAAAATATTACTATTTATGTACAAATATTGATATACTGTAAACTTTTGTCTGTAGGCAATTCGATAAAGACTTCCGGCTCCTGGGGCTGGTGCGAATATTTCAATGACCCTATGTGACAAACCGTTGGTTTGTGACACGCCCTTACGCGTCCCTCGCTCCCTGTGCTCGCCCGATAACTATAGCCTAACCTAAAACCAATCCCTCTTGCGTTCGTTATCCGATAAGGAGGCGACTAATTTCAAATTTGCGAACGTGTCGGATCGGTTGTGAGGTTGGACTAGATTCTTACGAGCGAGCGGAGCGAGCGAGCAACGATTACAATTTCCAAGCTATACATATACCTTATGGTGCCATGCATATATTTCCTGTTATTACCTTAATTTGTCAGCGATTTCGGACCTCACGTTGCAACTGTACTATGTGGAAATATTACTATTAATGTAAAACTATTGATAAACTGTAAACTTTTGTCAGTAGGCAACTCGATAAAGACTTCCTACTCCTCGGGCAGGTGCGAATATTTCAATGTCCCTATGTGCCAAACCGATGATTTGTGACACACCTTTATGCGTCCCTCGCTCGCTGCGCTCGATCGATAACTATAGCCTAACCTAAAACCAATCCCTCTTGTGTTCGTTATCCGATCAGGAGGCGACTAATTTCAAATTTGCGAACGTGTCGGATCGGTTGTGAGGTTGCACTAGATTCTTACGAGCGAGCGGAGCGAGCGAGCAACGATTACAATTTCCAAGCTATACATATACCTTATATTGCCTTGCATATATTTCCTGTTATTACCTCAATTGGTCAGCGATTTCGGACCTCACGTTGCACTGTACTGTGTGAAAATATTACTATTTATGTACAAATATTGATATACTGTAAACTTTTGTCAGTAGGCAACGCGATAAAGACTTCCGACTCCTCGGGCTGGTGCGAATACTTCAATGTCCCTAAGTGCCAAACCGTTGGTTTGTGACACACCCTTACGCGTCCCTCGCTCCCTGTGCTCGCTCGATAACTATAGCCTAACCTAAAACCAATCCCTCTTGCGTTCGTTATCCGATAAGGAGGCGACTAATTTCAAATTTGCGAACGTGTCGGATCGGTTGTGAGGTTGGACTAGATTCTTACGAGCGAGCGAAGCGAGCGAGCAACGATTACAATTTCCAAGCTATACATATACCTTATATTGCCTTGCATATATTTCCTGTTATTACCTCAATTGGTCAGCGATTTCGGACCTCACGTTGCACTGTACTGTGTGAAAATATTACTATTTATGTACAAATGTTGATATACTGTAAACTTTTGTCAGTAGGCAACTCGATAAAGACTTCCTACTCCTCGGGCAGGTGCGAATATTTCAATGTCCCTATGTGCCAAACCGATGATTTGTGACACACCTTTATGCGTCGCTCGCTCGCTGCGCTCGATCGATAACTATAGCCTAACCTAAAACCAATCCCTCTTGTGTTCGTTATCCGATCAGGAGGCGACTAATTTCAAATTTGCGAACGTGTCGGATCGGTTGTGAGGTTGGACTAGATTCTTACGAGCGAGCGGAGCGAGCGAGCAACGAGTACAATTTCCAAGCTATACATATATCTTATATTGCCTTGCATATATTTCCTGTTATTACCTCAATTGGTCAGCGATTTCGGACCTCACGTTGCACTGTACTGTGTGAAAATATTACTATTTATGTACAAATATTGATATACTGTAAACTTTTGTCAGTAGGCAACTCGATAAAGACTTCCTACTCCTCGGGCAGGTGCGAATATTTCAATGTCCCTATGTGCCAAACCGATGATTTGTGACACACCTTTATGCGTCCCTCGCTCGCTGCGCTCGATCGATAACTATAGCCTAACCTAAAACCAATCCCTCTTGTGTTCGTTATCCGATCAGGAGGCGACTAATTTCAAATTTGCGAACGTGTCGGATCGGTTGTGAGGTTGGACTAGATTCTTACGAGCGAGCGGAGCGAGCGAGCAACGATTACAATTTCCAAGCTATACATATACCTTATGGTGCCGTGCATATATTTCCTGTTATTACATTAATTTGTCAGCGATTTCGGACCTCACGTTGCAACTGTACTATGTGGAAATATTACTATTAATGTAAAACTATTGATAAACTGTAAACTTTTGTCAGTAGGCAACGCGATAAAGACTTCCGACTCCTCGGGCTGGTGCGAATATTTCAATGTCCCTAAGTGCCAAACCGTTGGTTTGTGACACACCTTTACGCGACCCTCGCTCGCTGCGCTCGCTTGAAAACTATAGCCTAACCTAAAACCAATATCTCTTACGTTCGCCATTCGATAAGGAGGGGACTAATTTCAAATTTGCGAACGTGTCGGATCGGTTGGGAGGTTGGACTAGATTCTTACGAGCGAGCGGAGCGAGCGAGCAACGATTACAATTTCCAAGCTATACATATACCTTATGGTGCCGTGCATATATTTCCTGTTATTACCTTAATTTGTCAGCAATTTCGGACCTCACGTTGCAATTGTACTATGTGGAAATATTACTATTTATGTAAAACTATTGATAAACTGTAAACTTTTGTCAGTAGGCAACTCGATAAGGACTTCCTACTCCTCGGGCAGGTGCGAATATTTCAATGTCCCTAAGTGCCAAACCGATGATTTGTGACACTCCTTTATGCGTCCCTCGCTCGCTGCGCTCGATCGATAACTATAGCCTAACCTAAAACCAATCCCTCTTGTGTTCGTTATCCGATAAGGAGGCGACTAATTTCAAATTTGCGAACGTGTCGGATCGGTTGTGAGGTTGGACTAGATTCTTACGAGCGAGCGGAGCGAGCGAGCAACGATTACAATTTCCAAGCTATACATATACCTTATGGTGCCGTGCATATATTTCCTGTTATTACCTTAATTTGTCAGCGATTTCGGACCTCACGTTGCAACTGTACTATGTGGAAATATTACTATTAATGTAAAACTATTGATAAACTGTAAACTTTTGTCAGTAGGCAACTCGATAAAGACTTCCTACTCCTCGGGCAGGTGCGAATATTTCAATGTCCCTATGTGCCAAACCGTTGGTTTGTGACACAACTTTACGCGACTCTCGCTCGCTGCGCTCGCTTGAAAACTATAGCCTAACCTAAAACCAATATCTCTTACGTTCGCCATTCGATAAGGAGGGGACTAATTTCAAATTTGCGAACCTGTCGGATCGGTTGGGAGGTTGGACTAGATTCTTACGAGCGAGCGGAGCGAGCGAGCAACGATTACAATTTCCAAGCTATACATATACCTTATATTGCCTTGCATATATTTCCTGTTATTACCTCAATTGGTCAGCGATTTCGGACCTCACGTTGCACTGTACTGTGCGAAAATATTACTATTTATGTACAAATATTGATATACTGTAAACTTTTGTCTGTAGGCAATTCGATAAAGACTTCCGGCTCCTGGGGCTGGTGCGAATATTTCAATGACCCTATGTGACAAACCGTTGGTTTGTGACACGCCCTTACGCGTCCCTCGCTCCCTGTGCTCGCCCGATAACTATAGCCTAACCTAAAACCAATCCCTCTTGCGTTCGTTATCCGATAAGGAGGGGACTAATTTCAAATTTGCGAACGTGTCGGATCGGTTGTGAGGTTGGACTAGATTCTTACGAGCGAGCGGAGCGAGCGAGCAACGATTACAATTTCCAAGCTATACATATACCTTATATTGCCTTGCATATATTTCCTGTTATTACCTCAATTGGTCAGCGATTTCGGACCTCACGTTGCACTGTACTGTGTGAAAATATTACTATTTATGTACAAATATTGATATACTGTAAACTTTTGTCTGTAGGCAATTCGATAAAGACTTCCGGCTCCTGGGGCTGGTGCGAATATTTCAATGACCCTATGTGACAAACCGTTGGTTTGTGACACGCCCTTACGCGTCCCTCGCTCCCTGTGCTCGCCCGATAACTATAGCCTAACCTAAAACCAATCCCTCTTGCGTTCGTTATCCGATAATGAGGCGACTAATTTCAAATTTGCGAACGTGTCGGATCGGTTGTGAGGTTGGACTAGATTCTTACGAGCGAGCTGAGCGAGCGAGCAACGATTACAATTTCCAAGCTATACATATACCTTATGGTGCCGTGCATATATTTCCTGTTATTACCTTAATTTGTCAGCGATTTCGGACCTCACGTTGCAACTGTACTATGTGGAAATATTACTATTAATGTAAAACTATTGATAAACTGTAAACTTTTGTCAGTAGGCAACTCGATAAAGACTTCCCACTCCTCGGGCAGGTGCGAATATTTCAATGTCCCTTTGTGCCAAACCGATGATTTGTGACACACCTTTATGCGTCCCTCGCTCGCTGCGCTCGATCGATAACTATAGCCTAACCTAAAACCAATCCCTCTTGCGTTCGTTATCCGATAAGGAGGCGACTAATTTCAAATTTGCGAACGTGTCGGATCGGTTGTGAGGTTGGACTAGATCCTTACGAGCGAGCGGAGCGAGCGAGCAACGATTAAAATTTCCAAGCTATACATATACCTTATATTGCCTTGCATATATTTCCTGTTATTACCTCAATTGGTCAGCGATTTCGGACCTCACGTTGCACTGTACTGTGCGAAAATATTACTATTTATGTACAAATATTGATATACTGTAAACTTTTGTCTGTAGGCAATTCGATAAAGACTTCCGACTCCTCGGGCTGGTGCGAATATTTCAATGTCCCTAAGTGCCAAACCGTTGGTTTGTGACACACCTTTACGCGAACCTCGCTCGCTGCGCTCGCTTGAAAACTATAGCCTAACCTAAAACCAATATCTCTTTCGTTCGCCATTCGATAAGGAGGGGACTAATTTCAAATTTGCGAACGTGTGGGATCGGTTGGGAGGTTGGACTAGATTCTTACGAGCGAGCGGAGCGAGCGAGCAACGAGTACAATTTCCAAGCTATACATATATCTTATATTGCCTTGCATATATTTCCTGTTATTACCTCAATTGGTCAGCGATTTCGGACCTCACGTTGCACTGTACTGTGTGAAAATATTACTATTTATGTACAAACATTGATATACTGTAAACTTTTGTCTGTAGGCAATTCGATAAAGACTTCCGGCTCCTGGGGCTGGTGCGAATATTTCAATGACCCTATGTGACAAACCGTTGGTTTGTGACACGCCCTTACGCGTCCCTCGCTCCCTGTGCTCGCCCGATAACTATAGCCTAACCTAAAACCAATCCCTCTTGCGTTCGTTATCCGATAAGGAGGCGACTAATTTCAAATTTGCGAACGTGTCGGATCGGTTGTGAGGTTGGACTAGATTCTTACGAGCGAGCGGAGCGAGCGAGCAACGATTACAATTTCCAAGCTATACATATACCTTATATTGCCTTGCATATATTTCCTGTTATTACCTCAATTGGTCAGCGATTTCGGACCTCACGTTGCACTGTACTGTGTGAAAATATTACTATTTATGTACAAATATTGATATACTGTAAACTTTTGTCTGTAGGCAATTCGATAAAGACTTCCGGCTCCTGGGGCTGGTGCGAATATTTCAATGACCCTATGTGACAAACCGTTGGTTTGTGACACGCCCTTACGCGTCCCTCGCTCCCTGTGCTCGCCCGATAACTATAGCCTAACCTAAAACCAATCCCTCTTGCGTTCGTTATCCGATAAGGAGGCGACTAATTTCAAATTTGCGAACGTGTCGGATCGGTTGTGAGGTTGGACTAGATTCTTACGAGCGAGCGAAGCGAGCGAGCAACGATTAAAATTTCCAAGCTATACATATACCTTATATTGCCTTGCATATATTTCCTGTTATTACCTCAATTGTTCAGCGATTTCGGACCTCACGTTGCACTGTACTGTGTGAAAATATTACTATTTATGTACAAATATTGATATACTGTAAACTTTTGTCAGTAGGCAACGCGATAAAGACTTCCGACTCCTCGGGCTGGTGCGAATATTTCAATGTCCCTAAGTGCCAAACCGTTGGTTTGTGACACACCTTTACGCGACCCTCGCTCGCTGCGCTCGCTTGAAAACTATAGCCTAACCTAAAACCAATATCTCTTACGTTCGCCATTCGATAAGGAGGGGACTAATTTCAAATTTGCGAACGTGTCGGATCGGTTGGGAGGTTGGACTAGATTCTTACGAGCGAGCGGAGCGAGCGAGCAACGACTACAATTTCCAAGCTATACATATACCTTATATTGCCTTGCATATATTTCCTGTTATTACCTCAATTGGTCAGCGGTTTCGGACCTCACGTTGCACTGTACTGTGTGAAAATATTACTATTTATGTACAAATATTGATATACTGTAAACTTTTGTCAGTAGGCAACTCGATAAAGACTTCCTACTCCTCGGGCAGGTGCGAATATTTCAATGTCCCTATGTGCCAAACCGATGATTTGTGACACACCTTTATGCGTCCCTCGCTCGCTGCGCTCGATCGATAACTATAGCCTAACCTAAAACCAATCCCTCTTGTGTTCGTTATCCGATCAGGAGGCGACTAATTTCAAATTTGCGAACGTGTCGGATCGGTTGTGAGGTTGGACTAGATTCTTACGAGCGAGCGGAGCGAGCGAGCAACGATTACAATTTCCAAGCTATACATATACCTTATGGTGCCGTGCATATATTTCCTGTTATTACATTAATTTGTCAGCGATTTCGGACCTCACGTTGCAACTGTACTATGTGGAAATATTACTATTAATGTAAAACTATTGATAAACTGTAAACTTTTGTCAGTAGGCAACGCGATAAAGACTTCCGACTCCTCGGGCTGGTGCGAATATTTCAATGTCCCTAAGTGCCAAACCGTTGGTTTGTGACACACCTACGCGACCCTCGCTCCCTGTGCTCGCCCGATAACTATAGCCTAACCTAAAACCAATCCCTCTTGCGTTCGTTATCCGATAAGGAGGCGACTAATTTCAAATTTGCGAACGTGTCGGATCGGTTGTGAGGTTGGACTAGATTCTTACGAGCGAGCGAAGCGAGCGAGCAACGATTACAATTTCCAAGCTATACATATACCTTATATTGCCTTGCATATATTTCCTGTTATTACCTCAATTGGTCAGCGATTTCGGACCTCACGTTGCACTGTACTGTGTGAAAATATTACTATTTATGTACAAATGTTGATATACTGTAAACTTTTGTCAGTAGGCAACTCGATAAAGACTTCCTACTCCTCGGGCAGGTGCGAATATTTCAATGTCCCTATGTGCCAAACCGATGATTTGTGACACACCTTTATGCGTCGCTCGCTCGCTGCGCTCGATCGATAACTATAGCCTAACCTAAAACCAATCCCTCTTGTGTTCGTTATCCGATCAGGAGGCGACTAATTTCAAATTTGCGAACGTGTCGGATCGGTTGTGAGGTTGGACTAGATTCTTACGAGCGAGCGGAGCGAGCGAGCAACGATTACAATTTCCAAGCTATACATATACCTTATATTGCCTTGCATATATTTCCTGTTATTACCTCAATTGTTCAGCGATATCGGACCTCACGTTGCACTGTACTGTGTGAAAATATTACTATTTATGTACAAATATTGATATACTGTAAACTTTTGTCAGTAGGCAACGCGATAAAGACTTCCGACTCCTCGGGCTGGTGCGAATATTTCAATGTCCCTAAGTGCCAAACCATTGGTTTGTGACACACCTTTACGCGACCCTCGCCCGCTGCGCTCGCTTTAAAACTATAGCCTAACCTAAAACCAATATCTCTTACGTTCGCCATTCGATAAGGAGGGGACTAATTTCAAATTTGCGAACGTGTCGGATCGGTTGTGAGGTTGGACTAGATTTTTACGAGCGAGCGGAGCGATTGAGCAACGATTACAATTTCCAAGCTATACATATATCTTGTATTGTCCTGCATATATTTCCTATTATTACCCAATTTTGTCAGCGATTTCAGACCTCACGTTGCACCGTACTGTGTGAAAATATTACTATTAATGTAAAACTATTGATAAACTGTAAACTTTGGTCAGTGGGCAACTCGATAGAGACTTCCGACTCCTAGGGCTGGTGCGAACATTTCAATGTCCCTATGTGACAAACCGTTGGTTTGTGACATACCTTTATGCGTCCCTCGCTCGCTGCGCTCGATCGATAACTATAGCCTAACCTAAAACCAATCCCTCTTGTGTTCGTTATCCGATAAGGAGGCGACTAATTTCAAATTTGCGAACGTGTCGGATCGGTTGTGAGGTTGCACTAGATTTTTACGAGCGAGCGGAGCGATTGAGCAACGATTACAATTTCCAAGCTATACATATATCTTGTATTGTCCTGCATATATTTCCTATTATTACCCAATTTTGTCAGCGATTTCAGACCTCACGTTGCACCGTACTATGTGGAAATATTACTATTTATGTAAAACTATTGATAAACTGTAAACTTTTGTCAGTAGGCAACGCGATAAAGACTTCCGACTCCTCGGGCTGGTGCGAATATTTCAATGTCCCTTAGTGCCAAACCGTTGGTTTGTGACACACCTTTACGCGACCCTCACTCGCTGCGCGCGCTTGAAAACTATAGCCTAACCTAAAACCAATCCCTCTTGTGCTCGTTATCCGATAAGGAGGCGACTAATTTCAAATTTGCGAACGTGTCGGATCGGTTGTGAGGTTGGACTAGATTCTTACGAGCGAGCGGAGCGAGCGAGCAACGATTACAATTTCCAAGATATACATATACCTTATGGTGCCGTGCATATATCTCCTGTTATTACCTTAATTTGTCAGCGATTTCGGACCTCACGTTGCAACTGTACTATGTGGAAATATTACTATTAATGTGAAACTATTGATAAACTGTAAACTTTTGTCAGTAGGCAACGCGATAAATACTTCCGACTCCTCGGGCTGGTGCGAATATTTCAATGTCCCTAAGTGCCAAACCGTTGGTTTGTGACATACCTTTATGCGTCCCTCGCTCGCTGCGCTCGATCGATAACTATAGCCTAACCTAAAACCAATCCCTCTTGTGTTCGTTATCCGATAAGGAGGCGACTAATTTCAAATTTGCGAACGTGTCGGATCGGTTGTGAGGTTGGACTAGATTTTTACGAGCGAGCGGAGCGATTGAGCAACGATTACAATTTCCAAGCTATACATATATCTTGTATTGTCCTGCATATATTTCCTATTATTACCCAATTTTGTCAGCGATTTCAGACCTCACGTTGCACCGTACTGTGTGAAAATATTACTATTAATGTAAAACTATTGATAAACTGTAAACTTTGGTCAGTGGGCAACTCGATAGAGACTTCCGACTCCTAGGGCTGGTGCGAACATTTCAATGTCCCTATGTGACAAACCGTTGGTTTGTGACATACCTTTATGCGTCCCTCGCTCGCTGCGCTCGATCGATAACTATAGCCTAACCTAAAACCAATCCCTCTTGTGTTCGTTATCCGATAAGGAGGCGACTAATTTCAAATTTGCGAACGTGTCGGATCGGTTGTGAGGTTGCACTAGATACTTACGAGCGAGGGGAGCGAGCGATCAACGATTACAATTTCCAAGCTATACATATATCTTATATTGTCCTGCATATATTTCCTATTATTACCTCAATTTGTCAGCGATTTCGGACCTCACGTTGCATTGTACTGTGTGAAAATATTACTATTTATGTACAAATATTGATATACTGTAAACTTTTGTCAGTACGCAATTCGATAAAGACTTCCGGCTCCTGGGGCTGGTGCGAATATTTCAATGACCCTATGTGACAAACCGTTGGTTTGTGACACACCCTTACACGTCCCTCGCTCCCTGTGCTCGCCCGATAACTATAGCCTAACCTAAAACCAATCCCTCTTGCTTTCGTTATCCGATAAGGAGGGGACTAACTTCAAATTTTCGAACGTGTCGGATCGGTTGTGAGGTTGGACTAGATTTTCACGAGCGAGCGGAGCGAGCGAGCAACGATTAAAATTTCCAAGCTATACATATATCTTATATTGTCCTGCATATATTTCCTATTATTACCCAATTTTGTCAGCGATTTCAGACCTCACGTTGCACCGTACTGTGTGAAAATATTACTATTAATGTAAAACTATTGATAAACTGTAAACTTTGGTCAGTAGGCAACTCGATAGAGACTTCCGACTCCTAGGGCTGGTGCGAATATTTCAATGACCCTATGTGACAAACCGTTGGTTTGTGACACACCCTTACGCGTCCCTCGCTCCCTGTGCTCGCCCGATAACTATAGCCTAACCTAAAACCAATCCCTCTTGCTTTCGTTATCCGATAAGGAGGGGACTAACTTCAAATTTGCGAACGTGTCGGGTCGGTTGTGAGGTTGGACTAGATTTTTACGAGCGAGCGGAGCGAGCGAGCAACGATTAAAATTTCCAAGCTATACATATATCTTATATTGTCCTGCATATATTTCCTATTATTACCCAATTTGTCAACGATTTCGGACCTCACGTTGCACTGTACTGTGTGAAAATATTACTATTTATGTACAAATATTGACATACTGTAAACTTTTGTCTGTAGGCAATTCGATAAAGACTTCCGGCTCCTGGGGCTGGTGCGAATATTTCAATGACCCTATGTGACAAACCGTTGGTTTGTGACACACCCTTACGCGTCCCTCGCTCCCTGTGCTCGCCCGATAACTATAGCCTAACCTAACACCAATCCCTGTTGCGTTCGTTATCCGATAAGGAGGCGACTAATTTCAAATTTGCGAACGTGTCGGATCGGTTGTGAGGTTGGACTAGATTCTTACGAGCGAGGGGAGCGAGCGATCAACGATTACAATTTCCAAGCTATACATATATCTTATATTGTCCTGCATATATTTCCTATTATTACCTCAATTTGTCAGCGATTTCGGACCTCAGGTTGTATTGTACTGTGTGAAAATATTACTATTTATGTACAAATATTGATATACTGTAAACTTTTGTCAGTACGCAATTCGATAAAGACATCCGGCTCCTGGGGCTGGTGCGAATATTTCAACGACCCTATGTGACAAACCGTTGGTTTGTGACACACCCTTACGCGTCCCTCGCTCCCTGTGCTCGCCCGATAACTATAGCCTAACCTAAAACCAATCCCTCTTGCTTTCGTTATCCGATAAGGAGGGGACTAACTTCAAATTTGCGAACGTGTCGGGTCGGTTGTGAGGTTGGACTAGATTCTTACGAGCGAGCGGAGCGAGCGAGCAACGATTACAATTTCCAAGCTATACATATACCTTATATTGCCTTGCATATATTTCCTGTTATAACCTCAATTGGTCAGCGATTTCGGACCTCACGTTGCACTGTACTGTGTGAAAATATTACTATTTATGTACAAATATTGATATACTGTAAACTTTTGTCTGTAGGCAATTCGATAAAGACTTCCGGCTCCTGGGGCTGGTGCGAATATTTCAATGACCCTATGTGACAAACCGTTGGTTTGTGACACACCCTTACGCGTCCCTCGCTCCCTGTGCTCGCCCGATAACTATAGCCTAACCTAAAACCAATCCCTCTTGCGTTCGTTATCCGATAAGGAGGCGACTAATTTCAAATTTGCGAACGTGTCGGATCGGTTGGGAGGTTGGACTAGATTCTTACGAGCGAGCGGAGCGAGCGAGCAACGATTACAATTTCCAAGCTATACATATACCTTATATTGCCTTGCATATATTTCCTGTTATTACCTCAATTTGTCAGCGATTTCGGACCTTACGTTGCACCGTACTATGTGGAAATATTACTATTTATGTAAAACTATTGATAAACTGTAAACTTTTGTCAGTAGGCAACGCGATAAAGACTTCCGACTCCTCGGGCTGGTGCGAATATTTCAATGTCCCTATGTGCCAAACCGTTGGTTTGTGACACACCTTTACGCGACCCTCACTCGCTGCGCTCGCTTGAAAACTATAGCCTAACCTAAAACCAATATCTCTTACGTTCGCCATTCGATAAGGATGGGACTAATTTCAAATTTGCGAACGTGTCGGAATGGTTGGGAGGTTGGACTAGATTCTTACGAGCGAGCGGAGCAAGCGAATAACGATTACAATTTCCAGGCTATACATATACCTTATATCGCCTTGCATATATTTCCAGTTATTACCTCAATTTGTCAACGATTTCGGACCTCACGTTGCACTGTACTGTGTGAAAATATTACTATTTATGTACAAATATTGACATACTGTAAACTTTTGTCTGTAGGCAATTCGATAAAGACTTCCGGCTCCTGGGGCTGGTGCGAATATTTCAATGACCCTATGTGAAAAACCGTTGGTTTGTGACACACCCTTACGCGTCCCTCGCTCCCTGTGCTCGCCCGATAACTATAGCCTAACCTAACACCAATCCCTGTTGCGTTCGTTATCCGATAAGGAGGCGACTAATTTCAAATTTGCGAACGTGTCGGAATGGTTGGGAGGTTGGACTAGATTCTTACGAGCGAGCGGAGCGAGCGAATAACGATTACAATTTCCAGGCTATACATATACCTTATATCGCCTTGCATATATTTCCAGTTATTACCTCAATTTGTCAACGATTTCGGACCTCACGTTGCACTGTACTGTGTGAAAATATTACTATTTATGTACAAATATTGACATACTGTAAACTTTTGTCTGTAGGCAATTCGATAAAGACTTCCGGCTCCTGGGGCTGGTGCGAATATTTCAATGACCCTATGTGAAAAACCGTTGGTTTGTGACACACCCTTACGCGTCCCTCGCTCCCTGTGCTCGCCCGATAACTATAGCCTAACCTAACACCAATCCCTGTTGCGTTCGTTATCCGATAAGGAGGCGACTAATTTCAAATTTGCGAACGTGACGGATCGGTTGTGAGGTTGGACTAGATTCTTACGAGCGAGCGGAGCGAGCGAGCAACGATTACAATTTCCAAGCTATACATATACCTTATGGTGCCGTGCATATATTTCCTGTTATTACCTTAATTTGTCAGCAATTTCGGACCTCACGTTGCAACTGTACTATGTGGAAATATTACTATTTATGTAAAACTATTGATAAACTGTAAACTTTTGTCAGTAGGCAACTCGATAAGGACTTCCTGCTCCTCGGGAAGGTGCGAATATTTCAATGTCCCTATGTGCCAAACCGATGATTTGTGACACACCTTTATGCGTCCCTCGCTCGCTGCGCTCGATCGATAACTATAGCCTAACCTAAAACCAATCCCTCTTGTGTTCGTTATCCGATAAGGAGGCGACTAATTTCAAATTTGCGAACGTGTCGGATCGGTTGTGAGGTTGGACTAGATTCTTACGAGCGAGCGGAGCGAGCGAGCAACGATTACAATTTCCAAGCTATACATATACCTTGTGGTGCCGTGCATATATTTCCTGTTATTACCTTAATTTGTCAGCGATTTCGGACCTCACGTTGCAACTGTACTATGTGGAAATATTACTGTTAATGTAAAACTATTGATAAACTGTAAACTTTTGTCAGTAGGCAACTCGATAAGGACTTCCTACTCCTCGGGCAGGTGCGAATATTTCAATGTCCCTATGTGCCAAACCGACGATTTGTGACACACCTCTATGCGTCCCTCGCTCGCTGCGCTCGATCGATAACTATAGCCTAACCTAAAACCAATCCCTCTTGTGTTCGTTATCCGATAAGGAGGCGACTAATTTCAAATTTGCGAACGTGTCGGATCGGTTGTGAGGTTGCACTAGATTCTTACGAGCGAGGGGAGCGAGCGATCAACGATTACAATTTCCAAGCTATACATATATCTTATATTGTCCTGCATATATTTCCTATTATTACCTTAATTTGTCAGCGATTTCGGACCTCACGTTGCATTGTACTGTGTGAAAATATTACTATTTATGTACAAATATTGATATACTGTAAACTTTTGTCAGTACGCAATTCGATAAAGACATCCGGCTCCTGGGGCTGGTGCGAATATTTCAACGACCCTATGTGACAAACCGTTGGTTTGTGACACACCCTTACGCGTCCCTCGCTCCCTGTGCTCGCCCGATAACTATAGCCTAACCTAAAACCAATCCCTCTTGCTTTCGTTATCCGATAAGGAGGGGACTAACTTCAAATTTGCGAACGTGTCGGGTCGGTTGTGAGGTTGGACTAGATTCTTACGAGCGAGCGGAGCGAGCGAGCAACGATTACAATTTCCAAGCTATACATATACCTTATATTGCCCTGCATATATTTCCTGTTATTACCTCAATTTGTCAGCGATTTCGGACCTCACGTTGCATTGTACTGTGTGAAAATATTACTATTTATGTAAAACTATTGATAAACTGTAAACTTTGGTCAGTAGGCAACTCGATAGAGACTTCCGACTCCTAGGGCTGGTGCGAATATTTCAATGTCCCTATGTGACAAACCGTTGGTTTGTGACACACCTTTACGCGACCCTCGCTCGCTGCGCTTGCTTGAAAACTATAGCCTAACCTAAAACCAATATCTCTTACGTTCGCCATTCGATAAGGAGGGGACTAATTTCAAATTTGCGAACGTGTCGGATCGGTTGTGAGGTTGGACTAGATTTTTACGGGCGAGCGGAGCGAGCGAGCAACGATTAAAATTTCCAAGCTATACATATATCTTATATTGTCCTGCATATATTTCCTATTATTACCCAATTTTGTCAGCGATTTCAGACCTCACGATGCACCGTACTGTGTGAAAATATTACTATTAATGTAAAACTATTGATAAACTGTAAACTTTGGTCAGTAGGCAACTCGATAGAGACTTCCGACTCCAAGGGCTGGTGCGAATATTTCAATGTCCCTATGTGACAAACCGTTGGTTTGTGACATACCTTTATGCGTCCCTCGCTCGCTGCGCTCGATCGATAACTATAGCCTAACCTAAAACCAATCCCTCTTGTGTTCGTTATCCGATAAGGAGGCGACTAATTTCAAATTTGCGAACGTGTCGGATCGGTTGTGAGGTTGGACTAGATACTTAAGAGCGAGGGGAGCGAGCGATCAACGATTACAATTTCCAAGCTATACATATATCTTATATTGTCGTGCATATATTTCCTATTATTACCTCAATTTGTCAGCGATTTCGGACCTCAGGTTGCATTGTACTGTGTGAAAATATTACTATTTATGTACAAATATTGATATACTGTAAACTTTTGTCAGTACGCAATTCGATAAAGACTTCCGGCTCCTGGGGCTGGTGCGAATATTTCAATGACCCTGTGTGACAAACCGTTGGTTTGTGACACACCCTTACACGTCCCTCGCTCCCTGTGCTCGCCCGATAACTATAGCCTAACCTAAAACCAATCCCTCTTGCGTTTGTTATCCGATAAGGAGGGGACTAACTTCAAATGTGCGAACGTGTCGGATCGGTTGTGAGGTCGGACTAGATTCTTACGAGCGAGCGGAGCGAGCGAGTAACGATTACAATTTCCAAGCTATACATATACCTTATATTGCCTTGCATATATTTCCTGTTATTACCTCAATTGGTCAGCGATTTCGGACCTCACGTTGCACTGTACCGTGTGAAAATATTACTATTTATGTACAAATATTGATATACTGTAAACTTTTGTCTGTAGGCAAATCGATAAAGACTTCCGGCTCCTGGGGCTGGTGCGAATATTTCAATGACCCTATGTGACAAACCGTTGGTTTGTGACACGCCCTTACGCGTCCCTCGCTCACTGTGCTCGCCCGATAACTATAGCCTAACCTAAAACCAATCCCTCTTGCGTTCGTTATCCGATAAGGAGGCGACTAATTTCAAATTTGCGAACGTGTCGGATCGGTTGTGAGGTTGGACTAGATTCTTACGAGCGAGCGGAGCGAGCGAGCAATGATTACAATTTCCAAGCTACACATATACCTTATATTGCCTTGCATATATTTCCTGTTATTACCTCAATTTGTCAGCGATTTCGGACCTTACGTTGCACCGTACTATGTGGAAATATTACTATTTATGTAAAACTATTGATAAACTGTAAACTTTTGTCAGTAGGCAACGCGATAAAGACTTCCGACTCCTCGGGCTGGTGCGAATATTTCAATGTCCCTAAGTGCCAAACCGTTGGTTTGTGACACACCTTTACGCGACCCTCACTCGCTGCGCTCTCTTGAAAACTATAGCCTAACCTAAAACCAATATCTCTTACGTTCGCCATTCGATAAAGAGGGGACTAATTTCAAATTTGCGAACGTGTCGGATCGGTTGGGAGGTTGGACTTGATTCTTACGAGCGAGCGGAGCGAGCGAATAACGATTACAATTTCCAAGCTATACATATACCTTATATCGCCTTGCATATATTTCCAGTTATTACCTCAATTTGTCAAAGATTTCGGACCTCACGTTGCACTGTACTGTGTGAAAATATTACTATTTATGTACAAATATTGACATACTGTAAACATTTGTCTGTAGGCAATTCGATAAAGACTTCCGGCTCCTGGGGCTGGTGCGAATATTTCAATGACCCTATGTGACAAACCGTTGGTTTGTGACACACCCTTACGCGTCCCTCGCTCCCTATGCTCGCCCGATAACTATAGCCTAACCTAACACCAATCCCTGTTGCGTTCGTTATCCGATAAGGAGGCGACTAATTTCAAATTTGCGAACGTGACGGATCGGTTGTGAGGTTGGACTAGATTCTTACGAGCGAGCGGAGCGAGCGAGCAACGATTACAATTTCCAAGCTATACATATACCTTATGGTGCCGTGCATATATTTCCTGTTATTACCTTAATTTGTCAGCAATTTCGGACCTCACGTTGCAACTGTACTATGTGGAAATATTACTATTTATGTAAAACTATTGATAAACTGTAAACTTTTGTCAGTAGGCAACTCGATAAGGACTTCCTACTCTTCGGGAAGGTGCGAATATTTCAATGTCCCTATGTGCCAAACCGATGATTTGTGACACACCTTTATGCGTCCCTCGCTCGCTGCGCTCGATCGATAACTATAGCCTAACCTAAAACCAATCCCTCTTGTGTTCGTTATCCGATAAGGAGGCGACTAATTTCAAATTTGCGAACGTGTCGGATCGGTTGTGAGGTTGGACTAGATTCTTACGAGCGAGCGGAGCGAGCGAGCTACGATTACAATTTCCAAGCTATACATATACCTTATGGTGCCGTGCATATATTTCCTGTTATTACCTTAATTTGTCAGCGATTTCGGACCTCACGTTGCAACTGTACTATGTGGAAATATTACTATTAATGTAAAACTATTGATAAACTGTAAACTTTTGTCAGTAGGCAACTCGATAAAGACTTCCTACCCCTCGGGCAGGTGCGAATATTTCAATGTCCCTATGTGCCAAACCGATGATTTGTGACACACCTTTATGCGTCGCTCGGTCGCTGCGCTCGATCGATAACTATAGCCTAACCTAAAACCAATCCCTCTTGTGTTCGCTATCCGATAAGGAGGCGACTAATTTCAAATTTGCGAACGTGTCGGATCGGTTGTGAGGTTGCACTAGATTCTTACGAGCGAGCGGAGCGAGCGAGCAACGATTACAATTTCCAAGCTATACATATACCTTATATTGCCTTGCATATATTTCCTGTTATTGCCTCAATTTGTCAGCGATTTCAGACCTCACGTTGCACCGTACTGTGTGAAAATATTACTATTAATGTAAAACTATTGATAAACTGTAAACTTTTGTCAGTAGGCAACTCGATAAGGACTTCCTACTCCTCGGGCAGGTGCGAATATTTCAATGTCCGTATGTGCCAAACCGATGATTTGTGACACACCATTATGCGTCCCTCGCTCGCTGCGCTCGATCGATAACTATAGCCTAACCTAAAACCAATCCCTCTTGTGTTCGTTATCCGATAAGGAGGCGACTAATTTCAAATTTGCGAACGTGTCGGATCGGTTGTGAGGTTGCACTAGATTCTTACGAGCGAGGGGAGCGAGCGATCAACGATTACAATTTCCAAGCTATACATATATCTTATATTGTCCTGCATATATTTCCTATTATTACCTCAATTTGTCAGCGATTTCGGACCTCACGTTGCATTGTACTGTGTGAAAATATTACTATTTATGTACAAATATTGATATACTGTAAACTTTTGTCAGTACGCAATTCGATAAAGACATCCGGCTCCTGGGGCTGGTGCGAATATTTCAACGACCCTATGTGACAAACCGTTGGTTTGTGACACACCCTTACGCGTCCCTCGCTCCCTGTGCTCGCCCGATAACTATAGCCTAACCTAAAACCAATCCCTCTTGCTTTCGTTATCCGATAAGGAGGGGACTAACTTCAAATTTGCGAACGTGTCGGGTCGGTTGTGAGGTTGGACTAGATTCTTACGAGCGAGCGGAGCGAGCGAGCAACGATTACAATTTCCAAGCTATACATATACCTTATATTGCCCTGCATATATTTCCTGTTATTACCTCAATTTGTCAGCGATTTCGGACCTCACGTTGCATTGTACTGTGTGAAAATATTACTATTTATGTAAAACTATTGATAAACTGTAAACTTTGGTCAGTAGGCAACTCGATAGAGACTTCCAACTCCTAGGGCTGGTGCGAATATTTCAATGTCGCTATGTGACAAACCGTTGGTTTGTGACACACCCTTACGCGTCCCTCGCTCCCTGTGCTCGCCCGATAACTATAGCCTAACCTAAAACCAATCCCTCTTGCTTTCGTTATCCGATAAGGAGGGGACTAACTTCAAATTTGCGAACGTTTCGGGTCGGTTGTGAGGTTGGACTAGATTTTTACGAGCGAGCGGAGCGAGCGAGCAACGATTAAAATTTCCAAGCTATACATATATCTTATATTGTCCTGCATATATTTCCTATTATTACCCAATTTTGTCAGCGATTTCAGACCTCACGTTGCACCGTACAGTGTGAAAATATTACTATTAATGTAAAACTATTGATAAACTGTAAACTTTGGTCAGTAGGCAACTCGATAGAGACTTCCGACTCCTAGGGCTGGTGCGAATATTTCAATGTCCCTATGTGACAAACCGTTGGTTTGTGACACACCTTTACGCGACCCTCGCTCGCTGCGCTTGCTTGAAAACTATAGCCTAACCTAAAACCAATATCTCTTACGTTCGCCATTCGATAAGGAGGGGACTAATTTCAAATTTGCGAACGTGTCGGATCGGTTGTGAGGTTGGACTAGATTTTTACGAGCGAGCGGAGCGAGCGAGCAACGATTAAAATTTCCAAGCTATACATATATCTTATATTGTCCTGCATATATTTCCTATTATTACCCAATTTTGTCAGCGATTTCAGACCTCACGTTGCACCGTACTGTGTGAAAATATTACTATTAATGTAAAACTATTGATAAACTGTAAACTTTGGTCAGTAGGCAACTCGATAGAGACTTCCGACTCCTAGGGCTGGTGCGAATATTTCAATGTCCCTATGTGACAAACCGTTGGTTTGTGACATACCTTTATGCGTCCCTCGCTCGCTGCGCTCGATCGATAACTATAGCCTAACCTAAAACCAATCCCTCTTGTGTTCGTTATCCGATAAGGAGGCGACTAATTTCAAATTTGCGAACGTGTCGGATCGGTTGTGAGGTTGGACTAGATACTTAAGAGCGAGGGGAGCGAGCGATCAACGATTACAATTTCCAAGCTATACATATATCTTATATTGTCGTGCATATATTTCCTATTATTACCTCAATTTGTCAGCGATTTCGGACCTCAGGTTGCATTGTACTGTGTGAAAATATTACTATTTATGTACAAATATTGATATACTGTAAACTTTTGTCAGTACGCAATTCGATAAAGACTTCCGGCTCCTGGGGCTGGTGCGAATATTTCAATGACCCTGTGTGACAAACCGTTGGTTTGTGACACACCCTTACACGTCCCTCGCTCCCTGTGCTCGCCCGATAACTATAGCCTAACCTAAAACCAATCCCTCTTGCTTTCGTTATCCGATAAGGAGGGGACTAACTTCAAATTTGCGAACGTGTCGGATCGGTTGTGAGGTCGGACTAGATTCTTACGAGCGAGCGGAGCGAGCGAGTAACGATTACAATTTCCAAGCTATACATATACCTTATATTGCCTTGCATATATTTCCTGTTATTACCTCAATTGGTCAGCGATTTCGGACCTCACGTTGCACTGTACCGTGTGAAAATATTACTATTTATGTACAAATATTGATATACTGTAAACTTTTGTCTGTAGGCAAATCGATAAAGACTTCCGGCTCCTGGGGCTGGTGCGAATATTTCAATGACCCTATGTGACAAACCGTTGGTTTGTGACACGCCCTTACGCGTCCCTCGCTCACTGTGCTCGCCCGATAACTATAGCCTAACCTAAAACCAATCCCTCTTGCGTTCGTTATCCGA
Organism: Bombus terrestris; assembly: GCF_910591885.1. Taxonomy (NCBI): domain Eukaryota; kingdom Metazoa; phylum Arthropoda; class Insecta; order Hymenoptera; family Apidae; genus Bombus; species Bombus terrestris. The sequence continues at coordinate 2,282,061 of NW_025963551.1, read as the reverse complement.
TAAGGAGGCGACTAATTTCAAATTTGCGAACGTGTCGGATCGGTTGTGAGGTTGGACTAGATTCTTACGAGCGAGCGGAGCGAGCGAGCAACGATTACAATTTCCAAGCTATACATATACCTTATATTGCCTTGCATATATTTCCTGTTATTACCTCAATTTGTCAGCGATTTCGGACCTTACGTTGCACCGTACTATGTGGAAATATTACTATTTATGTAAAACTATTGATAAACTGTAAACTTTTGTCAGTAGGCAACGCGATAAAGACTTCCGACTCCTCGGGCTGGTGCGAATATTTCAATGTCCCTAAGTGCCAAACCGTTGGTTTGTGACACACCTTTACGCGACCCTCACTCGCTGCGCTCTCTTGAAAACTATAGCCTAACCTAAAACCAATATCTCTTACGTTCGCCATTCGATAAAGAGGGGACTAATTTCAAATTTGCGAACGTGTCGGATCGGTTGGGAGGTTGGACTTGATTCTTACGAGCGAGCGGAGCGAGCGAATAACGATTACAATTTCCAAGCTATACATATACCTTATATCGCCTTGCATATATTTCCAGTTATTACCTCAATTTGTCAACGATTTCGGACCTCACGTTGCACTGTACTGTGTGAAAATATTACTATTTATGTACAAATATTGACATACTGTAAACATTTGTCTGTAGGCAATTCGATAAAGACTTCCGGCTCCTGGGGCTGGTGCGAATATTTCAATGACCCTATGTGACAAACCGTTGGTTTGTGACACACCCTTACGCGTCCCTCGCTCCCTGTGCTCGCCCGATAACTATAGCCTAACCTAACACCAATCCCTGTTGCGTTCGTTATCCGATAAGGAGGCGACTAATTTCAAATTTGCGAACGTGACGGATCGGTTGTGAGGTTGGACTAGATTCTTACGAGCGAGCGGAGCGAGCGAGCAACGATTACAATTTCCAAGCTATACATATATCTTATATTGTCGTGCATATATTTCCTATTATTACCTCAATTTGTCAGCGATTTCGGACCTCAGGTTGCATTGTACTGTGTGAAAATATTACTATTTATGTACAAATATTGATATACTGTAAACTTTTGTCAGTACGCAATTCGATAAAGACTTCCGGCTCCTGGGGCTGGTGCGAATATTTCAATGACCCTGTGTGACAAACCGTTGGTTTGTGACACACCCTTACACGTCCCTCGCTCCCTGTGCTCGCCCGATAACTATAGCCTAACCTAAAACCAATCCCTCTTGCTTTCGTTATCCGATAAGGAGGGGACTAACTTCAAATTTGCGAACGTGTCGGATCGGTTGTGAGGTCGGACTAGATTTTTACGAGCGAGCGGAGCGAGCGAGCAACGATTACAATTTCCAAGCTATACATATACCTTATATTGCCTTGCATATATTTCCTGTTATTACCTCAATTGGTCAGCGATTTCGGACCTCACGTTGCACTGTACCGTGTGAAAATATTACTATTTATGTACAAATATTGATATACTGTAAACTTTTGTCTGTAGGCAAATCGATAAAGACTTCCGGCTCCTGGGGCTGGTGCGAATATTTCAATGACCCTATGTGACAAACCGTTGGTTTGTGACACGCCCTTACGCGTCCCTCGCTCACTGTGCTCGCCCGATAACTATAGCCTAACCTAAAACCAATCCCTCTTGCGTTCGTTATCCGATAAGGAGGCGACTAATTTCAAATTTGCGAACGTGTCGGATCGGTTGTGAGGTTGGACTAGATTCTTACGAGCGAGCGGAGCGAGCGAGCAACGATTACAATTTCCAAGCTACACATATACCTTATATTGCCTTGCATATATTTCCTGTTATTACCTCAATTTGTCAGCGATTTCGGACCTTACGTTGCACCGTACTATGTGGAAATATTACTATTTATGTAAAACTATTGATAAACTGTAAACTTTTGTCAGTAGGCAACGCGATAAAGACTTCCGACTCCTCGGGCTGGTGCGAATATTTCAATGTCCCTAAGTGCCAAACCGTTGGTTTGTGACACACCTTTACGCGACCCTCACTCGCTGCGCTCTCTTGAAAACTATAGCCTAACCTAAAACCAATATCTCTTACGTTCGCCATTCGATAAAGAGGGGACTAATTTCAAATTTGCGAACGTGTCGGATCGGTTGGGAGGTTGGACTTGATTCTTACGAGCGAGCGGAGCGAGCGAATAACGATTACAATTTCCAAGCTATACATATACCTTATATCGCCTTGCATATATTTCCAGTTATTACCTCAATTTGTCAACGATTTCGGACCTCACGTTGCACTGTACTGTGTGAAAATATTACTATTTATGTACAAATATTGACATACTGTAAACATTTGTCTGTAGGCAATTCGATAAAGACTTCCGGCTCCTGGGGCTGGTGCGAATATTTCAATGACCCTATGTGACAAACCGTTGGTTTGTGACACACCCTTACGCGTCCCTCGCTCCCTGTGCTCGCCCGATAACTATAGCCTAACCTAACACCAATCCCTGTTGCGTTCGTTATCCGATAAGGAGGCGACTAATTTCAAATTTGCGAACGTGACGGATCGGTTGTGAGGTTGGACTAGATTCTTACGAGCGAGCGGAGCGAGCGAGCAACGATTACAATTTCCAAGCTATACATATACCTTATGGTGCCGTGCATATATTTCCTGTTATTACCTTAATTTGTCAGCAATTTCGGACCTCACGTTGCAACTGTACTATGTGGAAATATTACTATTTATGTAAAACTATTGATAAACTGTAAACTTTTGTCAGTAGGCAACTCGATAAGGACTTCCTACTCCTCGGGCAGGTGCGAATATTTCAATGTCCCTATGTGCCAAACCGATGATTTGTGACACACCTTTATGCGTCCCTCGCTCGCTGCGCTCGATCGATAACTATAGCCTAACCTAAAACCAATCCCTCTTGTGTTCGTTATCCGATAAGGAGGCGACTAATTTCAAATTTGCGAACGTGTCGGATCGGTTGTGAGGTTGGACTAGATTCTTACGAGCGAGGGGAGCGAGCGACCAACGATTAGAATTTCCAAGCTATACATATATCTTATATTGTCCTGCATATATTTCCTATTATTACCTCAGTTTGTCAGCGATTTCGGACCTCACGTTGCATTGTACTGTGTGAAAATATTACTATTTATGTACAAATATTGATATACTGTAAACTTTTGTCAGTACGCAATTCGATAAAGACATCCGGCTCCTGGGGCTGGTGCGAATATTTCAACGACCCTATGTGACAAACCGTTGGTTTGTGACACACCCTTACGCGTCCCTCGCTCCCTGTGCTCGCCCGATAACTATAGCCTAACCTAAAACCAATCCCTCTTGCTTTCTTTATCCGATAAGGAGGGGACTAACTTCAAATTTGCGAACGTGTCGGGTCGGTTGTGAGGTTGGACTAGATTCTTACGAGCGAGCGGAGCGAGCGAGCAACGATTACAATTTCCAAGCTATACATATACCTTATATTGCCCTGCATATATTTCCTGTTATTACCTCAATTTGTCAGCGATTTCGGACCTCACGTTGCATTGTACTGTGTGAAAATATTACTATTTATGTAAAACTATTGATAAACTGTAAACTTTGGTCAGTAGGCAACTCGATAGAGACTTCCGACTCCTAGGGCTGGTGCGAATATTTCAATGTCCCTATGTGACTAACCGTTGGTTTGTGACACACCCGTACGCGTCTCTCGCTCCCTGTGCTCGCCCGATAACTATAGCCTAACCTAAAACCAATCCCTCTTGCTTTCGTTATCCGATAAGGAGGGGACAAACTTCAAATTTGCGAACGTTTCGGGTCGGTTGTGAGGTTGGACTAGATTTTTACGAGCGAGCGGAGCGAGCGAGCAACGATTAAAATTTCCAAGCTATACATATATCTTATATTGTCCTGCATATATTTCCTATTATTACCCAATTTTGTCAGCGATTTCAGACCTCACGTTGCACCGTACAGTGTGAAAATATTACTATTAATGTAAAACTATTGATAAACTGTAAACTTTGGTCAGTAGGCAACTCGATAGAGACTTCCGACTCCTAGGGCTGGTGCGAATATTTCAATGTCCCTATGTGACAAACCGTTGGTTTGTGACACACCTTTACGCGACCCTCGCTCGCTGCGCTTGCTTGAAAACTATAGCCTAACCTAAAACCAATATCTCTTACGTTCGCCATTCGATAAGGAGGGGACTAATTTCAAATTTGCGAACGTGTCGGATCGGTTGTGAGGTTGGACTAGATTTTTACGAGCGAGCGGAGCGAGCGAGCAACGATTAAAATTTCCAAGCTATACATATATCTTATATTGTCCTGCATATATTTCCTATTATTACCCAATTTTGTCAGCGATTTCAGACCTCACGTTGCACCGTACTGTGTGAAAATATTACTATTAATGTAAAACTATTGATAAACTGTAAACTTTGGTCAGTAGGCAACTCGATAGAGACTTCCGACTCCTAGGGCTGGTGCGAACATTTCAATGTCCCTATGTGACAAACCGTTGGTTTGTGACATACCTTTATGCGTCCCTCGCTCGCTGCGCTCGATCGATAACTATAGCCTAACCTAAAACCAATCCCTCTTGTGTTCGTTATCCGATAAGGAGGCGACTAATTTCAAATTTGCGAACGTGTCGGATCGGTTGTGAGGTTGGACTAGATTCTTAAGAGCGAGGGGAGCGAGCGATCAACGATTACAATTTCCAAGCTATACATATATCTTATATTGTCCTGCATATATTTCCTATTATTACCTCAATTTGTCAGCGATTTCGGACCTCAGGTTGCATTGTACTGTGTGAAAATATTACTATTTATGTACACATATTGATATACTGTAAACTTTTGTCAGTACGCAATTCGATAAAGACTTCCGGCTCCTGGGGCTGGTGCGAATATTTCAATGACCCTATGTGACAAACCGTTGGTTTGTGACACACCCTTACACGTCCCTCGCTCCCTGTGCTCGCCCGATAACTATAGCCTAACCTAAAACCAATCCCTCTTGCTTTCGTTATCCGATAAGGAGGGGACTAATTTCAAATTTGCGAACGTGTCGGATCGGTTGTGAGGTTGGACTAGATTCTTAAGAGCGAGGGGAGCGAGCGATCAACGATTACAATTTCCAAGCTATACATATATCTTATATTGTCCTGCATATATTTCCTATTATTACCTCAATTTGTCAGCGATTTCGGACCTCAGGTTGCATTGTACTGTGTGAAAATATTACTATTTATGTACAAATATTGATATACTGTAAACTTTTGTCAGTACGCAATTCGATAAAGACTTCCGGCTCCTGGGGCTGGTGCGAATATTTCAATGACCCTATGTGACAAACCGTTGGTTTGTGACACACCCTTACACGTCCCTCGCTCCCTGTGCTCGCCCGATAACTATAGCCTAACCTAAAACCAATCCCTCTTGCTTTCGTTATCCGATAAGGAGGGGACTAACTTCAAATTTGCGAACGTGTCGGATCGGTTGTGAGGTCGGACTAGATTCTTACGAGCGAGCGGAGCGAGCGAGTAACGATTACAATTTCCAAGCTATACATATACCTTATATTGCCTTGCATATATTTCCTGTTATTACCTCAATTGGTCAGCGATTTCGGACCTCACGTTGCACTGTACCGTGTGAAAATATTACTATTTATGTACAAATATTGATATACTGTAAACTTTTGTCTGTAGGCAAATCGATAAAGACTTCCGGCTCCTGGGGCTGGTGCGAATATTTCAATGACCCTATGTGACAAACCGTTGGTTTGTGACACGCCCTTACGCGTCCCTCGCTCACTGTGCTCGCCCGATAACTATAGCCTAACCTAAAACCAATCCCTCTTGCGTTCGTTATCCGATAAGGAGGCGACTAATTTCAAATTTGCGAACGTGTCGGATCGGTTGTGAGGTTGGACTAGATTCTTACGAGCGAGCGGAGCGAGCGAGCAACGATTACAATTTCCAAGCTATACATATACCTTATATTGCCTTGCATATATTTCCTGTTATTACCTCAATTGGTCAGCGATTTCGGACCTCACGTTGCACTGTACCGTGTGAAAATATTACTATTTATGTACAAATATTGATATACTGTAAACTTTTGTCAGTAGGCAACGCGATAAAGACTTCCAACTCCTCGGGCTGGTGCGAATATTTCAATGTCCCTAAGTGCCAAACCGTTGGTTTGTGACACACCTTTACGCGACCCTCGCTCGCTGCGCTCGCTTGAAAACTATAGCCTAACCTAAAACCAATATCTCTTACGTTCGCCATTCGATAAGGAGGGGACTAATTTCAAATTTGCGAACGTGTCGGATCGGTTGTGAGGTTGGACTAGATTTTTACGAGCGAGCGGAGCGAGCGAGCAACGATTAAAATTTCCAAGCTATACATATATCTTATATTGTCCTGCATATATTTCCTATTATTACCCAATTTTGTCAGCGATTTCAGACCTCACGTTGCACCGTACTGTGTGAACATATTACTATTAATGTAAAACTATTGATAAACTGTAAACTTTGGTCAGTAGGCAACTCGATAGAGACTTCCGACTCCTAGGGCTGGTGCGAATATTTCAATGTCCCTATGTGACAAACCGTTGGTTTGTGACATACCTTTATGCGTCCCTCGCTCGCTGCGCTCGATCGATAACTATAGCCAAACCTAAAACCAATCCCTCTTGTGTTCGTTATCCGATAAGGAGGCGACTAATTTCAAATTTGCGAACGTGTCGGATCGGTTGTGAGGTTGCACTAGATTCTTACGAGCGAGGGGAGCGAGCGATCAACGATTACAATTTCCAAGCTATACATATATCTTATATTGTCCTGCATATATTTCCTATTATTACCTCAATTTGTCAGCGATTTCGGACCTCACGTTGCATTGTACTGTGTGAAAATATTACTATTTATGTACAAATATTGATATACTGTAAACTTTTGTCAGTACGCAACTCGATAAAGACTTCCTACTCCTCGGGCAGGTGCGAATATTTCAATGTCCCTATGTGCCAAACCGATGATTTGTGACACACCTTTATGCGTCCCACGCTCGCTGCGCTCGATCGATAACTATAGCCTAACCTAAAACCAATCCCTTTTGTGTTCGTTATCCGATCAGGAGGCGACTAATTTCAAATTTGCGAACGTGTCGGATCTGTTGTGAGGTTGCACTAGATTCTTACGAGCGAGCGGAGCGAGCGAATAACGATTACAATTTCCAAACTATACATATACCTTATATCGCCTTGCATATATTTCCTGTTATTACCTCAATTTGTCAACGATTTCGGACCTCACGTTGCACTGTACTGTGTGAAAATATTACTATTTATGTACAAATATTGATATACTGTAAACTTTTGTCAGTAGGCAATTCGATAAAGACTTCCGGCTCCTGGGGCTGGTGCGAATATTTCAATGACCCTATGTGACAAACCGTTGGTTTGTGACACACCCTTACACGTCCCTCGCTCCCTGTGCTCGCCCGATAACTATAGCCTAACCTAAAACCAATCCCTCTTGCTTTCGTTATCCGATAAGGAGGGGACTAACTTCAAATTTGCGAACGTGTCGGATCGGTTGTGAGGTTGGACCAGATTTTTACGAGCGAGCGGAGCGAGCGAGCAACGATTAAAATTTCCAAGCTATACATATACCTTATATTGCCCTGCATATATTTCCTGTTATTACCTCAATTTGTCAGCGATTTCGGACCTCACGTTGCATTGTACTGTGTGAAAATATTACTATTTATGTAAAACTATTGATAAACTGTAAACTTTGGTCAGTAGGCAACTCGATAGAGACTTCCGACTCCTAGGGCTGGTGCGAATATTTCAATGTCCCTATGTGACAAACCGTTGGTTTGTGACACACCCTTACGCGTCCCTCGCTCCCTGTGCTCGCCCGATAACTATAGCCTAACCTAAAACCAATCCCTCTTGCTTTCGTTATCCGATAAGGAGGGGACTAACTTCAAATTTGCGAACGTGTCGGGTCGGTTGTGAGGTTGGACTAGATTTTTACGAGCGAGCGGAGCGAGCGAGCAACGATTAAAATTTCCAAGCTATACATATATCTTATATTGTCCTGCATATATTTCCTATTATTACCCAATTTTGTCAGCGATTTCAGACCTCACGTTGCACCGTACTGTGTGAAAATATTACTATTAATGTAAAACTATTGATAAACTGTAAACTTTGGTCAGTAGGCAACTCGATAGAGACTTCCGACTCCTAGGGCTGGTGCGAATATTTCAATGTCCCTATGTGACAAACCGTTGGTTTGTGACACACCTTTACGCGACCCTCGCTCGCTGCGCTTGCTTGAAAACTTTAGCCTAACCTAAAACCAATATCTCTTACGTTCGCCATTCGATAAGGAGGGGACTAATTTCAAATTTGCGAACGTGTCGGATCGGTTGTGAGGTTGGCCTAGATTTTTACGAGCGAGCGGAGCGAGCGAGCAACGATTAAAATTTCCAAGCTATACATATATCTTATATTGTGCGGCATATATTTCCTATTATTACCCAATTTTGTCAGCGATTTCAGACCTCACGTTGCACCGTACTGTGTGAAAATATTACTATTAATGTAAAACTATTGATAAACTGTAAACTTTGGTCAGTAGGCAACTCGATAGAGACTTCCGACTCCTTGGGCTGGTGCGAATATTTCAATGTCCCTATGTGACAAACCGTTGGTTTGTGACATACCTTTATGCGTCCCTCGCTCGCTGCGCTCGATCGATAACTATAGCCTAACCTAAAACCAATCCCTCTTGTGTTCGTTATCCGATAAGGAGGCGACTAATTTCAAATTTGCGAACGTGTCGGATCGGTTGTGAGGTTGGACTAGATTCTTACGAGCGAGGGGAGCGAGCGATCAACGATTACAATGTCCAAGCTATACATATATCTTATATTGTCCTGCATATATTTCCTATTATTACCTCAATTTGTCAGCGATTTCGGACCTCAGGTTGCATTGTACTGTGTGAAAATATTACTATTTATGTACAAATATTGATATACTGTAAACTTTTGTCAGTACGCAATTCGATAAAGACTTCCGGCTCCTGGGGCTGGTGCGAATATTTCAATGACCCTATGTGACAAACCGTTGGTTTGTGACACACCCTTACACGTCCCTCGCTCCCTGTGCTCGCCCGATAACTATAGCCTAACCTAAAACCAATCCCTCTTGCTTTCGTTATCCGATAAGGAGGGGACTAACTTCAAATTTGCGAACGTGTCGGATCGGTTGTGAGGTCGGACTAGATTCTTACAAGCGAGCGGAGCGAGCGAGTAACGATTACAATTTCCAAGCTATACATATACCTTATATTGCCTTGCATATATTTCCTGTTATTACCTCAATTGGTCAGCGATTTCGGACCTCACGTTGCACTGTACTGTGTGAAAATATTACTATTTATGTACAAATATTGATATACTGTAAACTTTTGTCTGTAGGCAATTCGATAAAGACTTCCGGCTCCTGGGGCTGGTGCGAATATTTCAATGACCCTATGTGACAAACCGTTGGTTTGTGACACGCCCTTACGCGTCCCTCGCTCCCTGTGCTCGCCCGATAACTATAGCCTAAACTAAAACCAATCCCTCTTGCGTTCGTTATCCGATAAGGAGGCGACTAATTTCAAATTTGCGAACGTGTCGGATCGGTTGTGAGGTTGGACTAGATTCTTACGAGCGAGCGGAGCGAGCGAGCAACGATTACAATGTCCAAGCTATACATATACCTTATATTGCCTTGCATATATTTCCTGTTATTACCTCAATTGGTCAGCGATTTCGGACCTCACGTTGCACTGTACTGTGTGAAAATATTACTATTTATGTACAAATATTGATAAACTGTAAACTTTTGTCAGTAGGCAACTCGATAAAGACTTCGTACTCCTCGGGCAGGTGCGAATATTTCAATGTCCCTATGTGCCAAACCGATGATTTGTGACACACCTTTATGCGTCCCTCGCTCGCTGCGCTCGATCGATAACTATAGCCTAACCTAAAACCAATCCCTCTTGTGTTCGTTATCCGATCAGGAGGCGACTAATTTCAAATTTGCGAACGTGTCGGATCGGTTGTGAGGTTGCACTAGATTCTTACGAGCGAGCGGAGCGAGCGAGCAACGATTACAAATTCCAAGCTATACATATACCTTATATTGCCTTGCATATATTTCCTGTTATTACCTCAATTGGTCAGTGATTTCGGACCTCACGTTGCACTGTACTGTGTGAAAATATTACTATTTATGTACAAATATTGATATACTGTAAACTTTTGTCAGTAGGCAACGCGATAAAGACTTCCGACTCCTCGGGCTGGTGCGAATATTTCAATGTCCCTAAGTGCCAAACCGTTGGTTTGTGACACACCTTTACGCGACCCTCGCTCGCTGCGCTCGCTTGAAAACTATAGCCTAACCTAAAACCAATATCTCTTACGTTCGCCATTCGAAAAGGAGGGGACTAATTTCAAATTTGCGAACGTGTCGGATCGGTTGGGAGGTTGGACTAGATTCTTACGAGCGAGCGGAGCGAGCGAGCAACGATTACAATTTCCAAGCTATACATATACCTTATATTGCCTTGCATATATTTCCTGTTATTACCTCAATTTGTCAGCGATTTCGGACCTTACGTTGCACCGTACTATGTGGAAATATTACTATTTATGTAAAACTATTGATAAACTGTAAACTTTTGTCAGTAGGCAACTCGATAGAGACTTCCGACTCCTAGGGCTGGTGCGAATATTTCAATGTCCCTATGTGACAAACCGTTGGTTTGTGACACACCTTTACGCGACCCTCGCTCGCTGCGCTTGCTTGAAAACTATAGCCTAACCTAAAACCAATATCTCTTACGTTCGCCATTCGATAAGGAGGGGACTAATTTCAAATTTGCGAACGTGTCGGATCGGTTGTGAGGTTGGACTAGATTTTTACGAGCGAGCGGAGCGATTGAGCAACGATTACAATTTCCAAGCTATACATATATCTTGTATTGTCCTGCATATATTTCCTATTATTACCCAATTTTGTCAGCGATTTCAGACCTCACGTTGCACCGTACTGTGTGAAAATATTACTATTAATGTAAAACTATTGATAAACTGTAAACTTTGGTCAGTGGGCAACTCGATAGAGACTTCCGACTCCTAGGGCTGGTGCGAATATTTCAATGTCCCTATGTGACAAACCGTTGGTTTGTGACACACCCTTACGCGTCCCTCGCTCCCTGTGCTCGCCCGATGACTATAGCCTAACCTAAAACCAATCCCTCTTGCTTTCGTTATCCGATAAGGAGGGGACTAACTTCAAATTTGCGAACGTGTCGGGTCGGTTGTGAGGTTGGACTAGATTTTTACGAGCGAGCGGAGCGAGCGAGCAACGATTAAAATTTCCAAGCTATACATATATCTTATATTGTCCTGCATATATTTCCTATTATTACCCAATTTTGTCAGCGATTTCAGACCTCACGTTGCACCGTACTGTGTGAAAATATTACTATTAATGTAAAACTATTGATAAACTGTAAACTTTGGTCAGTAGGCAACTCGATAGAGACTTCCGACTCCTAGGGCTGGTGCGAATATTTCAATGTCCCTATGTGACAAACCGTTGGTTTGTGACACACCTTTACGCGACCCTCGCTCGCTGCGCTTGCTTGAAAACTTTAGCCTAACCTAAAACCAATATCTCTTACGTTCGCCATTCGATAAGGAGGGGACTAATTTCAAATTTGCGAACGTGTCGGATCGGTTGTGAGGTTGGACTAGATTTTTACGAGCGAGCGGAGCGAGCGAGCAACGATTAAAATTTCCAAGCTATACATATATCTTATATTGTGCTGCATATATTTCCTATTATTACCCAATTTTGTCAGCGATTTCAGACCTCACGTTGCACCGTACTGTGTGAAAATATTACTATTAATGTAAAACTATTGATAAACTGTAAACTTTGGTCAGTAGGCAACTCGATAGAGACTTCCGACTCCTAGGGCTGGTGCGAATATTTCAATGTCCCTATGTGACAAACCGTTGGTTTGTGACATACCTTTATGCGTCCCTCGCTCGCTGCGCTCGATCGATAACTATAGCCTAACCTAAAACCAATCCCTCTTGTGTTCGTTATCCGATAAGGAGGCGACTAATTTCAAATTTGCGAACGTGTGGGATCGGTTGTGAGGTTGCACTAGATTCTTACGAGCGAGGGGAGCGAGCGATCAACGATTACAATTTCCAAGCTATACATATATCTTATATTGTCCTGCATATATTTCCTATTATTACCTCAATTTGTCAGCGATTTCGGACCTCACGTTGCATTGTATTGTGTGAAAATATTACTATTTATGTACAAATATTGATATACTGTAAACTTTTGTCAGTACGCAATTCGATAAAGACTTCCGGCTCCTGGGGCTGGTGCGAATATTTCAATGACCCTATGTGACAAACCGTTGGTTTGTGACACACCCTTACACGTTCCTCGCTCCCTGTGCTCGCCCGATAACTATAGCCTAACCTAAAACCAATCCCTCTTGCTTTCGTTATCCGATAAGGAGGGGACTAACTTCAAATTTGCGAACGTGTCGGATCGGTTGTGAGGTTGGACTAGATTTTTACAAGCGAGCGGAGCGAGCGAGCAACGATTAAAATTTCCAAGCTATACTTATATCTTATATTGTCCTGCATATATTTCCTATTATTACCCAATGTTGTCAGCGATTTCAGACCTCACGTTGCACCGTACTGTGTGAAAATATAACTATTAATGTAAAACTATTGATAAACTGTAAACTTTGGTCAGTAGGCAACTCGATAGAGACTTCCGACTCCTAGGGCTGGTGCGAATATTTCAATGTCCCTATGTGACAAACCGTTGGTTTGTGACACACCCTTACGCGTCCCTCGCTCCCTGTGCTCGCCCGATGACTATAGCCTAACCTAAAACCAATCCCTCTTGCTTTCGTTATCCGATAAGGAGGGGACTAACTTCAAATTTGCGAACGTGTCGGGTCGGTTGTGAGGTTGGACTAGATTTTTACGAGCGAGCGGAGCGAGCGAGCAACGATTAAAATTTCCAAGCTATACATATATCTTATATTGTCCTGCATATATTTCCTATTATTACCCAATTTTGTCAGCGATTTCAGACCTCACGTTGCACCGTACTGTGTGAAAATATTACTATTAATGTAAAACTATTGATAAACTGTAAACTTTGGTCAGTAGGCAACTCGATAGAGACTTCCGACTCCTAGGGCTGGTGCGAATATTTCAATGTCCCTATGTGACAAACCGTTGGTTTGTGACACACCTTTACGCGACCCTCGCTCGCTGCGCTTGCTTGAAAACTTTAGCCTAACCTAAAACCAATATCTCTTACGTTCGCCATTCGATAAGGAGGGGACTAATTTCAAATTTGCGAACGTGTCGGATCGGTTGTGAGGTTGGACTAGATTTTTACGAGCGAGCGGAGCGAGCGAGCAACGATTAAAATTTCCAAGCTATACATATATCTTATATTGTGCTGCATATATTTCCTATTATTACCCAATTTTGTCAGCGATTTCAGACCTCACGTTGCACCGTACTGTGTGAAAATATTACTATTAATGTAAAACTATTGATAAACTGTAAACTTTGGTCAGTAGGCAACTCGATAGAGACTTCCGACTCCTAGGGCTGGTGCGAATATTTCAATGACCCTATGTGACAAACCGTTGGTTTGTGACACACCCTTACACGTCCCTCGCTCCCTGTACTCGCCCGATAACTATAGCCTAACCTAAAACCAATCCCTCTTGCTTTCGTTATCCGATAAGGAGGGGACTAACTTCAAATTTGCGAACGTGTCGGGTCGGTTGTGAGGTTGGACTAGATTCTTACGAGCGAGCGGAGCGAGCGAGCAACGATTACAATTTCCAAGCTATACATATACCTTATATTGCCTTGCATATATTTCCTGTTATTACCTCAATTTGTCAGCGACTTCGGACCTTACGTTGCACCGTACTATGTGGAAATATTACTATTTATGTAAAACTATTGATAAACTGTAAACTTTTGTCAGTAGGCAACTCGATAGAGACTTCCGACTCCTAGGGCTGGTGCGAATATTTCAATGTCCCTATGTGACAAACCGTTGGCTTGTGACACACCTTTACGCGACCCTCGCTCGCTGCGCTTGCTTGAAAACTATAGCCTAACCTAAAATCAATACCTCTTACGTTCGCCATTCGATAAGGAGGGGACTAATTTCAAATTTGCGAACGTGTCGGATCGGTTGTGAGGTTGGACTAGATTTTTACGAGCGAGCGGAGCGAGCGAGCAACGATTAAAATTTCCAAGCTATACATATATCTTATATTGTCCTGCATATATTTCCTATTATTACCCAATTTTGTCAGCGATTTCAGACCTCACGTTGCACCGTACTGTGTGAAAATATTACTATTAATGTAAAACTATTGATAAACTGTAAACTTTGGTCAGTAGGCAACTCGATAGAGACTTCCGACTCCTAGGGCTGGTGCGAATATTTCAATGTCCCAATGTGACAAACCGTTGGTTTGTGACACACCTTTACGCGACCCTCGCTCGCTGCGCTTGCTTGAAAACTTTAGCCTAACCTAAAACCAATATCTCTTACGTTCGCCATTCGATAAGGAGGGGACTAATTTCAAATTTGCGAACGTGTCGGATCGGTTGTGAGGTTGGACTAGATTTTTACGAGCGAGCGGAGCGAGCGAGCAACGATTAAAATTTCCAAGCTATACATATATCTTGTATTGTGCTGCATATATTTCCTATTATTACCCAATTTTGTCAGCGATTTCAGACCTCACGTTGCACCGTACTGTGTGAAAATATTACTATTAATGTAAAACTATTGATAAACTGTAAACTTTGGTCAGTAGGCAACTCGATAGAGACTTCCGACTCCTAGGGCTGGTGCGAATATTTCAATGTCCCTATGTGACAAACCGTTGGTTTGTGACATACCTTTATGCGTCCCTCGCTCGCTGCGCTCGATCGATAACTATAGCCTAACCTAAAACCAATCCCTCTTGTGTTCGTTATCCGATAAGGAGGCGACTAATTTCAAATTTGCGAACGTGTCGGATCGGTTGTGAGGTTGGACTAGATTCTTACGAGCGAGGGGAGCGAGCGATCAACGATTACAATTTCCAAGCTATACATATATCTTATATTGTCCTGCATATATTTCCTATTATTACCTCAATTTGTCAGCGATTTCGGACCTCAGGTTGCATTGTACTGTGTGAAAATATTACTATTTATGTACAAATATTGATATACTGTAAACTTTTGTCAGTACGCAATTCGATAAAGACTTCCGGCTCCTGGGGCTGGTGCGAATATTTCAATGACCCTATGTGACAAACCGTTGGTTTGTGACACACCCTTACACGTCCCTCGCTCCCTGTGCTCGCCCGATAACTATAGCCTAACCTAAAACCAATCCCTCTTGCTTTCGTTATCCGATAAGGAGGGGACTAACTTCAAATTTGCGAACGTGTCGGATCGGTTGTGAGGTCGGACTAGATTCTTACAAGCGAGCGGAGCGAGCGAGCAACGATTACAAATTCCAAGCTATACATATACCTTATATTGCCTTGCATATATTTCCTGTTATTACCTCAATTGGTCAGCGATTTCGGACCTCACGTTGCACTGTACTGTGTGAAAATATTACTATTTATGTACAAATATTGATATGCTGTAAACTTTTGTCAGTAGGCAACGCGATAAAGACTTCCGACTCCTCGGGCTGGTGCGAATATTTCAATGTCCCTAAGTGCCAAACCGTTGGTTTGTGACACACCTTTACGCGACCCTCGCTCGCTGCGCTCGCTTGAAAACTATAGCCTAACCTAACACCAATATCTCTTACGTTCGCCATTCGAAAAGGAGGGGACTAATTTCAAATTTGCGAACGTGTCGGATCGGTTGGGAGGTTGGACTAGATTCTTACGAGCGAGCGGAGCGAGCGAGCAACGATTACAATTTCCAAGCTATACATATACCTTATATTGCCTTGCATATATTTCCTGTTATTACCTCAATTTGTCAGCGATTTCGGACCTTACGTTGCACCGTACTATGTGGAAATATTACTATTTATGTAAAACTATTGATAAACTGTAAACTTTTGTCAGTAGGCAACTCGATAGAGACTTCCGACTCCTGGGGCTGGTGCGAATATTTCAATGTCCCTATGTGACAAACCGTTGGTTTGTGACACACCTTTACGCGACCCTCGCTCGCTGCGCTTGCTTGAAAACTATAGCCTAACCTAAAACCAATACCTCTTACGTTCGCCATTCGATAAGGAGGGGACTAATTTCAAATTTGCGAACGTGTCGGATCGGTTGTGAGGTTGGACTAGATTTTTACGAGCGAGCGGAGCGAGCGAGCAACGATTAAAATTTCCAAGCTATACATATATCTTATATTGTCCTGCATATATTTCCTATTATTACCCAATTTTGTCAGCGATTTCAGACCTCACGTTGCACCGTACTGTGTGAAAATATTACTATTAATGTAAAACTATTGATAAACTGTAAACTTTGGTCAGTAGGCAACTCGATAGAGACTTCCGGCTCCTCGGGCTGGTGCGAATATTTCAATGTCCCTATGTGCCAAACCGATGATTTGTGACACACCTCTATGCGTCCCTCGCTCGCTGCGCTCGATCGATAACTATAGCCTAACCTAAAACCAATCCCTCTTGTGTTCGTTATCCGATCAGGTGGCGACTAATTTCAAATTTGCGAACGTGTCAGATCGGTTGTGAGGTTGCACTAGATTCTTACGAGCGAGCGGAGCGAGCGAGCAACGATTACAAATTCCAAGCTATACATATACCTTATATTGCCTTGCATATATTTCCTGTTATTACCTCAATTGGTCAGCGATTTCGGACCTCACGTTGCACTGTACTGTGTGAAAATATTACTATTTATGTACAAATATTGATATACTGTAAACTTTTGTCAGTAGGCAACGCGATAAAGACTTCCGACTCCTCGGGCTGGTGCGAATATTTCAATGTCCCTAAGTGCCAAACCGTTGGTTTGTGACACACCTTTACGCGACCCTCGCTCGCTGCGCTCGCTTGAAAACTATAGCCTAACCTAAAACCAATATCTCTTACGTTCGCCATTCGAAAAGGAGGGGACTAATTTCAAATTTGCGAACGTGTCGGATCGGTTGGGAGGTTGGACTAGATTCTTACGAGCGAGCGGAGCGAGCGAGCAACGATTACAATTTCCAAGCTATACATATACCTTATATTGCCTTGCATATATTTCCTGTTATTACCTCAATTTGTCAGCGATTTCGGACCTTACGTTGCACCGTACTATGTGAAAATATTACTATTAATGTAAAACTATTGATAAACTGTAAACTTTGGTCAGTAGGCAACTCGATAGAGACTTCCGACTCCTAGGGCTGGTGCGAATATTTCAATGTCCCAATGTGACAAACCGTTGGTTTGTGACACACCTTTACGCGACCCTCGCTCGCTGCGCTTGCTTGAAAACTTTAGCCTAACCTAAAACCAATATCTCTTACGTTCGCCATTCGATAAGGAGGGGACTAATTTCAAATTTGCGAACGTGTCGGATCGGTTGTGAGGTTGGACTAGATTTTTACGAGCGAGCGGAGCGAGCGAGCAACGATTAAAATTTCCAAGCTATACATATATCTTGTATTGTGCTGCATATATTTCCTATTATTACCCAATTTTGTCAGCGATTTCAGACCTCACGTTGCACCGTACTGTGTGAAAATATTACTATTAATGTAAAACTATTGATAAACTGTAAACTTTGGTCAGTAGGCAACTCGATAGAGACTTCCGACTCCTAGGGCTGGTGCGAATATTTCAATGTCCCTATGTGACAAACCGTTGGTTTGTGACATACCTTTATGCGTCCCTCGCTCGCTGCGCTCGATCGATAACTATAGCCTAACCTAAAACCAATCCCTCTTGTGTTCGTTATCCGATAAGGAGGCGACTAATTTCAAATTTGCGAACGTGTCGGATCGGTTGTGAGGTTGGACTAGATTCCTACGAGCGAGGGGAGCGAGCGATCAACGATTACAATTTCCAAGCTATACATATATCTTATATTGTCCTGCATATATTTCCTATTATTACCTCAATTTGTCAGCGATTTCGGACCTCAGGTTGCATTGTACTGTGTGAAAATATTACTATTTATGTACAAATATTGATATACTGTAAACTTTTGTCAGTACGCAATTCGATAAAGACTTCCGGCTCCTGGGGCTGGTGCGAATATTTCAATGACCCTATGTGACAAACCGTTGGTTTGTGACACACCCTTACACGTCCCTCGCTCCCTGTGCTCGCCCGATAACTATAGCCTAACCTAAAACCAATCCCTCTTGCTTTCGTTATCCGATAAGGAGGGGACTAACTTCAAATTTGCGAACGTGTCGGATCGGTTGTGAGGTCGGACTAGATTCTTACAAGCGAGCGGAGCGAGCGAGCAACGATTACAAATTCCAAGCTATACATATACCTTATATTGCCTTGCATATATTTCCTGTTATTACCTCAATTGGTCAGCGATTTCGGACCTCACGTTGCACTGTACTGTGTGAAAATATTACTATTTATGTACAAATATTGATATACTGTAAACTTTTGTCAGTAGGCAACGCGATAAAGACTTCCGACTCCTCGGGCTGGTGCGAATATTTCAATGTCCCTAAGTGCCAAACCGTTGGTTTGTGACACACCTTTACGCGACCCTCGCTCGCTGCGCTCGCTTGAAAACTATAGCCTAACCTAACACCAATATCTCTTACGTTCGCCATTCGAAAAGGAGGGGACTAATTTCAAATTTGCGAACGTGTCGGATCGGTTGGGAGGTTGGACTAGATTCTTACGAGCGAGCGGAGCGAGCGAGCAACGATTACAATTTCCAAGCTATACATATACCTTATATTGCCTTGCATATATTTCCTGTTATTACCTCAATTTGTCAGCGATTTCGGACCTTACGTTGCACCGTACTGTGTGAAAATATTACTATTTATGTAAAACTATTGATAAACTGTAAACTTTTGTCAGTAGGCAACTCGATAGAGACTTCCGACTCCTAGGGCTGGTGCGAATATTTCAATGTCCCTATGTGACAAACCGTTGGTTTGTGACACACCTTTACGCGACCCTCGCTCGCTGCGCTTGCTTGAAAACTATAGCCTAACCTAAAACCAATACCTCTTACGTTCGCCATTCGATAAGGAGGGGACTAATTTCAAATTTGCGAACGTGTCGGATCGGTTGTGAGGTTGGACTAGATTTTTACGAGCGAGCGGAGCGAGCGAGCAACGATTAAAATTTCCAAGCTATACATATATCTTATATTGTCCTGCATATATTTCCTATTATTACCCAATTTTGTCAGCGATTTCAGACCTCACGTTGCACCGTACTGTGTGAAAATATTACTATTAATGTAAAACTATTGATAAACTGTAAACTTTGGTCAGTAGGCAACTCGATAGAGACTTCCGACTCCTAGGGCTGGTGCGAATATTTCAATGTCCCTATGTGCCAAACCGATGATTTGTGACACACCTTTATGCGTCCCTCGCTCGCTGCGCTCGATCGATAACTATAGCCTAACCTAAAACCAATCCCTCTTGTGTTCGTTATCCGATCAGGTGGCGACTAATTTCAAATTTGCGAACGTGTCAGATCGGTTGTGAGGTTGCACTAGATTCTTACGAGCGAGCGGAGCGAGCGAGCAACGATTACAAATTCCAAGCTATACATATACCTTATATTGCCTTGCATATATTTCCTGTTATTACCTCAATTGGTCAGCGATTTCGGACCTCACGTTGCACTGTACTGTGTGAAAATATTACTATTTATGTACAAATATTGATATACTGTAAACTTTTGTCAGTAGGCAACGCGATAAAGACTTCCGACTCCTCGGGCTGGTGCGAATATTTCAATGTCCCTAAGTGCCAAACCGTTGGTTTGTGACACACCTTTACGCGACCCTCGCTCGCTGCGCTCGCTTGAAAACTATAGCCTAACCTAAAACCAATATCTCTTACGTTCGCCATTCGAAAAGGAGGGGACTAATTTCAAATTTGCGAACGTGTCGGATCGGTTGGGAGGTTGGACTAGATTCTTACGAGCGAGCGGAGCGAGCGAGCAACGATTACAATTTCCAAGCTATACATATACCTTATATTGCCTTGCATATATTTCCTGTTATTACCTCAATTTGTCAGCGATTTCGGACCTTACGTTGCACCGTACTATGTGGAAATATTACTATTTATGTAAAACTATTGATAAACTGTAAACTTTTGTCAGTAGGCAACTCGATAGAGACTTCCGACTCCTAGGGCTGGTGCGAATATTTCAATGTCCCTATGTGACAAACCGTTGGTTTGTGACACACCTTTACGCGACCCTCGCTCGCTGCGCTTGCTTGAAAACTATAGCCTAACCTAAAACCAATACCTCTTACGTTCGCCATTCGATAAGGAGGGGACTAATTTCAAATTTGCGAACGTGTCGGATCGGTTGTGAGGTTGGACTAGATTTTTACGAGCGAGCGGAGCGAGCGAGCAACGATTAAAATTTCCAAGCTATACATATATCTTATATTGTCCTGCATATATTTCCTATTATTACCCAATTTTGTCAGCGATTTCAGACCTCACGTTGCACCGTACTGTGTGAAAATATTACTATTAATGTAAAACTATTGATAAACTGTAAACTTTGGTCAGTAGGCAACTCGATAGAGACTTCCGACTCCTAGGGCTGGTGCGAATATTTCAATGTCCCAATGTGACAAACCGTTGGTTTGTGACATACCTTTATGCGTCCCTCGCTCGCTGCGCTCGATCGATAACTATAGCCTAACCTAAAACCAATTCCTCTTGTGTTCGTTATCCGATAAGGAGGCGACTAATTTCAAATTTGCGAACGTGTGGGATCGGTTGTGAGGTTGCACTAGATTCTTACGAGCGAGGGGAGCGAGCGATCAACGATTACAATTTCCAAGCTATACATATATCTTATATTGTCCTGCATATATTTCCTATTATTACCTCAATTTGTCAGCGATTTCGGACCTCACGTTGCATTGTATTGTGTGAAAATATTACTATTTATGTACAAATATTGATATACTGTAAACTTTTGTCAGTACGCAATTCGATAAAGACTTCCGGCTCCTGGGGCTGGTGCGAATATTTCAATGACCCTATGTGACAAACCGTTGGTTTGTGACACACCCTTACACGTTCCTCGCTCCCTGTGCTCGCCCGATAACTATAGCCTAACCTAAAACCAATCCCTCTTGCTTTCGTTATCCGATAAGGAGGGGACTAACTTCAAATTTGCGAACGTGTCGGATCGGTTGTGAGGTTGGACTACATTTTTACAAGCGAGCGGAGCGAGCGAGCAACGATTAAAATTTCCAAGCTATACTTATATCTTATATTGTCCTGCATATATTTCCTATTATTACCCAATTTTGTCAGCGATTTCAGACCTCACGTTGCACCGTACTGTGTGAAAATATAACTATTAATGTAAAACTATTGATAAACTGTAAACTTTGGTCAGTAGGCAACTCGATAGAGACTTCCGACTCCTAGGGCTGGTGCGAATAGTTCAATGTCCCTATGTGACAAACCGTTGGTTTGTGACACACCCTTACGCGTCCCTCGCTCCCTGTGCTCGCCCGATGACTATAGCCTAACCTAAAACCAATCCCTCTTGCTTTCGTTATCCGATAAGGAGGGGACTAACTTCAAATTTGCGAACGTGTCGGGTCGGTTGTGAGGTTGGACTAGATTTTTACGAGCGAGCGGAGCGAGCGAGCAACGATTAAAATTTCCAAGCTATACATATATCTTATATTGTCCTGCATATATTTCCTATTATTACCCAATTTTGTCAGCGATTTCAGACCTCACGTTGCACCGTACTGTGTGAAAATATTACTATTAATGTAAAACTATTGATAAACTGTAAACTTTGGTCAGTAGGCAACTCGATAGAGACTTCCGACTCCTAGGGCTGGTGCGAATATTTCAATGTCCCTATGTGACAAACCGTTGGTTTGTGACACACCTTTACGCGACCCTCGCTCGCTGCGCTTGCTTGAAGACTATAGCCTAACCTAAAACCAATATCTCTTACGTTCGCCATTCGATAAGGAGGGGACTAATTTCAAATTTGCGAACGTGTCGGATCGGTTGTGAGGTTGGACTAGATTTTTACGAGCGAGCGGAGCGAGCGAGCAACGATTAAATTTTCCAAGCTATACATATATCTTATATTGTCCTGCATATATTTCCTATTATTACCCAATTTTGTCAGCGATTTCAGACCTCACGTTGCACCGTACTGTGTGAAAATATTACTATTAATGTAAAACTATTGATAAACTGTAAACTTTGGTCAGTAGGCAACTCGATAGAGACTTCCGACTCCTAGGGCTGGTGCGAATATTTCAATGTCCCTATGTGACAAACCGTTGGTTTGTGACATACCTTTATGCGTCCCTCGCTCGCTGCGCTCGATCGATAACTATAGCCTAACCTAAAACCAATCCCTCTTGTGTTCGTTATCCGATAAGGAGGCGACTATTTTCAAATTTGCGAACGTGTCGGATCGGTTGTGAGGTTGGACTAGATTCTTACGAGCGAGGGGAGCGTGCGATCAACGATTACAATTTCCAAGCTATACATATATCTTATATTATCCTGCATATATTTCCTATTATTACCTCAATTTGTCAGCGATTTCGGACCTCAGGTTGCATTGTACTGTGTGATAATATTACTATTTATGTACAAATATTGATATACTGTAAACTTTTGTCAGTACGCAATTCGATAAAGACTTCCGGCTCCTGGGGCTGGTGCGAATATTTCAATGACCTTATGTGACAAACCGTTGGTTTGTGACACACCCTTACACGTCCCTCGCTCCCTGTACTCGCCCGATAACTATAGCCTAACCTAAAACCAATCCCTCTTGCTTTCGTTATCCGATAAGGAGGGGACTAACTTCAAATTTGCGAACGTGTCGGATCGGTTGTGAGGTCGGACTAGATTCTTACGAGCGAGCGGAGCGAGCGAGCAACGATTACAATTTCCAAGCTATACATATATCTTATATTATCCTGCATATATTTCCTATTATTACCTCAATTTGTCAGCGATTTCGGACCTCACGTTGCACCGTACTGTGTGAAAATATTACTATTAATGTAAAACTATTGATAAACTGTAAACTTTGGTCAGTAGGCAACTCGATAGAGACTTCCGACTCCTAGGGCTGGTGCGAATATTTCAATGTCCCTATGTGACAAACCGTTGGTTTGTGACACACCTTTACGCGACCCTCGCTCGCTGCGCTTGCTTGAAAACTATAGCCTAACCTAAAACCAATATCTCTTACGTTCGCCATTCGATAAGGAGGGGACTAATATCAAATTTGCGAACGTGTCGGATCGGTTGTGAGGTTGGACTAGATTTTTACGAGCGAGCGGAGCGAGCGATCAACGATTACAATTTCAAAGCTATACATATATCTTATATTATCCTGCATATATTTCCTATTATTACCTCAATTTGTCAGCGATTTCGGACCTCACGTTGCACCGTACTGTGTGAAAATATTACTATTAATGTAAAACTATTGATAAACTGTAAACTTTGGTCTGTAGGCAACTCGATAGAGACTTCCGACTCCTAGGGCTGGTGCGAATATTTCAATGTCCCTATGTGACAAACCGTTGGTTTGTGACACACCCTTACACGTTCCTCGCTCCCTGTGCTCGCCCGATAACTATAGCCTAACCTAAAACCAATCCCTCTTGCTTTCGTTATCCGATAAGGAGGGGACTAACTTCAAATTTGCGAACGTGTCGGATCGGTTGTGAGGTTGGACTAGATTTTTACAAGCGAGCGGAGCGAGCGAGCAACGATTAAAATTTCCAAGCTATACTTATATCTTATATTGTCCTGCATATATTTCCTATTATTACCCAATGTTGTCAGCGATTTCAGACCTCACGTTGCACCCTACTGTGTGAAAATATAACTATTAATGTAAAACTATTGATAAACTGTAAACTTTGGTCAGTAGGCAACTCGATAGAGACTTCCGACTCCTAGGGCTGGTGCGAATATTTCAATGTCCCTATGTGACAAACCGTTGGTTTGTGACACACCCTTACGCGTCCATCGCTCCCTGTGCTCGCCCGATGACTATAGCCTAACCTAAAACCAATCCCTCTTGCTTTCGTTGTCCGATAAGGAGGGGACTAACTTCAAATTTGCGAACGTGTCGGGTCGGTTGTGAGGTTGGACTAGATTTTTACGAGCGAGCGGAGCGAGCGAGCAACGATTAAAATTTCCAAGCTATACATATATCTTATATTGTCCTGCATATATTTCCTATTATTACCCAATTTTGTCAGCGATTTCAGACTTCACGTTGCACCGTACTGTGTGAAAATATTACTATTAATGTAAAACTATTGATAAACTGTAAACTTTTGTCAGTAGGCAACTCGATAGAGACTTCCGACTCCTAGGGCTGGTGCGAATATTTCAATGTCCCTATGTGACAAACCGTTGGTTTGTGACACACCTTTACGCGACCCTCGCTCGCTGCGCTTGCTTGAAAACTATAGCTTAACCTAAAACCAATACCTCTTACGTTCGCCATTCGATAAGGAGGGGACTAATTTCAAATTTGCGAACGTGTCGGATCGGTTGTGAGGTTGGACTAGATTTTTACGAGCGAGCGGAGCGAGCGAGCAACGATTAAAATTTCCAAGCTATACATATATCTTATATTTTCCTGCATATATTTCCTATTATTACCCAATTTTGTCAGCGATTTCAGACCTCACGTTGCACCGTACTGTGTGAAAATATTACTATTAATGTAAAACTATTGATAAACTGTAAACTTTGGTCAGTAGGCAACTCGATAGAGACTTCCGACTCCTAGGGCTGGTGCGAATATTTCAATGTCCCTATGTGACAAACCGTTGGTTTGTGACATACCTTTATGCGTCCCTCGCTCGCTGCGCTCGATCGATAACTATAGCCTAACCTAAAACCAATCCCTCTTGTGTTCGTTATCCGATAAGGAGGCGACGAATTTCAAATTTGCGAACGTGTCGGATCGGTTGTGAGGTTGCACTAGATTCTTACGAGCGAGGGGAGCGAGCGATCAACGATTACAATTTCCAAGCTATACATATATCTTATATTGTCCTGCATATATTGGCTATTATTACCTCAATTTGTCAGCGATTTCGGACCTCACGTTGCATTGTACTGTGTGAAAATATTACTATTTATGTACAAATATTGATATACTGTAAACTTTTGTCAGTACGCAATTCGATAAAGACTTCCGGCTCCTGGGGCTGGTGCGAATATTTCAATGACCCTATGTGTCAAACCGTTGGTTTGTGACACACCCTTACACGTCCCTCGCTCCCTGTGCTCGCCCGATAACTATAGCCTAACCTAAAACCAATTCCTCTTGCTTTCGTTATCCGATAAGGAGGGGACTAACTTCAAATTTGCGAACGTGTCGGATCGGTTGTGAGGTTGGACTAGATTTTTACGAGCGAGCGGAGCGAGCGAGCAACGATTAAAATTTCCAAGCTATACATATATCTTATATTGTCCTGCATATATTTCCTATTATTACCCAATTTTGTCAGCGATGTCAGACCTCACGTTGCACCGTACTGTGTGAAAATATTACTATTAATGTAAAACTATTGATAAACTGTAAACTTTGGTCAGTAGGCAACTCGATAGAGATTTCCGACTCCTAGGGCTGGTGCGAATATTTCAATGTCCCTATGTGACAAACCGTTGGTTTGTGACATACCTTTATGCGTCCCTCGCTCGCTGTGCTCGCCCGATAACTATAGCCTAACCTAACACCAATCCCTGTTGCGTTCGCTATCCGATCAGGAGGCGACTAATTTCAAATTTGCGAACGTGACGGATCGGTTGTGAGATTGGACTAGATTCTTACGAGCGAGCGGAGCGAGCGAGCAACGATTACAATTTCCAAGCTATACATATACCTTATGGTGCCGTGCATATATTTCCTGTTATTACCTTAATTTGTCAGCAATTTCGGACCTCACGTTGCACCGTACTGTGTGAAAATATTACTATTAATGTAAAACTATTGATAAACTGTAAACTTTGGTCAGTAGGCAACTCGATAGAGACTTCCGACTCCTAGGGCTGGTGCGAATATTTCAATGTCCCTATGTGACAAACCGTTGGTTTGTGACACACCTTTACGCGACCCTCGCTCGCTGCGCTTGCTTGAAAACTATAGCCTAACCTAAAACCAATATCTCTTACGTTCGCCATTCGATAAGGAGGGGACTAATTTCAAATTTGCGAACGTGTCGGATCGGTTGTGAGGTTGGACTAGATTTTTACGAGCGAGCGGAGCGAGCGATCAACGATTACAATTTCAAAGCTATACATATATCTTATATTATCCTGCATATATTTCCTATTATTACCTCAATTTGTCAGCGATTTCGGACCTCACGTTGCACCGTACTGTGTGAAAATATTACTATTAATGTAAAACTATTGATAAACTGTAAACTTTGGTCTGTAGGCAACTCGATAGAGACTTCCGACTCCTAGGGCTGGTGCGAATATTTCAATGTCCCTATGTGACAAACCGTTGGTTTGTGACACACCCTTACACGTTCCTCGCTCCCTGTGCTCGCCCGATAACTATAGCCTAACCTAAAACCAATCCCTCTTGCTTTCGTTATCCGATAAGGAGGGGACTAACTTCAAATTTGCGAACGTGTCGGATCGGTTGTGAGGTTGGACTAGATTTTTACAAGCGAGCGGAGCGAGCGAGCAACGATTAAAATTTCCAAGCTATACTTATATCTTATATTGTCCTGCATATATTTCCTATTATTACCCAATTTTGTCAGCGATTTCAGACCTCACGTTGCACCCTACTGTGTGAAAATATAACTATTAATGTAAAACTATTGATAAACTGTAAACTTTGGTCAGTAGGCAACTCGATAGAGACTTCCGACTCCTAGGGCTGGTGCGAATATTTCAATGTCCCTATGTGACAAACCGTTGGTTTGTGACACACCCTTACGCGTCCATCGCTCCCTGTGCTCGCCCGATGACTATAGCCTAACCTAAAACCAATCCCTCTTGCTTTCGTTATCCGATAAGGAGGGGACTAACTTCAAATTTGCGAACGTGTCGGGTCGGTTGTGAGGTTGGACTAGATTTTTACGAGCGAGCGGAGCGAGCGAGCAACGATTAAAATTTCCAAGCTATACATATATCTTATATTGTCCTGCATATATTTCCTATTATTACCCAATTTTGTCAGCGATTTCAGACCTCACGTTGCACCGTACTGTGTGAAAATATTACTATTAATGTAAAACTATTGATAAACTGTAAACTTTTGTCAGTAGGCAACTCGATAGAGACTTCCGACTCCTAGGGCTGGTGCGAATATTTCAATGTCCCTATGTGACAAACCGTTGGTTTGTGACACACCTTTACGCGACCCTCGCTCGCTGCGCTTGCTTGAAAACTATAGCTTAACCTAAAACCAATACCTCTTACGTTCGCCATTCGATAAGGAGGGGACTAATTTCAAATTTGCGAACGTGTCGGATCGGTTGTGAGGTTGGACTAGATTTTTACGAGCGAGCGGAGCGAGCGAGCAACGATTAAAATTTCCAAGCTATACATATATCTTATATTTTCCTGCATATATTTCCTATTATTACCCAATTTTGTCAGCGATTTCAGACCTCACGTTGCACCGTACTGTGTGAAAATATTACTATTAATGTAAAACTATTGATAAACTGTAAACTTTGGTCAGTAGGCAACTCGATGGAGACTTCCGACTCCTAGGGCTGGTGCGAATATTTCAATGTCCCTATGTGACAAACCGTTGGTTTGTGACATACCTTTATGCGTCCCTCGCTCGCTGCGCTCGATCGATAACTATAGCCTAACCTAAAACCAATCCCTGTGTTCGTTATCCGATAAGGAGGCGACGAATTTCAAATTTGCGAACGTGTCGGATCGGTTGTGAGGTTGCACTAGATTCTTACGAGCGAGGGGAGCGAGCGATCAACGATTACAATTTCCAAGCTATACATATATCTTATATTGTCCTGCATATATTGGCTATTATTACCTCAATTTGTCAGCGATTTCGGACCTCACGTTGCATTGTACTGTGTGAAAATATTACTATTTATGTACAAATATTGATATACTGTAAACTTTTGTCAGTACGCAATTCGATAAAGACTTCCGGCTCCTGGGGCTGGTGCGAATATTTCAATGACCCTATGTGTCAAACCGTTGGTTTGTGACACACCCTTACACGTCCCTCGCTCCCTGTGCTCGCCCGATAACTATAGCCTAACCTAAAACCAATTCCTCTTGCTTTCGTTATCCGATAAGGAGGGGACTAACTTCAAATTTGCGAACGTGTCGGATCGGTTGTGAGGTTGGACTAGATTTTTACGAGCGAGCGGAGCGAGCGAGCAACGATTAAAATTTCCAAGCTATACATATATCTTATATTGTCCTGCATATATTTCCTATTATTACCCAATTTTGTCAGCGATGTCAGACCTCACGTTGCACCGTACTGTGTGAAAATATTACTATTAATGTAAAACTATTGATAAACTGTAAACTTTGGTCAGTAGGCAACTCGATAGAGACTTCCGACTCCTAGGGCTGGTGCGAATATTTCAATGTCCCTATGTGACAAACCGTTGGTTTGTGACATACCTTTATGCGTCCCTCGCTCGCTGTGCTCGCCCGATAACTATAGCCTAACCTAACACCAATCCCTGTTGCGTTCGCTATCCGATCAGGAGGCGACTAATTTCAAATTTGCGAACGTGACGGATCGGTTGTGAGATTGGACTAGATTCTTACGAGCGAGCGGAGCGAGCGAGCAACGATTACAATTTCCAAGCTATACATATACCTTATGGTGCCGTGCATATATTTCCTGTTATTACCTTAATTTGTCAGCAATTTCGGACCTCACGTTGCAACTGTACTATGAGGAAATATTACTATTTATGTAAAACTATTGATAAACTGTAAACTTTGTCAGTAGGCAACTCGATAAGGACTTCCTACTCCTCGGGCTGGTGCGAATATTTCAATGTCCCTATGTGACAAACCGTTGGTTTGTGACATACCTTTATGCGTCCCTCGCTCGCTGCGCTCGATCGATAACTATAGCCTAACCTAAAACCAATCCCTCTTGTGTTCGTTATCCGATAAGGAGGCGACGAATTTCAAATTTGCGAACGTGTCGGATCGGTTGTGAGGTTGCACTAGATTCTTACGAGCGATCAACGATTACAATTTCCAAGCTATACATATATCTTATATTGTCCTGCATATATTGCCTATTATTACCTCAATTTGTCAGCGATTTCGGACCTCACGTTGCATTGTACTGTGTGAAAATATTACTATTTATGTACAAATATTGATATACTGTAAACTTTTGTCAGTACGCAATTCGATAAAGACTTCCGGCTCCTGGGGCTGGTGCGAATATTTCAATGACCCTATGTGACAAACCGTTGGTTTGTGACACACCCTTACACGTCCCTCGCTCCCTGTGCTCGCCCGATAACTATAGCCTAACCTAAAACCAATTCCTCTTGCTTTCGTTATCCGATAAGGAGGGGACTAACTTCAAATTTGCGAACGTGTCGGATCGGTTGTGAGGTTGGACTAGATTTTTACGAGCGAGCGGAGCGAGCGAGCAACGATTAAAATTTCCAAGCTATACATATATCTTATATTGTCCTGCATATATTTCCTATTATTACCCAATTTTGTCAGCGATTTCAGACCTCACGTTGCACCGTACTGTGTGAAAATATTACTATTAATGTAAAACTATTGATAAACTGTAAACTTTGGTCAGTAGGCAACTCGATAGAGACTTCCGACTCCTAGGGCTGGTGCGAATATTTCAATGTCCCTATGTGACAAACCGTTGGTTTGTGACATTCCTTTATGCGTCCCTCGCTCGCTGTGCTCGCCCGATAACTATAGCCTAACCTAACACCAATCCCTGTTGCGTTCGTTATCCGATCAGGAGGCGACTAATTTCAAATTTGCGAACGTGACGGATCGGTTGTGAGATTGGACTAGATTCTTACGAGCGAGCGGAGCGAGCGAGCAACGATTACAATTTCCAAGCTATACATATACCTTATGGTGCCGTGCATATATTTCCTGTTATTACCTTAATTTGTCAGCAATTTCGGACCTCACGTTGCAACTGTACTATGAGGAAATATTACTATTTATGTAAAACTATTGATAAACTGTAAACTTTGTCAGTAGGCAACTCGATAAGGACTTCCTACTCCTCGGGCTGGTGCGAATATTTCAATGTCCCTATGTGACAAACCGTTGGTTTGTGACATACCTTTATGCGTCCCTCGCTCGCTGCGCTCGATCGATAACTATAGCCTAACCTAAAACCAATCCCTCTTGTGTTCGTTATCCGATAAGGAGGCGACGAATTTCAAATTTGCGAACGTGTCGGATCGGTTGTGAGGTTGCACTAGATTCTTACGAGCGAGGGGAGCGAGCGATCAACGATTACAATTTCCAAGCTATACATATATCTTATATTGTCCTGCATATATTGCCTATTATTACCTCAATTTGTCAGCGATTTCGGACCTCACGTTGCATTGTACTGTGTGAAAATATTACTATTTATGTACAAATATTGATATACTGTAAACTTTTGTCAGTACGCAATTCGATAAAGACTTCCGGCTCCTGGGGCTGGTGCGAATATTTCAATGACCCTATGTGACAAACCGTTGGTTTGTGACACACCCTTACACGTCCCTCGCTCCCTGTGCTCGCCCGATAACTATAGCCTAACCTAAAACCAATCCCTCTTGCTTTCGTTATCCGATAAGGAGGGGACTATTTTCAAATTTGCGAACGTGTCGGATCGGTTGTGAGGTTGCACTAGATTCTTACGAGCGAGCGGAGCGAGCGAGCAACGATTACAATTTCCAAGCTATACATATACCTTATATTGCCTTGCATATATTTCCTGTTATTGCCTCAATTTGTCAGCGATTTCAGACCTCACGTTGCAACTGTACTATGTGGAAATATTACTATTAATGTAAAACTATTGAGAAACTGTAAACTTTTGTCAGTAGGCAACTCGATAAAGACTTCCTACTCCTCGGGCAGGTGCGAATATTTCAATGTTCCTATGTGCCAAACCGATGATTTGTGACACACCTTTATGCGTCCCTCGCTCGCTGCGCTCGATCGATAACTATAGCCTAACCTAAAACCAATCCCTCTTGTGTTCGCTATCCGATAAGGAGGCGACTATTTTCAAATTTGCGAACGTGTCGGATCGGTTGTGAGGTTGCACTAGATTCTTACGAGCGAGCGGAGCGAGCGAGCAACGATTACAATTTCCAAGCTATACATATACCTTATATTGCCTTGCATATATTTCCTGTTATTGCCTCAATTTGTCAGCGATTTCAGACCTCACGTTGCAACTGTACTATGTGGAAATATTACTATTAATGTAAAACTATTGATAAACTGTAAACTTTTGTCAGTAGGCAACTCGATAAAGACTTCCTACTCCTCGCGCAGAATATTTCAATGTCCCTATGTGCCAAACCGATGATTTGTGACACACCTTTATGCGTCCCTCGCTCGCTGCGCTCGCTCGATAACTATAGCCTAACCTAAAACCAATCCCTCTTGCGTTCGTTATCCGATAAGGAGGCGACTAATTTCAAATTTGCGAACGTGTCGGATCGGTTGTGAGGTTGGACTAGATTTTTACGAGCGAGCGGAGCGAGCGAGCAACGATTAAAATTTCCAAGCTATACATATATCTTATATTGTCCTGCACATATTTCCTATTATTACCTAATTTTGTCAGCGATTTCAGACCTCACGTTGCACCGTACTGTGTGAAAATATTACTATTAATGTAAAACTATTGATAAACTGTAAACTTTGGTCAGCAGGCAACTCGATAGAGACTTCCGACTCCTAGGGCTGGTGCGAATATTTCAATGTCCCTATGTGACAAACCGCTGGTTTGTGACATACCTTTATGCGTCCCTCGCTCGCTGCGCTCGATCGATAACTATAGCCTAACCTAAAACCAATCCCTCTTGCGTTCGTTATCCGATAAGGAGGCGACTAATTTCAAATTTGCGAACGTGTCGGATCGGTTGTGAGGTTGGACTAGATTCTTACGAGCGAGGGGAGCGAGCGATCAACGATTACAATTTCCAAGCTATACATATATCTTATATTGTCCTGCATATATTTCCTATTATTACCTCAATTTGTCAGCGATTTCGGACCTCAGGTTGCATTGTACTGTGTGAAAATATTATTATTTATGTACAAATATTGATATACTGTAAACTTTTGTCAGTACGCAATTCGATAAAGACTTCCGGCTCCTGGGGCTGGTGCGAATATTTCAATGACCCTATGTGACAAACCGTTGGTTTGTGACACACCCTTACACGTCCCTCGCTCCCTGTGCTCGCCCGATAACTATAGCCTAACCTAAAACCAATCCCTCTTGCTTTCGTTATCCGATAAGGAGGGGACTAACTTCAAATTTGCGAACGTGTCGGATCGGTTGTGAGGTTGGACTAGATTCTTACGAGCGAGCGGAGCGAGCGAGCAACGATTACAATTTACAACCTATACATATACCTTATATTGCCTTGCATATATTTCCTGTTATTACCTCAATTGGTCAGCGATTTCGGACCTCACGTTGCACTGTACTGTGTGAAAATATTATTATTTATGTACAAATATTGATATACTGTAAACTTTTGTCAGTACGCAATTCGATAAAGACTTCCGGCTCCTGGGGCTGGTGCGAATATTTCAATGTCCCTATGTGACAAACCGTTGGTTTGTGACACACCCTTACACGTCCCTCGCTCCCTGTGCTCGCCCGATAACTATAGCCTAACCTAAAACCAATCCCTCTTGCTTTCGTTATCCGATAAGGAGGGGACTAACTTCAAATTTGCGAACGTGTCGGATCGGTTGTGAGGTCGGACTAGATTCTTACGAGCGAGCGGAGCGAGCGAGCAACGATTACAATTTCCAAGCTATACATATACCTTATATTGCCTTGCATATATTTCCTGTTATTACCTCAATTGGTCAGCGATTTCGGACCTCACGTTGCACTGTACTGTGTGAAAATATTACTATTTATGTACAAATATTGATATACTGTAAACTTTTGTCTGTAGGCAATTCGATAAAGACTTCCGGCTCCTGGGGCTGGTGCGAATATTTCAATGACCCTATGTGACAAACCGTTGGTTTGTGACACGCCCTTACGCGTCCCTCGCTCCCTGTGCTCGCCCGATAACTATAGCCTAACCTAAAACCAATCCCTCTTGCGTTCGTTATCCGATAAGGAGGCCACTAATTTCAAATTTGCGAACGTGTCGGATCGGTTGTGAGGTTGGACTAGATTCTTACGAGCGGGCGGAGCGAGCGAGCAACGATTACAATTTCCAAGCTATACATATACCTTATATTGCCTTGCATATATTTCCTGTTATTACCTCAATTGGTCAGCGATTTCGGACCTCACGTTGCACTGTACTGTGTGAAAATATTACTATTTATGTACAAATATTGATATACTGTAAACTTTTGTCTGTAGGCAATTCGATAAAGACTTCCGGCTCCTGGGGCTGGTGCGAATATTTCAATGACCCTATGTGACAAACCGTTGGTTTGTGACACGCCCTTACGCGTCCCTCGCTCCCTGTGCTCGCCCGATAACTATAGCCTAACCTAAAACCAATCCCTCTTGCGTTCGTTATCCGATAAGGAGGCGACTAATTTCAAATTTGCGAACGTGTCGGATCGGTTGTGAGGTTGGACTAGATTCTTACGAGCGAGCGGAGCGAGCGAGCAACGATTACAATTTCCAAGCTATACATATACCTTATGGTGCCGTTCATATATTTCCTGTTATTACCTTAATTTGTCAGCGATTTCGGACCTCACGTTGCAACTGTACTATGTGGAAATATTACTATTAATGTAAAACTATTGATAAACTGTAAACTTTTGTCAGTTGGCAACTCGATAAAGACTTCCTACTCCTCGGGCAGGTGCGAATATTTCAATGTCCCTATGTGCCAAACCGATGATTTGTGACACACCTTTATGCGTCCCTCGCTCGCTGCGCTCGATCGATAACTATAGCCTAACCTAAAACCAATCCCTCTTGTGTTCGTTATCCGATCAGGAGGCGACTAATTTCAAATTTGCGAACGTGTCGGATCGGTTGTGAGGTTGCACTAGATTCTTTCGAGCGAGCGGAGCGAGCGAGCAACGATTACAATTTCCAAGCTATACATATACCTTATATTGCCTTGCATATATTTCCTGTTATTACCTCAATTGGTCAGCGATTTCGGACATCACGTTGCACTGTACTGTGTGAAAATATTACTATTTATGTACAAATATTGATATACTCTAAACTTTTGTCAGTAGGCAACGCGATAAAGACTTCCGACTCCTCGGGCTGGTGCGAATATTTCAATGTCCCTAAGTCCCAAACCGTTGGTTTGTGATACACCTTTACGCGACCCTCGCTCGCTGCGCTCGCTTGAAAACTATAGCCTAACCTAAAACCAATATCTCTTACGTTCGCCATTCGATAAGGAGGGGACTAATTTCAAATTTGCGAACGTGTCGGATCGGTTGGGAGGTTGGACTAGATTCTTACGAGCGAGCGGAGCGAGCGAGCAACGATTACAATTTCCAAGCTATACATATACCTTATATTGCCTTGCATATATTTCCTGTTATTACCCCAATTTGTCAGCGATTTCGGACCTTACGTTGCACCGTACTATGTGGAAATATTACTATTTATGTAAAACTATTGATAAACTGTAAACTTTTGTCAGTAGGCAACGCGATAAAGACTTCCGACTCCTCGGGCTGGTGCGAATATTTCAATGTCCCTATGTGCCAAACCGTTGGTTTGTGACACACCTTTACGCGACACTCACTCGCTGCGCTCGCTTGAAAACTATAGCCTAACCTAAAACCAATATCTCTTACGTTCGCCATTCGATAAAGAGGGGACTAATTTCAAATTTGCGAACGTGTCGGATCTGTTGTGAGGTTGGACTAGATTCTTACGAGCGAGCGGAGCGAGCGAATAACGATTACAATTTCCAAGCTATACATATACCTTATATCGCCTTGCATATATTTCCTGTTATTACCTCAATTTGTCAACGATTTCGGACCTCACGTTGCACTGTACTGTGTGAAAATATTACTATTTATGTACAAATATTGATATACTGTAAACTTTTGTCTGTAGGCAATTCGATAAAGACTTCCGGCTCCTGGGGTTGGTGCGAATATTTCAATGACCCTATGTGACAAACCGTTGGTTTGTGACACGCCCTTACGCGTCCCTCGCTCCCTGTGCTCGCCCGATAACTATAGCCTAACCTAACACCAATCCCTGTTGCGTTCGTTATCCGATCAGGAGGCGACTAATTTCAAATTTGCGAACGTGACGGATCGGTTGTGAGATTGGACTAGATTCTTACGAGCGAGCGGAGCGAGCGAGCAACGATTACAATTTCCAAGCTATACATATACCTTATGGTGCCGTGCATATATTTCCTGTTATTACCTTAATTTGTCAGCAATTTCGGACCTCACGTTGCAACTGTACTATGTGGAAATATTACTATTTATGTAAAACTATTGATAAACTGTAAACTTTGTCAGTAGGCAACTCGATAAGGACTTCCTACTCCTCGGGCAGGTGCGAATATTTCAATGTCCCTATGTGCCAAACCGATGATTAGTGACACACCTTTATGCGTCCCTCGCTCGCTGCGCTCGATCGATAACTATAGCCTAACCTAAAACCAATCCCTCTTGTGTTCGTTATCCGATAAGGAGGCGACTAATTTCAAATTTGCGAACTTGTCGGATCGGTTGTGAGGTTGGACTAGATTCTTACGAGCGAGCGGAGCGAGCGAGCAACGATTACAATTTCCAAGCTATAGATATACCTTATGGTGCCGTTCATATATTTCCTGTTATTACCTTAATTTGTCAGCGATTTCGGACCTCACGTTGCAACTGTACTATGTGGAAATATTGCTATTAATGTAAAACTATTGATAAACTGTAAACTTTTGTCAGTAGGCAACTCGATAAAGACTTCCTCCTCCTCGGGCAGGTGCGAATATTTCAATGTTCCTATGTGCCAAACCGATGATTTGTGACACACCTTTATGCGTCCCTCGCTCGCTGCGCTCGATCGATAACTATAGCCTAACCTAAAACCAATCCCTCTTGTGTTCGTTATCCGATAAGGAGGCGACTAATTTCAAATTTGCGAACGTGTCGGATCGGTTGTGAGGTTGGACTAGATTCTTACGAGCGAGCGGAGCGAGCGAGCAACGATTACAATTTCCAAGCTATACATATACCTTATGGTGCCGTTCATATATTTCCTGTTATTACCTTAATTTGTCAGCGATTTCGGACCTCACGTTGCAACTGTACTATGTGGAAATATTACTATTAATGTAAAACTATTGATAAACTGTAAACTTTTGTCAGTTGGCAACTCGATAAAGACTTCCTACTCCTCGGGCAGGTGCGAATATTTCAATGACCCTATGTGCCAAACCGATGATTTGTGACACACCTTTATGCGTCCCTCGCTCCCTGTGCTCGCCCGATAACTATAGCCTAACCTAAAACCAATCCCTCTTGCTTTCGTTATCCGATAAGGAGGGGACTAACTTCAAATTTGCGAACGTGTCGGATCGGTTGTGAGGTTGGACTAGATTCTTACGAGCGAGCGGAGCGAGCGAGCAACGATTACAATTTACAACCTATACATATACCTTATATTGCCTTGCATATATTTCCTGTTATTACCTCAATTGGTCAGCGATTTCGGACCTCACGTTGCACTGTACTGTGTGAAAATATTATTATTTATGTACAAATATTGATATACTGTAAACTTTTGTCAGTACGCAATTCGATAAAGACTTCCGGCTCCTGGGGCTGGTGCGAATATTTCAATGACCCTATGTGACAAACCGTTGGTTTGTGACACACCCTTACACGTCCCTCGCTCCCTGTGCTCGCCCGATAACTATAGCCTAACCTAAAACCAATCCCTCTTGCTTTCGTTGTCCGATAAGGAGGGGACTAACTTCAAATTTGCGAACGTGTCGGATCGGTTGTGAGGTCGGACTAGATTCTTACGAGCGAGCGGAGCGAGCGAGCAACGATTACAATTTCCAAGCTATACATATACCTTATATTGCCTTGCATATATTTCCTGTTATTACCTCAATTGGTCAGCGATTTCGGACCTCACGTTGCACTGTACTGTGTGAAAATATTACTATTTATGTACAAATATTGATATACTGTAAACTTTTGTCTGTAGGCAATTCGATAAAGGCTTCCGGCTCCTGGGGCTGGTGCGAATATTTCAATGACCCTATGTGACAAACCGTTGGTTTGTGACACGCCCTTACGCGTCCCTCGCTCCCTGTGCTCGCCCGATAACTATAGCCTAACCTAAAACCAATCCCTCTTGCGTTCGTTATCCGATAAGGAGGCCACTAATTTCAAATTTGCGAACGTGTCGGATCGGTTGTGAGGTTGGACTAGATTCTTACGAGCGAGCGGAGCGAGCGAGCAACGATTACAATTTCCAAGCTATACATATACCTTATATTGCCTTGCATATATTTCCTGTTATTACCTCAATTGGTCAGCGATTTCGGACCTCACGTTGCACTGTACTGTGTGAAAATATTACTATTTATGTACAAATATTGATATACTGTAAACTTTTGTCTGTAGGCAATTCGATAAAGACTTCCGGCTCCTGGGGCTGGTGCGAATATTTCAATGACCCTATGTGACAAACCGTTGGTTTGTGACACGCCCTTACGCGTCCCTCGCTCCCTGTGCTCGCCCGATAACTATAGCCTAACCTAAAACCAATCCCTCTTGCGTTCGTTATCCGATAAGGAGGCGACTAATTTCAAATTTGCGAACGTGTCGGATCGGTTGTGAGGTTGGACTAGATTCTTTCGAGCGAGCGGAGCGAGCGAGCAACGATTACAATTTCCAAGCTATACATATACCTTATATTGCCTTGCATATATTTCCTGTTATTACCTCAATTGGTCAGCGATTTCGGACCTCACGTTGCACTGTACTGTGTGAAAATATTACTATTTATGTACAAATATTGATATACTCTAAACTTTTGTCTGTAGGCAACGCGATAAAGACTTCCGACTCCTCGGGCTGGTGCGAATATTTCAATGTCCCTAAGTGCCAAACCGTTGGTTTGTGATACACCTTTACGCGACCCTCGCTCGCTGCGCTCGCTTGAAAACTATAGCCTAACCTAAAACCAATATCTCTTACGTTCGCCATTCGATAAGGAGGGGACTAATTTCAAATTTGCGAACGTGTCGGATCGGTTGGGAGGTTGGACTAGATTCTTACGAGCGAGCGGAGCGAGCGAGCAACGATTACAATTTCCAAGCTATACATATACCTTATATTGCCTTGCATATATTTCCTGTTATTACCTCAATTTGTCAGCGATTTCGGACCTTACGTTGCACCGTACTATGTGGAAATATTACTATTTATGTAAAACTATTGATAAACTGTAAACTTTTGTCAGTAGGCAACGCGATAAAGACTTCCGACTCCTCGGGCTGGTGCGAATATTTCAATGTCCCTAAGTGCCAAACCGTTGGTTTGTGACACACCTTTACGCGACACTCACTCGCTGCGCTCGCTTGAAAACTATAGCCTAACCTAAAACCAATATCTCTTACGTTCGCCATTCGATAAAGAGGGGACTAATTTCAAATTTGCGAACGTGTCGGATCTGTTGTGAGGTTGGACTAGATTCTTACGAGCGAGCGGAGCGAGCGAATAACGATTACAATTTCCAAGCTATACATATACCTTATAGCGCCTTGCATATATTTCCTGTTATTACCTCAATTTGTCAACGATTTCGGACCTCACGTTGCACTGTACTGTGTGAAAATATTACTATTTATGTACAAATATTGATATACTGTAAACTTTTGTCTGTAGGCAATTCGATAAAGACTTCCGGCTCCTGGGGCTGGTGCGAATATTTCAATGACCCTATGTGACAAACCGTTGGTTTGTGACACACCCTTACGCGTCCCTCGCTCCCTGTGCTCGCCCGATAACTATAGCCTAACCTAACACCAATCCCTGTTGCGTTCGTTATCCGATCAGGAGGCGACTAATTTCAAATTTGCGAACGTGACGGATCGGTTGTGAGATTGGACTAGATTCTTACGAGCGAGCGGAGCGAGCGAGCAACGATTACAATTTCCAAGCTATACATATACCTTATGGTGCCGTGCATATATTTCCTGTTATTACCTTAATTTGTCAGCGATTTCGGACCTCACGTTGCAACTGTACTATGTGGAAATATTGCTATTAATGTAAAACTATTGATAAACTGTAAACTTTTGTCAGTAGGCAACTCGATAAAGACTTCCTACTCCTCGGGCAGGTGCGAATATTTCAATGTTCCTATGTGCCAAACCGATGATTTGTGACACACCTTTATGCGTCCCTCGCTCGCTGCGCTCGATCGATAACTATAGCCTAACCTAAAACCAATCCCTCTTGTGTTCGTTATCCGATATGGAGGCGACTAATTTCAAATTTGCGAACGTGTCGGATCGGTTGTGAGGTTGGACTAGATTCTTACGAGCGAGCGGAGCGAGCGAGCAACGATTACAATTTCCAAGCTATACATATACCTTATGGTGCCGTTCATATATTTCCTGTTATTACCTTAATTTGTCAGCGATTTCGGACCTCACGTTGCAACTGTACTATGTGGAAATATTACTATTAATGTAAAACTATTGATAAACTGTAAACTTTTGTCAGTTGGCAACTCGATAAAGACTTCCTACTCCTCGGGCAGGTGCGAATATTTCAATGACCCTATGTGCCAAACCGATGATTTGTGACACACCTTTATGCGTCCCTCGCTCGCTGCGCTCGCCCGATAACTATAGCCTAACCTAAAACCAATCCCTCTTGTGTTCGCTATCCGATAAGGAGGCGACTATTTTCAAATTTGCGAACGTGTCGGATCGGTTGTGAGGTTGCACTAGATTCTTACGAGCGAGCGGAGCGAGCGAGCAACGATTACAATTTCCAAGCTATACATATACCTTATATTGCCTTGCATATATTTCCTGTTATTGCCTCAATTTGTCAGCGATTTCAGACCTCACGTTGCAACTGTACTATGTGGAAATATTACTATTAATGTAAAACTATTGATAAACTGTAAACTTTTGTCAGTAGGCAACTCGATAAAGACTTCCTACTCCTCGGGCAGGTGCGAATATTTCAATGTTCCTATGTGCCAAACCGATGATTTGTGACACACCTTTATGCGTCCCTCGCTCGCTGCGCTCGATCGATAACTATAGCCTAACCTAAAACCAATCCCTCTTGTGTTCGTTATCCGATAAGGAGGCGACTAATTTCAAACTTGCGAACGTGTCGGATCGGTTGTGAGGTTGGACTAGATTTTTACGAGCGAGCGGAGCGAGCGAGCAACGATTAAAATTTCCAAGCTATACATATATCTTATATTGTCCTGCATATATTTCCTATTATTACCCAATTTTGTCAGCGATTTCAGACCTCACGTTGCACCGTACTGTGTGAAAATATTACTATTAATGTAAAACTATTGATAAACTGTAAACTTTGGTCAGCAGGCAACTCGATAGAGACTTCCGACTCCTAGGGCTGGTGCGAATATTTCAATGTCCCTATGTGACAAACCGCTGGTTTGTGACATACCTTTATGCGTCCCTCGCTCGCTGCGCTCGATCGATAACTATAGCCTAACCTAAAACCAATCCCTCTTGTGTTCGTTATCCGATAAGGAGGCGACTAATTTCAAATTTGCGAACGTGTCGGATCGGTTGTGAGGTTGGACTAGATTCTTACGAGCGAGGGGAGCGAGCGATCAACGATTACAATTTCCAAGCTATACATATATCTTATATTGTCCTGCATATATTTCCTATTATTACCTCAATTTGTCAGCGATTTCGGACCTCAGGTTGCATTGTACTGTGTGAAAATATTATTATTTATGTACAAATATTGATATACTGTAAACTTTTGTCAGTACGCAATTCGATAAAGACTTCCGGCTCCTGGGGCTGGTGCGAATATTTCAATGACCCTATGTGACAAACCGTTGGTTTGTGACACACCCTTACACGTCCCTCGCTC
Organism: Bombus terrestris; assembly: GCF_910591885.1. Lineage (NCBI taxonomy): Eukaryota > Metazoa > Arthropoda > Insecta > Hymenoptera > Apidae > Bombus > Bombus terrestris. The sequence continues at coordinate 2,240,358 of NW_025963551.1, read as the reverse complement.
CCTGTGCTCGCCCGATAACTATAGCCTAACCTAAAACCAATCCCTCTTGCTTTCGTTATCCGATAAGGAGGGGACTAACTTCAAATTTGCGAACGTGTCGGATCGGTTGTGAGGTTGGACTAGATTCTTACGAGCGAGCGGAGCGAGCGAGCAACGATTACAATTTACAACCTATACATATACCTTATATTGCCTTGCATATATTTCCTGTTATTACCTCAATTGGTCAGCGATTTCGGACCTCACGTTGCACTGTACTGTGTGAAAATATTATTATTTATGTACAAATATTGATATACTGTAAACTTTTGTCAGTACGCAATTCGATAAAGACTTCCGGCTCCTGGGGCTGGTGCGAATATTTCAATGTCCCTATGTGACAAACCGTTGGTTTGTGACACACCCTTACACGTCCCTCGCTCCCTGTGCTCGCCCGATAACTATAGCCTAACCTAAAACCAATCCCTCTTGCTTTCGTTATCCGATAAGGAGGGGACTAACTTCAAATTTGCGAACGTGTCGGATCGGTTGTGAGGTCGGACTAGATTCTTACGAGCGAGCGGAGCGAGCGAGCAACGATTACAATTTCCAAGCTATACATATACCTTATATTGCCTTGCATATATTTCCTGTTATTACCTCAATTGGTCAGCGATTTCGGACCTCACGTTGCACTGTACTGTGTGAAAATATTACTATTTATGTACAAATATTGATATACTGTAAACTTTTGTCTGTAGGCAATTCGATAAAGACTTCCGGCTCCTGGGGCTGGTGCGAATATTTCAATGACCCTATGTGACAAACCGTTGGTTTGTGACACGCCCTTACGCGTCCCTCGCTCCCTGTGCTCGCCCGATAACTATAGCCTAACCTAAAACCAATCCCTCTTGCGTTCGTTATCCGATAAGGAGGCCACTAATTTCAAATTTGCGAACGTGTCGGATCGGTTGTGAGGTTGGACTAGATTCTTACGAGCGAGCGGAGCGAGCGAGCAACGATTACAATTTCCAAGCTATACATATACCTTATATTGCCTTGCATATATTTCCTGTTATTACCTCAATTGGTCAGCGATTTCGGACCTCACGTTGCACTGTACTGTGTGAAAATATTACTATTTATGTACAAATATTGATATACTGTAAACTTTTGTCTGTAGGCAATTCGATAAAGACTTCCGGCTCCTGGGGCTGGTGCGAATATTTCAATGACCCTATGTGACAAACCGTTGGTTTGTGACACGCCCTTACGCGTCCCTCGCTCCCTGTGCTCGCCCGATAACTATAGCCTAACCTAAAACCAATCCCTCTTGTGTTCGTTATCCGATAAGGAGGCGACTAATTTCAAACTTGCGAACGTGTCGGATCGGTTGTGAGGTTGGACTAGATTTTTACGAGCGAGCGGAGCGAGCGAGCAACGATTAAAATTTCCAAGCTATACATATATCTTATATTGTCCTGCATATATTTCCTATTATTACCCAATTTTGTCAGCGATTTCAGACCTCACGTTGCACCGTACTGTGTGAAAATATTACTATTAATGTAAAACTATTGATAAACTGTAAACTTTGGTCAGCAGGCAACTCGATAGAGACTTCCGACTCCTAGGGCTGGTGCGAATATTTCAATGTCCCTATGTGACAAACCGCTGGTTTGTGACATACCTTTATGCGTCCCTCGCTCGCTGCGCTCGATCGATAACTATAGCCTAACCTAAAACCAATCCCTCTTGTGTTCGTTATCCGATAAGGAGGCGACTAATTTCAAATTTGCGAACGTGTCGGATCGGTTGTGAGGTTGGACTAGATTCTTTCGAGCGAGCGGAGCGAGCGAGCAACGATTACAATTTCCAAGCTATACATATACCTTATATTGCCTTGCATATATTTCCTGTTATTACCTCAATTGGTCAGCGATTTCGGACATCACGTTGCACTGTACTGTGTGAAAATATTACTATTTATGTACAAATATTGATATACTCTAAACTTTTGTCAGTAGGCAACGCGATAAAGACTTCCGACTCCTCGGGCTGGTGCGAATATTTCAATGTCCCTAAGTCCCAAACCGTTGGTTTGTGATACACCTTTACGCGACCCTCGCTCGCTGCGCTCGCTTGAAAACTATAACCTAACCTAAAACCAATATCTCTTACGTTCGCCATTCGATAAGGAGGGGACTAATTTCAAATTTGCGAACGTGTCGGATCGGTTGGGAGGTTGGACTAGATTCTTACGAGCGAGCGGAGCGAGCGAGCAACGATTACAATTTCCAAGCTATACATATACCTTATATTGCCTTGCATATATTTCCTGTTATTACCTCAATTTGTCAGCGATTTCGGACCTTACGTTGCACCGTACTATGTGGAAATATTACTATTTATGTAAAACAATTGATAAACTGTAAACTTTTGTCAGTAGGCAACGCGATAAAGACTTCCGACTCCTCGGGCTGGTGCGAATATTTCAATGTCCCTAAGTGCCAAACCGTTGGTTTGTGACACACCTTTACGCGACACTCACTCGCTGCGCTCGCTTGAAAACTATAGCCTAACCTAAAACCAATATCTCTTACGTTCGCCATTCGATAAAGAGGGGACTAATTTCAAATTTGCGAACGTGTCGGATCTGTTGTGAGGTTGGACTAGATTCTTACGAGCGAGCGGAGCGAGCGAATAACGATTACAATTTCCAAGCTATACATATACCTTATATCGCCTTGCATATATTTCCTGTTATTACCTCAATTTGTCAACGATTTCGGACCTCACGTTGCACTGTACTGTGTGAAAATATTACTATTTATGTACAAATATTGATATACTGTAAACTTTTGTCTGTAGGCAATTCGATAAAGACTTCCGGCTCCTGGGGCTGGTGCGAATATTTCAATGACCCTATGTGACAAACCGTTGGTTTGTGACACACCCTTACGCGTCCCTCGCTCCCTGTGCTCGCCCGATAACTATAGCCTAACCTAACACCAATCCCTGTTGCGTTCGTTATCCGATAAGGAGGGGACTAACTTCAAATTTGCGAACGTGTCGGATCGGTTGTGAGGTTGGACTAGATTCTTACGAGCGAGCGGAGCGAGCGAGCAACGATTACAATTTACAACCTATACATATACCTTATATTGCCTTGCATATATTTCCTGTTATTACCTCAGTTGGTCAGCGATTTCGGACCTCACGTTGCACTGTACTGTGTGAAAATATTATTATTTATGTACAAATATTGATATACTGTAAACTTTTGTCAGTACGCAATTCGATAAAGACTTCCGGCTCCTGGGGCTGGTGCGAATATTTCAATGACCCTATGTGACAAACCGTTGGTTTGTGACACACCCTTACACGTCCCTCGCTCCCTGTGCTCGCCCGATAACTATAGCCTAACCTAAAACCAATCCCTCTTGCTTTCGTTGTCCGATAAGGAGGGGACTAACTTCAAATTTGCGAACGTGTCGGATCGGTTGTGAGGTCGGACTAGATTCTTACGAGCGAGCGGAGCGAGCGAGCAACGATTACAATTTCCAAGCTATACATATACCTTATATTGCCTTGCATATATTTCCTGTTATTACCTCAATTGGTCAGCGATTTCGGACCTCACGTTGCACTGTACTGTGTGAAAATATTACTATTTATGTACAAATATTGATATACTGTAAACTTTTGTCTGTAGGCAATTCGATAAAGGCTTCCGGCTCCTGGGGCTGGTGCGAATATTTCAATGACCCTATGTGACAAACCGTTGGTTTGTGACACGCCCTTACGCGTCCCTCGCTCCCTGTGCTCGCCCGATAACTATAGCCTAACCTAAAACCAATCCCTCTTGCGTTCGTTATCCGATAAGGAGGCCACTAATTTCAAATTTGCGAACGTGTCGGATCGGTTGTGAGGTTGGACTAGATTCTTACGAGCGAGCGGAGCGAGCGAGCAACGATTACAATTTCCAAGCTATACATATACCTTATATTGCCTTGCATATATTTCCTGTTATTACCTCAATTGGTCAGCGATTTCGGACCTCACGTTGCACTGTACTGTGTGAAAATATTACTATTTATGTACAAATATTGATATACTGTAAACTTTTGTCTGTAGGCAATTCGATAAAGACTTCCGGCTCCTGGGGCTGGTGCGAATATTTCAATGACCCTATGTGACAAACCGTTGGTTTGTGACACGCCCTTACGCGTCCCTCGCTCCCTGTGCTCGCCCGATAACTATAGCCTAACCTAAAACCAATCCCTCTTGCGTTCGTTATCCGATAAGGAGGCGACTAATTTCAAATTTGCGAACGTGTCGGATCGGTTGTGAGGTTGCACTAGATTCTTTCGAGCGAGCGGAGCGAGCGAGCAACGATTACAATTTCCAAGCTATACATATACCTTATATTGCCTTGCATATATTTCCTGTTATTACCTCAATTTGTCAGCGATTTCGGACCTCACGTTGCACTGTACTGTGTGAAAATATTACTATTTATGTACAAATATTGATATACTCTAAACTTTTGTCAGTAGGCAACGCGATAAAAACTTCCGACTCCTCGGGCTGGTGCGAATATTTCAATGTCCCTAAGTGCCAAACCGTTGGTTTGTGATACACCTTTACGCGACCCTCGCTCGCTGCGCTCGCTTGAAAACTATAGCCTAACCTAAAACCAATATCTCTTACGTTCGCCATTCGATAAGGAGGGGACTAATTTCAAATTTGCGAACGTGTCGGATCGGTTGGGAGGTTGGACTAGATTCTTACGAGCGAGCGGAGCGAGCGAGCAACGATTACAATTTCCAAGCTATACATATACCTTATATGGCCTTGCATATATTTCCTGTTATTACCTCAATTTGTCAGCGATTTCGGACCTTACGTTGCACCGTACTATGTGGAAATATTACTATTTATGTAAAACTATTGATAAACTGTAAACTTTTGTCAGTAGGCAACTCGATAAAGACTTCCGACTCCTCGGGCTGGTGCGAATATTTCAATGTCCCTAAGTGCCAAACCGTTGGTTTGTGACACACCTTTACGCGACACTCACTCGCTGCGCTCGCTTGAAAACTATAGCCTAACCTAAAACCAATATCTCTTACGTTCGCCATTCGATAAAGAGGGGACTAATTTCAAATTTGCGAACGTGTCGGATCTGTTGTGAGGTTGGACTAGATTCTTACGAGCGAGCGGAGCGAGCGAATAACGATTACAATTTCCAAGCTATACATATACCTTATAGCGCCTTGCATATATTTCCTGTTATTACCTCAATTTGTCAACGATTTCGGACCTCACGTTGCACTGTACTGTGTGAAAATATTACTATTTATGTACAAATATTGATATACTGTAAACTTTTGTCTGTAGGCAATTCGATAAAGACTTCCGGCTCCTGGGGCTGGTGCGAATATTTCAATGACCCTATGTGACAAACCGTTGGTTTGTGACACACCCTTACGCGTCCCTCGCTCCCTGTGCTCGCCCGATAACTATAGCCTAACCTAACACCAATCCCTGTTGCGTTCGTTATCCGATCAGGAGGCGACTAATTTCAAATTTGCGAACGTGACGGATCGGTTGTGAGATTGGACTAGATTCTTACGAGCGAGCGGAGCGAGCGAGCAACGATTACAATTTCCAAGCTATACATATACCTTATGGTGCCGTGCATATATTTCCTGTTATTACCTTAATTTGTCAGCGATTTCGGACCTCACGTTGCAACTGTACTATGTGGAAATATTGCTATTAATGTAAAACTATTGATAAACTGTAAACTTTTGTCAGTAGGCAACTCGATAAAGACTTCCTACTCCTCGGGCAGGTGCGAATATTTCAATGTTCCTATGTGCCAAACCGATGATTTGTGACACACCTTTATGCGTCCCTCGCTCGCTGCGCTCGATCGATAACTATAGCCTAACCTAAAACCAATCCCTCTTGTGTTCGTTATCCGATAAGGAGGCGACTAATTTCAAATTTGCGAACGTGTCGGATCGGTTGTGAGGTTGGACTAGATTCTTACGAGCGAGCGGAGCGAGCGAGCAACGATTACAATTTCCAAGCTATACATATACCTTATGGTGCCGTTCATATATTTCCTGTTATTACCTTAATTTGTCAGCGATTTCGGACCTCACGTTGCAACTGTACTATGTGGAAATATTACTATTAATGTAAAACTATTGATAAACTGTAAACTTTTGTCAGTTGGCAACTCGATAAAGACTTCCTACTCCTCGGGCAGGTGCGAATATTTCAATGTCCCTATGTGCCAAACCGATGATTTGTGACACACCTTTATGCGTCCCTCGCTCGCTGCGCTCGCCCGATAACTATAGCCTAACCTAAAACCAATCCCTCTTGCGTTCGTTATCCGATAAGGAGGCGACTATTTTCAAATTTGCGAACGTGTCGGATCGGTTGTGAGGTTGCACTAGATTCTTACGAGCGAGCGGAGCGAGCGAGCAACGATTACAATTTCCAAGCTATACATATACCTTATATTGCCTTGCATATATTTCCTGTTATTGCCTCAATTTGTCAGCGATTTCAGACCTCACGTTGCAACTGTACTATGTGGAAATATTACTATTAATGTAAAACTATTGATAAACTGTAAACTTTTGTCAGTAGGCAACTCGATAAAGACTTCCTACTCCTCGGGCAGGTGCGAATATTTCAATGTTCCTATGTGCCAAACCGATGATTTGTGACACACCTTTATGCGTCCCTCGCTCGCTGCGCTCGATCGATAACTATAGCCTAACCTAAAACCAATCCCTCTTGCGTTCGTTATCCGATAAGGAGGCGACTAATTTCAAATTTGCGAACGTGTCGGATCGGTTGTGAGGTTGGACTAGATTTTTACGAGCGAGCGGAGCGAGCGAGCAACGATTAAAATTTCCAAGCTATACATATATCTTATATTGTCCTGCATATATTTCCTATTATTACCTAATTTTGTCAGCGATTTCAGACCTCACGTTGCACTGTACTGTGTGAAAATATTACTATTAATGTAAAACTATTGATAAACTGTAAACTTTGGTCAGCAGGCAACTCGATAGAGACTTCCGACTCCTAGGGCTGGTGCGAATATTTCAATGTCCCTATGTGACAAACCGTTGGTTTGTGACATACCTTTATGCGTCCCTCGCTCGCTGCGCTCGCTCGATAACTATAGCCTAACCTAAAACCAATCCCTCTTGCGTTCGTTATCCGATAAGGAGGCGACTAATTTCAAATTTGCGAACGTGTCGGATCGGTTGTGAGGTTGGACTAGATTCTTACGAGCGAGGGGAGCGAGCGATCAACGATTACAATTTCCAAGCTATACATATATCTTATATTGTCCTGCATATATTTCCTATTATTACCTCAATTTGTCAGCGATTTCGGACCTCAGGTTGCATTGTACTGTGTGAAAATATTATTATTTATGTACAAATATTGATATACTGTAAACTTTTGTCAGTACGCAATTCGATAAAGACTTCCGGCTCCTGGGGCTGGTGCGAATATTTCAATGACCCTATGTGACAAACCGTTGGTTTGTGACACACCCTTACACGTCCCTCGCTCCCTGTGCTCGCCCGATAACTATAGCCTAACCTAAAACCAATCCCTCTTGCTTTCGTTATCCGATAAGGAGGGGACTAACTTCAAATTTGCGAACGTGTCGGATCGGTTGTGAGGTTGGACTAGATTCTTACGAGCGAGCGGAGCGAGCGAGCAACGATTACAATTTACAACCTATACATATACCTTATATTGCCTTGCATATATTTCCTGTTATTACCTCAATTGGTCAGCGATTTCGGACCTCACGTTGCACTGTACTGTGTGAAAATATTATTATTTATGTAAAAGTATTGATAAACTGTAAACTTTTGTCAGTAGGCAATTCGATAAATACTTCCGGCTCCTGGGGCTGGTGCGAATATTTCAATGTCCCTATGTGCCAAACCGTTGGTTTGTGACACACCCTTACACGTCCCTCGCTCCCTGTGCTCGCCCGATAACTATAGCCTAACCTAAAACCAATCCCTCTTGCTTTCGTTATCCGATAAGGAGGGGACTAACTTCAAATTTGCGAACGTGTCGGATCGGTTGTGAGGTCGGACTAGATTCTTACGAGCGAGCGGAGCGAGCGAGCAACGATTACAATTTCCAAGCTATACATATACCTTATATTGCCTTGCATATATTTCCTGTTATTACCTCAATTTGTCAGCGATTTCGGACCTCACGTTGCACTGTACTGTGTGAAAATATTACTATTTATGTACAAATATTGATATACTGTAAACTTTTGTCTGTAGGCAATTCGATAAAGACTTCCGGCTCCTGGGGCTGGTGCGAATATTTCAATGACCCTATGTGACAAACCGTTGGTTTGTGACACGCCCTTACGCGTCCCTCGCTCCCTGTGCTCGCCCGATAACTATAGCCTAACCTAAAACCAATCCCTCTTGCGTTCGTTATCCGATAAGGAGGCCACTAATTTCAAATTTGCGAACGTGTCGGATCGGTTGTGAGGTTGGACTAGATTCTTACGAGCGAGCGGAGCGAGCGAGCAACGATTACAATTTCCAAGCTATACATATACCTTATATTGCCTTGCATATATTTCCTGTTATTACCTCAATTGGTCAGCGATTTCGGACCTCACGTTGCACTGTACTGTGTGAAAATATTACTATTTATGTACAAATATTGATATACTGTAAACTTTTGTCTGTAGGCAATTCGATAAAGACTTCCGGCTCCTGGGGCTGGTGCGAATATTTCAATGACCCTATGTGACAAACCGTTGGTTTGTGACACGCCCTTACGCGTCCCTCGCTCCCTGTGCTCGCCCGATAACTATAGCCTAACCTAAAACCAATCCCTCTTGCGTTCGTTATCCGATAAGGAGGCGACTAATTTCAAATTTGCGAACGTGTCGGATCGGTTGTGAGGTTGGACTAGATTCTTACGAGCGAGCGGAGCGAGCGAGCAACGATTACAATTTCCAAGCTATACACATACCTTATGGTGCCGTTCATATATTTCCTGTTATTACCTTAATTTGTCAGCGATTTCGGACCTCACGTTGCAACTGTACTATGTGGAAATATTACTATTAATGTAAAACTATTGATAAACTGTAAACTTTTGTCAGTTGGCAACTCGATAAAGACTTCCTACTCCTCGGGCAGGTGCGAATATTTCAATGTCCCTATGTGCCAAACCGATGATTTGTGACACACCTTTATGCGTCCCTCGCTCGCTGCGCTCGATCGATAACTATAGCCTAACCTAAAACCAATCCCTCTTGTGTTCGTTATCCGATCAGGAGGCGACTAATTTCAAATTTGCGAACGTGTCGGATCGGTTGTGAGGTTGCACTAGATTCTTTCGAGCGAGCGGAGCGAGCGAGCAACGATTACAATTTCCAAGCTATACATATACCTTATATTGCCTTGCATATATTTCCTGTTATTACCTCAATTGGTCAGCGATTTCGGACATCACGTTGCACTGTACTGTGTGAAAATATTACTATTTATGTACAAATATTGATATACTCTAAACTTTTGTCAGTAGGCAACGCGATAAAGACTTCCGACTCCTCGGGCTGGTGCGAATATTTCAATGTCCCTAAGTCCCAAACCGTTGGTTTGTGATACACCTTTACGCGACCCTCGCTCGCTGCGCTCGCTTGAAAACTATAGCCTAACCTAAAACCAATATCTCTTACGTTCGCCATTCGATAAGGAGGGGACTAATTTCAAATTTGCGAACGTGTCGGATCGGTTGTGACGTTGGACTAGATTTTTACGAGCGAGCGGAGCGAGCGAGCAACGATTACAATTTCCAAGCTATACATATACCTTATATTGCCTTGCATATATTTCCTGTTATTACCTCAATTTGTCAGCGATTTCGGACCTTACGTTGCACCGTACTATGTGGAAATATTACTATTTATGTAAAACTATTGATAAACTGTAAACTTTTGTCAGTAGGCAACTCGATAAAGACTTCCGACTCCTCGGGCTGGTGCGAATATTTCAATGTCCCTAAGTGCCAAACCGTTGGTTTGTGACACACCTTTACGCGACACTCACTCGCTGCGCTCGCTTGAAAACTATAGCCTAACCTAAAACCAATATCTCTTACGTTCGCCATTCGATAAAGAGGGGACTAATTTCAAATTTGCGAACGTGTCGGATCTGTTGTGAGGTTGGACTAGATTCTTACGAGCGAGCGGAGCGAGCGAATAACGATTACAATTTCCAAGCTATACATATACCTTATATCGCCTTGCATATATTTCCTGTTATTACCTCAATTTGTCAACGATTTCGGACCTCACGTTGCACTGTACTGTGTGAAAATATTACTATTTATGTACAAATATTGATATACTGTAAACTTTTGTCTGTAGGCAATTCGATAAAGACTTCCGGCTCCTGGGGCTGGTGCGAATATTTCAATGACCCTATGTGACAAACCGTTGGTTTGTGACACACCCTTACGCGTCCCTCGCTCCCTGTGCTCGCCCGATAACTATAGCCTAACCTAACACCAATCCCTGTTGCGTTCGTTATCCGATCAGGAGGCGACTAATTTCAAATTTGCGAACGTGACGGATCGGTTGTGAGGTTGGACTAGATTCTTACGAGCGAGCGGAGCGAGCGAGCAACGATTACAATTTCCAAGCTATACATATACCTTATGGTGCCGTGCATATATTTCCTGTTATTACCTTAATTTGTCAGCAATTTCGGACCTCACGTTGCAACTGTACTATGTGGAAATATTACTATTTATGTAAAACTATTGATAAACTGTAAACTTTGTCAGTAGGCAACTCGATAAGGACTTCCTACTCCTCGGGCAGGTGCGAATATTTCAATGTCCCTATGTGCCAAACCGATGATTAGTGACACACCTTTATGCGTCCCTCGCTCGCTGCGCTCGATCGATAACTATAGCCTAACCTAAAACCAATCCCTCTTGTGTTCGTTATCCGATAAGGAGGCGACTAATTTCAAATTTGCGAACTTGTCGGATCGGTTGTGAGGTTGGACTAGATTCTTACGAGCGAGCGGAGCGAGCGAGCAACGATTACAATTTCCAAGCTATAGATATACCTTATGGTGCCATGCATATATTTCCTGTTATTACCTCAATTTGTCAGCGATTTCGGACCTCACGTTGCAACTGTACTATGTGGAAATATTGCTATTAATGTAAAACTATTGATAAACTGTAAACTTTTGTCAGTAGGCAACTCGATAAAGACTTCCTCCTCCTCGGGCAGGTGCGAATATTTCAATGTTCCTATGTGCCAAACCGATGATTTGTGACACACCTTTATGCGTCCCTCGCTCGCTGCGCTCGATCGATAACTATAGCCTAACCTAAAACCAATCCCTCTTGTGTTCGTTATCCGATAAGGAGGCGACTAATTTCAAATTTGCGAACGTGTCGGATCGGTTGTGAGGTTGGACTAGATTCTTACGAGCGAGCGGAGCGAGCGAGCAACGATTACAATTTCCAAGCTATACATATACCTTATGGTGCCGTTCATATATTTCCTGTTATTACCTTAATTTGTCAGCGATTTCGGACCTCACGTTGCAACTGTACTATGTGGAAATATTACTATTAATGTAAAACTATTGATAAACTGTAAACTTTTGTCAGTTGGCAACTCGATAAAGACTTCCTACTCCTCGGGCAGGTGCGAATATTTCAATGTCCCTATGTGCCAAACCGATGATTTGTGACACACCTTTATGCGTCCCTCGCTCCCTGTGCTCGCCCGATAACTATAGCCTAACCTAAAACCAATCCCTCTTGCTTTCGTTATCCGATAAGGAGGGGACTAACTTCAAATTTGCGAACGTGTCGGATCGGTTGTGAGGTTGGACTAGATTCTTACGAGCGAGCGGAGCGAGCGAGCAACGATTACAATTTACAACCTATACATATACCTTATATTGCCTTGCATATATTTCCTGTTATTACCTCAATTGGTCAGCGATTTCGGACCTCACGTTGCACTGTACTGTGTGAAAATATTATTATTTATGTACAAATATTGATATACTGTAAACTTTTGTCAGTACGCAATTCGATAAAGACTTCCGGCTCCTGGGGCTGGTGCGAATATTTCAATGACCCTATGTGACAAACCGTTGGTTTGTGACACACCCTTACACGTCCCTCGCTCCCTGTGCTCGCCCGATAACTATAGCCTAACCTAAAACCAATCCCTCTTGCTTTCGTTGTCCGATAAGGAGGGGACTAACTTCAAATTTGCGAACGTGTCGGATCGGTTGTGAGGTCGGACTAGATTCTTACGAGCGAGCGGAGCGAGCGAGCAACGATTACAATTTCCAAGCTATACATATACCTTATGGTGCCGTGCATATATTTCCTGTTATTACCTCAATTGGTCAGCGATTTCGGACCTCACGTTGCACTGTACTGTGTGAAAATATTACTATTTATGTACAAATATTGATATACTGTAAACTTTTGTCTGTAGGCAATTCGATAAAGGCTTCCGGCTCCTGGGGCTGGTGCGAATATTTCAATGACCCTATGTGACAAACCGTTGGTTTGTGACACGCCCTTACGCGTCCCTCGCTCCCTGTGCTCGCCCGATAACTATAGCCTAACCTAAAACCAATCCCTCTTGCGTTCGTTATCCGATAAGGAGGCCACTAATTTCAAATTTGCGAACGTGTCGGATCGGTTGTGAGGTTGGACTAGATTCTTACGAGCGAGCGGAGCGAGCGAGCAACGATTACAATTTCCAAGCTATACATATACCTTATATTGCCTTGCATATATTTCCTGTTATTACCTCAATTGGTCAGCGATTTCGGACCTCACGTTGCACTGTACTGTGTGAAAATATTACTATTTATGTACAAATATTGATATACTGTAAACTTTTGTCTGTAGGCAATTCGATAAAGACTTCCGGCTCCTGGGGCTGGTGCGAATATTTCAATGACCCTATGTGACAAACCGTTGGTTTGTGACACGCCCTTACGCGTCCCTCGCTCCCTGTGCTCGCCCGATAACTATAGCCTAACCTAAAACCAATCCCTCTTGCGTTCGTTATCCGATAAGGAGGCGACTAATTTCAAATTTGCGAACGTGTCGGATCGGTTGTGAGGTTGCACTAGATTCTTTCGAGCGAGCGGAGCGAGCGAGCAACGATTACAATTTCCAAGCTATACATATACCTTATATTGCCTTGCATATATTTCCTGTTATTACCTCAATTTGTCAGCGATTTCGGACCTCACGTTGCACTGTACTGTGTGAAAATATTACTATTTATGTACAAATATTGATATACTCTAAACTTTTGTCAGTAGGCAACGCGATAAAGACTTCCGACTCCTCGGGCTGGTGCGAATATTTCAATGTCCCTAAGTGCCAAACCGTTGGTTTGTGATACACCTTTACGCGACCCTCGCTCGCTGCGCTCGCTTGAAAACTATAGCCTAACCTAAAACCAATATCTCTTACGTTCGCCATTCGATAAGGAGGGGACTAATTTCAAATTTGCGAACGTGTCGGATCGGTTGGGAGGTTGGACTAGATTCTTACGAGCGAGCGGAGCGAGCGAGCAACGATTACAATTTCCAAGCTATACATATACCTTATATTGCCTTGCATATATTTCCTGTTATTACCTCAATTTGTCAGCGATTTCGGACCTTACGTTGCACCGTACTATGTGGAAATATTACTATTTATGTAAAACTATTGATAAACTGTAAACTTTTGTCAGTAGGCAACGCGATAAAGACTTCCGACTCCTCGGGCTGGTGCGAATATTTCAATGTCCCTAAGTGCCAAACCGTTGGTTTGTGACACACCTTTACGCGACACTCACTCGCTGCGCTCGCTTGAAAACTATAGCCTAACCTAAAACCAATATCTCTTACGTTCGCCATTCGATAAAGAGGGGACTAATTTCAAATTTGCGAACGTGTCGGATCTGTTGTGAGGTTGGACTAGATTCTTACGAGCGAGCGGAGCGAGCGAATAACGATTACAATTTCCAAGCTATACATATACCTTATAGCGCCTTGCATATATTTCCTGTTATTACCTCAATTTGTCAACGATTTCGGACCTCACGTTGCACTGTACTGTGTGAAAATATTACTATTTATGTACAAATATTGATATACTGTAAACTTTTGTCAGTAGGCAATTCGATACAGACTTCCGGCTCCTGGGGCTGGTGCGAATATTTCAATGACCCTATGTGACAAACCGTTGGTTTGTGACACACCCTTACGCGTCCCTCGCTCCCTGTGCTCGCCCGATAACTATAGCCTAACCTAACACCAATCCCTGTTGCGTTCGTTATCCGATCAGGAGGCGACTAATTTCAAATTTGCGAACGTGACGGATCGGTTGTGAGATTGGACTAGATTCTTACGAGCGAGCGGAGCGAGCGAGCAACGATTACAATTTCCAAGCTATACATATACCTTATGGTGCCATGCATATATTTCCTGTTATTACCTTAATTTGTCAGCGATTTCGGACCTCACGTTGCAACTGTACTATGTGGAAATATTGCTATTAATGTAAAACTATTGATAAACTGTAAACTTTTGTCAGTAGGCAACTCGATAAAGACTTCCTACTCCTCGGGCAGGTGCGAATATTTCAATGTCCCTATGTGCCAAACCGATGATTTGTGACACACCTTTATGCGTCCCTCGCTCGCTGCGCTCGCTCGATAACTATAGCCTAACCTAAAACCAATCCCTCTTGTGTTCGTTATCCGATAAGGAGGCGACTAATTTCAAATTTGCGAACGTGTCGGATCGGTTGTGAGGTTGGACTAGATTCTTACGAGCGAGCGGAGCGAGCGAGCAACGATTACAATTTCCAAGCTATACATATACCTTATGGTGCCGTTCATATATTTCCTGTTATTACCTTAATTTGTCAGCGATTTCGGACCTCACGTTGCAACTGTACTATGTGGAAATATTACTATTAATGTAAAACTATTGATAAACTGTAAACTTTTGTCAGTTGGCAACTCGATAAAGACTTCCTACTCCTCGGGCAGGTGCGAATATTTCAATGACCCTATGTGCCAAACCGATGATTTGTGACACACCTTTATGCGTCCCTCGCTCCCTGTGCTCGCCCGATAACTATAGCCTAACCTAAAACCAATCCCTCTTGCTTTCGTTATCCGATAAGGAGGGGACTAACTTCAAATTTGCGAACGTGTCGGATCGGTTGTGAGGTTGGACTAGATTCTTACGAGCGAGCGGAGCGAGCGAGCAACGATTACAATTTACAACCTATACATATACCTTATATTGCCTTGCATATATTTCCTGTTATTACCTCAATTGGTCAGCGATTTCGGACCTCACGTTGCACTGTACTGTGTGAAAATATTATTATTTATGTACAAATATTGATATACTGTAAACTTTTGTCAGTACGCAATTCGATAAAGACTTCCGGCTCCTGGGGCTGGTGCGAATATTTCAATAACCCTATGTGACAAACCGTTGGTTTGTGACACACCCTTACACGTCCCTCGCTCCCTGTGCTCGCCCGATAACTATAGCCTAACCTAAAACCAATCCCTCTTGCTTTCGTTATCCGATAAGGAGGGGAATAACTTCAAATTTGCGAACGTGTCGGATCGGTTGTGAGGTCGGACTAGATTCTTACGAGCGAGCGGAGCGAGCGAGCAACGATTACAATTTCCAAGCTATACATATACCTTATATTGCCTTGCATATATTTCCTGTTATTACCTCAATTGGTCAGCGATTTCGGACCTCACGTTGCACTGTACTGTGTGAAAATATTACTATTTATGTACAAATATTGATATACTGTAAACTTTTGTCTGTAGGCAATTCGATAAAGACTTCCGGCTCCTGGGGCTGGTGCGAATATTTCAATGACCCTATGTGACAAACCGTTGGTTTGTGACACGCCCTTACGCGTCCCTCGCTCCCTGTGCTCGCCCGATAACTATAGCCTAACCTAAAACCAATCCCTCTTGCGTTCGTTATCCGATAAGGAGGCCACTAATTTCAAATTTGCGAACGTGTCGGATCGGTTGTGAGGTTGGACTAGATTCTTACGAGCGAGCGGAGCGAGCGAGCAACGATTACAATTTCCAAGCTATACATATACCTTATATTGCCTTGCATATATTTCCTGTTATTACCTCAATTGGTCAGCGATTTCGGACCTCACGTTGCACTGTACTGTGTGAAAATATTACTATTTATGTACAAATATTGATATACTGTAAACTTTTGTCTGTAGGCAATTCGATAAAGACTTCCGGCTCCTGGGGCTGGTGCGAATATTTCAATGACCCTATGTGACAAACCGTTGGTTTGTGACACGCCCTTACGCGTCCCTCGCTCCCTGTGCTCGCCCGATAACTATAGCCTAACCTAAAACCAATCCCTCTTGCGTTCGTTATCCGATAAGGAGGCGACTAATTTCAAATTTGCGAACGTGTCGGATCGGTTGTGAGGTTGGACTAGATTCTTACGAGCGAGCGGAGCGAGCGAGCAACGATTACAATTTCCAAGCTATACATATACCTTATGGTGCCGTTCATATATTTCCTGTTATTACCTTAATTTGTCAGCGATTTCGGACCTCACGTTGCAACTGTACTATGTGGAAATATTACTATTAATGTAAAACTATTGATAAACTGTAAACTTTTGTCAGTTGGCAACTCGATAAAGACTTCCTACTCCTCGGGCAGGTGCGAATATTTCAATGTCCCTATGTGCCAAACCGATGATTTGTGACACACCTTTATGCGTCCCTCGCTCGCTGCGCTCGATCGATAACTATAGCCTAACCTAAAACCAATCCCTCTTGTGTTCGTTATCTGATCAGGAGGCGACTAATTTCAAATTTGCGAACGTGTCGGATCGGTTGTGAGGTTGCACTAGATTCTTTCGAGCGAGCGGAGCGAGCGAGCAACGATTACAATTTCCAAGCTATACATATACCTTATATTGCCTTGCATATATTTCCTGTTATTACCTCAATTGGTCAGCGATTTCGGACCTCACGTTGCACTGTACTGTGTGAAAATATTACTATTTATGTACAAATATTGATATA
The DNA here is from genome assembly GCF_910591885.1 of Bombus terrestris. Taxonomy (NCBI): domain Eukaryota; kingdom Metazoa; phylum Arthropoda; class Insecta; order Hymenoptera; family Apidae; genus Bombus; species Bombus terrestris. The sequence continues at coordinate 2,223,171 of NW_025963551.1, read as the reverse complement.
CTCTAAACTTTTGTCAGTAGGCAACGCGATAAAGACTTCCGACTCCTCGGGCTGGTGCGAATATTTCAATGTCCCTAAGTCCCAAACCGTTGGTTTGTGATACACCTTTACGCGACCCTCGCTCGCTGCGCTCGCTTGAAAACTATAGCCTAACCTAAAACCAATATCTCTTACGTTCGCCATTCGATAAGGAGGGGACTAATTTCAAATTTGCGAACGTGTCGGATCGGTTGTGAGGTTGGACTAGATTCTTACGAGCGAGCGGAGCGAGCGAGCAACGATTACAATTTCCAAGCTATACATATACCTTATATTGCCTTGCATATATTTCCTGTTATTACCTCAATTTGTCAGCGATTTCGGACCTTACGTTGCACCGTACTATGTGGAAATATTACTATTTATGTAAAACTATTGATAAACTGTAAACTTTTGTCAGTAGGCAACTCGATAAAGACTTCCGACTCCTCGGGCTGGTGCGAATATTTCAATGTCCCTAAGTGCCAAACCGTTGGTTTGTGACACACCTTTACGCGACACTCACTCGCTGCGCTCGCTTGAAAACTATAGCCTAACCTAAAACCAATATCTCTTACGTTCGCCATTCGATAAAGAGGGGACTAATTTCAAATTTGCGAACGTGTCGGATCTGTTGTGAGGTTGGACTAGATTCTTACGAGCGAGCGGAGCGAGCGAATAACGATTACAATTTCCAAGCTATACATATACCTTATAGCGCCTTGCATATATTTCCTGTTATTACCTCAATTTGTCAACGATTTCGGACCTCACGTTGCACTGTACTGTGTGAAAATATTACTATTTATGTACAAATATTGATATACTGTAAACTTTTGTCTGTAGGCAATTCGATAAAGACTTCCGGCTCCTGGGGCTGGTGCGAATATTTCAATGACCCTATGTGACAAACCGTTGGTTTGTGACACACCCTTACGCGTCCCTCGCTCCCTGTGCTCGCCCGATAACTATAGCCTAACCTAACACCAATCCCTGTTGCGTTCGTTATCCGATCAGGAGGCGACTAATTTCAAATTTGCGAACGTGACGGATCGGTTGTGAGATTGGACTAGATTCTTACGAGCGAGCGGAGCGAGCGAGCAACGATTACAATTTCCAAGCTATACATATACCTTATGGTGCCGTGCATATATTTCCTGTTATTACCTTAATTTGTCAGCAATTTCGGACCTCACGTTGCAACTGTACTATGTGGAAATATTACTATTTATGTAAAACTATTGATAAACTGTAAACTTTGTCAGTAGGCAACTCGATAAGGACTTCCTACTCCTCGGGCAGGTGCGAATATTTCAATGTCCCTATGTGCCAAACCGATGATTAGTGACACACCTTTATGCGTCCCTCGCTCGCTGCGCTCGATCGATAACTATAGCCTAACCTAAAACCAATCCCTCTAGTGTTCGTTATCCGATAAGGAGGCGACTAATTTCAAATTTGCGAACTTGTCGGATCGGTTGTGAGGTTGGACTAGATTCTTACCAGCGAGCGGAGCGAGCGAGCAACGATTACAATTTCCAAGCTATACATATACCTTATGGTGCCGTGCATATATTTCCTGTTATTACCTTAACTTGTCAGCGATTTCGGACCTCACGTTGCAACTGTACTATGTGGAAATATTGCTATTAATGTAAAACTATTGATAAACTGTAAACTTTTGTCAGTAGGCAACTCGATAAAGACTTCCTACTCCTCGGGCAGGTGCGAATATTTCAATGTTCCTATGTGCCAAACCGATGATTTGTGACACACCTTTATGCGTCCCTCGCTCGCTGCGCTCGATCGATAACTATAGCCTAACCTAAAACCAATCCCTCTTGCGTTCGTTATCCGATAAGGAGGCGACTAATTTCAAATTTGCGAACGTGTCGGATCGGTTGTGAGGTTGGACTAGATTTTTACGAGCGAGCGGAGCGAGCGAGCAACGATTAAAATTTCCAAGCTATACATATATCTTATATTGTCCTGCATATATTTCCTATTATTACCCAATTTTGTCAGCGATTTCAGACCTCACGTTGCACCGTACTGTGTGAAAATATTACTATTAATGTAAAACTATTGATAAACTGTAAACTTTGGTCAGTAGGCAACTCGATAGAGACTTCCGACTCCTAGGGCTGGTGCGAATATTTCAATGTCCCTATGTGACAAACCGCTGGTTTGTGACATACCTTTATGCGTCCCTCGCTCGCTGCGCTCGATCGATAACTATAGCCTAACCTAAAACCAATCCCTCTTGTGTTCGTTATCCGATAAGGAGGCGACCAATTTCAAATTTGCGAACGTGTCGGATCGGTTGTGAGATTGGACTAGATTCTTACGAGCGAGGGGAGCGAGCGATCAACGATTACAATTTCCAAGCTATACACATATCTTATATTGTCCTGCATATATTTCCTATTATTACCTCAATTTGTCAGCGATTTCGGACCTCAGGTTGCATTGTACTGTGTGAAAATATTATTATTTATGTACAAATATTGATATACTGTAAACTTTTGTCAGTACGCAATTCGATAAAGACTTCCGGCTCCTGGGGCTGGTGCGAATATTTCAATGACCCTATGTGACAAACCGTTGGTTTGTGACACACCCTTACACGTCCCTCGCTCCCTGTGCTCGCCCGATAACTATAGCCTATCCTAAAACCAATCCCTCTTGCTTTCGTTATCCGATAAGGAGGGGACTAACTTCAAATTTGCGAACGTGTCGGATCGGTTGTGAGGTTGGACTAGATTCTTACGAGCGAGCGGAGCGAGCGAGCAACGATTACAATTTCCAACCTATACATATACCTTATATTGCCTTGCATATATTTCCTGTTATTACCTCAATTGGTCAGCGATTTCGGACCTCACGTTGCACTGTACTGTGTGAAAATATTACTATTTATGTACAAATATTGATATACTGTAAACTTTTGTCTGTAGGCAATTCGATAAAGACTTCCGGCTCCTGGGGCTGGTGCGAATATTTCAATGACCCTATGTGACAAACCGTTGGTTTGTGACACGCCCTTACGCGTCCCTCGCTCCCTGTGCTCGCCCGATAACTATAGCCTAACCTAAAACCAATCCCTCTTGCGTTCGTTATCCGATAAGGAGGCGACTAATTTCAAATTTGCGAACGTGTCGGATCGGTTGTGAGGTTGGACTAGATTCTTACGAGCGAGCGGAGCGAGCGAGCAACGATTACAATTTCCAAGCTATACATATACCTTATATTGCCTTGCATATATTTCCTGTTATTACCTCAATTGGTCAGCGATTTCGGACCTCACGTTGCACTGTACTGTGTGAAAATATTACTATTTATGTACAAATATTGATATACTGTAAACTTTTGTCTGTAGGCAATTCGATAAAGACTTCCGGCTCCTGGGGCTGGTGCGAATATTTCAATGACCCTATGTGACAAACCGTTGGTTTGTGACACGCCCTTACGCGTCCCTCGCTCCCTGTGCTCGCCCGATAACTATAGCCTAACCTAAAACCAATCCCTCTTGCGTTCGTTATCCGATAAGGAGGCGACTAATTTCAAATTTGCGAACGTGTCGGATCGGTTGTGAGGTTGGACTAGATTCTTACGAGCGAGCGGAGCGAGCGAGCAACGATTACAATTTCCAAGCTATACATATACCTTATATTGCCTTGCATATATTTCCTGTTATTACCTCAATTGGTCAGCGATTTCTGACCTCACGTTGCACTGTACTGTGTGAAAATATTACTATTTATGTACAAATATTGATATACTGTAAACTTTTGTCAGTAGGCAATTCGATACAGACTTCCGGCTCCTGGGGCTGGTGCGAATATTTCAATGACCCTATGTGACAAACCGTTGGTTTGTGACACACCCTTACGCGTCCCTCGCTCGCTGCGCTCGCTCGATAACTATAGCCTAACCTAAAACCAATCCCTCTTGTGTTCGTTATCCGATCAGGAGGCGACTAATTTCAAATTTGCGAACGTGTCGGATCGGTTGTGAGGTTGCACTAGATTCTTACGAGCGAGCGGAGCGAGCGAGCAACGATTACAATTTCCAAGCTATACATATACCTTATATTGCCTTGCATATATTTCCTGTTATTACCTCAATTTGTCAGCGATTTCGGACCACACGTTGCACTGTACTGTGTGAAAATATTACTATTTATGTACAAATATTGATACACTGTAAACTATTGTCTGTAGGCAATTCGATAAAGACTTCCGGCTCCTGGGGCTGGTGCGAATATTTCAATGACCCTATGTGACAAACCGTTGGTTTGTGACACACCCTTACGCGTCCCTCGCTCCCTGTGCTCGCCCGATAACTATAGCCTAACCTAAAACCAATCCCTCTTGCGTTCGTTATCCGATAAGGAGGCGACTAATTTGAAATTTGCGAACGTGTCGGATCGGTTGTGAGGTTGGGCTAGATTCTTACGAGCGGGCGGAGCGAGCGAGCAACGATTACAATTTCCAAGCTATACATATACCTTATATTGCCTTGCATATATTTCCTGTTATTACCTCAATTTGTCAGCGATTTCGGACCTCACGTTGCACTGTACTGTGTGAAAATATTACTATTTATGTACAAATATTGATATACTGTAAACTTTTGTCAGTAGGCAATTCGATAAAGACTTCCGGCTCCTGGGGCTGGTGCGAATATTTCAATGACCCTATGTGACAAACCGTTGGTTTGTGACACACCCTTACGCGTCCCTCGCTCCCTGTGCTCGCCCAATAACTATAGCCTAACCTAAAACCAATATCTCTTACGTTCGCCATTCGATAAGGAGGGGACAAATTTCAAATTTGCGAACGTGTCGGATCGGTTGTGATGTTGGACTAGATTCTTACGAGCGAGCGGAGCGAGCGAGGAATGATTACAATTTCCAAGCTATACATATACCTTATATTGCCTTGCATATATTTCCTGTTATTACCTCAATTTGTCAGCGATTTCGGACCTCACGTTGCACTGTACTGTGTGAAAATATTACTATTTATGTACAAATATTGATATACTGTAAACTATTGTCTGTAGGCAATTCGATAAAGACTTCCGGCTCCTGGGGCTGGTGCGAATATTTCAATGACCCTATGTGACAAACCGTTGGTTTGTGACACACCTTTATGCGTCCCTCGCTCGCTGCGCCCGATCGATAACTATAGCCTAACCTAAAACCAATCCCTCTTGTGTTCGTTATCCGATAAGGAGGCGACTAATTTCAAATTTGCGAACGTGTCGGATCGGTTGTGAGGTTGGGATAGATTCTTACGAGCGAGCGGAGCGAGCGAGCAACGATTACAATTTCCAAGCTATACATATACCTTATATTGCCTTGCATATATTTCCTGTTATTACCTCAATTTGTCAGCGATTTCGGACCTCACGTTGCACTGTACTGTGTGAAAATATTACTATTTATGTACAAATATTGATACACTGTAAACTATCGTCTGTAGGCAATTCGATAAAGACTTCCGGCTCCTGGGGCTGGTGCGAATATTTCAATGACCCTATGTGACAAACCGTTGGTTTGTGACACACCCTTACGCGTCCCTCGCTCCCTGTGCTCGCCCGATAACTATAGCCTAACCTAAAACCAATCCCTCTTGCGTTCGTTATCCGATAAGGAGGCGACTAATTTGAAATTTGCGAACGTGTCGGATCGGTTGTGAGGTTGGGCTAGATTCTTACGAGCGGGCGGAGCGAGCGAGCAACGATTACAATTTCCAAGCTATACATATACCTTATATTGCCTTGCATATATTTCCTGTTATTACCTCAATTTGTCAGCGATTTCGGACCTCACGTTGCACTGTACTGTGTGAAAATATTACTATTTATGTACAAATATTGATATACTGTAAACTTTTGTCTGTAGGCAATTCGATAAAGACTTCCGGCTCCTGGGGCTGGTGCGAATATTTCAATGACCCTATGTGACAAACCGTTGGTTTGTGACACACCCTTACGCGTCCCTCGCTCCCTGTGCTCGCCCAATAACTATAGCCTAACCTAAAACCAATATCTCTTACGTTCGCCATTCGATAAGGAGGGGACAAATTTCAAATTTGCGAACGTGTCGGATCGGTTGTGATGTTGGACTAGATTCTTACGAGCGAGCGGAGCGAGCGAGGAATGATTACAATTTCCAAGCTATACATATACCTTATATTGCCTTGCATATATTTCCTGTTATTACCTCAATTTGTCAGCGATTTCGGACCTCACGTTGCACTGTACTGTGTGAAAATATTACTATTTATGTACAAATATTGATATACTGTAAACTATTGTCTGTAGGCAATTCGATAAAGACTTCCGGCTCCTGGGGCTGGTGCGAATATTTCAATGACCCTATGTGACAAACCGTTGGTTTGTGACACACCTTTATGCGTCCCTCGCTCGCTGCGCCCGATCGATAACTATAGCCTAACCTAAAACCAATCCCTCTTGTGTTCGTTATCCGATAAGGAGGCGACTAATTTCAAATTTGCGAACGTGTCGGATCGGTTGTGAGGTTGGGATAGATTCTTACGAGCGAGCGGAGCGAGCGAGCAACGATTACAATTTCCAAGCTATACATATACCTTATATTGCCTTGCATATATTTCCTGTTATTACCTCAATTTGTCAGCGATTTCGGACCTCACGTTGCACTGTACTGTGTGAAAATATTACTATTTATGTACATATATTGATATACTGTAAACTATTGTCTCTAGGCAATTCGATAAAGACTTCCGGCTCCTGGGGCTGGTGCGAATATTTCAATGACCCTATGTGACAAACCGTTGGTTTGTGACACACCTTTATGCGTCCCTCGCTCGCTGCGCCCGATCGATAACTATAGCCTAACCTAAAACCAATCCCTCTTGTGTTCGTTATCCGATAAGGAGGCGACTAATTTCAAATTTGCGAACGTGTCGGATCGGTTGTGAGGTTGGACTAGATTCTTACGAGCGAGCGGAGCGAGCGAGCAACGATTACAATTTCCAAGCTATACATATACCTTATGGTGCCGTTCATATATTTCCTGTTATTACCTTAATTTGTCAGCGATTTCGGACCTCACGTTGCAACAGTACTATGTGGAAATATTACTATTAATGTAAAACTATTGATAAACTGTAAACTTTTGTCAGTTGGCAACTCGATAAAGACTTCCCACTCCTCGGGCAGGTGCGAATATTTCAATGTCCCTATGTGCCAAACCGATGATTTGTGACACACCTTTATGCGTCCCTCGCTCGCTGCGCTCGATCGATAACTATAGCCTAACCTAAAACCAATCCCTCTTGTGTTCGTTATCCGATCAGGAGGCGACTAATTTCAAATTTGCGAACGTGTCGGATCGGTTGTGAGGTTGCACTAGATTCTTTCGAGCGAGCGGAGCGAGCGAGCAACGATTACAATTTCCAAGCTATACATATACCTTATATTGCCTTGCATATATTTCCTGTTATTACCTCAATTGGTCAGCGATTTCGGACCTCACGTTGCACTGTACTGTGTGAAAATATTACTATTTATGTACAAATATTGATATACTCTAAACTTTTGTCAGTAGGCAACGCGATAAAGACTTCCGACTCCTCGGGCTGGTGCGAATATTTCAATGTCCCTAAGTGCCAAACCGTTGGTTTGTGATACACCTTTACGCGACCCTCGCTCGCTGCGCTCGCTTGAAAACTATAGCCTAACCTAAAACCAATATCTCTTACGTTCGCCATTCGATAAGGAGGGGACTAATTTCAAATTTGCGAACGTGTCGGATCGGTTGGGAGGTTGGACTAGATTCTTACGAGCGAGCGGAGCGAGCGAGCAACGATTACAATTTCCAAGCTATACATATACCTTATATTGCCTTGCATATATTTCCTGTTATTACCTCAATTTGTCAGCGATTTCGGACCTTACGTTGCACCGTACTATGTGGAAATATTACTATTTATGTAAAACTATTGATAAACTGTAAACTTTTGTCAGTAGGCAACGCGATAAAGACTTCCGACTCCTCGGGCTGGTGCGAATATTTCAATGTCCCTAAGTGCCAAACCGTTGGTTTGTGACACACCTTTACGCGACACTCACTCGCTGCGCTCGCTTGAAAACTATAGCCTAACCTAAAACCAATATCTCTTACGTTCGCCATTCGATAAAGAGGGGACTAATTTCAAATTTGCGAACGTGTCGGATCTGTTGTGAGGTTGGACTAGATTCTTACGAGCGAGCGGAGCGAGCGAATAACGATTACAATTTCCAAGCTATACATATACCTTATATTGCCTTGCATATATTTCCTGTTATTACCTCAATTGGTCAGCGATTTCGGACCTCACGTTGCACTGTACTGTGTGAAAATATTACTATTTATGTACAAATATTGATATACTGTAAACTTTTGTCTGTAGGCAATTCGATAAAGACTTCCGGCTCCTGGGGCTGGTGCGAATATTTCAATGACCCTATGTGACAAACCGTTGGTTTGTGACACACCCTTACGCGTCCCTCGCTCGCTGCGCTCGATCGATAACTATAGCCTAACCTAAAACCAATCCCTCTTGTGTTCGTTATCCGATCAGGAGGCGACTAATTTCAAATTTGCGAACGTGTCGGATCGGTTGTGAGGTTGCACTAGATTCTTACGAGCGAGCGGAGCGAGCGAGCAACGATTACAATTTCCAAGCTATACATATACCTTATATTGCCTTGCATATATTTCCTGTTATTACCTCAATTTGTCAGCGATTTCGGACCACACGTTGCACTGTACTGTGTGAAAATATTACTATTTATGTACAAATATTGATACACTGTAAACTATTGTCTGTAGGCAATTCGATAAAGACTTCCGGCTCCTGGGGCTGGTGCGAATATTTCAATGACCCTATGTGACAAACCGTTGGTTTGTGACACACCCTTACGCGTCCCTCGCTCCCTGTGCTCGCCCGATAACTATAGCCTAACCTAAAACCAATCCCTCTTGCGTTCGTTATCCGATAAGGAGGCGACTAATTTGAAATTTGCGAACGTGTCGGATCGGTTGTGAGGTTGGGCTAGATTCTTACGAGCGGGCGGAGCGAGCGAGCAACGATTACAATTTCCAAGCTATACATATACCTTATATTGCCTTGCATATATTTCCTGTTATTACCTCAATTTGTCAGCGATTTCGGACCTCACGTTGCACTGTACTGTGTGAAAATATTACTATTTATGTACAAATATTGATATACTGTAAACTTTTGTCTGTAGGCAATTCGATAAAGACTTCCGGCTCCTGGGGCTGGTGCGAATATTTCAATGACCCTATGTGACAAACCGTTGGTTTGTGACACACCCTTACGCGTCCCTCGCTCCCTGTGCTCGCCCGATAACTATAGCCTAACCTAAAACCAATATCTCTTACGTTCGCCATTCGATAAGGAGGGGACAAATTTCAAATTTGCGAACGTGTCGGATCGGTTGTGAGGTTGGACTAGATTCTTACGAGCGGGCGGAGCGAGCGAGCAACGATTACAATTTCCAAGCTATACATATACCTTATATTGCCTTGCATATATTTCCTGTTATTACCTCAATTTGTCAGCGATTTCGGACCTCACGTTGCACTGTACTGTGTGAAAATATTACTATTTATGTACAAATATTGATATACTGTAAACTATTGTCTGTAGGCAATTCGATAAAGACTTCCGGCTCCTGGGGCTGGTGCGAATATTTCAATGACCCTATGTGACAAACCGTTGGTTTGTGACACACCTTTATGCGTCCCTCGCTCGCTGCGCCCGATCGATAACTATAGCCTAACCTAAAACCAATCCCTCTTGCGTTCGTTATCCGATAAGGAGGCGACTAATTTCAAATTTGCGAACGTGTCGGATCGGTTGTGAGGTTGGGATAGATTCTTACGAGCGAGCGGAGCGAGCGAGCAACGATTACAATTTCCAAGCTATACATATACCTTATATTGCCTTGCATATATTTCCTGTTATTACCTCAATTTGTCAGCGATTTCGGACCTCACGTTGCACTGTACTGTGTGAAAATATTACTATTTATGTACAAATATTGATACACTGTAAACTATCGTCTGTAGGCAATTCGATAAAGACTTCCGGCTCCTGGGGCTGGTGCGAATATTTCAATGACCCTATGTGACAAACCGTTGGTTTGTGACACACCCTTACGCGTCCCTCGCTCCCTGTGCTCGCCCGATAACTATAGCCTAACCTAAAACCAATCCCTCTTGCGTTCGTTATCCGATAAGGAGGCGACTAATTTGAAATTTGCGAACGTGTCGGATCGGTTGTGAGGTTGGGCTAGATTCTTACGAGCGGGCGGAGCGAGCGAGCAACGATTACAATTTCCAAGCTATACATATACCTTATATTGCCTTGCATATATTTCCTGTTATTACCTCAATTTGTCAGCGATTTCGGACCTCACGTTGCACTGTACTGTGTGAAAATATTACTATTTATGTACAAATATTGATATACTGTAAACTTTTGTCAGTAGGCAATTCGATAAAGACTTCCGGCTCCTGGGGCTGGTGCGAATATTTCAATGACCCTATGTGACAAACCGTTGGTTTGTGACACACCCTTACGCGTCCCTCGCTCCCTGTGCTCGCCCAATAACTATAGCCTAACCTAAAACCAATATCTCTTACGTTCGCCATTCGATAAGGAGGGGACAAATTTCAAATTTGCGAACGTGTCGGATCGGTTGTGATGTTGGACTAGATTCTTACGAGCGAGCGGAGCGAGCGAGGAATGATTACAATTTCCAAGCTATACATATACCTTATATTGCCTTGCATATATTTCCTGTTATTACCTCAATTTGTCAGCGATTTCGGACCTCACGTTGCACTGTACTGTGTGAAAATATTACTATTTATGTACAAATATTGATATACTGTAAACTATTGTCTGTAGGCAATTCGATAAAGACTTCCGGCTCCTGGGGCTGGTGCGAATATTTCAATGACCCTATGTGACAAACCGTTGGTTTGTGACACACCTTTATGCGTCCCTCGCTCGCTGCGCCCGATCGATAACTATAGCCTAACCTAAAACCAATCCCTCTTGTGTTCGTTATCCGATAAGGAGGCGACTAATTTCAAATTTGCGAACGTGTCGGATCGGTTGTGAGGTTGGGATAGATTCTTACGAGCGAGCGGAGCGAGCGAGCAACGATTACAATTTCCAAGCTATACATATACCTTATATTGCCTTGCATATATTTCCTGTTATTACCTCAATTTGTCAGCGATTTCGGACCTCACGTTGCACTGTACTGTGTGAAAATATTACTATTTATGTACATATATTGATATACTGTAAACTATTGTCTCTAGGCAATTCGATAAAGACTTCCGGCTCCTGGGGCTGGTGCGAATATTTCAATGACCCTATGTGACAAACCGTTGGTTTGTGACACACCTTTATGCGTCCCTCGCTCGCTGCGCCCGATCGATAACTATAGCCTAACCTAAAACCAATCCCTCTTGTGTTCGTTATCCGATAAGGAGGCGACTAATTTCAAATTTGCGAACGTGTCGGATCGGTTGTGAGGTTGGACTAGATTCTTACGAGCGAGCGGAGCGAGCGAGCAACGATTACAATTTCCAAGCTATACATATACCTTATGGTGCCGTTCATATATTTCCTGTTATTACCTTAATTTGTCAGCGATTTCGGACCTCACGTTGCAACAGTACTATGTGGAAATATTACTATTAATGTAAAACTATTGATAAACTGTAAACTTTTGTCAGTTGGCAACTCGATAAAGACTTCCCACTCCTCGGGCAGGTGCGAATATTTCAATGTCCCTATGTGCCAAACCGATGATTTGTGACACACCTTTATGCGTCCCTCGCTCGCTGCGCTCGATCGATAACTATAGCCTAACCTAAAACCAATCCCTCTTGTGTTCGTTATCCGATCAGGAGGCGACTAATTTCAAATTTGCGAACGTGTCGGATCGGTTGTGAGGTTGCACTAGATTCTTTCGAGCGAGCGGAGCGAGCGAGCAACGATTACAATTTCCAAGCTATACATATACCTTATATTGCCTTGCATATATTTCCTGTTATTACCTCAATTGGTCAGCGATTTCGGACCTCACGTTGCACTGTACTGTGTGAAAATATTACTATTTATGTACAAATATTGATATACTCTAAACTTTTGTCAGTAGGCAACGCGATAAAGACTTCCGACTCCTCGGGCTGGTGCGAATATTTCAATGTCCCTAAGTCCCAAACCGTTGGTTTGTGATACACCTTTACGCGACCCTCGCTCGCTGCGCTCGCTTGAAAACTATAGCCTAACCTAAAACCAATATCTCTTACGTTCGCCATTCGATAAGGAGGGGACTAATTTCAAATTTGCGAACGTGTCGGATCGGTTGGGAGGTTGGACTAGATTCTTACGAGCGAGCGGAGCGAGCGAGCAACGATTACAATTTCCAAGCTATACATATACCTTATATTGCCTTGCATATATTTCCTGTTATTACCTCAATTTGTCAGCGATTTCGGACCTTACGTTGCACCGTACTATGTGGAAATATTACTATTTATGTAAAACTATTGATAAACTGTAAACTTTTGTCAGTAGGCAACGCGATAAAGACTTCCGACTCCTCGGGCTGGTGCGAATATTTCAATGTCCCTAAGTGCCAAACCGTTGGTTTGTGACACACCTTTACGCGACACTCACTCGCTGCGCTCGCTTGAAAACTATAGCCTAACCTAAAACCAATATCTCTTACGTTCGCCATTCGATAAAGAGGGGACTAATTTCAAATTTGCGAACGTGTCGGATCTGTTGTGAGGTTGGACTAGATTCTTACGAGCGAGCGGAGCGAGCGAATAACGATTACAATTTCCAAGCTATACATATACCTTATATCGCCTTGCATATATTTCCTGTTATTACCTCAATTTGTCAACGATTTCGGACCTCACGTTGCACTGTACTGTGTGAAAATATTACTATTTATGTACAAATATTGATATACTGTAAACTTTTGTCTGTAGGCAATTCGATAAAGACTTCCGGCTCCTGGGGCTGGTGCGAATATTTCAATGACCCTATGTGACAAACCGTTGGTTTGTGACACGCCCTTACGCGTCCCTCGCTCCCTGTGCTCGCCCGATAACTATAGCCTAACCTAACACCAATCCCTGTTGCGTTCGTTATCCGATCAGGAGGCGACTAATTTCAAATTTGCGAACGTGACGGATCGGTTGTGAGATTGGACTAGATTCTTACGAGCGAGCGGAGCGAGCGAGCAACGATTACAATTTCCAAGCTATACATATACCTTATGGTGCCATGCATATATTTCCTGTTATTACCTTAATTTGTCAGCAATTTCGGACCTCACGTTGCAACTGTACTATGTGGAAATATTACTATTTATGTAAAACTATTGATAAACTGTAAACTTTGTCAGTAGGCAACTCGATAAGGACTTCCTACTCCTCGGGCAGGTGCGAATATTTCAATGTCCCTATGTGCCAAACCGATGATTAGTGACACACCTTTATGCGTCCCTCGCTCGCTGCGCTCGATCGATAACTATAGCCTAACCTAAAACCAATCCCTCTTGTGTTCGTTATCCGATAAGGAGGCGACTAATTTCAAATTTGCGAACTTGTCGGATCGGTTGTGAGGTTGGACTAGATTCTTACCAGCGAGCGGAGCGAGCGAGCAACGATTACAATTTCCAAGCTATACATATACCTTATGGTGCCGTGCATATATTTCCTGTTATTACCTTAATTTGTCAGCGATTTCGGACCTCACGTTGCAACTGTACTATGTGGAAATATTGCTATTAATGTAAAACTATTGATAAACTGTAAACTTTTGTCAGTAGGCAACTCGATAAAGACTTCCTACTCCTCGGGCAGGTGCGAATATTTCAATGTTCCTATGTGCCAAACCGATGATTTGTGACACACCTTTATGCGTCCCTCGCTCGCTGCGCTCGATCGATAACTATAGCCTAACCTAAAACCAATCCCTATTGTGTTCGTTATCCGATAAGGAGGCGACTAATTTCAAATTTGCGAACGTGTCGGATCGGTTGTGAGGTTGGACTAGATTTTTACGAGCGAGCGGAGCGAGCGAGCAACGATTAAAATTTCCAAGCTATACATATATCTTATATTGTCCTGCATATATTTCCTATTATTACCCAATTTTGTCAGCGATTTCAGACCTCACGTTGCACCGTACTGTGTGAAAATATTACTATTAATGTAAAACTATTGATAAACTGTAAACTTTGGTCAGTAGGCAACTCGATAGAGACTTCCGACTCCTAGGGCTGGTGCGAATATTTCAATGTCCCTATGTGACAAACCGCTGGTTTGTGACATACCTTTATGCGTCCCTCGCTCGCTGCGCTCGATCGATAACTATAGCCTAACCTAAAACCAATCCCTCTTGTGTTCGTTATCCGATAAGGAGGCGACTAATTTCAAATTTGCGAACGTGTCGGATCGGTTGTGAGATTGGACTAGATTCTTACGAGCGAGGGGAGCGAGCGATCAACGATTACAATTTCCAAGCTATACACATATCTTATATTGTCCTGCATATATTTCCTATTATTACCTCAATTTGTCAGCGATTTCGGACCTCAGGTTGCATTGTACTGTGTGAAAATATTATTATTTATGTACAAATATTGATATACTGTAAACTTTTGTCAGTACGCAATTCGATAAAGACTTCCGGCTCCTGGGGCTGGTGCGAATATTTCAATGACCCTATGTGACAAACCGTTGGTTTGTGACACACCCTTACACGTCCCTCGCTCCCTGTGCTCGCCCGATAACTATAGCCTAACCTAAAACCAATCCCTCTTGCTTTCGTTATCCGATAAGGAGGGGACTAACTTCAAATTTGCGAACGTGTCGGATCGGTTGTGAGGTTGGACTAGATTCTTACGAGCGAGCGGAGCGAGCGAGCAACGATTACAATTTCCAACCTATACATATACCTTATATTGCCTTGCATATATTTCCTGTTATTACCTCAATTGGTCAGCGATTTCGGACCTCACGTTGCACTGTACTGTGTGAAAATATTACTATTTATGTACAAATATTGATATACTGTAAACTTTTGTCTGTAGGCAATTCGATAAAGACTTCCGGCTCCTGGGGCTGGTGCGAATATTTCAATGACCCTATGTGACAAACCGTTGGTTTGTGACACGCCCTTACGCGTCCCTCGCTCCCTGTGCTCGCCCGATAACTATAGCCTAACCTAAAACCAATCCCTCTTGCGTTCGTTATCCGATAAGGAGGCGACTAATTTCAAATTTGCGAACGTGTCGGATCGGTTGTGAGGTTGGACTAGATTCTTACGAGCGAGCGGAGCGAGCGAGCAACGATTACAATTTCCAAGCTATACATATACCTTATATTGCCTTGCATATATTTCCTGTTATTACCTCAATTGGTCAGCGATTTCGGACCTCACGTTGCACTGTACTGTGTGAAAATATTACTATTTATGTACAAATATTGATATACTGTAAACTTTTGTCTGTAGGCAATTCGATAAAGACTTCCGGCTCCTGGGGCTGGTGCGAATATTTCAATGACCCTATGTGACAAACCGTTGGTTTGTGACACACCCTTACGCGTCCCTCGCTCGCTGCGCTCGATCGATAACTATAGCCTAACCTAAAACCAATCCCTCTTGTGTTCGTTATCCGATCAGGAGGCGACTAATTTCAAATTTGCGAACGTGTCGGATCGGTTGTGAGGTTGCACTAGATTCTCACGAGCGAGCGGAGCGAGCGAGCAACGATTACAATTTCCAAGCTATATATATACCTTATATTGCCTTGCATATATTTCCTGTTATTACCTCAATTTGTCAGCGATTTCGGACCTCACGTTGCACTGTACTGTGTGAAAATATTACTATTTATGTACAAATATTGATACACTGTAAACTATTGTCTGTAGGCAATTCGATAAAGACTTCCGGCTCCTGGGGCTGGTGCGAATATTTCAATGACCCTATGTGACAAACCGTTGGTTTGTGACACACCCTTACGCGTCCCTCGCTCCCTGTGCTCGCCCAATAACTATAGCCTAACCTAAAACCAATATCTCTTACGTTCGCCATTCGATAAGGAGGGGACAAATTTCAAATTTGCGAACGTGTCGGATCGGTTGTGAGGTTGGGCTAGATTCTTACGAGCGGGCGGAGCGAGCGAGCAACGATTACAATTTCCAAGCTATACATATACCTTATATTGCCTTGCATATATTTCCTGTTATTACCTCAATTTGTCAGCGATTTCGGACCTCACGTTGCACTGTACTGTGTGAAAATATTACTATTTATGTACAAATATTGATATACTGTAAACTATTGTCTGTAGGCAATTCGATAAAGACTTCCGGCTCCTGGGGCTGGTGCGAATATTTCAATGACCCTATGTGACAAACCGTTGCTTTGTGACACACCTTTATGCGTCCCTCGCTCGCTGCGCCCGATCGATAACTATAGCCTAACCTAAAACCAATCCCTCTTGTGTTCGTTATACGATAAGGAGGCGACTAATTTCAAATTTGCGAACGTGTCGGATCGGTTGTGAGGTTGGGATAGATTCTTACGAGCGAGCGGAGCGAGCGAGCAACGATTACAATTTCCAAGCTATACATATACCTTATATTGCCTTGCATATATTTCCTGTTATTACCTCAATTTGTCAGCGATTTCGGACCTCACGTTGCACTGTACTGTGTGAAAATATTACTATTTATGTACAAATATTGATATACTGTAAACTATTGTCTGTAGGCAATTCGATAAAGACTTCCGGCTCCTGGGGCTGGTGCGAATATTTCAATGACCCTATGTGACAAACCGTTGGTTTGTGACACACCTTTATGCGTCCCTCGCTCGCTGCGCCCGATCGATAACTATAGCCTAACCTAAAACCAATCCCTCTTGTGTTCGTTATACGATAAGGAGGCGACTAATTTCAAATTTGCGAACGTGTCGGATCGGTTGTGAGGTTGGGATAGATTCTTACGAGCGAGCGGAGCGAGCGAGCAACGATTACAATTTCCAAGCTATACATATACCTTATATTGCCTTGCATATATTTCCTGTTATTACCTCAATTTGTCAGCGATTTCGGACCTCACGTTGCACTGTACTGTGTGAAAATATTACTATTTATGTACATATATTGATATACTGTAAACTATTGTCTCTAGGCAATTCGATAAAGACTTCCGGCTCCTGGGGCTGGTGCGAATATTTCAATGACCCTATGTGACAAACCGTTGGTTTGTGACACACCTTTATGCGTCCCTCGCTCGCTGCGCCCGATCGATAACTATAGCCTAACCTAAAACCAATCCCTCTTGTGTTCGTTATCCGATAAGGAGGCGACTAATTTCAAATTTGCGAACGTGTCGGATCGGTTGTGAGGTTGCACTAGATTCTTACGAGCGAGGGGAGCGAGCGATCAACGATTACAATTTCCAAGCTATACATATACCTTATATTGCCTTGCATATATTTCCTGTTATTACCTCAATTTGTCAGCGATTTCGGACCTCACGTTGCACTGTACTGTGTGAAAATATTACTATTTATGTACAAATATTGATATACTCTAAACTTTTGTCAGTAGGCAACGCGATAAAGACTTCCGACTCCTCGGGCTGGTGCGAATATTTCAATGTCCCTAAGTCCCAAACCGTTGGTTTGTGATACACCTTTACGCGACCCTCGCTCGCTGCGCTCGCTTGAAAACTATAGCCTAACCTAAAACCAATATCTCTTACGTTCGCCATTCGATAAGGAGGGGACTAATTTCAAATTTGCGAACGTGTCGGATCGGTTGGGAGGTTGGACTAGATTCTTACGAGCGAGCGGAGCGAGCGAGCAACGATTACAATTTCCAAGCTATACATATACCTTATATTGCCTTGCATATATTTCCTGTTATTACCTCAATTTGTCAGCGATTTCGGACCTTACGTTGCACCGTACTATGTGGAAATATTACTATTTATGTAAAACTATTGATAAACTGTAAACTTTTGTCAGTAGGCAACGCGATAAAGACTTCCGACTCCTCGGGCTGGTGCGAATATTTCAATGTCCCTAAGTGCCAAACCGTTGGTTTGTGACACACCTTTACGCGACACTCACTCGCTGCGCTCGCTTGAAAACTATAGCCTAACCTAAAACCAATATCTCTTACGTTCGCCATTCGATAAAGAGGGGACTAATTTCAAATTTGCGAACGTGTCGGATCTGTTGTGAGGTTGGACTAGATTCTTACGAGCGAGCGGAGCGAGCGAATAACGATTACAATTTCCAAGCTATACATATACCTTATATCGCCTTGCATATATTTCCTGTTATTACCTCAATTTGTCAACGATTTCGGACCTCACGTTGTACTGTACTGTGTGAAAATATTACTATTTATGTACAAATATTGATATACTGTAAACTTTTGTCTGTAGGCAATTCGATAAAGACTTCCGGCTCCTGGGGCTGGTGCGAATATTTCAATGACCCTATGTGACAAACCGTTGGTTTGTGACACACCCTTACGCGTCCCTCGCTCCCTGTGCTCGCCCGATAACTATAGCCTAACCTAACACCAATCCCTGTTGCGTTCGTTATCCGATCAGGAGGCGACTAATTTCAAATTTGCGAACGTGACGGATCGGTTGTGAGATTGGACTAGATTCTTACGAGCGAGCGGAGCGAGCGAGCAACGATTACAATTTCCAAGCTATACATATACCTTATGGTGCCGTGCATATATTTCCTGTTATTACCTCAATTTGTCAACGATTTCGGACCTCACGTTGCACTGTTCTGTGTGAAAATATTACTATTTATGTACAAATATTGATATACTGTAAACTTTTGTCTGTAGGCAATTCGATAAAGACTTCCGGCTCCTGGGGCTGGTGCGAATATTTCAATGACCCTATGTGACAAACCGTTGGTTTGTGACACACCCTTACGCGACCCTCGCTCCCTGTGCTCGCCCGATAACTATAGCCTAACCTAAAACCAATCCCTCTTGCTTTCGTTATCCGATAAGGAGGGGACTAACTTCAAATTTGCGAACGTGTCGGATCGGTTGTGAGGTTGGACTAGATTCTTACGAGCGAGCGGAGCGAGCGAGCAACGATTACAATTTCCAACCTATACATATACCTTATATTGCCTTGCATATATTTCCTGTTATTACCTCAATTGGTCAGCGATTTCGGACCTCACGTTGCACTGTACTGTGTGAAAATATTACTATTTATGTACAAATATTGATATACTGTAAACTTTTGTCTGTAGGCAATTCGATAAAGACTTCCGGCTCCTGGGGCTGGTGCGAATATTTCAATGACCCTATGTGACAAACCGTTGGTTTGTGACACGCCCTTACGCGTCCCTCGCTCCCTGTGCTCGCCCGATAACTATAGCCTAACCTAAAACCAATCCCTCTTGCGTTCGTTATCCGATAAGGAGGGGACTAATTTCAAATTTGCGAACGTGTCGGATCGGTTGTGAGGTTGGACTAGATTCTTACGAGCGAGCGGAGCGAGCGAGCAACGATTACAATTTCCAAGCTATACATATACCTTATATTGCCTTGCATATATTTCCTGTTATTACCTCAATTGGTCAGCGATTTCGGACCTCACGTTGCACTGTACTGTGTGAAAATATTACTATTTATGTACAAATATTGATATACTGTAAACTTTTGTCTGTAGGCAATTCGATAAAGACTTCCGGCTCCTGGGGCTGGTGCGAATATTTCAATGACCCTATGTGACAAACCGTTGGTTTGTGACACACCCTTACGCGTCCCTCGCTCGCTGCGCTCGATCGATAACTATAGCCTAACCTAAAACCAATCCCTCTTGTGTTCGTTATCCGATCAGGAGGCGACTAATTTCAAATTTGCGAACGTGTCGGATCGGTTGTGAGGTTGCACTAGATTCTTACGAGCGAGCGGAGCGAGCGAGCAACGATTACAATTTCCAAGCTATACATATACCTTATATTGCCTTGCATATATTTCCTGTTATTACCTCAATTTGTCAGCGATTTCGGACCTCACGTTGCACTGTACTGTGTGAAAATATTACTATTTATGTACAAATATTGATACACTGTAAACTATTGTCTGTAGGCAATTCGATAAAGACTTCCGGCTCCTGGGGCTGGTGCGAATATTTCAATGACCCTATGTGACAAACCGTTGGTTTGTGACACACCCTTACGCGTCCCTCGCTCCCTGTGCTCGCCCGATAACTATAGCCTAACCTAAAACCAATCCCTCTTGCGTTCGTTATCCGATAAGGAGGCGACTAATTTGAAATTTGCGAACGTGTCGGATCGGTTGTGAGGTTGGGCTAGATTCTTACGAGCGGGCGGAGCGAGCGAGCAACGATTACAATTTCCAAGCTATACATATACCTTATATTGCCTTGCATATATTTCCTGTTATTACCTCAATTTGTCAGCGATTTCGGACCTCACGTTGCACTGTACTGTGTGAAAATATTACTATTTATGTACAAATATTGATATACTGTAAACTTTTGTCTGTAGGCAATTCGATAAAGACTTCCGGCTCCTGGGGCTGGTGCGAATATTTCAATGACCCTATGTGACAAACCGTTGGTTTGTGACACACCCTTACGCGTCCCTCGCTCCCTGTGCTCGCCCAATAACTATAGCCTAACCTAAAACCAATATCTCTTACGTTCGCCATTCGATAAGGAGGGGACAAATTTCAAATTTGCGAACGTGTCGGATCGGTTGTGAGGTTGGGCTAGATTCTTACGAGCGGGCGGAGCGAGCGAGCAACGATTACAATTTCCAAGCTATACATATACCTTATATTGCCTTGCATATATTTCCTGTTATTACCTCAATTTGTCAGCGATTTCGGACCTCACGTTGCACTGTACTGTGTGAAAATATTACTATTTATGTACAAATATTGATATACTGTAAACTATTGTCTGTAGGCAATTCGATAAAGACTTCCGGCTCCTGGGGCTGGTGCGAATATTTCAATGACCCTATGTGACAAACCGTTGGTTTGTGACACACCTTTATGCGTCCCTCGCTCGCTGCGCCCGATCGATAACTATAGCCTAACCTAAAACCAATCCCTCTTGTGTTCGTTATCCGATAAGGAGGCGACTAATTTCAAATTTGCGAACGTGTCGGATCGGTTGTGAGGTTGGGATAGATTCTTACGAGCGAGCGGAGCGAGCGAGCAACGATTACAATTTCCAAGCTATACATATACCTTATATTGCCTTGCATATATTTCCTGTTATTACCTCAATTTGTCAGCGATTTCGGACCTCACGTTGCACTGTACTGTGTGAAAATATTACTATTTATGTACATATATTGATATACTGTAAACTATTGTCTCTAGGCAATTCGATAAAGACTTCCGGCTCCCGGGGCTGGTGCGAATATTTCAATGACCCTATGTGACAAACCGTTGGTTTGTGACACACCTTTATGCGTCCCTCGCTCGCTGCGCCCGATCGATAACTATAGCCTAACCTAAAACCAATCCCTCTTGTGTTCGTTATCCGATAAGGAGGCGACTAATTTCAAATTTGCGAACGTGTCGGATCGGTTGTGAGGTTGCACTAGATTCTTACGAGCGAGGGGAGCGAGCGATCAACGATTACAATTTCCAAGCTATACATATATCTTATATTGTCCTGCATATATTTCCTATTATTACCTCAATTTGTCAGCGATTTCGGACCTCACGTTGCATTGTACTGTGTGAAAATATTACTATTTATGTACAAATATTGATATACTGTAAACTTTTGTCAGTACGCAATTCGATAAAGACTTCCGGCTCCTGGGGCTGGTGCGAATATTTCAATGACCCTATGTGACAAACCGTTGGTTTGTGACACACCCTTACGCGTCCCTCGCTCCCTGTGCTCGCCCGATAACTATAGCCTAACTTAAAACCAATCCCTCTTGCTTTCGTTATCCGATAAGGAGGGGACTAACTTCAAATTTGCGAACGTGTCGGATCGGTTGTGAGGTTGGACTAGATTCTTACGAGCGAGCGGAGCGAGCGAGCAACGATTACAATTTCCAAGCTATACATATACCTTATATTGCCTTGCATATATTTCCTGTTATTACCTCAATTTGTCAGCGATTTCGGACCTCACGTTGCACTGTACTGTGTGAAAATATTACTATTTATGTACAAATATTGATATACTGTAAACTTTTGTCTGTAGGCAATTCGATAAAGACTTCCGGCTCCTGGGGCTGGTGCGAATATTTCAATGACCCTATGTGACAAACCGTTGGTTTGTGACACACCCTTACGCGTCCCTCGCTCCCTGTGCTCGCCCGATAACTATAGCCTAACCTAAAACCAATCCCTCTTGCGTTCGTTATCCGATAAGGAGGCGACTAATTTGAAATTTGCGAACGTGTCGGATCGGTTGTGAGGTTGGGCTAGATTCTTACGAGCGGGCGGAGCGAGCGAGCAACGATTACAATTTCCAAGCTATACATATACCTTATATTGCCTTGCATATATTTCCTGTTATTACCTCAATTTGTCAGCGATTTCGGACCTCACGTTGCACTGTACTGTGTGAAAATATTACTATTTATGTACAAATATTGATATACTGTAAACTTTTGTCTGTAGGCAATTCGATAAAGACTTCCGGCTCCTGGGGCTGGTGCGAATATTTCAATGACCCTATGTGACAAACCGTTGGTTTGTGACACACCCTTACGCGTCCCTCGCTCCCTGTGCTCGCCCAATAACTATAGCCCAACCTAAAACCAATATCTCTTACGTTCGCCATTCGATAAGGAGGGGACAAATTTCAAATTTGCGAACGTGTCGGATCGGTTGTGAGGTTGGGCTAGATTCTTACGAGCGGGCGGAGCGAGCGAGCAACGATTACAATTTCCAAGCTATACATATACCTTATATTGCCTTGCATATATTTCCTGTTATTACCTCAATTTGTCAGCGATTTCGGACCTCACGTTGCACTGTACTGTGTGAAAATATTACTATTTATGTACAAATATTGATATACTGTAAACTATTGTCTGTAGGCAATTCGATAAAGACTTCCGGCTCCTGGGGCTGGTGCGAATATTTCAATGACCCTATGTGACAAACCGTTGGTTTGTGACACACCTTTATGCGTCCCTCGCTCGCTGCGCCCGATCGATAACTATAGCCTAACCTAAAACCAATCCCTCTTGTGTTCGTTATCCGATAAGGAGGCGACTAATTTCAAATTTGCGAACGTGTCGGATCGGTTGTGAGGTTGGGCTAGATTCTTACGAGCGGGCGGAGCGAGCGAGCAACGATTACAATTTCCAAGCTATACATATACCTTATATTGCCTTGCATATATTTCCTGTTATTACCTCAATTTGTCAGCGATTTCGGACCTCACGTTGCACTGTACTGTGTGAAAATATTACTATTTATGTACAAATATTGATATACTGTAAACTTTTGTCTGTAGGCAATTCGATAAAGACTTCCGGCTCCTGGGGCTGGTGCGAATATTTCAATGACCCTATGTGACAAACCGTTGGTTTGTGACACACCCTTACGCGTCCCTCGCTCCCTGTGCTCGCCCAATAACTATAGCCTAACCTAAAACCAATATCTCTTACGTTCGCCATTCGATAAGGAGGGGACAAATTTCAAATTTGCGAACGTGTCGGATCGGTTGTGAGGTTGGGCTAGATTATTACGAGCGGGCGGAGCGAGCGAGCAACGATTACAATTTCCAAGCTATACATATACCTTATATTGTCCTGCATATATTTCCTATTATTACCTCAATTTGTCAGCGATTTCGGACCTCACGTTGCATTGTACTGTGTGAAAATATTACTATTTATGTACAAATATTGATATACTGTAAACTTTTGTCAGTACGCAATTCGATAAAGACTTCCGGCTCCTGGGGCTGGTGCGAATATTTCAATGACCCTATGTGACAAACCGTTGGTTTGTGACACACCCTTACGCGTCCCTCGCTCCCTGTGCTCGCCCGATAACTATAGCCTAACCTAAAACCAATCCTTCTTGCTTTCGTTATCCGATAAGGAGGGGACTAACTTCAAATTTGCGAACGTGTCGGATCGGTTGTGAGGTTGGACTAGATTCTTACGAGCGAGCGGAGCGAGCGAGCAACGATTACAATTTCCAAGCTATACATATACCTTATATTGCCTTGCATATATTTCCTGTTATTACCTCAATTTGTCAGCGATTTCGGACCTCACGTTGCACTGTACTGTGTGAAAATATTACTATTTATGTACAAATATTGATATACTGTAAACTTTTGTCTGTAGGCAATTCGATAAAGACTTCCGGCTCCTGGGGCTGGTGCGAATATTTCAATGACCCTATGTGACAAACCGTTGGTTTGTGACACACCCTTACGCGTCCCTCGCTCCCTGTGCTCGCCCGATAACTATAGCCTAACCTAAAACCAATCCCTCTTGCGTTCGTTATCCGATAAGGAGGCGACTAATTTGAAATTTGCGAACGTGTCGGATCGGTTGTGAGGTTGGGCTAGATTCTTACGAGCGGGCGGAGCGAGCGAGCAACGATTACAATTTCCAAGCTATACATATACCTTATATTGCCTTGCATATATTTCCTGTTATTACCTCAATTTGTCAGCGATTTCGGACCTCACGTTGCACTGTACTGTGTGAAAATATTACTATTTATGTACAAATATTGATATACTGTAAACTTTTGTCAGTACGCAATTCGATAAAGACTTCCGGCTCCTGGGGCTGGTGCGAATATTTCAATGACCCTATGTGACAAACCGTTGGTTTGTGACACACCCTTACGCGTCCCTCGCTCCCTGTGCTCGCCCGATAACTATAGCCTAACCTAAAACCAATCCCTCTTGCTTTCGTTATCCGATAAGGAGGGGACTAACTTCAAATTTGCGAACGTGTCGGATCGGTTGTGAGGTTGGACTAGATTCTTACGAGCGAGCGGAGCGAGCGAGCAACGATTACAATTTCCAAGCTATACATATACCTTATATTGCCTTGCATATATTTCCTGTTATTACCTCAATTTGTCAGCGATTTCGGACCTCACGTTGCAACTGTACTATGTGAAAATATTACTATTTATGTAAAACTATTGATAAACTATAAACTTTTGTCAGTAGGCAACGCGATAAAGACTTCCGACTCCTCGGGCTGGTGCGAATATTTCAATGTCCCTATGTGACAAACCGTTGGTTTATGACACACCTTTATGCGTCCCTCGCTCGCTGCGCTCGCTCGATAACTATAGCCTAACCTAAAACCAATCCCTCTTGCGTTCGTTATCCGATAAGGAGGCGACTAATTTCAAATTTGCGAACGTGTCGGATCGGTTGTGAGGTTGGACTAGATTCTTACGAGCGAGCGGAGCGAGCGAGCAACGATAACAATTTCCAAGCTATACATATACCTTATGGTGCCGTGCATATTTTTCCTGTTATTACCTTAAAGTGTCAGCGATTTCGGACCTCACGTTGCAACTGTACTATGTGGAAATATTACTATTTATGTAAAACTATTGATAAACTGTAAACTTTTGTCAGTAGGCAACTCGATAAAGACTTCCTACTCCTCGGGCAGGTGCGAATATTTCAATGTCCCTATGTGCCAAACCGATGATTTGTGACACACCTTTATGCGTCCCTCGCTCGCTGCGCTCGATCGATAACTATAGCCTAACCTAAAACCAATCCCTCTTGTGTTCGTTATCCGATAAGGAGGCGACTAATTTCAAATTTGCGAACGTGTCGAATCGGTTGGGAGGTTGGACTAGATTCTTACGAGCGAGGGGAGCGAGCGACCAACGATTAGAATTTCCAAGCTATACATATACCTTATATTGCCTTGCATATATTTCCTGTTATTACCTCAATTTGTCAGCGATTTCGGACCTCACGTTGCACTGTACTGTGTGAAAATATTACTATTTATGTACAAATATTGATATACTGTAAACTTTTGTCAGTACGCAATTCGATAAAGACTTCCGGCTCCTGGGGCTGGTGCGAATATTTCAATGACCCTATGTGACAAACCGTTGGTTTGTGACACACCCTTACGCGTCCCTCGCTCCCTGTGCTCGCCCGATAACTATAGCCTAACCTAAAACCAATCCCTCTTGCTTTCGTTATCCGATAAGGAGGGGACTAACTTCAAATTTGCGAACGTGTCGGATCGGTTGTGAGGTTGGACTAGATTCTTACGAGCGAGCGGAGCGAGCGAGCAACGATTACAATTTCCAAGCTATACATATACCTTATATTGCCTTGCATATATTTCCTGTTATTACCTCAATTTGTCAGCGATTTCGGACCTCACGTTGCAACTGTACTATGTGAAAATATTACTATTTATGTAAAACTATTGATAAACTATAAACTTTTGTCAGTAGGCAACGCGATAAAGACTTCCGACTCCTCGGGCTGGTGCGAATATTTCAATGTCCCTATGTGACAAACCGTTGGTTCGTGACACACCTTTATGCGTCCCTCGCTCGCTGCGCTCGCTCGATAACTATAGCCTAACCTAAAACCAATCCCTCTTGCGTTCGTTATCCGATAAGGAGGCGACTAATTTCAAATTTGCGAACGTGTCGGATCGGTTGTGAGGTTGGACTAGATTCTTACGAGCGAGCGGAGCGAGCGAGCAACGATAACAATTTCCAAGCTATACATATACCTTATGGTGCCGTGCATATTTTTCCTGTTATTACCTTAAAGTGTCAGCGATTTCGGACCTCACGTTGCAACTGTACTATGTGGAAATATTACTATTTATGTAAAACTATTGATAAACTGTAAACTTTTGTCAGTAGGCAACTCGATAAAGACTTCCTACTCCTCGGGCAGGTGCGAATATTTCAATGTCCCTATGTGCCAAACCGATGATTTGTGACACACCTTTATGCGTCCCTCGCTCGCTGCGCTCGATCGATAACTATAGCCTAACCTAAAACCAATCCCTCTTGTGTTCGTTATCCGATAAGGAGGCGACTAATTTCAAATTTGCGAACGTGTCGAATCGGTTGGGAGGTTGCACTAGATTCTTACGAGCGAGGGGAGCGAGCGATCAACGATTACAATTTCCAAGCTATACATATATCTTATATTGTCCTGCATATATTTCCTATTATTACCTCAATTAGTCAGCGATTCCGGACCTCACGTTGCATTGTACTATGTGGAAATATTACTATTTATGTAAAACTATTGATAAACTGTAAACTTTTGTCAGTAGGCAACGCGATAAAGGCTTCCGACTCCTCGGGCTGGTGCGAATATTTCATTGTCCCTAAGTGCCAAACCGTTGGTTTGTGACACACCTTTACGCGACCCTCGCTCGCTGCGCTCGCTTGAAAACTATAGCCTAACCTAAAACCAATACCTCATACGTTCGCCATTCGATAAGGAGGGGACTAATTTCAAATTTGCGAACGTGTCGGATCGGTTGGGAGGTTGGACTAGATTCTTACGAGCGAGCGGAGCGAGCGAGCAACGATTACAATTTCCAAGCTATACATATACCTTATATTGCCTTGCATATATTTCCTGTCATTACCTCAATTTGTCAGAGATTTCGGACCTCACGTTGCACTGTACTGTGTGAAATTATTACTATTTATGTACAAATATTGATATACTGTAAACTTTTGTCTGTAGGCAATTCGATAAAGACTTCCGGCTCCTGGGGCTGGTGCGAATATTTCAATGAGCCTATGTGACAAACCGTTGGTTTGTGACACACCCTTACGCGACCCTCGCTCCCTGTGCTCGCCCGATAACTATAGCCTAACCTAAAACCAATCCCTCTTGCGTTCGTTATCCGATAAGGAGGCGACTAATTTCCAATTTGCGAACGTGTCGGATCGGTTGTGAGGTTGGACTAGATTCTTACGAGCGAGCGGAGCGAGCGAGCAACGATTACAATTTCCAAGCTATACATATACCTTTTGGTGCCGTGCATGTATTTCCTGTTATTACCTTAATTTGTCAGCGATTTCGGACCTCACGTTGCAACTGTACTATGTGAAAATATTACTATTTATGTACAAATATTGATATACTGTAAACTTTTGTCAGAACGCAATTCGATAAAGACTTCCGGCTCCTGGGGCTGGTGCGAATATTTCAATGACCCTATGTGACAAACCGTTGGTTTGTGACACACCCTTACGCGTCCCTCGCTCCCTGTGCTCGCCCGATAACTATAGCCTAACCTAAAACCAATCCCTCTTGTGTTCGTTATCCGATAAGGAGGCGACTAATTTCAAATTTGCGAACGTGTCGGATCGGTTGTGAGGTTGGACTAGATTCTTACGAGCGAGCGGAGCGAGCGAGCAATGATTACAATTTCCAAGCTACACATATACCTTATATTGCCTTGCATATATTTCCTGTTATTACCTCAATTTGTCAGCGATTTCGGACCTTACGTTGCACCGTACTATGTGGAAATATTACTATTTATGTAAAACTATTGATAAACTGTAAACTTTTGTCAGTAGGCAACGCGATAAAGGCTTCCGACTCCTCGGGCTGGTGCGAATATTTCAATGTCCCTAAGTGCCAAACCGTTGGTTTGTGACACACCTTTACGCGACCCTCGCTCGCTGCGCTCGCTTGAAAACTATAGCCTAACCTAAAACCAATACCTCATACGTTCGCCATTCGATAAGGAGGGGACTAATTTCTAATTTGCGAACGTGTCGGATCGGTTGGGAGGTTGGACTAGATTCTTACGAGCGAGCGGAGCGAGCGAGCAACGATTACAATTTCCAAGCTATACATATACCTTATATTGCCTTGCATATATTTCCTGTCATTACCACAATTTGTCAGCGATTTCGGACCTCACGTTGCACTGTACTGTGTGAAATTATTACTATTTATGTACAAATATTGATATACTGTAAACTTTTGTCTGTAGGCAATTCGATAAAGACTTCCGGCTCCTGGGGCTGGTGCGAATATTTCAATGACCCTATGTGACAAACCGTTGGTTTGTGACACACCCTTACGCGACCCTCGCTCCCTGTGCTCGCCCGATAACTATAGCCTAACCTAAAACCAATCCCTCTTGCGTTCGTTATCCGATAAGGAGGCGACTAATTTCCAATTTGCGAACGTGTCGGATCGGTTGTGAGGTTGGACTAGATTCTTACGAGCGAGCGGAGCGAGCGAGCAACGATTACAATTTCCAAGCTATACACATACCTTTTGGTGCCGTGCATGTATTTCCTGTTATTACCTTAATTTGTCAGCGATTTCGGACCTCACGTTGCAACTGTACTATGTGAAAATATTACTATTTATGTACAAATATTGATATACTGTAAACTTTTGTCAGAACGCAATTCGATAAAGACTTCCGGCTCCTGGGGCTGGTGCGAATATTTCAATGACCCTATGTGACAAACCGTTGGTTTGTGACACACCCTTACGCGTCCCTCGCTCCCTGTGCTCGCCCGATTACTATAGCCTAACCTAAAACCAATCCCTCTTGCTTTCGTTATCCGATAAGGAGGGGACTAACTTCAAATTTGCGAACGTGTCGGATCGGTTGTGAGGTTGGACTAGATTCTTACGAGCGAGCGGAGCGAGCGAGCTACGATTACAATTTCCAAGCTATACATATACCTTATATTGCCTTGCATATATTTCCAGTTATTACCTCAATTTGTCAGCGATTTCGGACCTTACGTTGCACCGTACTATGTGGAAATATTACTATTTATGTAAAACTATTGATAAACTGTAAACTTTTGTCAGTAGGCAACGCGATAAAGACTTCCGACTCCTCGGGCTGGTGCGAATATTTCAATGTCCCTATGTGACAAACCGTTGGTTCGTGACACACCTTTATGCGTCCATCGCTCGCTGCGCTCGCTCGATAACTATAGCCTAACCTAAAACCAATCCCTCTTGCGTTCGATATCCGATAAGGAGGCGACTAATTTCAAATTTGCGAACGTGTCGGATCGGTTGTGAGGTTGGACTAGATTCTTACGAGCGAGCCGAGCGAGCGAGCAACGATAACAATTTCCAAGCTATACATATACCTTATGGTGCCGTTCATATATTTCCTGTTATTACCTTAATTTGTCAGCGATTTCGGACTTCACGTTGCAACTTTACTATGTGGAAATATTACTATTTATGTAAAACTATTGATAAACTGTAATCTTTTGTCAGTAGGCAACTCGATAAAGACTTGCTACTCCTCGGGCAGGTGCGAATATTTCAATGTCCCTATGTGCCAAACCGATGATTTGTGACACACCTTTATGCGTCCCTCGCTCGCTGCGCTCGATCGATAACTATAGCCTAACCTAAAACTAATCCCTCTTGTGTTCGTTATCCGATAAGGAGGCGACTAATTTCAAATTTGCGAACGTGTCGAATCGGTTGTGAGGTTGCACTAGATTCTTACGAGCGAGGGGAGCGAGCGATCAAC
This sequence comes from Bombus terrestris, assembly GCF_910591885.1. NCBI lineage: Eukaryota > Metazoa > Arthropoda > Insecta > Hymenoptera > Apidae > Bombus > Bombus terrestris. The sequence continues at coordinate 2,192,497 of NW_025963551.1, read as the reverse complement.
GATTACAATTTCCAAGCTATACATATATCTTATATTGTCCTGCATATATTTCCTCTTATTACCTCAATTAGTCAGCGATTCCGGACCTCACGTTGCATTGTACTGTGTGAAAATATTTCTAATTATGTACAAATATTGATATACTGTAAACTTTTGTCAGTACGCAATTCGATAAAGACTTCCGGCTCCTGGGGCTGGTGCGAATATTTCAATGACCGTATGTGACAAACCGTTGGTTTGTGACACACCCTTACGCGTCCCTCGCTCCCTGTGCTCGCCCGATAACTATAGCCTAACCTAAAACCAATCCCTCTTGCTTTCGTTATCCGATAAGAAGGAGACTAACTTCAAATATGCGAACGTGTCGGATCGGTTGTGAGGTTGCACTAGATTCTTACGAGCGAGGGGAGCGAGCGATCAACGATTACAATTTCCAAGCTATACATATATCTTATATTGTCCTGCATATATTTCCTATTATTACCTCAATTTGTCAGCGATTTCGGACCTCACGTTGCATTGTACTGTGTGAAAATATTACTATTTATGTACAAATATTGATATACTGTAAACTTTTGTCTGTAGGCAATTCGATAAAGACTTCCGGCTCCTGGGGCTGGTGCGAATATTTCAATGACCCTATGTGACAAACCGTTGGTTTGTGACACACCCTTACGCGTCCCTCGCTCCCTGTGCTCGCCCGATAACTATAGCCTAACCTAAAACCAATCCCTCTTGCGTTCGTTATCCGATAAGGAGGCGACTAATTTCAAATTTGCGAACGTGTCGGATCGGTTGTGAGGTTGGGCTAGATTCTTACGAGCGAGCGGAGCGAGCGAGCAACGATAACAATTTCCAAGCTATACATATATCTTATATTGTCCTGCATATATTTCCTATTATTACCTCAATTTGTCAGCGATTTCGGACCTCACGTTGCATTGTACTGTGTGAAAATATTACTATTTATGTAAAGCTATTGATAAACTGTAAACTTCTGTCAGTAGGCAACGCGATAAAGACTTCCGACTCCTCGGGCTTGTGCGAATATTTCAATGTCCCTACGTGCCAAACCGTTGGTTTGTGACACACCTTTACGCGACCCTCGCCCGCTGCGCTCGCTTGAAAACTATAGCCTAACCTAAAACCAATATCTCTTACGTTCGCCATTCGATAAGGAGGGGACAAATTTCAAATTTGCGAACGCGTCGGATCGGTTGGGAGGTTGGACTAGATTCTTACGAGCGAGCGGAGCGAGCGAGCAACGATTACAATTTCCAAGCTATACATATACCTTATATTGCCTTGCATATATTTCCTGTTATTACCTCAATTTTTCAGCGATTTCGGACCTCACGTTGCACTGTACTGTGTGAAAATATTACTATTTATGTACAAATATTGATATACCGTAAACTTTTGTCTGTAGGCAATTCGATAAAGACTTCCGGCTCCTGGGGCTGGTGCGAATATTTCAATGACCCTATGTGACAAACCGTTGGTTTGTGACACACCCTTACGCGTCCCTCGCTCCCTGTGCTCGCCCGATAACTATAGCCTAACCTAAAACCAATCCCTCTTGCGTTCGTTATCCGATAAGGAGGCGACTAATTTCAAATTTGCGAACGTCTCGGATCGGTTGTGAGGTTGGACTAGATTCTTACGAGCGAGCGGAGCGAGCGAGCAACGATTACAATTTCCAAGCTATACATATACCTTTTGGTGCCGTGCATGTATTTCCTGTTATTACCTTAATTTGTCAGCGATTTCGGACCTCACGTTGCAACTGTACTATGTGAAAATATTACTATTTATGTACAAATATTGATATACTGTAAACTTTTGTCAGAACGCAATTCGATAAAGACTTCCGGCTCCTGGGGTTGGTGCGAATATTTCAATGACCCTATGTGACAAACCGTTGGTTTGTGACACACCCTTACGCGTCCCTCGCTCCCTGTGCTCGCCCGATAACTATAGCCCAACCTAAAACCAATCCCTCTTGTGTTCGTTATCCGATAAGGAGGCGACTAATTTCAAATTTGCGAACGTGTCGGATCGGTTGTGAGGTTGGACTAGATTCTTACGAGCGAGCGGAGCGAGCGAGCAACGATTACAATTTCCAAGCTATACATATACCTTATATTGCCTTGCATATATTTCCTGTTATTACCTCAATTTGTCAGCGATTTCGGACCTTACGTTGCACCGTACTATGTGGAAATATTACTATTTATGTAAAACTATTGATAAACTGTAAACTTTTGTCAGTAGGCAACGCGATAAAGGCTTCCGACTCCTCGGGCTGGTGCGAATATTTCAATGTCCCTAAGTGCCAAACCGTTGGTTTGTGACACACCTTTACGCGACCCTCGCTCGCTGCGCTCGCTTGAAAACTATAGCCTAACCTAAAACCAATAACTCATACGTTCGCCATTCGATAAGGAGGGGACTAATTTCAAATTTGCGAACGTGTCGGATCGGTTGGGAGGTTGGACTAGATTCTTACGAGCGAGCGGAGCGAGCGAGCAACGATTACAATTTCCAAGCTATACATATACCTTATATTGCCTTGCATATATTTCCTGTCATTACCTCAATTTGTCAGCGATTTCGGACCTCACGTTGCACTGTACTGTGTGAAATTATTACTATTTATGTACAAATATTGATATACTGTAAACTTTTGTCTGTAGGCAATTCGATAAAGACTTCCGGCTCCTGGGGCTGGTGCGAATATTTCAATGACCCTATGTGACAAACCGTTGGTTTGTGACACACCCTTACGCGACCCTCGCTCCCTGTGCTCGCCCGATAACTATAGCCTAACCTAAAACCAATCCCTCTTGCGTTCGTTATCCGATAAGGAGGCGACTAATTTCCAATTTGCGAACGTGTCGGATCGGTTGTGAGGTTGGACTAGATTCTTACGAGCGAGCGGAGCGAGCGAGCAACGATTACAATTTCCAAGCTATACATATACCTTTTGGTGCCGTGCAGGTATTTCCTGTTATTACCTTAATTTGTCAGCGATTTCGGACCTCACGTTGCAACTGTACTATGTGAAAATATTACTATTTATGTACTAATATTGATATACTGTAAACTTTTGTCAGAACGCAATTCGATAAAGACTTCCGGCTCCTGGGGCTGGTGCGAATATTTCAATGACCCTATGTGACAAACCGTTGGTTTGTGACACACCCTTACGCGTCCCTCGCTCCCTATGCTCGCCCGATAACTATAGCCTAACCTAAAACCAATCCCTCTTGCTTTCGTTATCCGATAAGGAGGGGACTAACTTCAAATTTGCGAACGTGTCGGATCGGTTGTGAGGTTGCACTAGATTCTTACGAGCGAGGGGAGCGAGCGATCAACGATTACAATTTCCAAGCTATACATATATCTTATGGTGCCGTTCATATATTTCCTGTTATTACCTTAATTTGTCAGCGATTTCGGACTTCACGTTGCAACTGTACTATGTGGAAATATTACTATTTATGTAAAACTATTGATAAACTGTAAACTTTTGTCAGTAGGCAACGCGATAAAGACTTCCGACTCCTCGGGCTGGTGCGAATATTTCAATGTCCCTATGTGACAAACCGTTGGTTCGTGACACACCTTTATGCGTCCCTCGCTCGCTGCGCTCGCTCGATAACTATAGCCTAACATAAAACCAATCCCTCTTGCGTTCGATATCCGATAAGGAGGCGACTAATTTCAAATTTGCGAACGTGTCGGATCGGTTGTGAGGTTGGACTAGATTCTTACGAGCGTGCGGAGCGATCGAGCAACGATAACAATTTCCAAGCTATACATATACCTTATGGTGCCGTTCATATATTTCCTGTTATTACCTTAATTTGTCAGCGATTTCGGACTTCACGTTGCAACTGTACTATGTGGAAATATTACTATTTATGTAAAACTATTGATAAACTGTAAACTTTTGTCAGTATGCAACGCGATAAAGACTTCCGACTCCTCGGGCTGGTGCGAATATTTCAATGTCCCTATGTGACAAACCGTTGGTTCGTGACACACCTTTATGCGTCCCTCGCTCGCTGCGCTCGCTCGATAACTATAGCCTAACCTAAAACCAATCCCTCTTGCGTTCGATATCCGATAAGGAGGCGACTAATATCAAATTTGCGAACGTGTCGGATCGGTTGTGAGGTTGGACTAGATTCTTACGAGCGAGCGGAGCGATCGAGCAACGATAACAATTTCCAAGCTATACATATACCTTATGGTGCCGTTCATATATTTCCTGTTATTACCTTAATTTGTCAGCGATTTCGGACTTCACGTTGCAACTGTACTATGTGGAAATATTACTATTTATGTAAAACTATTGATAAACTGTAAACTTTTGTCAGTAGGCAACGCGATAAAGACTTCCGACTCCTCGGGCTGGTGCGAATATTTCAATGTCCCTATGTGACAAACCGTTGGTTCGTGACACACCTTTATGCGTCCCTCGCTCGCTGCGCTCGCTCGATAACTATAGCCTAACCTAAAACCAATCCCTCTTGTGTTCGTTATCCGATAAGGAGGCGACTAATTTCAAATTTGCGAACGTGTCGAATCGGTTGTGAGGTTGGACTAGATTCTTACGAGCGAGCGGAGCGAGCGAGCAACGATTACAATTTCCAAGCTATACATATACCTTATATTGCCTTGCATATATTTCCTGTCATTACCTCAATTTGTCAGCGATTTCGGACCTCACGTTGCACTGTACTATGTGAAAATATTACTATTTATGTACAAATATTGATATACTGTAAACTTTTGTCAGAACGCAATTCGATAAAGACTTCCGGCTCCTGGGGCTGGTGCGAATATTTCAATGACCCTATGTGACAAACCGTTGGTTTGTGACACACCCTTACGCGTCCCTCGCTCCCTGTGCTCGCCCGATAACTATAGCCTAACCTAAAACCAATCCCTCTTGCTTTCGTTATCCGATAAGGAGGGGACTAACTTCAAATTTGCGAACGTGTCGGGTCGGTTGTGAGGTTGCACTAGATTCTTACGAGCGAGGGGAGCGAGCGATCAACGATTACAATTTCCAAGCTATACATATATCTTATGGTGCCGTTCATATATTTCCTGTTATTACCTTAATTTGTCAGCGATTTCGGACTTCACGTTGCAACTGTACTATGTGGAAATATTACTATTTATGTAAAACTATTGATAAACTGTAAACTTTTGTCAGTAGGCAACGCGATAAAGACTTCCGACTCCTCGGGCTGGTGCGAATATTTCAATGTCCCTATGTGACAAACCGTTGGTTCGTGACACACCTTTATGCGTCCCTCGCTCCCTGTGCTCGCCCGATAACTATAGCCTAACCTAAAACCAATCCCTCTTGCGTTCGTTATCCGATAAGGAGGCGACTAATTTCAAATTTGCGAACGTCTCGGATCGGTTGTGAGGTTGGACTAGATTCTTACGAGCGAGCGGAGCGAGCGAGCAACGATTACAATTTCCAAGCTATACATATACCTTATATTGCCTTGCATATATTTCCTGTTATTACCTCAATTTGTCAGCGATTTCGGACCTTACGTTGCACCGTACTATGTGGAAATATTACTATTTATGTAAAACTATTGATAAACTGTAAACTTTTGTCAGTAGGCAACGCGATAAAGGCTTCCGACTCCTCGGGCTGGTGCGAATATTTCAATGTCCCTAAGTGCCAAACCGTTGGTTTGTGACACACCTTTACGCGACCCTCGCTCGCTGCGCTCGCTTGAAAACTATAGCCTAACCTAAAACCAATACCTCATACGTTCGCCATTCGATAAGGAGGGGACTAATTTCAAATTTGCGAACGTGTCGGATCGGTTGGGAGGTTGGACTAGATTCTTACGAGCGAGCGGAGCGAGCGAGCAACGATTAGAATTTCCAAGCTATACATATACCTTATATTGCCTTGCATATATTTCCTGTTATTACCTCAATTTGTCAGCGATTTCGGACCTCACGTTGCACTGTACTGTGTGAAATTATTACTATTTATGTACAAATATTGATATACTGTAAACTTTGGTCTGTAGGCAATTCGATAAAGACTTCCGGCTCCTGGGGCTGGTGCGAATATTTCAATGACCCTATGTGACAAACCGTTGGTTTGTGACACACCCTTACGCGACCCTCGCTCCCTGTGCTCGCCCGATAACTATAGCCTAACCTAAAACCAATCCCTCTTGCGTTCGTTATCCGATAAGGAGGCGACTAATTTCCAATTTGCGAACGTGTCGGATCGGTTGTGAGGTTGGACTAGATTCTTACGAGCGAGCGGAGCGAGCGAGCAACGATTACAATTTCCAAGCTATACATATACCTTTTGGTGCCGTGCAGGTATTTCCTGTTATTACCTTAATTTGTCAGCGATTTCGGACCTCACGTTGCAACTGTACTATGTGAAAATATTACTATTTATGTACAAATATTGATATACTGTAAACTTTTGTCAGAACGCAATTCGATAAAGACTTCCGGCTCCTGGGGCTGGTGCGAATATTTCAATGACCCTATGTGACAAACCGTTGGTTTGTGACACACCCTTACGCGTCCCTCGCTCCCTGTGCTCGCCCGATAACTATAGCCTAACCTAAAACCAATCCCTCTTGCTTTCGTTATCCGATAAGGAGGGGACTAACTTCAAATTTGCGAACGTGTCGGATCGGTTGTGAGGTTGCACTAGATTCTTACGAGCGAGGGGAGCGAGCGATCAACGATTACAATTTCCAAGCTATACATATATCTTATGGTGCCGTTCATATATTTCCTGTTATTACCTTAATTTGTCAGCGATTTCGGACTTCACGTTGCAACTGTACTATGTGGAAATATTACTATTTATGTAAAACTATTGATAAACTGTAAACTTTTGTCAGTAGGCAACGCGATAAAGACTTCCGACTCCTCGGGCTGGTGCGAATATTTCAATGTCCCTATGTGACAAACCGTTGGTTTGTGACACACCTTTATGCGTCCCTCGCTCGCTGCGCTCGCTCGATAACTATAGCCTAACCTAAAACCAATCCCTCTTGCGTTCGTTATCCGATAAGGAGGCGACTAATTTCAAATTTGCGAACGTGTCGGATCGGTTGTGAGGTTGGACTAGATTCTTACGAGCGAGCGGAGCGATCGAGCAACGATAACAATTTCCAAGCTATACATATACCTTATGGTGCCGTTCATATATTTCCTGTTATTACCTTAATTTGTCAGCGATTTCGGACTTCACGTTGCAACTGTACTATGTGGAAATATTACTATTTATGTAAAACTATTGATAAACTGTAAACTTTTGTCAGTAGGCAACTCGATAAAGACTTCCTACTCCTTGGGCAGGTGCAAATATTTCAATGTCCCTATGTGCCAAACCGATGATTTGTGACACACCTTTATGCGTCCCTCGCTCGCTGCGCTCGATCGATAACTATAGCCTAACCTAAAACCAATCCCTCTTGCGTTCGTTATCCGATAAGGAGGCGACTAATTTCAAATTTGCGAACGTCTCGGATCGGTTGTGAGGTTGGACTAGATTCTTACGAGCGAGCGGAGCGAGCGAGCAACGATTACAATTTCCAAGCTATACATATACCTTATATTGTCCTGCATATATTTCCTATTATTACCTCAATTTGTCAGCGATTTCGGACCTCACGTTGCATTGTACTGTGTGAAATTGTTACTATTTATGTACAAATATTGATATACTGTAAACTTTTGTCTGTAGGCAATTCGATAAAGACTTCCGGCTCCTGGGGCTGGTGCGAATATTTCAATGACCCTATGTGACAAACCGTTGGTTTGTGACACACCCTTACGCGACCCTCGCTCCCTGTGCTCGCCCGATAACTATAGCCTAACCTAAAACCAATCCCTCTTGCGTTCGTTATCCGATAAGGAGGCGACTAATTTCCAATTTGCGAACGTGTCGGATCGGTTGTGAGGTTGGACTAGATTCTTACGAGCGAGCGGAGCGAGCGAGCAACGATTACAATTTCCAAGCTATACATGTACCTTTTGGTGCCGTGCATGTATTTCCTGTTATTACCTTAATTTGTCAGCGATTTCGGACCTCACGTTGCAACTGTACTATGTGAAAATATTACTATTTATGTACAAATATTGATATACTGTAAACTTTTGTCAGAACGCAATTCGATAAAGACTTCCGGCTCCTGGGGTTGGTTCGAATATTTCAATGACCCTATGTGACAAACCGTTGGTTTGTGACACACCCTTACGCGTCCCTCGCTCCCTGTGCTCGCCCGATAACTATAGCCCAACCTAAAACCAATCCCTCTTGTGTTCGTTATCCGATAAGGAGGCGACTAATTTCAAATTTGCGAACGTGTCGGATCGGTAGTGAGGTTGGACTAGATTCTTACGAGCGAGCGGAGCGAGCGAGCAACGATTACAATTTCCAAGCTATACATATACCTTATATTGCCTTGCATATATTTCCTGTTATTACCTCAATTTGTCAGCGATTTCGGACCTTACGTTGCACCGTACTATGTGGAAATATTACTATTTATGTAAAACTATTGATAAACTGTAAACTTTTGTCAGTAGGCAACGCGATAAAGGCTTCCGACTCCTCGGGCTGGTGCGAATATTTCAATGTCCCTAAGTGCCAAACCGTTGGTTTGTGACACACCTTTACGCGACCCTCGCTCGCTGCGCTCGCTTGAAAACTATAGCCTAACCTAAAACCAATACCTCATACGTTCGCCATTCGATAAGGAGGGGACTAATTTCAAATTTGCGAACGTGTCGGATCGGTTGGGAGGTTGGACTAGATTCTTACGAGCGAGCGGAGCGAGCGAGCAACGATTACAATTTCCAAGCTATACATATACCTTATATTGCCTTGCATATATTTCCTGTCATTACCTCAATTTGTCAGCGATTTCGGACCTCACGTTGCACTGTACTGTGTGAAATTATTACTATTTATGTACAAATATTGATATACTGTAAACTTTTGTCTGTAGGCAATTCGATAAAGACTTCCGGCTCCTGGGGCTGGTGCGAATATTTCAATGACCCTATGTGACAAACCGTTGGTTTGTGACACACCCTTACGCGACCCTCGCTCCCTGTGCTCGCCCGATAACTATAGCCTAACCTAAAACCAATCCCTCTTGCGTTCGTTATCCGATAAGGAGGCGACTAATTTCCAATTTGCGAACGTGTCGGATCGGTTGTGAGGTTGGACTAGATTCTTACGAGCGAGCGGAGCGAGCGAGCAACGATTACAATTTCCAAGCTATACATATACCTTTTGGTGCCGTGCAGGTATTTCCTGTTATTACATTAATTTGTCAGCGATTTCGGACCTCACGTTGCAACTGTACTATGTGAAAATATTACTATTTATGTACAAATATTGATATACTGTAAACTTTTGTCAGAACGCAATTCGATAAAGACTTCCGGCTCCTGGGGCTGGTGCGAATATTTCAATGACCCTATGTGACAAACCGTTGGTTTGTGACACACCCTTACGCGTCCCTCGCTCCCTGTGCTCGCCCGATAACTATAGCCTAACCTAAAACCAATCCCTCTTGCTTTCGTTATCCGATAAGGAGGGGACTAACTTCAAATTTGCGAACGTGTCGGATCGGTTGTGAGGTTGCACTAGATTCTTACGAGCGAGGGGAGCGAGCGATCAACGATTACAATTTCCAAGCTATACATATATCTTATGGTGCCGTTCATATATTTCCTGTTATTACCTTAATTTGTCAGCGATTTCGGACTTCACGTTGCAACTGTACTATGTGGAAATATTACTATTTATGTAAAACTATTGATAAACTGTAAACTTTTGTCAGTAGGCAACGCCATAAAGACTTCCGACTCCTCGGGCTGGTGCGAATATTTCAATGTCCCTATGTGACAAACCGTTGGTTTGTGACACACCTTTATGCGTCCCTCGCTCGCTGCGCTCGCTCGATAACTATAGCCTAACCTAAAACCAATCCCTCTTGCGTTCGTTATCCGATAAGGAGGCGACTAATTTCAAATTTGCGAACGTGTCGGATCGGTTGTGAGGTTGGACTAGATTCTTACGAGCGTGCGGAGCGATCGAGCAACGATAACAATTTCCAAGCTATACATATACCTTATGGTGCCGTTCATATATTTCCTGTTATTACCTTAATTTGTCAGCGATTTCGGACTTCACGTTGCAACTGTACTATGTGGAAATATTACTATTTATGTAAAACTATTGATAAACTGTAAACTTTTGTCAGTAGGCAACGCGATAAGGACTTCCGACTCCTCGGGCTGGTGCGAATATTTCAATGTCCCTATGTGACAAACCGTTGGTTCGTGACACACCTTTATGCGTCCCTCGCTCGCTGCGCTCGCTCGATAACTATAGCCTAACCTAAAACCAATCCCTCTTGCGTTCGATATCCGATAAGGAGGCGACTAATTTCAAATTTGCGAACGTGTCGGATCGGTTGTGAGGTTGGACTAGATTCTTACGAGCGAGCGGAGCGATCGAGCAACGATAACAATTTCCAAGCTATACATATACCTTATGGTGCCGTTCATATATTTCCTGTTATTACCTTAATTTGTCAGCGATTTCGGACTTCACGTTGCAACTGTACTATGTGGAAATATTACTATTTATGTAAAACTATTGATAAACTGTAAACTTTTGTCAGTAGGCAACTCGATAAAGACTTCCTACTCCTTGGGCAGGTGCAAATATTTCAATGTCCCTATGTGCCAAACCGATGATTTGTGACACACCTTTATGCGTCCCTCGCTCGCTGCGCTCGATCGATAACTATAGCCTAACCTAAAACCAATCCCTCTTGTGTTCGTTATCCGATAAGGAGGCGACTAATTTCAAATTTGCGAACGTGTCGAATCGGTTGTGAGGTTGCACTAGATTCTTACGAGCGAGGGGAGCGAGCGATCAACGATTACAATTTCCAAGCTATACATATATCTTATATTGTCCTGCATATATTTCCTATTATTACCTCAATTAGTCAGCGATTCCGGACCTCACGTTGCATTGTACTGTGTGAAAATATTACTATTTATGTACAAATATTGATATACTGTAAACTTTTGTCAGTACGCAATTCGATAAAGACTTCCGGCTCCTGGGGCTGGTGCGAATATTTCAATGACCGTATGTGACAAACCGTTGGTTTGTGACACACCCTTACGCGTCCCTCGCTCCCTGTGCTCGCCCGATAACTATAGCCTAACCTAAGACCAATCCCTCTTGCGTTCGTTATCCGATAAGGAGGCGAATAATTTCAAATTTGCGAACGTGTCGGATCGGTTGTGAGGTTGGACTAGATTCTTACAAGCGAGCGCAGCGATCGAGCAACGATAACAATTTCCAAGCTATACATATACCTTATGGTGCCGTGCATATATTTCCTGTTATTACCTTAATTTGTCAGCGATTTCGGACCTCACGTTGCAACTGTACTATGTGGAAATATTACTATTTATGTAAAACTATTGATAAACTGTAAACTTTTGTCAGTAGGCAACTCGATAAAGACTTCCTACTCCTCGGGCAGGTGCGAATATTTCAATGTCCCTATCTGCCAAACCGATGATTTGTGACACACCTTTATGCGTCCCTCGCTCGCTGCGCTCGATCGATAACTATAGCCTAACCTAAAACCTATCCCTCTTGCGTTCGTTATCCGATAAGGAGGCGACCAATTTCAAGTTTGCGAACGTGTCAGATCGGTTGTGAGGTTGCACTAGATTCTTACGAGCGAGGGGAGCGAGTGATCAACGATTACAATTTCCAAGCTATACATATATCTTATATTGTCCTGCATATATTTCCTATTATTACCTCAATTTGTCAGCGATTTCGGACCTCACGTTGCATTGTACTGTGTGAAAATATTACTATTTATGTAAAACTATTGATAAACTGTAAACTTTTGTCAGTAGGCAACGCGATAAAGACTTCCGACTCCTCGGGCTGGTGCGAATATTTCAATGTCCCTAAGTGCCAAACCGTTGGTTTGTGACACACCTTTACGCGACCCTCGCTCGCTGCGCTCGCTTGAAAACTATAGCCTAACCTAAAACCAATATCTCTTACGTTCGCCATTCGATAAGCAGGGGACTAATTTCAAATTTGCGAACGTGTCGGATCGGTTGGGAGGTTGGACTAGATTCTTACGAGCGAGCGGACCGAGCGAGCAACGATTACAATTTCCAAGCTATACATATACCTTATATTGCCTTGCTCATATTTCCTGTTATTACCTCAATTTTTCAGCGATCTCGGACCTCACGTTGCACTGTACTGTGTGAAAATATTACTATTTATGTACAAATATTGATATACTGTAAACTTTTGTCTGTTGGCAATTCGATAAAGACTTCCGGCTCCTGGGGCTGGTGCGAATATTTCAATGACCCTATGTGACAAACCGTTGGTTTGTGACACACCCTTACGCGTCCCTCGCTCCCTGTGCTCGCCCGATAACTATAGCCTAACCTAAAACCAATCCCTCATGTGTTCGTTGTCCGATAAGGAGGCGACTAATTTCAAATTTGCGAACGTGTCGGATCGGTTGTGAGGTTGCACTAGATTCTTACGAGCGAGGGGAGCGAGCGATCAACGATTACAATTTCCAAGCTATACATATATCTTATATTGTCCTGCATATATTTCCTATTATTACCTCAATTTGTCAGCGATTTCGGACCTCACGTTGCATTGTACTGTGTGAAAATATTACTATTTATGTACAAATATTGATATACTGTAAACTTTTGTCAGTACGCAATTCGATAAAGACTTCCTACTCCTCGGGCAGGTGCGAATATTTCAATGTCCCTATGTGCCAAACCGATGATTTGTGAGACACCTTTATGCGTCCCTCGCTCGCTGCGCTCGATCGATAACTATAGCCTAACCTAAAACCAATCCCTCTTGTGTTCGTTATCCGATAAGGAGGCGACTAATTTCAAATTTGCGAACGTGTCGGATCGGTTGTGAGGTTGCACTAGATTCTTACGAGCGAGGGGAGCGAGCGATCAACGATTACAATTTCCAAGCTATACATATATCTTATATTGCCTTGCATATATTTCCTGTTATTACCTCAATTTGTCAGCGATTTCGGACCTCACGTTGCATTGTACTATGTGGAAATATTACTATTTATGTAAAACTATTGATATACTGTAAACTTTTGTCAGTAGGCAACTCGATAAAGACTTCCTACTCCTCGGGCAGGTGCGAATATTTCAATGTCCCTATGTGCCAAACCGATGATTTGTGACACACCTTTATGCGTCCCTCGCTCGCTGCGCTCGATCGATAACTATAGCCTAACCTAAAACCAATCCCTCTTGTGTTCGTTATCCGATAAGGAGGTGACTAATTTCAAATTTGCGAACGTGTCAGATCGGTTGTGAGGTTGCACTAGATTCTTACGAGCGAGCGGAGCGAGCGAGCAACGAATACAATTTCCAAGCTATACATATACCTTATATTGTCCTGCAAATATTTCCTGTTATTACCTCAATTTGTCAGCGATTTCGGACCTCACGTTGCATTGTACTGTGTGAAATTGTTACTATTTATGTACAAATATTGATATACTGTAAACTTTTGTCTGTAGGCAATTCGATAAAGACTTCCTGCTCCTGGGGCTGGTGCGAATATTTCAATGACCCTATGTGACAAACCGTTGGTTTGTGACACACCCTTACGCGTCCCTCGCTCCCTGTGCTCGCCCGATAACTATAGCCTAACCTAAAACCAATCCCTCTTGCTTTCGTTATCCGATAAGGAGGGGACTAACTTCAAATTTGCGAACGTGTCGGATCGGTTGTGAGGTTGCACTAGATTCTTACGAGCGAGGGGAGCGAGCGATCAACGATTACAATTTCCAAGCTATACATATATCTTATGGTGCCGTTCATATATTTCCTGTTATTACCTTAATTTGTCAGCGATTTCGGACTTCACGTTGCAACTGTACTATGTGGAAATATTACTATTTATGTAAAACTATTGATAAACTGTAAACTTTTGTCACTAGGCAACGCGATAAAGACTTCCGACTCCTCGGGCTGGTGCGAATATTTCAATGTCCCTATGTGACAAACCGTTGGTTCGTGACACACCTTTATGCGTCCCTCGCTCCCTGTGCTCGCCCGATAACTATAGCCTAACCTAAAACCAATCCCTCTTGCGTTCGTTATCCGATAAGGAGGCGACTAATTTCAAATTTGCGAACGTCTCGGATCGGTTGTGAGGTTGGACTAGATTCTTACGAGCGAGCGGAGCGAGCGAGCAACGATTACAATTTCCAAGCTATACATATACCTTATATTGTCCTGCATATATTTCCTATTATTACCTCAATTTGTCAGCGATTTCGGACCTCACGTTGCATTGTACTGTGTGAAATTGTTACTATTTATGTACAAATATTGATATACTGTAAACTTTTGTCTGTAGGCAATTCGATAAAGACTTCCGGCTCCTGGGGCTGGTGCGAATATTTCAATGACCCTATGTGACAAACCGTTGGTTTGTGACACACCCTTACGCGACCCTCGCTCCCTGTGCTCGCCCGATAACTATAGCCTAACCTAAAACCAATCCCTCTTGCGTTCGTTATCCGATAAGGAGGCGACTAATTTCCAATTTGCGAACGTGTCGGATCGGTTGTGAGGTTGGACTAGATTCTTACGAGCGAGCGGAGCGAGCGAGCAACGATTACAATTTCCAAGCTATACATATACCTTTTGGTGCCGTGCATGTATTTCCTGTTATTACCTTAATTTGTCAGCGATTTCGGACCTCACGTTGCAACTGTACTATGTGAAAATATTACTATTTATGTACAAATATTGATATACTGTAAACTTTTGTCAGAACGCAATTCGATAAAGACTTCCGGCTCCTGGGGTTGGTGCGAATATTTCAATGACCCTATGTGACAAACCGTTGGTTTGTGACACACCCTTACGCGTCCCTCGCTCCCTGTGCTCGCCCGATAACTATAGCCCAACCTAAAACCAATCCCTCTTGTGTTCGTTATCCGATAAGGAGGCGACTAATTTCAAATTTGCGAACGTGTCGGATCGGTTGTGAGGTTGGACTAGATTCTTACGAGCGAGCGGAGCGAGCGAGCAACGATTACAATTTCCAAGCTATACATATACCTTATATTGCCTTGCATATATTTCCTGTTATTACCTCAATTTGTCAGCGATTTCGGGCCTTACGTTGCACCGTACTATGTGGAAATATTACTATTTATGTAAAACTATTGATAAACTGTAAACTTTTGTCAGTAGGCAACGCGATAAAGGCTTCCGACTCCTCGGGCTGGTGCGAATATTTCAATGTCCCTAAGTGCCAAACCGTTGGTTTGTGACACACCTTTACGCGACCCTCGCTCGCTGCGCTCGCTTGAAAACTATAGCCTAACCTAAAACCAATACCTCATACGTTCGCCATTCGATAAGGAGGGGACTAATTTCAAATTTGCGAACGTGTCGGATCGGTTGGGAGGTTGGACTAGATTCTTACGAGCGAGCGGAGCGAGCGAGCAACGATTACAATTTCCAAGCTATACATATACCTTATATTGCCTTGCATATATTTCCTGTCATTACCTCAATTTGTCAGCGATTTCGGACCTCACGTTGCACTGTACTGTGTGAAATTATTACTATTTATGTACAAATATTGATATACTGTAAACTTTGGTCTGTAGGCAATTCGATAAAGACTTCCGGCTCCTGGGGCTGGTGCGAATATTTCAATGACCCTATGTGTCAAACCGTTGGTTTGTGACACACCTTGACGCGACCCTCGCTCGCTGCGCTCGCTCGATAACTATAGCCTAACCTAAAACCAATCCCTCTTGCGTTCGTTATCCGATAAGGAGGCGACTAATTTCCAATTTGCGAACGTGTCGGATCGGTTGTGAGGTTGGACTAGATTCTTACGAGCGAGCGGAGCGAGCGAGCAACGATTACAATTTCCAAGCTATACATATACCTTTTGGTGCCGTGCAGGTATTTCCTGTTATTACCTTAATTTGTCAGCGATTTCGGACCTCACGTTGCAACTGTACTATGTGAAAATATTACTATTTATGTACAAATATTGATATACTGTAAACTTTTGTCAGAACGCAATTCGATAAAGACTTCCGGCTCCTGGGGCTGGTGCGAATATTTCAATGACCCTATGTGACAAACCGTTGGTTTGTGACACACCCTTACGCGTCCCTCGCTCCCTGTGCTCGCCCGATAACTATAGCCTAACCTAAAACCAATCCCTCTTGCTTTCGTTATCCGATAAGGAGGGGACTAACTTCAAATTTGCGAACGTGTCGGATCGGTTGTGAGGTTGCACTAGATTCTTACGAGCGAGGGGAGCGAGCGATCAACGATTACAATTTCCAAGCTATACATATATCTTATGGTGCCGTTCATATATTTCCTGTTATTACCTTAATTTGTCAGCGATTTCGGACTTCACGTTGCAACTGTACTATGTGGAAATATTACTATTTATGTAAAACTATTGATAAACTGTAAACTTTTGTCAGTAGGCAACGCCATAAAGACTTCCGACTCCTCGGGCTGGTGCGAATATTTCAATGTCCCTATGTGACAAACCGTTGGTTCGTGACACACCTTTATGCGTCCCTCGCTCGCTGCGCTCGCTCGATAACTATAGCCTAACCTAAAACCAATCCCTCTTGCGTTCGTTATCCGATAAGGAGGCGACTAATTTCAAATTTGCGAACGTGTCGGATCGGTTGTGAGGTTGGACTAGATTCTTACGAGCGTGCGGAGCGATCGAGCAACGATAACAATTTCCAAGCTATACATATACCTTATGGTGCCGTTCATATATTTCCTGTTGTTACCTTAATTTGTCAGCGATTTCGGACCTCACGTTGCAACTGTACTATGTGGAAATATTACTATTTATGTAAAACTATTGATAAACTGTAAACTTTTGTCAGTAGGCAACGCGATAAAGACTTCCGACTCCTCGGGCTGGTGCGAATATTTCAATGTCCCTATGTGACAAACCGTTGGTTCGTGACACACCTTTATGCGTCCCTCGCTCGCTGCGCTCGCTCGATAACTATAGCCTAACCTAAAACCAATCCCTCTTGCGTTCGTTATCCGATAAGGAGGCGACTAATTTCAAATTTGCGAACGTGTCGGATCGGTTGTGAGGTTGGACTAGATTCTTACGAGCGAGCGGAGCGAGCGAGCAACGATAACAATTTCCAAGCTATACATATACCTTATGGTGCCGTTCATATATTTCCTGTTATTACCTTAATTTGTCAGCGATTTCGGACTTCACGTTGCAACTGTACTATGTGGAAATATTACTATTTATGTAAAACTATTGATAAACTGTAAACTTTTGTCAGTAGGCAACTCGATAAAGACTTCCTACTCCTTGGGCAGGTGCAAATATTTCAATGTCCCTATGTGCCAAACCGATGATTTGTGACACACCTTTATGCGTCCCTCGCTCGCTGCGCTCGATCGATAACTATAGCCTAACCTAAAACCAATCCCTCTTGTGTTCGTTATCCGATAAGGAGGCGACTAATTTCAAATTTGCGAACGTGTCGAATCGGTTGTGAGGATGCACTAGATTCTTACGAGCGAGGGGAGCGAGCGATCAACGATTACAATTTCCAAGCTATACATATATCATATATTGTCCTGCATATATTTCCTATTATTACCTCAATTAGTCAGCGATTCCGGACCTCACGTTGCATTGTACTGTGTGAAAATATTACTATTTATGTACAAATATTGATATACTGTAAACTTTTGTCAGTACGCAATTCGATAAAGACTTCCGGCTCCTGGGGCTGGTGCGAATATTTCAATGACCGTATGTGACAAACCGTTGGTTTGTGACACACCCTTACGCGTCCCTCGCTCCCTGTGCTCGCCCGATAACTATAGCCTAACCTAAGACCAATCCCTCTTGCGTTCGTTATCCGATAAGGAGGCGAATAATTTCAAATTTGCGAACGTGTCGGATCGGTTGTGAGGTTGGACTAGATTCTTACAAGCGAGCGCAGCGATCGAGCAACGATAACAATTTCCAAGCAATACATATACCTTATGGTGCCGTGCATATATTTCCTGTTATTACCTTAATTTGTCAGCGATTTCGGACCTCACGTTGCAACTGTACTATGTGGAAATATTACTATTTATGTAAAACTATTGATAAACTGTAAACTTTTGTCAGTAGGCAACTCGATAAAGACTTCCTACTCCTCGGGCAGGTGCGAATATTTCAATGTCCCTATCTGCCAAACCGATGATTTGTGACACACCTTTATGCGTCCCTCGCTCGCTGCGCTCGATCGATAACTATAGCCTAACCTAAAACCTATCCCTCTTGCGTTCGTTATCCGATAAGGAGGCGACCAATTTCAAATTTGCGAACGTGTCAGATCGGTTGTGAGGTTGCACTAGATTCTTACGAGCGAGGGGAGCGAGTGATCAACGATTACAATTTCCAAGCTATACATATATCTTATATTGTCCTGCATATATTTCCTATTATTACCTCAATTTGTCAGCGATTTCGGACCTCACGTTGCATTGTACTGTGTGAAAATATTACTATTTATGTAAAACTATTGATAAACTGTAAACTTTTGTCAGTAGGCAACGCGATAAAGACTTCCGACTCCTCGGGCTGGTGCGAATATTTCAATGTCCCTAAGTGCCAAACCGTTGGTTTGTGACACACCTTTACGCGACCCTCGCTCGCTGCGCTCGCTTGAAAACTATAGCCTAACCTAAAACCAATATCTCTTACGTTCGCCATTCGATAAGCAGGGGACTAATTTCAAATTTGCGAACGTGTCGGATCGGTTGGGAGGTTGGACTAGATTCTTACGAGCGAGCGGACCGAGCGAGCAACGATTACAATTTCCAAGCTATACATATACCTTATATTGCCTTGCTCATATTTCCTGTTATTACCTCAATTTTTCAGCGATTTCGGACCTCACGTTGCACTGTACTGTGTGAAAATATTACTATTTATGTACAAATATTGATATACTGTAAACTTTTGTCTGTTGGCAATTCGATAAAGACTTCCGGCTCCTGGGGCTGGTGCGAATATTTCAATGACCCTATGTGACAAACCGTTGGTTTGTGACACACCCTTACGCGTCCCTCGCTCCCTGTGCTCGCCCGATAACTATAGCCTAACCTAAAACCAATCCCTCTTGCGTTCGTTATCCGATAAGGAGGCGACTAATTTCAAATTTGCGAACGTGTCGGATCGGTTGTGAGGTTGGACTAGATTCTTACGAGCGAGCGGAGCGAGCGAGCAACGATTACAATTTCCAAGCTATACATATACCTTATATTGCCTTGCATATATTTCCTGTTATTACCTCAATTTGTCAGCGATTTCGGACCTCACGTTGCATTGTACTGTGTGAAAATATTACTATTTATGTACAAATATTGATATACTGTAAACTTTTGTCTGTAGGCAATTCGATAAAGACTTCCGGCTCCTGGGGCTGGTGCGAATATTTCAATGACCCTATGTGACAAACCGTTGGTTTGTGACACACCCTTACGCGTCCCTCGCTCCCTGTGCTCGCCCGATAACTATAGCCTAACCTAAAACCAATCCCTCATGTGTTCGTTTTCCGATAAGGAGGCGACTAATTTCAAATTTGCGAACGTGTCGGATCGGTTGTGAGGTTGCACTAGATTCTTACGAGCGAGGGGAGCGAGCGATCAACGATTACAATTTCCAAGCTATACATATATCTTATATTGTCCTGCATATATTTCCTATTATTACCTCAATTTGTCAGCGATTTCGGACCTCACGTTGCATTGTACTGTGTGAAAATATTACTATTTATGTACAAATATTGATATACTGTAAACTTTTGTCAGTACGCAATTCGATAAAGACTTCCTACTCCTCGGGCAGGTGCGAATATTTCAATGTCCCTATGTGCCAAACCGATGATTTGTGAGACACCTTTATGCGTCCCTCGCTCGCTGCGCTCGATCGATAACTATAGCCTAACCTAAAACCAATCCCTCTTGTGTTCGTTATCCGATAAGGAGGCGACTAATTTCAAATTTGCGAACGTGTCGGATCGGTTGTGAGGTTGCACTAGATTCTTACGAGCGAGGGGAGCGAGCGATCAACGATTACAATTTCCAAGCTATACATATATCTTATATTGCCTTGCATATATTTCCTGTTATTACCTCAATTTGTCAGCGATTTCGGACCTCACGTTGCATTGTACTATGTGGAAATATTACTATTTATGTAAAACTATTGATATACTGTAAACTTTTGTCAGTAGGCAACTCGATAAAGACTTCCTACTCCTCGGGCAGGTGCGAATATTTCAATGTCCCTATGTGCCAAACCGATGATTTGTGACACACCTTTATGCGTCCCTCGCTCGCTGCGCTCGATCGATAACTATAGCCTAACCTAAAACCAATCCCTCTTGTGTTCGTTATCCGATAAGGAGGTGACTAATTTCAAATTTGCGAACGTGTCAGATCGGTTGTGAGGTTGCACTAGATTTTTACGAGCGAGGGGAGCCAGCGATCAACGATTACAATTTCCAAGCTATACATATACCTTATATTGCCTTGCATATATTTTCTGTTATTACCTCAATTTGTCAGCGATTTCGGACCTCACGTTGCATTGTACTGTGTGAAAATATTACTATTTATGTACAAATATTGATATACTGTAAACTTTTCTCAGTACGCAATTCGATAAAGACTTCCGGCTCCTGGGGCTGGTGCGAATATTTCAATGACCCTATGTGACAAACCGTTTGTTTGTGACACACCCTTACGCGTCCCTCGCTCCCTGTGCTCGCCCGATAACTATAGCCTAACCTAAAACCAATCCCTCTTGCTTTCGTTATCCGATAAGGAGGGGACTAACTTCAAATTTGCGAACGTGTCGGATCGGTTGTGAGGTTGCACTAGATTCTTACGAGCGAGCGGAGCGAGCGAGCAACGATTACAATTTCCAAGCTATACATATACCTTATATTGCCTTGCATATATTTCCTGTTATTACCTCAATTTGTCAGCGATTTCGGACCTTACGTTGCACCGTACTATGTAGAAATATTACTATTTATGTAAAACTATTGATAAACTGTAAACTTTTGTCAGTAGGCAACGCGATAAAGACTTCCGACTCCTCGGGCTGGTGCGAATATTTCAATGTCCCTAAGTGCCAAACCGTTGGTTTGTGACACACCTTTACGCGACCCTCGCTCGCTGCGCTCGCTTGAAAACTATAGCCTAACCTAAAACCAATATCTCTTACGTTCGCCATTCGATAAGGAGGTGACTAATTTCAAATTTGCGAACGTGTCAGATCGGGTTGTGAGGTTGCACTAGATTCTTACGAGCGAGGGGAGCGAGCGATCAACGATTACAATTTCCAATCTATACATATATCTTATATTGTCCTGCATATATTCCCTATTATTACCTCAATTTGTCAGCGATTTCGGACCTCACGTTGCACTGTACTGTGTGAAAATATTACTATTTATGTACAAATATTGATATACTGTAAACTTTTGTCAGTAGGCAACGCGATAAAGACTTCCGACTCCTCGGGCTGGTGCGAATATTTCAATGACCCTATGTGACAAACCGTTGGTTTGTGACACACCCTTACGCGTCCCTCGCTCCCTGTGCTCGCCCGATAACTATAGCCTAACCTAAAACCAATATCTCTTACGTTCGCCATTCGATAAGGAGGGGACTAATTTCAAATTTGCGAACGTGTCGGATCGGTTGGGAGGTTGGACTAGATTCTTACGAGCGAGCGGAGCGAGCGAGCAACGATTACAATTTCCACGCTATACATATACCTTATATTGCCTTGCATATATTTCCTGTCATTACCTCAATTTGTCAGCGATTTCGGACCTCACGTTGCACTGTACTGTGTGAAATTATTACTATTTATGTACAAATATTGATATACTGTAAACTTTTGTCTGTAGGCAATTCGATAAAGACTTCCGGCTCCTGGGGCTGGTGCGAATATTTCAATGACCCTATGTGACAAACCGTTGGTTTGTGACACACCCTTACGCGACCCTCGCTCCCTGTGCTCGCCCGATAACTGTAGCCTAACCTAAAACCAATCCCTCTTGCGTTCGTTATCCGATAAGGAGGCGACTAATTTCCAATTTGCGAACGTGTCGGATCGGTTGTGAGGTTGGACTAGATTCTTACGAGCGAGCGGAGCGAGCGAGCAACGATTACAATTTCCAAGCTATACATATACCTTATATTGCCTTGCATATATTTCCTGTTATTACCTCAATTTGTCAGCGATTTCGGACCTCACGTTGCATTGTACTGTGTGAAAATATTACTATTTATGTACAAATATTGATATACTGTAAACTTTTGTCTGTAGGCAATTCGATAAAGACTTCCGGCTCCTGGGGCTGGTGCGAATATTTCAATGACCCTATGTGACAAACCGTTGGTTTGTGACACACCCTTACGCGTCCCTCGCTCCCTGTGCTCGCCCGATAACTATAGCCTAACCTAAAACCAATCCCTCATGTGTTCGTTGTCCGATAAGGAGGCGACTAATTTCAAATTTGCGAACGTGTCGGATCGGTTGTGAGGTTGCACTAGATTCTTACGAGCGAGGGGAGCGAGCGATCAACGATTACAATTTCCAAGCTATACATATATCTTATATTGTCCTGCATATATTTCCTATTATTACCTCAATTTGTCAGCGATTTCGGACCTCACGTTGCATTGTACTGTGTGAAAATATTACTATTTATGTACAAATATTGATATACTGTAAACTTTTGTCAGTACGCAATTCGATAAAGACTTCCTACTCCTCGGGCAGGTGCGAATATTTCAATGTCCCTATGTGCCAAACCGATGATTTGTGAGACACCTTTATGCGTCCCTCGCTCGCTGCGCTCGATCGATAACTATAGCCTAACCTAAAACCAATCCCTCTTGTGTTCGTTATCCGATAAGGAGGCGACTAATTTCAAATTTGCGAACGTGTCGGATCGGTTGTGAGGTTGCACTAGATTCTTACGAGCGAGGGGAGCGAGCGATCAACGATTACAATTTCCAAGCTATACATATATCTTATATTGCCTTGCATATATTTCCTGTTATTACCTCAATTTGTCAGCGATTTCGGACCTCACGTTGCATTGTACTATGTGGAAATATTACTATTTATGTAAAACTATTGATATACTGTAAACTTTTGTCAGTAGGCAACTCGATAAAGACTTCCTACTCCTCGGGCAGGTGCGAATATTTCAATGTCCCTATGTGCCAAACCGATGATATGTGACACACCTTTATGCGTCCCTCGCTCGCTGCGCTCGATCGATAACTATAGCCTAACCTAAAACCAATCCCTCTTGTGTTCGTTATCCGATAAGGAGGTGACTAATTTCAAATTTGCGAACGTGTCAGATCGGTTGTGAGGTTGCACTAGATTTTTACGAGCGAGGGGAGCGAGCGATCAACGATTACAATTTCCAAGCTATACATATACCTTATATTGCCTTGCATATATTTTCTGTTATTACCTCAATTTGTCAGCGATTTCGGACCTCACGTTGCATTGTACTGTGTGAAAATATTACTATTTATGTACAAATATTGATATACTGTAAACTTTTGTCAGTACGCAATTCGATAAAGACTTCCGGCTCCTGGGGCTGGTGCGAATATTTCAATGACCCTATGTGACAAACCGTTTGTTTGTGACACACCCTTACGCGTCCCTCGCTCCCTGTGCTCGCCCGATAACTATAGCCTAACCTAAAACCAATCCCTCTTGCTTTCGTTATCCGATAAGGAGGGGACTAACTTCAAATTTGCGAACGTGTCGGATCGGTTGTGAGGTTGCACTAGATTCTTACGAGCGAGCGGAGCGAGCGAGCAACGATTACAATTTCCAAGCTATACATATACCTTATATTGCCTTGCATATATTTCCTGTTATTACCTCAATTTGTCAGCGATTTCGGACCTTACGTTGCACCGTACTATGTAGAAATATTACTATTTACGGAAAACTATTGATAAACTGTAAACTTTTGTCAGTAGGCAACGCGATAAAGACTTCCGACTCCTCGGGCTGGTGCGAATATTTCAATGTCCCTAAGTGCCAAACCGTTGGTTTGTGACACACCTTTACGCGACCCTCGCTCGCTGCGCTCGCTTGAAAACTATAGCCTAACCTAAAACCAATATCTCTTACGTTCGCCATTCGATAAGGAGGTGACTAATTTCAAATTTGCGAACGTGTCAGATCGGGTTGTGAGGTTGCACTAGATTCTTACGAGCGAGGGGAGCGAGCGATCAACGATTACAATTTCCAATCTATACATATATCTTATATTGTCCTGCATATATTCCCTATTATTACCTCAATTTGTCAGCGATTTCGGACCTCACGTTGCACTGTACTGTGTGAAAATATTACTATTTATGTACAAATATTGATATACTGTAAACTTTTGTCAGTAGGCAACGCGATAAAGACTTCCGACTCCTCGGGCTGGTGCGAATATTTCAATGACCCTATGTGACAAACCGTTGGTTTGTGACACACCCTTACGCGACCCTCGCTCCCTGTGCTCGCCCGATAACTGTAGCCTAACCTAAAACCAATCCCTCTTGCGTTCGTTATCCGATAAGGAGGCGACTAATTTCCAATTTGCGAACGTGTCGGATCGGTTGTGAGGTTGGACTAGATTCTTACGAGCGAGCGGAGCGAGCGAGCAACGATTACAATTTCCAAGCTATACATATACCTTTTGGTGCCGTGCAGGTATTTCCTGTTATTACCTTAATTTGTCAGCGAATTCGAACCTCACGTTGCAACTGTACTATGTGAAAATATTACTATTTATGTACAAATATTGATATACTGTAAACTTTTGTCAGAACGCAATTCGATAAAGACTTCCGGCTCCTGGGGCTGGTGCGAATATTTCAATGACCCTATGTGACAAACCGTTGGTTTGTGACACACCCTTACGCGTCCCTCGCTCCCTGTGCTCGCCCGATAACTATAGCCTAACCTAAGACCAATCCCTCTTGCGTTCGTTATCCGATAAGGAGGCGACTAATTTCAAATTTGCGAACGTGTCGGATCGGTTGTGAGGTTGGACTAGATTCTTACGAGCGAGCGGAGGGATCGAGCAACGATAACAATTTGCAAGCTATACATATACCTTATGGTGCCGTGCATATATTTCCTGTTATTACCTTAACTTGTCAGCGATTTCGGACCTCACGTTGCAACTGTACTATGTGGAAATATTACTATTTATGTAAAACTATTGATAAACTGTAAACTTTTGTCAGTAGGCAACTCGATAAAGACTTCCTACTCCTCGGGCAGGTGCGAATATTTCAATGTCCCTATCTGCCAAACCGATGATTTGTGACACACCTTTATGCGTCCCTCGCTCGCTGCGCTCGATCGATAACTATAGCCTAACCTAAAATCTATCCCTCTTGCGTTCGTTATCCGATAAGGAGGCGACCAATTTCAAATTTGCGAACGTGTCAGATCGGTTGTGAGGTTGCACTAGATTCTTACGAGCGAGGGGAGCGAGTGATCAACGATTACAATTTCCAAGCTATACATATATCTTATATTGTCCTGCATATATTCCCTATTATTACCTCAATTTGTCAGCGATTTCGGACCTCACGTTGCATTGTACTGTGTGAAAATATTACTATTTATGTAAAACTATTGATAAACTGTAAACTTTTGTCAGTAGGCAACGCGATAAAGACTTCCGACTCCTCGGGATGGTGGGAATATTTCAATGTCCCTAAGTGCCAAACCGTTGGTTTGTGACACACCTTTACGCGATCCTCGCTCGCTGCGCTCGCTTGAAAACTATAGCCTAACCTAAAACCAATATCTCTTACGTTCGCCATTCGATAAGCAGGGGACTAATTTCAAATTTGCGAACGTGCCGGATCGGTTGGGAGGTTGGACTAGATTCTTACGAGCGAGCGGAGCGAGCGAGCAACGATTACAATTTCCAAGCTATACATATACCTTATATTGCCTTGCATATATTTCCTGTTATTACCTCAATTTGTCAGCGATTTCGGACCTCACGTTGCACTGTACTGTGTGAAAATATTACTATTTATGTACAAATATTGATATACTGTAAACTTTTGTCTGTAGGCAATTCGATAAAGACTTCCGGCTCCTGGGGCTGGTGCGAATATTTCAATGACCCTATGTGACAATCCGTTGGTTTGTGACACACCCTTACGCGTCCCTCGCTCCCTGTGCTCGCCCGATAACTATAGCCTAACCTAAGACCAAACCCACTTGCGTTCGTTATCCGATAAGGAGGCGACTAATTTCAAATTTGCGAACGTGTCGGATCGGTTGTGACGTTGGACTAGACTCTTACGAGCGAGCGGAGCGAGCGAGCAACGATTACAATTTCCAAGCTATACATATACCTTATATTGCCTTGCATATATTTCCTGTTATTACCTCAATTTGTTAGCGATTTCGGACCTTACGTTGCAACTGTACTATGTGGAAATATTACTATTTATGTAAAACTATTGATAAACTGTAAACTCTTGTCAGTAGGCAACTCGATAAAGACTTCCTACTCCTCGGGCAGGTGCGAATATTTCAATGTCCCTATCTGCCAAACCGATGATTTGTGACACACCTTTATGCGTCCCTCGCTCGCTGCGCTCGATCGATAACTATAGCCTAACCTAAAATCTATCCCTCTTGCGTTCGTTATCCGATAAGGAGGCGACCAATTTCAAATTTGCGAACGTGTCAGATCGGTTGTGAGGTTGCACTAGATTCTTACGAGCGAGGGGAGCGAGTGATCAACGATTACAATTTCCAAGCTATACATATATCTTATATTGTCCTGCATATATTCCCTATTATTACCTCAATTTGTCAGCGATTTCGGACCTCACGTTGCATTGTACTGTGTGAAAATATTACTATTTATGTAAAACTATTGATAAACTGTAAACTTTTGTCAGTAGGCAACGCGATAAAGACTTCCGACTCCTCGGGATGGTGCGAATATTTCAATGTCCCTAAGTGCCAAACCGTTGGTTTGTGACACACCTTTACGCGATCCTCGCTCGCTGCGCTCGCTTGAAAACTATAGCCTAACCTAAAACCAATATCTCTTACGTTCGCCATTCGATAAGCAGGGGACTAATTTCAAATTTGCGAACGTGCCGGATCGGTTGGGAGGTTGGACTAGATTCTTACGAGCGAGCGGAGCGAGCGAGCAACGATTACAATTTCCAAGCTATACATATACCTTATATTGCCTTGCATATATTTCCTGTTATTACCTCAATTTGTCAGCGATTTCGGACCTCACGTTGCACTGTACTGTGTGAAAATATTACTATTTATGTACAAATATTGATATACTGTAAACTTTTGTCTGTAGGCAATTCGATAAAGACTTCCGGCTCCTGGGGCTGGTGCGAATATTTCAATGACCCTATGTGACAATCCGTTGGTTTGTGACACACCCTTACGCGTCCCTCGCTCCCTGTGCTCGCCCGATAACTATAGCCTAACCTAAGACCAAACCCACTTGCGTTCGTTATCCGATAAGGAGGCGACTAATTTCAAATTTGCGAACGTGTCGGATCGGTTGTGACGTTGGACTAGACTCTTACGAGCGAGGGGAGCGAGCGAGCAACGATTACAATTTCCAAGCTATACATATACCTTATATTGCCTTGCATATATTTCCTGTTATTACCTCAATTTGTTAGCGATTTCGGACCTTACGTTGCAACTGTACTATGTGGAAATATTACTATTTATGTAAAACTATTGATAAACTGTAAACTCTTGTC
This sequence comes from Bombus terrestris, assembly GCF_910591885.1. Lineage (NCBI taxonomy): Eukaryota > Metazoa > Arthropoda > Insecta > Hymenoptera > Apidae > Bombus > Bombus terrestris. Next base: position 2,164,459 of record NW_025963551.1, on the reverse strand, counting down.
AGTAGGCAACTCGATAAAGACTTCCTACTCCTCGGGCAGGTGCGAATATTTCAATGTCCCTATCTGCCAAACCGATGATTTGTGACACACCTTTATGCGTCCCTCGCTCGCTGCGCTCGATCGATAACTATAGCCTAACCTAAAATCTATCCCTCTTGCGTTCGTTATCCGATAAGGAGGCGACTAATTTCAAATTTGCGAACGTGCCGGATCGGTTGTGAGGTTGGACTAGATTTTCACGAGCGAGCGGAGCGAGCGAGCAACGATTACAATTTCCAAGCTATACATATACCTTATATTGCCTTGCATATATTTCCTGTTATTACCTTAATTTGTCAGCGATTTCGGACCTCACGTTGCACTGTACTGTGTGAAAATATTACTATTTATGTACAAATATTGATATATTGTAATCTTTTGTCAGTAGGCAATTCGATAAAGACTTCCGGCTCCTGGGGCTGATGCGAATATTTCAATGACCCTATGTGACAATCCGTTGGTTTGTGACACACCCTTACGCGTCCCTCGCTCCCTGTGCTCGCCCGATAACTATAGCCTAACCTAAGACCAAACCCACTTGCGTTCGTTATCCGATAAGGAGGCGACTAATTTCAAATTTGCGAACGTGTCGGATCGGTTGTGACGTTGGACTAGACTCTTACGAGCGAGCGGAGCGAGCGAGCAACGATTACAATTTCCAAGCTATACATATACCTTATATTGCCTTGCATATATTTCCTGTTATTACCTCAATTTGTTAGCGATTTCGGACCTTACGTTGCAACTGTACTATGTGGAAATATTACTATTTATGTAAAACTATTGATAAACTGTAAACTTTTGTCAGTAGGCAACTCGATAAAGACTTCCTACTCCTCGGGCAGGTGCGAATATTTCAATGTCCCTATCTGCCAAACCGATGATTTGTGACACACCTTTATGCGTCCCTCGCTCGCTGCGCTCGATCGATAACTATAGTCTAACCTAAAATCTATCCCTCTTGCGTTCGTTATCCGATAAGGAGGCGACCAATTTCAAATTTGCGAACGTGTCAGATCGGTTGTGAGGTTGCACTAGATTCTTACGAGCGAGGGGAGCGAGTGATCAACGATTACAATTTCCAAGCTATACATATATCTTATATTGTCCTGCATATATTCCCTATTATTACCTCAATTTGTCAGCGATTTCGGACCTCACGTTGCATTGTACTGTGTGAAAATATTACTATTTATGTAAAACTATTGATAAACTGTAAACTTTTGTCAGTAGGCAACGCGATAAAGACTTCCGACTCCTCGGGATGGTGCGAATATTTCAATGTCCCTAAGTGCCAAACCGTTGGTTTGTGACACACCATTACGCGATCCTCGCTCGCTGCGCTCGCTTGAAAACTATAGCCTAACCTAAAACCAATATCTCTTACGTTCGCCATTCGATAAGCAGGGGACTAATTTCAAATTTGCGAACGTGCCGGATCGGTTGGGAGGTTGGACTAGATTCTTACGAGCGAGCGGAGCGAGCGAGCAACGATTACAATTTCCAAGCTATACATATACCTTATATTGCCTTGCATATATTTCCTGTTATTACCTCAATTTGTCAGCGATTTCGGACCTCACGTTGCACTGTACTGTGTGAAAATATTACTATTTATGTACAAATATTGATATACTGTAAACTTTTGTCTGTAGGCAATTCGATAAAGACTTCCGGCTCCTGGGGCTGGTGCGAATATTTCAATGACCCTATGTGACAATCCGTTGGTTTGTGACACACCCTTACGCGTCCCTCGCTCCCTGTGCTCGCCCGATAACTATAGCCTAACCTAAGACCAAACCCACTTGCGTTCGTTATCCGATAAGGAGGCGACTAATTTCAAATTTGCGAACGTGTCGGATCGGTTGTGACGTTGGACTAGACTCTTACGAGCGAGCGGAGCGAGCGAGCAACGATTACAATTTCCAAGCTATACATATACCTTATATTGCCTTGCATATATTTCCTGTTATTACCTCAATTTGTTAGCGATTTCGGACCTTACGTTGCACCGTACTATATGGAAATACTACTATTTATGTAAAACTATTGATAAACTGTAAACTTTTGTCAGTAGGCAACGCGATAAAGACTTCCGACTCCTCGGGCTGGTGCGAATATTTCAATGTCCCTACGTGCCAAACCGTTGGTTTGTGACACACCTTTACGCGACCCTCGCCCGCTGCGCTCGCTTGAAAACTATAGCCTAACCTAAAACCAATATCTCTTACGTTCGCCATTCGATAAGGAGGGGACTAATTTCAAATTTGCGAACGTGTCGGATCGGTTGGGAGGTTGGACTAGATTCTTACGAGCGAGCGGACCGAGCGAGCAACGATTACAATTTCCAAGCTATACATATACCTTATATTGCCTTGCTCATATTTCCTGTTATTACCTTAATTTGTCAGCGATTTCGGACCTCACGTTGCAACTGTACTATGTGGAAATATAACTATTTATGTAAAACTATTGATAAACTGTAAACTTTTGTCAGTAGGCAACTCGATAAAGACTTCCTACTCCTCGGGCAGGTGCGAATATTTCAATGTCCCTATGTGCCAAACCGATGATTTGTGACACACCTTTATGCGTCCCCCGCTCGCTGCGCACGATCGATAACTATAGCCTAACCTAAAACCAATCCCTCTTGTGTTCGTTATCCGATAAGGAGGTGACTAATTTCAAATTTGCGAACGTGTCAGATCGGTTGTGAGGTTGCACTAGATTCTTACGAGCGAGGGGAGCGAGCGATCAAGGATTACAATTTCCAAGCTATACATATACCTTATATTGCCTTGCATACATTTCCTGTTATTACCTCAATTTGTCAGCGATTTCGGACCTCACGTTGCATTGTACTGTGTGAAAATATTACTATTTATGTACAAATATTGATATACTATAAACTTTTGTCAGTAGGCAACTCGATAAAGACTTCCTACTCCTCGGGCAGGTGCGAATATTTCAATGTCCCTATGTGCCAAACCGATGATTTGTGACACACCTTTATGCGTCCCCCGCTCGCTGCGCACGATCGATAACTATAGCCTAACCTAAAACCAATCCCTCTTGTGTTCGTTATCCGATAAGGAGGTGACTAATTTCAAATTTGCGAACGTGTCAGATCGGTTGTGAGGTTGGACTAGATTCTTACGAGCGAGCGGAGCGAGCGAGCAACGATTACAATATCCAAGCTATACATATACCTTATGGTGCCGTGCATATATTTCCTGTTATTACCTTAATTTGTCAGCGATTTCGGACCTCACGTTGCAACTGTACTATGTGGAAATATAACTATTTATGTAAAACTATTGATAAACTGTAAACTTTTGTCAGTAGGCAACTCGATAAAGACTTCCTACTCCTCGGGCAGATGCGAATATTTCAATGTCCCTATGTGCCAAACCGATGATTTGTGACACACCTTTATGCGTCCCCCGCTCGCTGCGCACGATCGATAACTATAGCCTAACCTAAAACCAATCCCTCTTGTGTTCGTTGTCCGATAAGGAGGCGACTAATTTCATATTTGCGAACGTGTCGGATCGGTTGTGAGGTTCCACTAGATTCTTACGAGCGAGGGGAGCGAGCGATCAACGATTACAATTTGCAAGCTATACATATATCTTATATTGTCCTGCATATATTTCCTATTATTACCTCAATTTGTCAGCGATTTCGGACCTCACGTTGCAACTGTACTATGTGGAAATATTACTATTTATGTAAAACTATTGATAAACTGTAAACTTTTGTGAGTAGCCAACTCGATAAAGACTTCCTACTCCTCGGGCAGGTGCGAATATTTCAATGTCGCTATGTGCCAAACCGATGATTTGTGACACACCTTTATGCGTCCCTCGCTCGCTGCGCTCGATCGATAACTATAGCCTAACCTAAAACCAATCCCTCTTGTGTTCGTTATCCGATAAGGAGGTGACTATTTTCAAATTTGCGAACGTGTCAGATCGGTTGTGAGGTTGCACTAGATTTTTACGAGCGAGGGGAGCGAGCGAGCAACGATTACAATTTCCAAGCTATACATATACCTTATATTGCCTTGCATATATTTCCTGTTATTACCTCAATTTGTCAGCGATTTCGGACCTCACGTTGCATTGTACTGTGTGAAAATATTACTATTTATGTACAAATATTGATATACTCTAAACTTTTGTCAGTACGCAATTCGATAAAGACTTCCGGCTCCTGGGGCTGGTGCGAATATTTCAATGAACCTATGTGACAAACCGTTGGTTTGTGACACACCCTTACGCGTCCCTCGCTCCCTGTGCTCGCCCGATAACTATAGCCTAACCTAAAACCAATCCCTCTTGCTTTCGTTATCCGATAAGGAGGCGACTAATTTCAAATTTGCGAACGTGTCGGATCGGTTGTGAGGTTGCACTAGATTCTTACGAGCGAGGGGAGCGAGCGATCAACGATTACAATTTCCAAGCTATACATATATCTTATATTGCCTTGCATATATTTCCTGTTATTACCTCAATTTGTCAGCGATTTCGGACCTCACGTTGCATTGTACTATGTGGAAATATTACTATTTATGTAAAACTATTGATATACTGTAAACTTTTGTCAGTAGGCAACTCGATAAAGACTTCCTACTCCTCGGGCAGGTGCGAATATTTCAATGTCCCTATGTGCCAAACCGATGATTTGTGACACACCTTTATGCGTCCCTCGCTCGCTGCGCTCGATCGATAACTATAGCCTAACCTAAAACCAATCCCTCTTGTGTTCGTTATCCGATAAGGAGGTGACTAATTTCAAATTTGCGAACGTGTCAGATCGGTTGTGAGGTTGCACTAGATTTTTACGAGCGAGGGGAGCGAGCGATCAACGATTACAATTTCCAAGCTATACATATACCTTATATTGCCTTGCATATATTTTCTGTTATTACCTCAATTTGTCAGCGATTTCGGACCTCACGTTGCATTGTACTGTGTGAAAATATTACTATTTATGTACAAATATTGATATACTGTAAACTTTTCTCAGTACGCAATTCGATAAAGACATCCGGCTCCTGGGGCTGGTGCGAATATTTCAATGACCCTATGTGACAAACCGTTTGTTTGTGACACACCCTTACGCGTCCCTCGCTCCCTGTGCTCGCCCGATAACTATAGCCTAACCTAAAACCAATCCCTCTTGCTTTCGTTATCCGATAAGGAGGGGACTAACTTCAAATTTGCGAACGTGTCGGATCGGTTGTGAGGTTGCACTAGATTCTTACGAGCGAGCGGAGCGAGCGAGCAACGATTACAATTTCCAAGCTATACATATACCTTATATTGCCTTGCATATATTTCCTGTTATTACCTCAATTTGTCAGCGATTTCGGACCTTACGTTGCACCGTACTATGTAGAAATATTACTATTTATGTAAAACTATTGATAAACTGTAAACTTTTGTCAGTAGGCAACGCGATAAAGACTTCCGACTCCTCGGGCTGGTGCGAATATTTCAATGTCCCTAAGTGCCAAACCGTTGGTTTGTGACACACCTTTACGCGACCCTCGCTCGCTGCGCTCGCTTGAAAACTATAGCCTAACCTAAAACCAATATCTCTTACGTTCGCCATTCGATAAGGAGGTGACTAATTTCAAATTTGCGAACGTGTCAGATCGGGTTGTGAGGTTGCACTAGATTCTTACGAGCGAGGGGAGCGAGCGATCAACGATTACAATTTCCAATCTATACATATATCTTATATTGTCCTGCATATATTCCCTATTATTACCTCAATTTGTCAGCGATTTCGGACCTCACGTTGCACTGTACTGTGTGAAAATATTACTATTTATGTACAAATATTGATATACTGTAAACTTTTGTCAGTAGGCAACGCGATAAAGACTTCCGACTCCTCGGGCTGGTGCGAATATTTCAATGACCCTATGTGACAAACCGTTGGTTTGTGACACACCCTTACGCGTCCCTCGCTCCCTGTGCTCGCCCGATAACTATAGCCTAACCTAAAACCAATATCTCTTACGTTCGCCATTCGATAAGGAGGGGACTAATTTCAAATTTGCGAACGTGTCGGATCGGTTGGGAGGTTGGACTAGATTCTTACGAGCGAGCGGAGCGAGCGAGCAACGATTACAATTTCCAAGCTATACATATACCTTATATTGCCTTGCATATATTTCCTGTCATTACCTCAATTTGTCAGCGATTTCGGACCTCACGTTGCACTGTACTGTGTGAAATTATTACTATTTATGTACAAATATTGATATACTGTAAACTTTTGTCTGTAGGCAATTCGATAAAGACTTCCGGCTCCTGGGGCTGGTGCGAATATTTCAATGACCCTATGTGACAAACCGTTGGTTTGTGACACACCCTTACGCGACCCTCGCTCCCTGTGCTCGCCCGATAACTGTAGCCTAACCTAAAACCAATCCCTCTTGCGTTCGTTATCCGATAAGGAGGCGACTAATTTCCAATTTGCGAACGTGTCGGATCGGTTGTGAGGTTGGACTAGATTCTTACGAGCGAGCGGAGCGAGCGAGCAACGATTACAATTTCCAAGCTATACATATACCTTATATTGCCTTGCATATATTTCCTGTTATTACCTCAATTTGTCAGCGATTTCGGACCTCACGTTGCATTGTACTGTGTGAAAATATTACTATTTATGTACAAATATTGATATACTGTAAACTTTTGTCTGTAGGCAATTCGATAAAGACTTCCGGCTCCTGGGGCTGGTGCGAATATTTCAATGACCCTATGTGACAAACCGTTGGTTTGTGACACACCCTTACGCGTCCCTCGCTCCCTGTGCTCGCCCGATAACTATAGCCTAACCTAAAACCAATCCCTCATGTGTTCGTTGTCCGATAAGGAGGCGACTAATTTCAAATTTGCGAACGTGTCGGATCGGTTGTGAGGTTGCACTAGATTCTTACGAGCGAGGGGAGCGAGCGATCAACGATTACAATTTCCAAGCTATACATATATCTTATATTGTCCTGCATATATTTCCTATTATTACCTCAATTTGTCAGCGATTTCGGACCTCACGTTGCATTGTACTGTGTGAAAATATTACTATTTATGTACAAATATTGATATACTGTAAACTTTTGTCAGTACGCAATTCGATAAAGACTTCCTACTCCTCGGGCAGGTGCGAATATTTCAATGTCCCTATGTGCCAAACCGATGATTTGTGACACACCTTTATGCGTCCCTCGCTCGCTGCGCTCGATCGATAACTATAGCCTAACCTAAAACCAATCCCTCTTGTGTTCGTTATCCGATAAGGAGGCGACTAATTTCAAATTTGCGAACGTGTCGGATCGGTTGTGAGGTTGCACTAGATTCTTACGAGCGAGGGGAGCGAGCGATCAACGATTACAATTTCCAAGCTATACATATATCTTATATTGCCTTGCATATATTTCCTGTTATTACCTCAATTTGTCAGCGATTTCGGACCTCACGTTGCATTGTACTATGTGGAAATATTACTATTTATGTAAAACTATTGATATACTGTAAACTTTTGTCAGTAGGCAACTCGATAAAGACTTCCTACTCCTCGGGCAGGTGCGAATATTTCAATGTCCCTATGTGCCAAACCGATGATATGTGACACACCTTTATGCGTCCCTCGCTCGCTGCGCTCGATCGATAACTATAGCCTAACCTAAAACCAATCCCTCTTGTGTTCGTTATCCGATAAGGAGGTGACTAATTTCAAATTTGCGAACGTGTCAGATCGGTTGTGAGGTTGCACTAGATTTTTACGAGCGAGAGGAGCGAGCGATCAACGATTACAATTTCCAAGCTATACATATACCTTATATTGCCTTGCATATATTTTCTGTTATTACCTCAATTTGTCAGCGATTTCGGACCTCACGTTGCATTGTACTGTGTGAAAATATTACTATTTATGTACAAATATTGATATACTGTAAACTTTTGTCAGTACGCAATTCGATAAAGACTTCCGGCTCCTGGGGCTGGTGCGAATATTTCAATGACCCTATGTGACAAACCGTTTGTTTGTGACACACCCTTACGCGTCCCTCGCTCCCTGTGCTCGCCCGATAACTATAGCCTAACCTAAAACCAATCCCTCTTGCTTTCGTTATCCGATAAGGAGGGGACTAACTTCAAATTTGCGAACGTGTCGGATCGGTTGTGAGGTTGCACTAGATTCTTACGAGCGAGCGGAGCGAGCGAGCAACGATTACAATTTCCAAGCTATACATATACCTTATATTGCCTTGCATATATTTCCTGTTATTACCTCAATTTGTCAGCGATTTCGGACCTTACGTTGCACCGTACTATGTAGAAATATTACTATTTACGTAAAACTATTGATAAACTGTAAACTTTTGTCAGTAGGCAACGCGATAAAGACTTCCGACTCCTCGGGCTGGTGCGAATATTTCAATGTCCCTAAGTGCCAAACCGTTGGTTTGTGACACACCTTTACGCGACCCTCGCTCGCTGCGCTCGCTTGAAAACTATAGCCTAACCTAAAACCAATATCTCTTACGTTCGCCATTCGATAAGGAGGTGACTAATTTCAAATTTGCGAACGTGTCAGATCGGGTTGTGAGGTTGCACTAGATTCTTACGAGCGAGGGGAGCGAGCGATCAACGATTACAATTTCCAATCTATACATATATCTTATATTGTCCTGCATATATTCCCTATTATTACCTCAATTTGTCAGCGATTTCGGACCTCACGTTGCACTGTACTGTGTGAAAATATTACTATTTATGTACAAATATTGATATACTGTAAACTTTTGTCAGTAGGCAACGCGATAAAGACTTCCGACTCCTCGGGCTGGTGCGAATATTTCAATGACCCTATGTGACAAACCGTTGGTTTGTGACACACCCTTACGCGACCCTCGCTCCCTGTGCTCGCCCGATAACTGTAGCCTAACCTAAAACCAATCCCTCTTGCGTTCGTTATCCGATAAGGAGGCGACTAATTTCCAATTTGCGAACGTGTCGGATCGGTTGTGAGGTTGGACTAGATTCTTACGAGCGAGCGGAGCGAGCGAGCAACGATTACAATTTCCAAGCTATACATATACCTTTTGGTGCCGTGCAGGTATTTCCTGTTATTACCTTAATTTGTCAGCGAATTCGAACCTCACGTTGCAACTGTACTATGTGAAAATATTACTATTTATGTACAAATATTGATATACTGTAAACTTTTGTCAGAACGCAATTCGATAAAGACTTCCGGCTCCTGGGGCTGGTGCGAATATTTCAATGACCCTATGTGACAAACCGTTGGTTTGTGACACACCCTTACGCGTCCCTCGCTCCCTGTGCTCGCCCGATAACTATAGCCTAACCTAAGACCAATCCCTCTTGCGTTCGTTATCCGATAAGGAGGCGACTAATTTCAAATTTGCGAACGTGTCGGATCGGTTGTGAGGTTGGACTAGATTCTTACGAGCGAGCGGAGGGATCGAGCAACGATAACAATTTGCAAGCTATACATATACCTTATGGTGCCGTGCATATATTTCCTGTTATTACCTTAACTTGTCAGCGATTTCGGACCTCACGTTGCAACTGTACTATGTGGAAATATTACTATTTATGTAAAACTATTGATAAACTGTAAACTTTTGTCAGTAGGCAACTCGATAAAGACTTCCTACTCCTCGGGCAGGTGCGAATATTTCAATGTCCCTATCTGCCAAACCGATGATTTGTGACACACCTTTATGCGTCCCTCGCTCGCTGCGCTCGATCGATAACTATAGCCTAACCTAAAATCTATCCCTCTTGCGTTCGTTATCCGATAAGGAAGCGACCAATTTCAAATTTGCGAACGTGTCAGATCGGTTGTGAGGTTGCACTAGATTCTTACGAGCGAGGGGAGCGAGTGATCAACGATTACAATTTCCAAGCTATACATATATCTTATATTGTCCTGCATATATTCCCTATTATTACCTCAATTTGTCAGCGATTTCGGACCTCACGTTGCATTGTACTGTGTGAAAATATTACTATTTATGTAAAACTATTGATAAACTGTAAACTTTTGTCAGTAGGCAACGCGATAAAGACTTCCGACTCCTCGGGATGGTGCGAATATTTCAATGTCCCTAAGTGCCAAACCGTTGGTTTGTGACACACCTTTACGCGATCCTCGCTCGCTGCGCTCGCTTGAAAACTATAGCCTAACCTAAAACCAATATCTCTTACGTTCGCCATTCGATAAGCAGGGGACTAATTTCAAATTTGCGAACGTGCCGGATCGGTTGGGAGGTTGGACTAGATTCTTACGAGCGAGCGGAGCGAGCGAGCAACGATTACAATTTCCAAGCTATACATATACCTTATATTGCCTTGCATATATTTCCTGTTATTACCTCAATTTGTCAGCGATTTCGGACCTCACGTTGCACTGTACTGTGTGAAAATATTACTATTTATGTACAAATATTGATATACTGTAAACTTTTGTCTGTAGGCAATTCGATAAAGACTTCCGGCTCCTGGGGCTGGTGCGAATATTTCAATGACCCTATGTGACAATCCGTTGGTTTGTGACACACCCTTACGCGTCCCTCGCTCCCTGTGCTCGCCCGATAACTATAGCCTAACCTAAGACCAAACCCACTTGCGTTCGTTATCCGATAAGGAGGCGACTAATTTCAAATTTGCGAACGTGTCGGATCGGTTGTGACGTTGGACTAGACTCTTACGAGCGAGCGGAGCGAGCGAGCAACGATTACAATTTCCAAGCTATACATATACCTTATATTGCCTTGCATATATTTCCTGTTATTACCTCAATTTGTTAGCGATTTCGGACCTTACGTTGCAACTGTACTATGTGGAAATATTACTATTTATGTAAAACTATTGATAAACTGTAAACTCTTGTCAGTAGGCAACTCGATAAAGACTTCCTACTCCTCGGGCAGGTGCGAATATTTCAATGTCCCTATCTGCCAAACCGATGATTTGTGACACACCTTTATGCGTCCCTCGCTCGCTGCGCTCGATCGATAACTATAGCCTAACCTAAAATCTATCCCTCTTGCGTTCGTTATCCGATAAGGAGGCGACCAATTTCAAATTTGCGAACGTGTCAGATCGGTTGTGAGGTTGCACTAGATTCTTACGAGCGAGGGGAGCGAGTGATCAACGATTACAATTTCCAAGCTATACATATATCTTATATTGTCCTGCATATATTCCCTATTATTACCTCAATTTGTCAGCGATTTCGGACCTCACGTTGCATTGTACTGTGTGAAAATATTACTATTTATGTAAAACTATTGATAAACTGTATACTTTTGTCAGTAGGCAACGCGATAAAGACTTCCGACTCCTCGGGATGGTGGGAATATTTCAATGTTCGTAAGTGCCAAACCGTTGGTTTGTGACACACCTTTACGCGAGCCTCCCTCGCTGCGCTCGCTTGAAAACTATAGCCTAACCTAAAACCAATATCTCTTACGTTCGCCATTCGATAAGCAGGGGACTAATTTCAAATTTGCGAACGTGCCGGATCGGTTGGGAGGTTGGACTAGATTCTTACGAGCGAGCGGAGCGAGCGAGCAACGATTACAATTTCCAAGCTATACATATACCTTATATTGCCTTGCATATATTTCCTGTTATTACCTCAATTTGTCAGCGATTTCGGACCTCACGTTGCACTGTACTGTGTGAAAATATTACTATTTATGTACAAATATTGATATATTGTAATCTTTTGTCTGTAGGCAATTCGATAAAGACTTCCGGCTCCTGGGGCTGATGCGAATATTTCAATGACCCTATGTGACAATCCGTTGGTTTGTGACACACCCTTACGCGTCCCTCGCTCCCTGTGCTCGCCCGATAACTATAGCCTAACCTAAGACCAAACCCACTTGCGTTCGTTATCCGATAAGGAGGCGACTAATTTCAAATTTGCGAACGTGTCGGATCGGTTGTGACGTTGGACTAGACTCTTACGAGCGAGCGGAGCGAGCGAGCAACGATTACAATTTCCAAGCTATACATATACCTTATATTGCCTTGCATATATTTCCTGTTATTACCTCAATTTGTTAGCGATTTCGGACCTTACGTTGCAACTGTACTATGTGGAAATATTACTATTTATGTAAAACTATTGATAAACTGTAAACTCTTGTCAGTAGGCAACTCGATAAAGACTTCCTACTCCTCGGGCAGGTGCGAATATTTCAATGTCCCTATCTGCCAAACCGATGATTTGTGACACACCTTTATGCGTCCCTCGCTCGCTGCGCTCGCTCGATAACTATAGCCTAACCTAAAATCTATCCCTCTTGCGTTCGTTATCCGATAAGGAGGCGACTAATTTCAAATTTGCGAACGTGCCGGATCGGTTGTGAGGTTGGACTAGATTCTTACGAGCGAGCGGAGCGAGCGAGCAACGATTACAATTTCCAAGCTATACATATACCTTATATTGCCTTGCATATATTTCCTGTTATTACCTTAATTTGTCAGCGATTTCGGACCTCACGTTGCACTGTACTGTGTGAAAATATTACTATTTATGTACAAATATTGATATATTGTAATCTTTTGTCAGTAGGCAATTCGATAAAGACTTCCGGCTCCTGGGGCTGATGCGAATATTTCAATGACCCTATGTGACAAACCGTTGGTTTGTGACACACCCTTACGCGTCCCTCGCTCCCTGTGCTCGCCCGATAACTATAGCCTAACCTAAAACCAAACCCACTTGCGTTCGTTATCCGATAAGGAGGCGACTAATTTCAAATTTGCGAACGTGTCGGATCGGTTGTGACGTTGGACTAGACTCTTACGAGCGAGCGGAGCGAGCGAGCAACGATTACAATTTCCAAGCTATACATATACCTTATATTGCCTTGCATATATTTCCTGTTATTACCTCAATTTGTTAGCGATTTCGGACCTTACGTTGCAACTGTACTATGTGGAAATATTACTATTTATGTAAAACTATTGATAAACTGTAAACTTTTGTCAGTAGGCAACTCGATAAAGACTTCCTACTCCTCGGGCAGGTGCGAATATTTCAATGTCCCTATCTGCCAAACCGATGATTTGTGACACACCTTTATGCGTCCCTCGCTCGCTGCGCTCGATCGATAACTATAGCCTAACCTAAAATCTATCCCTCTTGCGTTCGTTATCCGATAAGGAGGCGACCAATTTCAAATTTGCGAACGTGTCAGATCGGTTGTGAGGTTGCACTAGATTCTTACGAGCGAGGGGAGCGAGTGATCAACGATTACAATTTCCAAGCTATACATATATCTTATATTGTCCTGCATATATTCCCTATTATTACCTCAATTTGTCAGCGATTTCGGACCTCACGTTGCATTGTACTGTGTGAAAATATTACTATTTATGTAAAACTATTGATAAACTGTAAACTTTTGTCAGTAGGCAACGCGATAAAGACTTCCGACTCCTCGGGATGGTGCGAATATTTCAATGTCCCTAAGTGCCAAACCGTTGGTTTGTGACACACCATTACGCGATCCTCGCTCGCTGCGCTCGCTTGAAAACTATAGCCTAACCTAAAACCAATATCTCTTACGTTCGCCATTCGATAAGCAGGGGACTAATTTCAAATTTGCGAACGTGCCGGATCGGTTGGGAGGTTGGACTAGATTCTTACGAGCGAGCGGAGCGAGCGAGCAACGATTACAATTTCCAAGCTATACATATACCTTATATTGCCTTGCATATATTTCCTGTTATTACCTCAATTTGTCAGCGATTTCGGACCTCACGTTGCACTGTACTGTGTGAAAATATTACTATTTATGTACAAATATTGATATACTGTAAACTTTTGTCTGTAGGCAATTCGATAAAGACTTCCGGCTCCTGGGGCTGGTGCGAATATTTCAATGACCCTATGTGACAATCCGTTGGTTTGTGACACACCCTTACGCGTCCCTCGCTCCCTGTGCTCGCCCGATAACTATAGCCTAACCTAAGACCAAACCCACTTGCGTTCGTTATCCGATAAGGAGGCGACTAATTTCAAATTTGCGAACGTGTCGGATCGGTTGTGACGTTGGACTAGACTCTTACGAGCGAGCGGAGCGAGCGAGCAACGATTACAATTTCCAAGCTATACATATACCTTATATTGCCTTGCATATATTTCCTGTTATTACCTCAATTTGTTAGCGATTTCGGACCTTACGTTGCACCGTACTATATGGAAATACTACTATTTATGTAAAACTATTGATAAACTGTAAACTTTTGTCAGTAGGCAACGCGATAAAGACTTCCGACTCCTCGGGCTGGTGCGAATATTTCAATGTCCCTACGTGCCAAACCGTTGGTTTGTGACACACCTTTACGCGACCCTCGCCCGCTGCGCTCGCTTGAAAACTATAGCCTAACCTAAAACCAATATCTCTTACGTTCGCCATTCGATAAGGAGGGGACTAATTTCAAATTTGCGAACGTGTCGGATCGGTTGGGAGGTTGGACTAGATTCTTACGAGCGAGCGGACCGAGCGAGCAACGATTACAATTTCCAAGCTATACATATACCTTATATTGCCTTGCTCATATTTCCTGTTATTACCTTAATTTGTCAGCGATTTCGGACCTCACGTTGCAACTGTACTATGTGGAAATATAACTATTTATGTAAAACTATTGATAAACTGTAAACTTTTGTCAGTAGGCAACTCGATAAAGACTTCCTACTCCTCGGGCAGGTGCGAATATTTCAATGTCCCTATGTGCCAAACCGATGATTTGTGACACACCTTTATGCGTCCCCCGCTCGCTGCGCACGATCGATAACTATAGCCTAACCTAAAACCAATCCCTCTTGTGTTCGTTATCCGATAAGGAGGTGACTAATTTCAAATTTGCGAACGTGTCAGATCGGTTGTGAGGTTGCACTAGATTCTTACGAGCGAGGGGAGCGAGCGATCAACGATTACAATTTCCAAGCTATACATATACCTTATATTGCCTTGCATACATTTCCTGTTATTACCTCAATTTGTCAGCGATTTCGGACCTCACGTTGCATTGTACTGTGTGAAAATATTACTATTTATGTACAAATATTGATATACTATAAACTTTTGTCAGTAGGCAACTCGATAAAGACTTCCTACTCCTCGGGCAGGTGCGAATATTTCAATGTCCCTATGTGCCAAACCGATGATTTGTGACACACCTTTATGCGTCCCCCGCTCGCTGCGCACGATCGATAACTATAGCCTAACCTAAAACCAATCCCTCTTGTGTTCGTTATCCGATAAGGAGGTGACTAATTTCAAATTTGCGAACGTGTCAGATCGGTTGTGAGGTTGGACTAGATTCTTACGAGCGAGCGGAGCGAGCGAGCAACGATTACAATATCCAAGCTATACATATACCTTATGGTGCCGTGCATATATTTCCTGTTATTACCTTAATTTGTCAGCGATTTCGGACCTCACGTTGCAACTGTACTATGTGGAAATATAACTATTTATGTAAAACTATTGATAAACTGTAAACTTTTGTCAGTAGGCAACTCGATAAAGACTTCCTACTCCTCGGGCAGATGCGAATATTTCAATGTCCCTATGTGCCAAACCGATGATTTGTGACACACCTTTATGCGTCCCCCGCTCGCTGCGCACGATCGATAACTATAGCCTAACCTAAAACCAATCCCTCTTGTGTTCGTTGTCCGATAAGGAGGCGACTAATTTCATATTTGCGAACGTGTCGGATCGGTTGTGAGGTTCCACTAGATTCTTACGAGCGAGGGGAGCGAGCGATCAACGATTACAATTTGCAAGCTATACATATATCTTATATTGTCCTGCATATATTTCCTATTATTACCTCAATTTGTCAGCGATTTCGGACCTCACGTTGCAACTGTACTATGTGGAAATATTACTATTTATGTAAAACTATTGATAAACTGTAAACTTTTGTGAGTAGGCAACTCGATAAAGACTTCCTACTCCTCGGGCAGGTGCGAATATTTCAATGTCGCTATGTGCCAAACCGATGATTTGTGACACACCTTTATGCGTCCCTCGCTCGCTGCGCTCGATCGATAACTATAGCCTAACCTAAAACCAATCCCTCTTGTGTTCGTTATCCGATAAGGAGGTGACTATTTTCAAATTTGCGAACGTGTCAGATCGGTTGTGAGGTTGCACTAGATTTTTACGAGCGAGGGGAGCGAGCGAGCAACGATTACAATTTCCAAGCTATACATATACCTTATATTGCCTTGCATATATTTCCTGTTATTACCTCAATTTGTCAGCGATTTCGGTCCTCACGTTGCATTGTACTGTGTGAAAATATTACTATTTATGTACAAATATTGATATACTCTAAACTTTTGTCAGTACGCAATTCGATAAAGACTTCCGGCTCCTGGGGCTGGTGCGAATATTTCAATGAACCTATGTGACAAACCGTTGGTTTGTGACACACCCTTACGCGTCCCTCGCTCCCTGTGCTCGCCCGATAACTATAGCCTAACCTAAAACCAATCCCTCTTGCTTTCGTTATCCGATAAGGAGGCGACTAATTTCAAATTTGCGAACGTGTCGGATCGGTTGTGAGGTTGCACTAGATTCTTACGAGCGAGCGGAGCGAGCGAGCAACGATTACAATTTCCAAGCTATACATATACCTTATATTGCCTTGCATATATTTCCTGTTATTACCTCAATTTGTCAGCGATTTCGGGCCTTACGTTGCACCGTACTATGTGGAAATATTACTATTTATGTAAAACTATTGATAAACTATAAACTTTTGTCAGTATGCATTTCGATAAAGACTTCCGGCTCCTGGGGCTGGTGCGAATATTTCAATGACCCATATGTGTCAAACCGTTGGTTTTTGACACACCTTGACGCGACCCTCGCTCGCTGCGCTCGCTTGAAAACTATAGCCTAACCTAAAACCAATATCTCTTACGTTCGCCATTCGATAAGGAGGGGACTAATTTCAAATTTGCGAACGTGTCGGATCGGTTGGGAGGTTGGACTAGATTCTTACGAGCGAGCGGAGCGAGCGAGCAACGATTACAATTTCCAAGATATACATATACCTTATATTGCCATGCATATATTTCCTGTTATTACCTCAATTTGTCAGCGATTCGGAACTCACGTTGCACTGTACTGTGTGAAAATATTACTATTTATGTAAAACTATTGATAAACTGTAAACTTTTGTCAGTAGGCAACGCGATAAAGACTTCCGACTCCTCGGGATGGTGCGAATATTTCAATGTCCCTAAGTGCCAAACCGTTGGTTTGTGACACACCATTACGCGATCCTCGCTCGCTGCGCTCGCTTGAAAACTATAGCCTAACCTAAAACCAATATCTCTTACGTTCGCCATTCGATAAGCAGGGGACTAATTTCAAATTTGCGAACGTGCCGGATCGGTTGGGAGGTTGGACTAGATTCTTACGAGCGAGCGGAGCGAGCGAGCAACGATTACAATTTCCAAGCTATACATATACCTTATATTGCCTTGCATATATTTCCTGTTATTACCTCAATTTGTCAGCGATTTCGGACCTCACGTTCCACTGTACTGTGTGAAAATATTACTATTTATGTACAAATATTGATATACTGTAAACTTTTGTCTGTAGGCAATTCGATAAAGACTTCCGGCTCCTGGGGCTGGTGCGAATATTTCAATGACCCTATGTGACAATCCGTTGGTTTGTGACACACCCTTACGCGTCCCTCGCTCCCTGTGCTCGCCCGATAACTATAGCCTAACCTAAGACCAAACCCACTTGCGTTCGTTATCCGATAAGGAGGCGACTAATTTCAAATTTGCGAACGTGTCGGATCGGTTGTGACGTTGGACTAGACTCTTACGAGCGAGGGGAGCGAGCGAGCAACGATTACAATTTCCAAGCTATACATATACCTTATATTGCCTTGCATATATTTCCTGTTATTACCTCAATTTGTTAGCGATTTCGGACCTTACGTTGCACCGTACTATATGGAAATACTACTATTTATGTAAAACTATTGATAAACTGTAAACTTTTGTCAGTAGGCAACGCGATAAAGACTTCCGACTCCTCGGGCTGGTGCGAATATTTCAATGTCCCTACGTGCCAAACCGTTGGTTTGTGACACACCTTTACGCGACCCTCGCCCGCTGCGCTCGCTTGAAAACTATAGCCTAACCTAAAACCAATATCTCTTACGTTCGCCATTCGATAAGGAGGGGACTAATTTCAAATTTGCGAACGTGTCGGATCGGTTGGGAGGTTGGACTAGATTCTTACGAGCGAGCGGACCGAGCGAGCAACGATTACAATTTCCAAGCTATACATATACCTTATATTGCCTTGCTCATATTTCCTGTTATTACCTTAATTTGTCAGCGATTTCGGACCTCACGTTGCAACTGTACTATGTGGAAATATAACTATTTATGTAAAACTATTGATAAACTGTAAACTTTTGTCAGTAGGCAACTCGATAAAGACTTCCTACTCCTCGGGCAGGTGCGAATATTTCAATGTCCCTATGTGCCAAACCGATGATTTGTGACACACCTTTATGCGTCCCCCGCTCGCTGCGCACGATCGATAACTATAGCCTAACCTAAAACCAATCCCTCTTGTGTTCGTTATCCGATAAGGAGGTGACTAATTTCAAATTTGCGAACGTGTCAGATCGGTTGTGAGGTTGCACTAGATTCTTACGAGCGAGGGGAGCGAGCGATCAACGATTACAATTTCCAAGCTATACATATACCTTATATTGCCTTGCATACATTTCCTGTTATTACCTCAATTTGTCAGCGATTTCGGACCTCACGTTGCATTGTACTGTGTGAAAATATTACTATTTATGTACAAATATTGATATACTATAAACTTTTGTCAGTAGGCAACTCGATAAAGACTTCCTACTCCTCGGGCAGGTGCGAATATTTCAATGTCCCTATGTGCCAAACCGATGATTTGTGACACACCTTTATGCGTCCCTCGCTCGCTGCGCACGATCGATAACTATAGCCTAACCTAAAACCAATCCCTCTTGTGTTCGTTATCCGATAAGGAGGTGACTAATTTCAAATTTGCGAACGTGTCAGATCGGTTGTGAGGTTGGACTAGATTCTTACGAGCGAGCGGAGCGAGCGAGCAACGATTACAATATCCAAGCTATACATATACCTTATGGTGCCGTGCATATATTTCCTGTTATTACCTTAATTTGTCAGCGATTTCGGACCTCACGTTGCAACTGTACTATGTGGAAATATAACTATTTATGTAAAACTATTGATAAACTGTAAACTTTTGTCAGTAGGCAACTCGATAAAGACTTCCTACTCCTCGGGCAGATGCGAATATTTCAATGTCCCTATGTGCCAAACCGATGATTTGTGACACACCTTTATGCGTCCCCCGCTCGCTGCGCACGATCGATAACTATAGCCTAACCTAAAACCAATCCCTCTTGTGTTCGTTGTCCGATAAGGAGGCGACTAATTTCATATTTGCGAACGTGTCGGATCGGTTGTGAGGTTCCACTAGATTCTTACGAGCGAGGGGAGCGAGCGATCAACGATTACAATTTGCAAGCTATACATATATCTTATATTGTCCTGCATATATTTCCTATTATTACCTCAATTTGTCAGCGATTTCGGACCTCACGTTGCAACTGTACTATGTGGAAATATTACTATTTATGTAAAACTATTGATAAACTGTAAACTTTTGTGAGTAGGCAACTCGATAAAGACTTCCTACTCCTCGGGCAGGTGCGAATATTTCAATGTCGCTATGTGCCAAACCGATGATTTGTGACACACCTTTATGCGTCCCTCGCTCGCTGCGCTCGATCGATAACTATAGCCTAACCTAAAACCAATCCCTCTTGTGTTCGTTATCCGATAAGGAGGTGACTATTTTCAAATTTGCGAACGTGTCAGATCGGTTGTGAGGTTGCACTAGATTTTTACGAGCGAGGGGAGCGAGCGAGCAACGATTACAATTTCCAAGCTATACATATACCTTATATTGCCTTGCATATATTTCCTGTTATTACCTCAATTTGTCAGCGATTTCGGACCTCACGTTGCATTGTACTGTGTGAAAATATTACTATTTATGTACAAATATTGATATACTCTAAACTTTTGTCAGTACGCAATTCGATAAAGACTTCCGGCTCCTGGGGCTGGTGCGAATATTTCAATGAACCTATGTGACAAACCGTTGGTTTGTGACACACCCTTACGCGTCCCTCGCTCCCTGTGCTCGCCCGATAACTATAGCCTAACCTAAAACCAATCCCTCTTGCTTTCGTTATCCGATAAGGAGGCGACTAATTTCAAATTTGCGAACGTGTCGGATCGGTTGTGAGGTTGCACTAGATTCTTACGAGCGAGCGGAGCGAGCGAGCAACGATTACAATTTCCAAGCTATACATATACCTTATATTGCCTTGCATATATTTCCTGTTATTACCTCAATTTGTCAGCGATTTCGGGCCTTACGTTGCACCGTACTATGTGGAAATATTACTATTTATGTAAAACTATTGATAAACTATACACTTTTGTCTGTATACAATTCGATAAAGACTTCCGGCTCCTGGGGCTGGTGCGAATATTTCAATGACCCTATGTGCCAAACCGTTGGTTTGTGACACACCTTTACGCGACCCTCGCTCGCTGCGCTCGCTTGAAAACTATAGCCTAACCTAAAACCAATATCTCTTACGTTCGCCATTCGATAAGGAGGGGACTAATTTCAAATTTGCGAACGTGTCGGATCGGTTGGGAGGTTGGACTAGATTCTTACGAGCGAGCGGAGCGAGCGAGCAACGATTACAATTTCCAAGATATACATATACCTTATATTGCCATGCATATATTTCCTGTTATTACCTCAATTTGTCAGCGATTCGGAACTCACGTTGCACTGTACTGTGTGAAAATATTACTATTTATGTAAAACTATTGATAAACTGTAAACTTTTGTCAGTAGGCAACGCGATAAAGACTTCCGACTCCTCGGGATGGTGCGAATATTTCAATGTCCCTAAGTGCCAAACCGTTGGTTTGTGACACACCATTACGCGATCCTCGCTCGCTGCGCTCGCTTGAAAACTATAGCCTAACCTAAAACCAATATCTCTTACGTTCGCCATTCGATAAGCAGGGGACTAATTTCAAATTTGCGAACGTGCCGGATCGGTTGGGAGGTTGGACTAGATTCTTACGAGCGAGCGGAGCGAGCGAGCAACGATTACAATTTCCAAGCTATACATATACCTTATATTGCCTTGCATATATTTCCTGTTATTACCTCAATTTGTCAGCGATTTCGGACCTCACGTTGCACTGTACTGTGTGAAAATATTACTATTTATGTACAAATATTGATATACTGTAAACTTTTGTCTGTAGGCAATTCGATAAAGACTTCCGGCTCCTGGGGCTGGTGCGAATATTTCAATGACCCTATGTGACAATCCGTTGGTTTGTGACACACCCTTACGCGTCCCTCGCTCCCTGTGCTCGCCCGATAACTATAGCCTAACCTAAGACCAAACCCTCTTGCGTTCGTTATCCGATAAGGAGGCGACTAATTTCAAATTTGCGAACGTGTCGGATCGGTTGTGACGTTGGACTAGATTCTTACGAGCGAGCGGAGCGAGCGAGCAACGATTACAATTTCCAAGCTATACATATACCTTATATTGCCTTGCATATATTTCCTGTTATTACCTCAATTTGTCAGCGATTTCGGACCTTACGTTGCACCGTACTATATGGAAATACTACTATTTATGTAAAACTATTGATAAACTGTAAACTTTTGTCAGTAGGCAACGCGATAAAGACTTCCGACTCCTCGGGCTGGTGCGAATATTTCAATGTCCCTATGTGCCAAACCGTTGGTTTGTGACACACCTTTACGCGACCCTCGCCCGCTGCGCTCGCTTGAAAACTATAGCCTAACCTAAAACCAATATCTCTTACGTTCGCCATTCGATAAGGAGGGGACTAATTTCAAATTTGCGAACGTGTCGGATCGGTTGGGAGGTTGGACTAGATTCTTACGAGCGAGCGGACCGAGCGAGCAACGATTACAATTTCCAAGCTATACATATACCTTATATTGCCTTGCTCATATTTCCTGTTATTACCTTAATTTGTCAGCGATTTCGGACCTCACGTTGCAACTGTACTATGTGGAAATATAACTATTTATGTAAAACTATTGATAAACTGTAAACTTTTGTCAGTAGGCAACTCGATAAAGACTTCCTACTCCTCGGGCAGGTGCGAATATTTCAATGTCCCTATGTGCCAAACCGATGATTTGTGACACACCTTTATGCGTCCCCCGCTCGCTGCGCACGATCGATAACTATAGCCTAACCTAAAACCAATCCCTCTTCTGTTCGTTATCCGATAAGGAGGTGACTAATTTCAAATTTGCGAACGTGTCAGATCGGTTGTGAGGTTGCACTAGATTCTTACGAGCGAGGGGAGCGAGCGATCAACGATTACAATTTCCAAGCTATACATATACCTTATATTGCCTTGCATACATTTCCTGTTATTACCTGAATTTGTCAGCGATTTCGGACCTCACGTTGCATTGTACTGTGTGAAAATATTACTATTTATGTACAAATATTGATATACTGTAAACTTTTGTCTGTAGGCAATTCGATAAAGACTTCCGGCTCCTGGGGCTGGTGCGAATACTTCAATGACCCTATGTGACAAACCGTTGGTTTGTGACACACCCTTACGCGTCCCTCGCTCCCTGTTCTCGCCCGATAACTATAGCCTAACCTAAGACCAATCCCTCTTGCGTTCGTTATCCGATAAGGAGGCGACTAATTTCAAATTTGCGAACGTGTCGGATCGGTTGTGAGGTTGGACTAGATTCTTACGAGCGAGCGGAGCGAGCGAGCAACGATTACAATATCCAAGCTATACATATACCTTATGGTGCCGTGCATATATTTCCTGTTATTACCTTAATTTGTCAGCGATTTCGGACCTCACGTTGCAACTGTACTATGTGGAAATATAACTATTTATGTAAAACTATTGATAAACTGTAAACTTTTGTCAGTAGGCAACTCGATAAAGACTTCCTACTCCTCGGGCAGGTGCGAATATTTCAATGTCCCTATGTGCCAAACCGATGATTTGTGACACACCTTTATGCGTCCCCCGCTCGCTGCGCACGATCGATAACTATAGCCTAACCTAAAACCAATCCCTCTTGTGTTCGTTGTCCGATAAGGAGGCGACTAATTTCATATTTGCGAACGTGTCGGATCGGTTGTGAGGTTCCACTAGATTCTTACGAGCGAGGGGAGCGAGCGATCAACGATTACAATTTGCAAGCTATACATATATCTTATATTGTCCTGCATATATTTCCTATTATTACCTCAATTTGTCAGCGATTTCGGACCTCACGTTGCAACTGTACTATGTGGAAATATTACTATTTATGTAAAACTATTGATAAACTGTAAACTTTTGTGAGTAGGCAACTCGATAAAGACTTCCTACTCCTCGGGCAGGTGCGAATATTTCAATGTCGCTATGTGCCAAACCGATGATTTGTGACACACCTTTATGCGTCCCTCGCTCGCTGCGCTCGATCGATAACTATAGCCTAACCTAAAACCAATCCCTCTTGTGTTCGTTATCCGATAAGGAGGTGACTATTTTCAAATTTGCGAACGTGTCAGATCGGTTGTGAGGTTGCACTAGATTTTTACGAGCGAGGGGAGCGAGCGAGCAACGATTACAATTTCCAAGCTATACATATACCTTATATTGCCTTGCATATATTTCCTGTTATTACCTCAATTTGTCAGCGATTTCGGACCTCACGTTGCATTGTACTGTGTGAAAATATTACTATTTATGTACAAATATTGATATACTCTAAACTTTTGTCAGTACGCAATTCGATAAAGACTTCCGGCTCCTGGGGCTGGTGCGAATATTTCAATGAACCTATGTGACAAACCGTTGGTTTGTGACACACCCTTACGCGTCCCTCGCTCCCTGTGCTCGCCCGATAACTATAGCCTAACCTAAAACCAATCCCTCTTGCTTTCGTTATCCGATAAGGAGGCGACTAATTTCAAATTTGCGAACGTGTCGGATCGGTTGTGAGGTTGCACTAGATTCTTACGAGCGAGCGGAGCGAGCGAGCAACGATTACAATTTCCAAGCTATACATATACCTTATATTGCCTTGCATATATTTCCTGTTATTACCTCAATTTGTCAGCGATTTCGGGCCTTACGTTGCACTGTACTATGTGGAAATAATACTATTTATGTAAAACTATTGATAAACTATACACTTTTGTCTGTATACAATTCGATAAAGACTTCCGGCTCCTCGGGCTGGTGCGAATATTTCAATGACCCTAAGTGCCAAACCGTTGGTTTGTGACACACCTTTACGCGACCCTCGCTCGCTGCGCTCGCTTGAAAACTATAGCCTAACCTAAAACCAATATCTCTTACGTTCGCCATTCGATAAGGAGGGGACTAATTTCAAATTTGCGAACGTGTCGGATCGGTTGGGAGGTTGGACTAGATTCTTACGAGCGAGCGGAGCGAGCGAGCAACGATTACAATTTCCAAGATATACATATACCTTATATTGCCATGCATATATTTCCTGTTATTACCTCAATTTGTCAGCGATTCGGAACTCACGTTGCACTGTACTGTGTGAAAATATTACTATTTATGTACAAATATTGATATACTGTAAACTTTTGTCAGTACGCAATTCGATGAAGACTTCCGGCTCCTGGGGCTGGTGCGAATATTTCAATGACCCTAAGTGCCAAACCGTTGGTTTGTGACACACCTTTACGCGACCCTCGCTCGCTGCGCTCGCTTGAAAACTATAGCCTAACCTAAAACCAATATCTCTTACGTTCGCCATTCGATAAGGAGGGGACTAATTTCAAATTTGCGAACGTGTCGGATCGGTTGGGAGGTTGGACTAGATTCTTACGAGCGAGCGGAGCGAGCGAGCAACGATTACAATTTCCAAGATATACATATATCTTATATTGTCCTGCATATATTTCCTATTATTACCTCAATTTGTCAGCGATTTCGGACCTCACGTTGCACTGTACTGTGTGAAAATATTACTATTTATGTACAAATATTGATATACTGTAAACTTTTGTCAGTACGCAATTCGATAAGGACTTCCGGCTCCTGGGGCTGGTGCGAATATTTCAATGACCCTATGTGACAAACCGTTGGTTTGTGACACACCCTTACGCGTCCCTCGCTCCCTGTGCTCGCCCGATAACTATAGCCTAACCTAAAACCAATCCCTCTTGCGTTCGTTATCCGATAAGGAGGCGACTAATTTCAAATTTGCGAACGTGTCGGATCGGTTGTGAGGTTGGACTAGATTCTTACGAGCGAGCGGAGCGAGCGAGCAACGATTACAATTTCCAAGCTATACATATACCTTATATTGCCTTGCATATATTTCCTGTTATTACCTCAATTTGTCAGCGATTTCGGACCTTACGTTGCACCGTACTATGTGGAAATATTACTATTTATGTAAAACTATTGATAAACTGTAAACTTTTGTCAGTAGGCAACGCGATAAAGTCTTCCGACTCCTCGGGCTGGTGCGAATATTTCAATGTCCCTAAGTGCCAAACCGTTGGTTTGTGACACACCTTTACGCGACACTCGCTCGCTGCGCTCGCTTGAAAACTATGGCCTAACCTAAAACCAATATCTCTTACGTTCGCCATTCCATAAGGAGGGTACTAATTTCAAATTTGCGAACGTGCCGGATCGGTTGGGAGGTTGGACTAGATTCTTACGAGCGAGCGGAGCGAGCGAGTAACGATTACAATTTCCAAGCTATACATATACCTTATGGTGCCGTGCATATATTTCCTGTTATTACCTTAATTTGTCAGCGATTTCGGACCTCACGATGCAACTGTACTATGTGGAAATATTACTATTTATGTAAAACTATTGATAAACTGTAAACGTTTGTCAGTAGGCAACTCGATAAAGACTTCCTACTCCTCGGGCAGGTGCGAATATTTTAATGACCCTATGTGACAAACCGTTGGTTTGTGACACACCCTTACGCGTCCCTCGCTCCCTGTGCTCGCCCGATAACTATAGCCTAACCTAAAACCAATCCCTCTTGCTTTCGTTATCCGATAAGGAGGCGACTAATTTCAAATTTGCGAACGTGTCGGATCGGTTGTGAGGTTGGACTAGATTCTTACGAGCGAGCGGAGCGAGCGAGCAACGATTACAATTTCCAAGCTATACATATACCTTATATTGCCTTGCATATATTTCCTGTTATTACCTCAATTTGTCAGCGATTTCGGACCTTACGTTGCACCGTACTATGTGGAAATATTACTATTTATGTAAAACTATTGATAAACTGTAAACTTTTGTCAGTAGGCAACGCGATAAAGACTTCCGACTCCTCGGGCTGGTGCGAATATTTCAATGTCCCTACGTGCCAAACCGTTGGTTTGTGACACACCCTTACGCGTCCCTCGCTCCCTGTGCTCGCCCGATAACTATAGCCTAACCTAAAACCAATCCCTCTTGCGTTCGTTATCCGATAAGGAGGCGACTAATTTCAAATTTGCGAACGTGTCGGATCGGTTGTGAGGTTGGACTAGATTCTTACGAGCGAGCGGAGCGAGCGAGCAACGATTACAATTTCCAAGCTATACATATACCTTATATTGCCTTGCATATATTTCCTGTTATTACCTCAATTTGTCAGCGATTTCGGACCTTACGTTGCACCGTACTATGTGGAAATATTACTATTTATGTAAAACTATTGATAAACTGTAAACTTTTGTCAGTAGGCAACGCGATAAAGTCTTCCGACTCCTCGGGCTGGTGCGAATATTTCAATGTCCCTAAGTGCCAAACCGTTGGTTTGTGACACACCTTTACGCGACACTCGCTCGCTGCGCTCGCTTGAAAACTATGGCCTAACCTAAAACCAATATCTCTTACGTTCGCCATTCCATAAGGAGGGTACTAATTTCAAATTTGCGAACGTGCCGGATCGGTTGGGAGGTTGGACTAGATTCTTACGAGCGAGCGGAGCGAGCGAGTAACGATTACAATTTCCAAGCTATACATATACCTTATGGTGCCGTGCATATATTTCCTGTTATTACCTTAATTTGTCAGCGATTTCGGACCTCACGATGCAACTGTACTATGTGGAAATATTACTATTTATGTAAAACTATTGATAAACTGTAAACGTTTGTCAGTAGGCAACTCGATAAAGACTTCCTACTCCTCGGGCAGGTGCGAATATTTCAATGACCCTATGTGACAAACCGTTGGTTTGTGACACACCCTTACGCGTCCCTCGCTCCCTGTGCTCGCCCGATAACTATAGCCTAACCTAAAACCAATCCCTCTTGCTTTCGTTATCCGATAAGGAGGCGACTAATTTCAAATTTGCGAACGTGTCGGATCGGTTGTGAGGTTGGACTAGATTCTTACGAGCGAGCGGAGCGAGCGAGCAACGATTACAATTTCCAAGCTATACATATACCTTATATTGCCTTGCATATATTTCCTGTTATTACCTCAATTTGTCAGCGATTTCGGACCTTACGTTGCACCGTACTATGTGGAAATATTACTATTTATGTAAAACTATTGATAAACTGTAAACTTTTGTCAGTAGGCAACGCGATAAAGACTTCCGACTCCTCGGGCTGGTGCGAATATTTCAATGTCCCTACGTGCCAAACCGTTGGTTTGTGACACACCCTTACGCGTCCCTCGCTCCCTGTGCTCGCCCGATAACTATAGCCTAACCTAAGACCAATCCCTCTTGTGTTCGTTATCCGATAAGGAGGCGACTAATTTCAAATTTGCGAACGTGTCGGATCGGTTGTGAGGTTGGACTAGATTCTTACGAGCGAGCGGAGCGAGCGAGCAACGATTACAATTTCCAAGCTATACATATACCTTATGGTGCCATGCATATATTTCCTGTTGTTACCTTAATTTGTCAGCGATTTCGGACCTCACGTTGCAACTGTACTATGTGGAAATATTACTATTTATGTAAAACTATTGATAAACTGTAAACTTTCGTCAGTAGGCAACTCGATAAAGACTTCCTACTCCTCGGGCAGGTGCGAATATTTCAATGTCCCTATGTGCCAAACCGTTGGTTTGTGACACACCTTGACGCGAGCCTCCCTCGCTACGCTCGCTTGAAAACTATAACCTAACCTAAAACCAATATCTCTTACGTTCGCCATTCGATAAGGAGGGGACTAATTTCAAATTTGCGAACGTGTCGTATCGGTTGGGAGGTTGGACTAGATTCTTACGAGCGAGCGGAGCGAGCGAGCAACGATTACAATTTCCAAGCTATACATATACCTTATATTGCCTTGCATATATTTCCTGTTATTACCTCAATTTGTCAGCGATTTCGGACCTTACGTTGCACCGTGCTATGTGGAAATATTACTATTTATGTAAAACTATTGATAAACTGTAAACTTTTGTCAGTAGGCAACGCGATAAAGACTTCGGACTCCTCGGGCTGGTGCGAATATTTCAATGTCCCTAAGTGCCAAACCGTTGGTTTGTGACACACCTTTACGCGACCCTCGCTCGCTGCGCTCGCTTGAGAACTATAGCCTAACCTAAAACCAATATCTCTTACGTTCGCCATTCGATAAGGAGGGGACTAATTTCAAATTTGCGAACGTGTCGGATCGGTTGGGAGGTTGGACTAGATTCTTACGAACGAGCGGAGCGAGCGAGCAACGATTACAATTTCCAAGCTATACATATACCTTATATTGCCTTGCATATATCTCCTGTTATTACCTCAATTTGTCAGCGATTTCGGACCTCACGTTCCACTGTACTGTGTGAAAATATTACTATTTATGTACAAATATTGATATACTGTAAACTTTTGTCTGTAGGCAATTCGATAAAGACTTCCGGCTCCTGGGGCTGTTGCGAATATTTCAATGACCCTATCTGACAAACCGTTGGTTTGTGACACACCCTTACGCGTCCCTCGCTCACTGTGCTCGCCCGATAACTATAGCCTAACCTAAAACCAATCCCTCTTGCGTTCGTTATCCGATAAGGAGGCGACTAATTTCAAATTTGCGAACGTGTCGGATCGGTTGTGAGGTTGGATTAGATTCTTACGAGCGAGCGCAGCGACCGAGCAACGATTACAATTTCCAAGCTATACATATACCTTATGGTGCCGTGCATATATTTCCTGTTATTACCTTAATTTGTCAGCGATTTCGGACCGCACGTTGCAACTGTACTATGTGGAAATATTACTATTTATGTAAAACTATTGATAAACTGTAAACTTTTGCAGTAGGCAACGCGATAAAGACTTCCGACTCCTCGGGCTGGTGCGAATATTTCAATGTCCCTAAGTGCCAAACCGTTGGTTTGTGACACACCTTTACGCGACCCTCGCTCGCTGCGCTCGCTTGAAAACTATAGCCTAACCTAAAACCAATATCTCTTACGTTCGCCATTCGATAAGGAGGGGACTAATTTCAAATTTGCGAACGTGTCGGATCGGTTGGGAGGTTGGACTAGATTCTTACGAGCGAGCGGAGCGAGCGAGTAACGATTACAATTTCCAAGCTATACATATACCGTATGGTGCCGTGCATATATTTCCTGTTATTACCTTAATTTGTCAGCGATTTCGGACCTCACGATGCAACTGTACTATGTGGAAATATTACTATTTATGTAAAACTATTGATAAACTGTAAACTTTTGTCAGTAGGCAACTCGATAAAGACTTCCTACTCCTCGGGCAGGTGCGAATATTTCAATGTCCCTATGTGCCAAACCGATGATTTGTGACATACCTCTATGCGTCCTTCGCTCGCTGCGCTCGCTCGATAACTATAGCCTAACCTAAAACCAATCCCTCTCGTGTTCGTTATCCGATAAGGAGGCGACTAATTTCAAATTTGCGAACGTGTCGAATCGGTTGTGAGGTTGCACTAGATTCTTACGAGCGAGGGGAGCGAGAGATCAACTATTACAATTTCCAAGCTATACATATATCTTATATTGTCCTGCATATATTTCCTATTATTACCTCAATTTGTCAGCGATTTCGGACCTCACGTTGCATTGTACTGTGTGAAAATATTACTATTCATGTACAAATATTGATATACTGTAAACTTTTGTCAGTACGCAATTCGATAAAGACTTCCGGCTCCTGGGGCTGGTGCGAATATTTCAATGACCCTATGTGACAAACCGTTGGTTTGTGACACACCCTTACGCGTCCCTCGCTCCCTGTGCTCGCCAGATAACTATAGGCTAACCTAAAACCAATCCCTCTTGCTTTCGTTATCGGATAAGGAGGGGACTAACTTCAAATTTGCGAACGTGTCGGATCGGTTGTGAGGTTGGACTAGATTCTTACGAGCGAGCGGAGCGAGCGAGCAACGATTACAATTTCCAAGCTATACATATACCTTATATTGCCTTGCATATATTTCCTGTTATTACCTCAATTTGTCAGCGATTTCGGACCTTACGTTGCACCGTACTATGTGGAAATATTACTATTTATGTAAAACTATTGATAAACTGTAAACTTTTGTCAGTAGGCAACGCGATAAAGACTTCCGACTCCTCGGGCTGGTGCGAATATTTCAATGTCCCTAAGTGCCAAACCGTTGGTTTGTGACACACCTTTACGCGACCCTCGCTCGCTGCGCTCGCTTGAAAACTATAGCCTAACCTAAAACCAATATCTCTTACGTTCGCCATTCGATAAGGAGGGGACTAATTTCAAATTTGCGAACGTGTCGGATCGGTTGGGAGGTTGGACTAGATTCTTACGAGCGAGCGGAGCGAGCGAGTAACGATTACAATTTCCAAGCTATACATATACCGTATGGTGCCGTGCATATATTTCCTGTTATTACCTTAATTTGTCAGCGATTTCGGATCTCACGATGCAACTGTACTATGTGGAAATATTACTATTTATGTAAAACTGTTGATAAACTGTAAACTTTTGTCAGTAGGCAACTCGATAAAGACTTCCTACTCCTCGGGCAGGTGCGAATATTTCAATGTCCCTATGTGCCAAACCGATGATTTGTGACATACCTTTATGCGTCCCTCGCTCGCTGCGCTCGCTCGATAACTATAGCCTAACCTAAAACCAATCCCTCTCGTGTTCGTTATCCGATAAGGAGGCGACTAATTTCAAATTTGCGAACGTGTCGAATCGGTTGTGAGGTTGCACTAGATTCTTACGAGCGAGGGGAGCGAGAGATCAACGATTACAATTTCCAAGCTATACATATATCTTATATTGTCCTGCATATATTTCCTATTATTACCTCAATTTGTCAGCGATTTCGGACCTCACGTTGCATTGTACTGTGTGAAAATATTACTATTTATGTACAAATATTGATATACTGTAAACTTTTGTCAGTACGCAATTCGATAAAGACTTCCGGCTCCTGGGGCTGGTGCGAATATTTCAATGACCCTATGTGACAAACCGTTGGTTTGTGACACACCCTTACGCGTCCCTCGCTCCCTGTGCTCGCCAGATAACTATAGCCTAACCTAAAACCAATCCCTCTTGCTTTCGTTATCCGATAAGGAGGGGACTAACTTCAAATTTGCGAACGTGTCGGATCGGTTGTGAGGTTGGACTAGATTCTTACGAGCGAGCGGAGCGAGCGAGCAACGATTACAATTTCCAAGCTATACATATACCTTATATTGCCTTGCATATATTTCCTGTTATTACCTCAATTTGTCAGCGATTTCGGACCTTACGTTGCACCGTACTATGTGGAATTATTACTATTTATGTAAAACTATTGATAAACTGTAAACTTTTGTCAGTAGGCAACGCGATAAAGACTTCCGACTCCTCGGGCTGGTGCGAATATTTCAATGTCCCTAAGTGCCAAACCGATGATTTGTGACATACCTTTATGCGTCCCTCGCTCGCTGCGCTCGATCGATAACTATAGCCTAACCTAAAACCAATCCCTCTCGTGTTCGTTATCCGATAAGGAGGCGACTAATTTCAAATTTGCGAACGTGTCGGATCGGTTGTGAGGTTGGACTAGATTCTTACGAGCGAGCGGAGCGAGCGAGCAACGATTACAATTTCCAAGCTATACATATACCTTATATTGCCTTGCATATATTTCCTGTTATTACCTCAATTTGTCAGCGATTTCGGACCTTACGTTGCACCGTACTATGTGGAAATATTACTATTTATGTAAAACTATTGATAAACTGTAAACTTTTGTCAGTAGGCAACGCGATAAAGACTTCCGACTCCTCGGGCTGGTGCGAATATTTCAATGTCCCTACGTGCCAAACCGTTGGTTTGTGACACACCCTTACGCGTCCCTCGCTCCCTGTGCTCGCCCGATAACTATAGCCTAACCTAAGACCAATCCCTCTTGTGTTCGTTATCCGATAAGGAGGCGACTAATTTCAAATTTGCGAACGTGTCGGATCGGTTGTGAGGTTGGACTAGATTCTTACGAGCGAGCGGAGCGAGCGAGCAACGATTACAATTTCCAAGCTATACATATACCTTATGGTGCCATGCATATATTTCCTGTTATTACCTTAATTTGTCAGCGATTTCGGACCTCACGTTGCAACTGTACTATGTGGAAATATTACTATTTATGTAAAACTATTGATAAACTGTAAACTTTCGTCAGTAGGCAACTCGATAAAGACTTCCTACTCCTCGGGCAGGTGCGAATATTTCAATGTCCCTATGTGCCAAACCGTTGGTTTGTGACACACCTTGACGCGAGCCTCCCTCGCTACGCTCGCTTGAAAACTATAGCCTAACCTAAAACCAATATCTCTTACGTTCGCCATTCGATAAGGAGGGGACTAATTTCAAATTTGCGAACGTGTCGTATCGGTTGGGAGGTTGGACTAGATTCTTACGAGCGAGCGGAGCGAGCGAGCAACGATTACAATTTCCAAGCTATACATATACCTTATATTGCCTTGCATATATTTCCTGTTATTACCTCAATTTGTCAGCGATTTCGGACCTTACGTTGCACCGTGCTATGTGGAAATATTACTATTTATGTAAAACTATTGATAAACTGTAAACTTTTGTCAGTAGGCAACGCGATAAAGACTTCGGACTCCTCGGGCTGGTGCGAATATTTCAATGTCCCTAAGTGCCAAACCGTTGGTTTGTGACACACCTTTACGCGACCCTCGCTCGCTGCGCTCGCTTGAGAACTATAGCCTAACCTAAAACCAATATCTCTTACGTTCGCCATTCGATAAGGAGGGGACTAATTTCAAATTTGCGAACGTGTCGGATCGGTTGGGAGGTTGGACTAGATTCTTACGAACGAGCGGAGCGAGCGAGCAACGATTACAATTTCCAAGCTATACATATACCTTATATTGCCTTGCATATATCTCCTGTTATTACCTCAATTTGTCAGCGATTTCGGACCTCACGTTCCACTGTACTGTGTGAAAATATTACTATTTATGTACAAATATTGATATACTGTAAACTTTTGTCTGTAGGCAATTCGATAAAGACTTCCGGCTCCTGGGGCTGTTGCGAATATTTCAATGACCCTATCTGACAAACCGTTGGTTTGTGACACACCCTTACGCGTCCCTCGCTCACTGTGCTCGCCCGATAACTATAGCCTAACCTAAAACCAATCCCTCTTGCGTTCGTTATCTGATAAGGAGGCGACTAATTTCAAATTTGCGAACGTGTCGGATCGGTTGTGAGGTTGGACTAGATTCTTACGAGCGAGCGCAGCGAGCGAGCAACGATTACAATTTCCAAGCTATACATATACCTTATGGTGCCGTGCATATATTTCCTGTTATTACCTTAATTTGTCAGCGATTTCGGACCTCACGTTGCAACTGTACTATGTGGAAATATTACTATTTATGTAAAACTATTGATAAACTGTAAACTTTCGTCAGTAGGCAACTCGATAAAGACTTCCTACTCCTCGGGCAGGTGCGAATATTTCAATGTCCCTATGTGCCAAACCGTTGGTTTGTGACACACCTTTACGCGAGCCTCGCTCGCTGCGCTCGCTTGAAAACTATAGCCTAACCTAAAACCAATATCTCTTACGTTCGCCATTCGATAAGGAGGGGACTAATTTCAAATTTGCGAACGTGTCGTATCGGTTGGGAGGTTGGACTAGATTCTTACGAGCGAGCGCAGCGAGCGAGCAACGATTACAATTTCCAAGCTATACATATACCTTATGGTGCCGTGCATATATTTCCTGCTATTACCTTAATGTGTCAGCGATTTCGGACCTCACGTTGCAACTGTACTATGTGGAAATATTACTATTTATGTAAAACTATTGATAAACTGTAAACTTTTGTCAGTAGGCAACGCGATAAAGACTTCCGACTCCTCGGGCTGGTGCGAATATTTCAATGTCCCTAAGTGCCAAACCGTTGGTTTGTGACACACCTTGACGCGACCCTCGCTCGCTACGCTCGCTTGAAAACTATAGCCTAACCTAAAACCAATATCTCTTACGTTCGCCATTCGATAAGGAGGGGACTAATTTCAAATTTGCGAACGTGTCGGATCGGTTGGGAGGTTGGACTAGATTCTTACGAGCGAGCGGAGCGAGCGAGTAACGATTACAATTTCCAAGCTATACATATACCTTATGGTGCCGTGCATATATTTCCTGTTATTACCTTAATTTGTCAGCGATTTCGGACCTCACGATGCAACTGTACTATGTGGAAATATTACTATTTATGTACAAATATTGATATACTGTAAACTTTTGTCTGTAGGCAATTCGATAAAGACTTCCGGCTCCTGGGGCTGTTGCGAATATTTCAATGACCCTATCTGACAAACCGTTGGTTTGTGACACACCCTTACGCGTCCCTCGCTCACTGTGCTCGCCCGATAACTATAGCCTAACCTAAAACCAATCCCTCTTGCGTTCGTTATCCGATAAGGAGGCGACTAATTTCAAATTTGCGAACGTGTCGGATCGGTTGTGAGGTTGGACTAGATTCTTTCGAGCGAGCGCAGCGACCGAGCAACGATTACAATTTCCAAGCTATACATATACCTTATGGTGCCGTGCATATATTTCCTGTTATTACCTTAATTTGTCAGCGATTTCGGACCGCACGTTGCAACTGTACTATGTGGAAATATTACTATTTATGTAAAACTATTGATAAACTGTAAACTTTTGCAGTAGGCAACGCGATAAAGACTTCCGACTCCTCGGGCTGGTGCGAATATTTCAATGTCCCTAAGTGCCAAACCGTTGGTTTGTGACACACCTTTACGCGACCCTCGCTCGCTGCGCTCGCTTGAAAACTATAGCCTAACCTAAAACCAATATCTCTTACGTTCGCCATTCGATAAGGAGGGGACTAATTTCAAATTTGCGAACGTGTCGGATCGGTTGGGAGGTTGGACTAGATTCTTACGAGCGAGCGGAGCGAGCGAGTAACGATTACAATTTCCAAGCTATACATATACCGTATGGTGCCGTGCATATATTTCCTGCTATTACCTTAATTTGTCAGCGATTTCGGACCTCACGATGCAACTGTACTATGTGGAAATATTACTATTTATGTAAAACTATTGATAAACTGTAAACTTTTGTCAGTAGGCAACTCGATAAAGACTTCCTACTCCTCGGGCAGGTGCGAATATTTCAATGTCCCTATGTGCCAAACCGATGATTTGTGACATACCTTTATGCGTCCCTCGCTCGCTGCGCTCGATCGATAACTATAGCCTAACCTAAAACCAATCCCTCTCGTGTTCGTTATCCGATAAGGAGGCGACTAATTTCAAATTTGCGAACGTGTCGAATCGGTTGTGAGGTTGCACTAGATTCTTACGAGCGAGGGGAGCGAGAGATCAACTATTACAATTTCCAAGCTATACATATATCTTATATTGTCCTGCATATATTTCCTATTATTACCTCAATTTGTCAGCGATTTCGGACCTCACGTTGCATTGTACTGTGTGAAAATATTACTATTCATGTACAAATATTGATATACTGTAAACTTTTGTCAGTACGCAATTCGATAAAGACTTCCGGCTCCTGGGGCTGGTGCGAATATTTCAATGACCCTATGTGACAAACCGTTGGTTTGTGACACACCCTTACGCGTCCCTCGCTCCCTGTGCTCGCCAGATAACTATAGGCTAACCTAAAACCAATCCCTCTTGCTTTCGTTATCGGATAAGGAGGGGACTAACTTCAAATTTGCGAACGTGTCGGATCGGTTGTGAGGTTGGACTAGATTCTTACGAGCGAGCGGAGCGAGCGAGCAACGATTACAATTTCCAAGCTATACATATACCTTATATTGCCTTGCATATATTTCCTGTTATTACCTCAATTTGTCAGCGATTTCGGACCTTACGTTGCACCGTACTATGTGGAAATATTACTATTTATGTAAAACTATTGATAAACTGTAAACTTTTGTCAGTAGGCAACGCGATAAAGACTTCCGACTCCTCGGGCTGGTGCGAATATTTCAATGTCCCTAAGTGCCAAACCGTTGGTTTGTGACACACCTTTACGCGACCCTCGCTCGCTGCGCTCGCTTGAAAACTATAGCCTAACCTAAAACCAATATCTCTTACGTTCGCCATTCGATAAGGAGGGGACTAATTTCAAATTTGCGAACGTGTCGGATCGGTTGGGAGGTTGGACTAGATTCTTACGAGCGAGCGGAGCGAGCGAGTAACGATTACAATTTCCAAGCTATACATATACCGTATGGTGCCGTGCATATATTTCCTGTTATTACCTTAATTTGTCAGCGATTTCGGATCTCACGATGCAACTGTACTATGTGGAAATATTACTATTTATGTAAAACTGTTGATAAACTGTAAACTTTTGTCAGTAGGCAACTCGATAAAGACTTCCTACTCCTCGGGCAGGTGCGAATATTTCAATGTCCCTATGTGCCAAACCGATGATTTGTGACATACCTCTATGCGTCCTTCGCTCGCTGCGCTCGCTCGATAACTATAGCCTAACCTAAAACCAATCCCTCTCGTGTTCGTTATCCGATAAGGAGGCGACTAATTTCAAATTTGCGAACGTGTCGAATCGGTTGTGAGGTTGCACTAGATTCTTACGAGCGAGGGGAGCGAGAGATCAACGATTACAATTTCCAAGCTATACATATATCTTATATTGTCCTGCATATATTTCCTATTATTACCTCAATTTGTCAGCGATTTCGGACCTCACGTTGCATTGTACTGTGTGAAAATATTACTATTTATGTACAAATATTGATATACTGTAAACTTTTGTCAGTACGCAATTCGATAAAGACTTCCGGCTCCTGGGGCTGGTGCGAATATTTCAATGACCCTATGTGACAAACCGTTGGTTTGTGACACACCCTTACGCGTCCCTCGCTCCCTGTGCTCGCCAGATAACTATAGCCTAACCTAAAACCAATCCCTCTTGCTTTCGTTATCCGATAAGGAGGGGACTAACTTCAAATTTGCGAACGTGTCGGATCGGTTGTGAGGTTGGACTAGATTCTTACGAGCGAGCGGAGCGAGCGAGCAACGATTACAATTTCCAAGCTATACATATACCTTATATTGCCTTGCATATATTTCCTGTTATTACCTCAATTTGTCAGCGACTTCGGACCTTACGTTGCACCGTACTATGTGGAATTATTACTATTTATGTAAAACTATTGATAAACTGTAAACTTTTGTCAGTAGGCAACGCGATAAAGACTTCCGACTCCTCGGGCTGGTGCGAATATTTCAATGTCCCTAAGTGCCAAACCGTTGGTTTGTGACACACCTTTACGCGACCCTCGCTCGCTGCGCTCGCTTGAAAACTATAGCCTAACCTAAAACCAATATCTCTCACGTTCGCCATTCGATAAGGAGGGGACTAATTTCAAATTTGCGAACGTGTCGGATCGGTTGGGAGGTTGGACTAGATTCTTACGAGCGAGCGGAGCGAGCGAGCAACGATTACAATTTCCAAGCTATACATATACCTTATATTGCCTTGCATATATTTCCTGTTATTACCTCAATTTGTCAGCGATTTCGGACCTTACGTTGCACCGTACTATGTGGAAATATTAGTATTTATGTAAAACTATTGATAAACTGTAAACTTTCGTCAGTAGGCAACTCGATAAAGACTTCCTACTCCTCGGGCAGGTGCGAATATTTCAATGTCCCTATGTGCCAAACCGTTGGTTTGTGACACACCTTTACGCGAGCCTCGCTCGCTGCGCTCGCTTGAAAACTATAGCCTAACCTAAAACCAATATCTCTTACGTTCGCCATTCGATAAGGAGGGGACTAATTTCAAATTTGCGAACGTGTCGTATCGGTTGGGAGGTTGGACTAGATTCTTACGAGCGAGCGGAGCGAGCGAGCAACGATTACAATTTCCAAGCTATACATATACCTTATATTGCCTTGCATATATTTCCTGTTATTACCTCAATTTGTCAGCGATTTCGGACCTTACGTTGCACCGTGCTATGTGGAAATATTACTATTTATGTAAAACTATTGATAAACTGTAAACTTTTGTCAGTAGGCAACGCGATAAAGACTTCCGACTCCTCGGGCTGGTGCGAATATTTCAATGTCCCTAAGTGCCAAACCGTTGGTTTGTGACACACCTTTACGCGACCCTCGCTCGCTGCGCTCGCTTGAGAACTATAGCCTAACCTAAAACCAATATCTCTTACGTTCGCCATTCGATAAGGAGGGGACTAATTTCAAATTTGCGAACGTGTCGGATCGGTTGTGAGGTTGCACTAGATTCTTACGAGCGAGGGGAGCGAGCGATCAACGATTACAATTTCCAAGCTATACATATATCTTATATTGTCCTGCATATATTTCCTATTATTACCTCAATTTGTCAGCGATTTCGGACCTCACGTTGCACTGTACTGTGTGAAAATATTACTATTTATGTACAAATATTGATATAGTGTAAACTTTTGTCAGTACGCAATTCGATAAAGACTTCCGGCTCCTGGGGCTGGTGCGAATATTTCAATGACCCTATGTGACAAACCGTTGGTTTGTGACACACCCTTACGCGTCCCTCGCTCACTGTGCTCGCCCGATAACTATAGCCTAACCTAAAACCAATCCCTCTTGCGTTCGTTATCCGATAAGGAGGCGACTAATTTCAAATTTGCGAACGTGTCGGATCGGTTGTGAGGTTGGACTAGATTCTTACGAGCGAGCGGAGCGAGCGAGCAACGATTACAATTTCCAAGCTATACATATACCTTATGGTGCCGTGCATATATTTCCTGCTATTACCTTAATGTGTCAGCGATTTCGGACCTCACGTTGCAACTGTACTATGTGGAAATATTACTATTTATGTAAAACTATTGATAAAATGTAAACTTTTGTCAGTAGGCAACGCGATAAAGACTTCCGACTCCTCGGGCTGGTGCGAATATTTCAATGTCCCTATGTGCCAAACCGTTGGTTTGTGACACACCTTTACGCGAGCCTCGCTCGCTGCGCTCGCTTGAAAACTATAGCCTAACCTAAAACCAATATCTCTTACGTTCGCCATTCGATAAGGAGGGGACTAATTTCAAATTTGCGAACGTGTCGTATCGGTTGGGAGGTTGGACTAGATTCTTACGAGCGAGCGGAGCGAGCGAGCAACGATTACAATTTCCAAGCTATACATATACCTTATATTGCCTTGCATATATTTCCTGTTATTACCTCAATTTGTCAGCGATTTCGGACCTTACGTTGCACCGTGCTATGTGGAAATATTACTATTTATGTAAAACTACTGATAAACTGTAAACTTTTGTCAGTAGGCAACGCGATAAAGACTTCCGACTCCTCGGGCTGGTGCGAATATTTCAATGTCCCTAAGTGCCAAACCGTTGGTTTGTGACACACCTTTACGCGACCCTCGCTCGCTGCGCTCGCTTGAGAACTATAGCCTAACCTAAAACCAATATCTCTTACGTTCGCCATTCGATAAGGAGGGGACTAATTTCAAATTTGCGAACGTGTCGGATCGGTTGTGAGGTTGCACTAGATTCTTACGAGCGAGGGGAGCGAGCGATCAACGATTACAATTTCCAAGCTATACATATATCTTATATTGTCCTGCATATATTTCCTATTATTACCTCAATTTGTCAGCGATTTCGGACCTCACGTTGCACTGTACTGTGTGAAAATATTACTATTTATGTACAAATATTGATATAGTGTAAACTTTTGTCAGTACGCAATTCGATAAAGACTTCCGGCTCCTGGGGCTGGTGCGAATATTTCAATGACCCTATGTGACAAACCGTTGGTTTGTGACACACCCTTACGCGTCCCTCGCTCACTGTGCTCGCCCGATAACTATAGCCTAACCTAAAACCAATCCCTCTTGCGTTCGTTATCCGATAAGGAGGCGACTAATTTCAAATTTGCGAACGTGTCGGATCGGTTGTGAGGTTGGACTAGATTCTTACGAGCGAGCGGAGCGAGCGAGCAACGATTACAATTTCCAAGCTATACATATACCTTATGGTGCCGTGCATATATTTCCTGCTATTACCTTAATGTGTCTGCGATTTCGGACCTCACGTTGCAACTGTACTATGTGGAAATATTACTATTTATGTAAAACTATTGATAAAATGTAAACTTTTGTCAGTAGGCAACGCGATAAAGACTTCCGACTCCTCGGGCTGGTGCGAATATTTCAATGTCCCTAAGTGCCAAACCGTTGGTTTGTGACACACCTTTACGCGACCCTCGCTCGCTGTGCTCGCTTGAAAACTATAGCCTAACCTAAAACCAATATCTCTTACGTTCGCCATTCGATAAGGAGGGGACTAATTTCAAATTTGCGAACGTGTCGGATCGGTTGGGAGGTTGGACTAGATTCTTACGAGCGAGCGGAGCGAGCGAGTAACGATTACAATTTCCAAGCTATACATATACCTTATGGTGCCGTGCATATATTTCCTGTTATTACCTTAATTTGTCAGCGATTTCGGACCTCACGATGCAACTGTACTATGTGGAAATATTACTATTTATGTACAAATATTGATATACTGTAAACTTTTGTCTGTAGGCAATTCGATAAAGACTTCCGGCTCCTGGGGCTGTTGCGAATATTTCAATGACCCTATCTGACAAACCGTTGGTTTGTGACACACCCTTACGCGTCCCTCGCTCACTGTGCTCGCCCGATAACTATAGCCTAATCTAAAACCAATCCCTCTTGCGTTCGTTATCCGATAAGGAGGCGACTAATTTCAAATTTGCGAACGTGTCGGATCGGTTGTGAGGTTGGACTAGATTCTTACGAGCGAGCGCAGCGACCGAGCAACGATTACAATTTCCAAGCTATACATATACCTTATGGTGCCGTGCATATATTTCCTGTTATTACCTTAATTTGTCAGCGATTTCGGACCTCACGTTGCAACTGTACTATGTGGAAATATTACTATTTATGTAAAACTATTGATAAACTGTAAACTTTTGCAGTAGGCAACGCGATAAAGACTTCCGACTCCTCGGGCTGGTGCGAATATTTCAATGTCCCTAAGTGCCAAACCGTTGGTTTGTGACACACCTTTACGCGACCCTCGCTCGCTGCGCTCGCTTGAAAACTATAGCCTAACCTAAAACCAATATCTCTTACGTTCGCCATTCGATAAGGAGGGGACTAATTTCAAATTTGCGAACGTGTCGGATCGGTTGGGAGGTTGGACTAGATTCTTACGAGCGAGCGGAGCGAGCGAGTAACGATTACAATTTCCAAGCTATACATATACCGTATGGTGCCGTGCATATATTTCCTGTTATTACCTTAATTTGTCAGCGATTTCGGACCTCACGATGCAACTGTACTATGTGGAAATATTACTATTTATGTAAAACTATTGATAAACTGTAAACTTTTGTCAGTAGGCAACTCGATAAAGACTTCCTACTCCTCGGGCAGGTGCGAATATTTCAATGTCCCTATGTGCCAAACCGATGATTTGTGACATACCTCTATGCGTCCCTCGCTCGCTGCGCTCGCTCGATAACTATAGCCTAACCTAAAACCAATCCCTCTCGTGTTCGTTATCCGATAAGGAGGCGACTAATTTCAAATTTGCGAACGTGTCGAATCGGTTGTGAGGTTGCACTAGATTCTTACGAGCGAGGGGAGCGAGAGATCAACGATTACAATTTCCAAGCTATACATATATCTTATATTGTCCTGCATATATTTCCTATTATTACCTCAATTTGTCAGCGATTTCGGACCTCACGTTGCATTGTACTGTGTGAAAATATTACTATTCATGGACAAATATTGATATACTGTAAACTTTTGTCAGTACGCAATTCGATAAAGACTTCCGGCTCCTGGGGCTGGTGCGAATATTTCAATGACCCTATGTGACAAACCGTTGGTTTGTGACACACCCTTACGCGTCCCTCGCTCCCTGTGCACGCCAGATAACTATAGGCTAACCTAAAACCAATCCCTCTTGCTTTCGTTATCGGATAAGGAGGGGACTAACTTCAAATTTGCGAACGTGTCGGATCGGTTGTGAGGTTGGACTAGATTCTTACGAGCGAGCGGAGCGAGCGAGCAACGATTACAATTTCCAAGCTATACATATACCTTATATTGCCTTGCATATATTTCCTGTTATTACCTCAATTTGTCAGCGATTTCGGACCTTACGTTGCACCGTACTATGTGGAAATATTACTATTTATGTAAAACTATTGATAAACTGTAAACTTTTGTCAGTAGGCAACGCGATAAAGACTTCCGACTCCTCGGGCTGGTGCGAATATTTCAATGTCCCTAAGTGCCAAACCGTTGGTTTGTGACACACCTTTACGCGACCCTCGCTCGCTGCGCTCGCTTGAAAACTATAGCCTAACCTAAAACCAATATCTCTTACGTTCGCCATTCGATAAGGAGGGGACTAATTTCAAATTTGCGAACGTGTCGGATCGGTTGGGAGGTTGGACTAGATTCTTACGAGCGAGCGGAGCGAGCGAGTAACGATTACAATTTCCAAGCTATACATATACCGTATGGTGCCGTGCATATATTTCCTGTTATTACCTTAATTTGTCAGCGATTTCGGACCTCACGATGCAACTGTACTATGTGGAAATATTACTATTTATGTAAAACTATTGATAA
Organism: Bombus terrestris; assembly: GCF_910591885.1. Lineage (NCBI taxonomy): Eukaryota > Metazoa > Arthropoda > Insecta > Hymenoptera > Apidae > Bombus > Bombus terrestris. The sequence continues at coordinate 2,120,975 of NW_025963551.1, read as the reverse complement.
ACTGTAAACTTTTGTCAGTAGGCAACTCGATAAAGACTTCCTACTCCTCGGGCAGGTGCGAATATTTCAATGTCCCTATGTGCCAAACCGATGATTTGTGACATACCTTTATGCGTCCCTCGCTCGCTGCGCTCGATCGATAACTATAGCCTAACCTAAAACCAATCCCTCTCGTGTTCGTTATCCGATAAGGAGCCGACTAATTTCAAATTTGCGAACGTGTCGAATCGGTTGTGAGGTTGCACTAGATTCTTACGAGCGAGGGGAGCGAGAGATCAACGATTACAATTTCCAAGCTATACATATATCTTATATTGTCCTGCATATATTTCCTATTATTACCTCAATTTGTCAGCGATTTCGGACCTCACGTTGCATTGTACTGTGTGAAAATATTACTATTTATGTACAAATATTGATATACTGTAAACTTTTGTCAGTACGCAATTCGATAAAGACTTCCGGCTCCTGGGGCTGGTGCGAATATTTCAATGACCCTATGTGACAAACCGTTGGTTTGTGACACACCCTTACGCGTCCCTCGCTCCCTGTGCTCGCCAGATAACTATAGCCTAACCTAAAACCAATCCCTCTTGCTTTCGTTATCCGATAAGGAGGGGACTAACTTCAAATTTGCGAACGTGTCGGATCGGTTGTGAGGTTGGACTAGATTCTTACGAGCGAGCGGAGCGAGCGAGCAACGATTACAATTTCCAAGCTATACATATACCTTATATTGCCTTGCATATATTTCCTGTTATTTCCTCAATTTGTCAGCGATTTCGGACCTTACGTTGCACCATACTATGTGGAATTATTACTATTTATGTAAAACTATTGATAAACTGTAAACTTTTGTCAGTAGGCAACGCGATAAAGACTTCCGACTCCTCGGGCTGGTGCGAATATTTCAATGTCCCTAAGTGCCAAACCGTTGGTTTGTGACACACCTTTACGCGACCCTCGCTCGCTGCGCTCGCTTGAAAACTATAGCCTAACCTAAAACCAATATCTCTCACGTTCGCCATTCGATAAGGACGGGACTAATTTCAAATTTGCGAACGTGTCGGATCGGTTGGGAGGTTGGACTAGATTCTTACGAGCGAGCGGAGCGAGCGAGCAACGATTACAATTTCCAAGCTATACATATACCTTATATTGCCTTGCATATATTTCCTGTTATTTCCTCAATTTGTCAGCGATTTCGGACCTTACGTTGCACCATACTATGTGGAATTATTACTATTTATGTAAAACTATTGATAAACTGTAAACTTTTGTCAGTAGGCAACGCGATAAAGACTTCCGACTCCTCGGGCTGGTGCGAATATTTCAATGTCCCTAAGTGCCAAACCGTTGGTTTGTGACACACCTTTATGCGTCCCTCGCTTGCTGCGCTCGCTTGAAAACTACAGCCTAACCTAAAACCAATATCTCTTACGTTCGCCATTCGATAAGGAGGCGACTAATTTCAAATTTGCGAACGTGTCGCATCGGTTGGGAGGTTGGAATAGATTCTTACGAGCGAGCGGAGCGAGCGAGCAACGATTACAATTTCCAAGCTATACATATACCTTATATTGCCTTGCATATATTTCCTGTTATTACCTCAATTTGTCAGCGATTTCGGACCTCACGTTGCACTGTACTGTGTGAAAATATTACTATTCATGTACAAATATTGATATACTGTAAACTTTTGTCTGTAGGCAATTCGATAAAGACTTCCGGCTCCTGAGGCTGGTGCGAATATTTCAATGACCCTATGTGACAAACCGTTGGTTTGTGACACACCCTTACGCGTCCCTCGCTCCCTGTGCTCGCCCGATAACTATAGCCTAACCTAAGACCAATCCCTCTTCCGTTCGTTATCCGATAAGGAGGCGAGTAATTTCAAATTTGCGAACGTGTCGGATCGGTTGTGAGGTTGGACTAGATTCTTACGAGCGAGCGGAGCGATCGAGCAACGATAACAATTTCCAAGCTATACATATACCTTATGGTGCCGTGCATATATTTCCTGTTATTACCTTAATTTGTCAGCGATTTCGGACCTCACGTTGCAAGTGTACTGTGTGGAAATATTACTATTTATGTAAAACTATTTATAAACTGTAAACTTTTGTCAGTAGGCAACTCGATAAAGACTTCCGACTCCTCGGGCTGGTGCGAATATTTCAATGTCCCTATGTGCCAAACCGATGATTTGTGACACCTTTATGCGTCCCTCGCTCGCTGCGCTCGATCGATAACTATAGCCTAACCTAAAACCTATCCCTCTTGTGTTCGTTATCCGATAAGGAGGGGACTAATTTCAAACTTGCGAACGTGTCGGATCGGTTGGGAGGTTGGACTAGATTCTTACGAGCGAGCGGAGCGAGCGAGCAACGATTACAATTTCCAAGCTATACATAAACCTTACATTGTCCTGCATATATTTCCTGTTATTACCTCAATTTGTCAGCGATTTCGGACCTTACGTTGCACCGTACTATGTGGAAATATTACTATTAATGTAAAACTATTGATAAACTGTAAACTTTTGTCGGTAGGCAACGCGATAAAGACTTCCGACTCCTCGGGCTGGTGCGAATATTTCAATGACCCTATGTGACAAACCGTTGGTTTGTGACACACCCTTACGCGTCCCTCGCTCCCTGTGCTCGCCCGATAACTATAGCCTAACCTAAAACCAATCCCTCTTGCGTTCGTTATCCGATAAGGAGGCGACTAGTTTCAAATTTGCCAACGTGTCGGATCGGTTGTGAGGTTGGACAAGATTCTCACGAGCGAGCGGAGCGAGCGAGCAACGATTACAATTTCCAAGCTATACATATACCTTATATTGCCTTGCATATATTTCCTGTTATTACCTCAATTTGTCAGCGATTTCGGACCTCACGTTGCATTGTACTGTGTGAAAATATTACTATTTATGTACAAATATTGATATACTGTAAACTTTTGTCAGTACGCAATTCGATAAAGACTTCCGGCTCCTGGGGCTGGTGCGAATATTTCAATGACCCTATGTGACAAACCGTTGGTTTGTGACACACCCTTACGCGTCCCTCGCTCCCTGTGCTCGCCAGATAACTATAGCCTAACCTAAAACCAATCCCTCTTGCTTTCGTTATCCGATAAGGAGGGGACTAACTTCAAATTTGCGAACGTGTCGGATCGGTTGTGAGGTTGGACTAGATTCTTACGAGCGAGCGGAGCGAGCGAGCAACGATTACAATTTCCAAGCTATACATATACCTTATATTGCCTTGCATATATTTCCCGTTATTACCTCAATTTGTCAGCGATTTCGGACCTTACGTTGCACCGTACTATGTGGAAATATTACTATTTATGTAAAACTATTGATAAACTGTAAACTTTTGTCAGTAGGCAACGCGATAAAGACTTCCGACTCCTCGGGCTGGTGCGAATATTTCAATGTCCCTAAGTGCCAAACCGTTGGTTTGTGACACACCTTTACGCGACCCTCGCTCGCTGCGCTCGCTTGAAAACTATAGCCTAACCTAAAACCAATATCTCTTACGTTCGCCATTCGATAAGGAGGGGACTAATTTCAAATTTGCGAACGTGTCGGATCGGTTGGGAGGTTGGACTAGATTCTTACGAGCGAGCGGAGCGAGCGAGTAACGATTACAATTTCCAAGCTATACATATACCGTATGGTGCCGTGCATATATTTCCTGTTATTACCTTAATTTGTCAGCGATTTCGGACCTCACGATGCAACTGTACTATGTGGAAATATTACTATTTATGTAAAACTATTGATAAACTGTAAACTTTTGTCAGTAGGCAACTCGATAAAGACTTCCTACTCCTCGGGCAGGTGCGAATATTTCAATGTCCCTATGTGCCAAACCGATGATTTGTGACATACCTTTATGCGTCCCTCGCTCGCTGCGCTCGATCGATAACTATAGCCTAACCTAAAACCAATCCCTCTCGTGTTCGATATCCGATAAGGAGGCGACTAATTTCAAATTTGCGAACGTGTCGAATCGGTTGTGAGGTTGCACTAGATTCTTACGAGCGAGGGGAGCGAGAGATCAACGATTACAATTTCCAAGCTATACATATATCTTATATTGTCCTGCATATATTTCCTATTATTACCTCAATTTGTCAGCGATTTCGGACCTCACGTTGCATTGTACTGTGTGAAAATATTACTATTTATGTACAAATATTGATATACTGTAAACTTTTGTCAGTACGCAATTCGATAAAGACTTCCGGCTCCTGGGGCTGGTGCGAATATTTCAATGACCCTATGTGACAAACCGTTGGTTTGTGACACACCCTTACGCGTCCCTCGCTCCCTGTGCTCGCCAGATAACTATAGCCTAACCTAAAACCAATCCCTCTTGCTTTCGTTATCCGATAAGGAGGGGACTAACTTCAAATTTGCGAACGTGTCGGATCGGTTGTGAGGTTGGACTAGATTCTTACGAGCGAGCGGAGCGAGCGAGCAACGATTACAATTTCCAAGCTATACATATACCTTATATTGCCTTGCATATATTTCCTGTTATTTCCTCAATTTGTCAGCGATTTCGGACCTTACGTTGCACCATACTATGTGGAATTATTACTATTTATGTAAAACTATTGATAAACTGTAAACTTTTGTCAGTAGGCAACGCGATAAAGACTTCCGACTCCTCGGGCTGGTGCGAATATTTCAATGTCCCTAAGTGCCAAACCGTTGGTTTGTGACACACCTTTACGCGACCCTCGCTCGCTGCGCTCGCTTGAAAACTATAGCCTAACCTAAAACCAATATCTCTCACGTTCGCCATTCGATAAGGACGGGACTAATTTCAAATTTGCGAACGTGTCGGATCGGTTGGGAGGTTGGACTAGATTCTTACGAGCGAGCGGAGCGAGCGAGCAACGATTACAATTTCCAAGCTATACATATACCTTATATTGCCTTGCATATATTTCCTGTTATTTCCTCAATTTGTCAGCGATTTCGGACCTTACGTTGCACCATACTATGTGGAATTATTACTATTTATGTAAAACTATTGATAAACTGTAAACTTTTGTCAGTAGGCAACGCGATAAAGACTTCCGACTCCTCGGGCTGGTGCGAATATTTCAATGTCCCTAAGTGCCAAACCGTTGGTTTGTGACACACCTTTATGCGTCCCTCGCTTGCTGCGCTCGCTTGAAAACTACAGCCTAACCTAAAACCAATATCTCTTACGTTCGCCATTCGATAAGGAGGCGACTAATTTCAAATTTGCGAACGTGTCGCATCGGTTGGGAGGTTGGAATAGATTCTTACGAGCGAGCGGAGCGAGCGAGCAACGATTACAATTTCCAAGCTATACATATACCTTATATTGCCTTGCATATATTTCCTGTTATTACCTCAATTTGTCAGCGATTTCGGACCTCACGTTGCACTGTACTGTGTGAAAATATTACTATTCATGTACAAATATTGATATACTGTAAACTTTTGTCTGTAGGCAATTCGATAAAGACTTCCGGCTCCTGAGGCTGGTGCGAATATTTCAATGACCCTATGTGACAAACCGTTGGTTTGTGACACACCCTTACGCGTCCCTCGCTCCCTGTGCTCGCCCGATAACTATAGCCTAACCTAAGACCAATCCCTCTTCCGTTCGTTATCCGATAAGGAGGCGAGTAATTTCAAATTTGCGAACGTGTCGGATCGGTTGTGAGGTTGGACTAGATTCTTACGAGCGAGCGGAGCGATCGAGCAACGATAACAATTTCCAAGCTATACATATACCTTATGGTGCCGTGCATATATTTCCTGTTATTACCTTAATTTGTCAGCGATTTCGGACCTCACGTTGCAAGTGTACTGTGTGGAAATATTACTATTTATGTAAAACTATTTATAAACTGTAAACTTTTGTCAGTAGGCAACTCGATAAAGACTTCCGACTCCTCGGGCTGGTGCGAATATTTCAATGTCCCTATGTGCCAAACCGATGATTTGTGACACCTTTATGCGTCCCTCGCTCGCTGCGCTCGATCGATAACTATAGCCTAACCTAAAACCTATCCCTCTTGTGTTCGTTATCCGATAAGGAGGGGACTAATTTCAAACTTGCGAACGTGTCGGATCGGTTGGGAGGTTGGACTAGATTCTTACGAGCGAGCGGAGCGAGCGAGCAACGATTACAATTTCCAAGCTATACATAAACCTTACATTGTCCTGCATATATTTCCTGTTATTACCTCAATTTGTCAGCGATTTCGGACCTTACGTTGCACCGTACTATGTGGAAATATTACTATTAATGTAAAACTATTGATAAACTGTAAACTTTTGTCGGTAGGCAACGCGATAAAGACTTCCGACTCCTCGGGCTGGTGCGAATATTTCAATGACCCTATGTGACAAACCGTTGGTTTGTGACACACCCTTACGCGTCCCTCGCTCCCTGTGCTCGCCCGATAACTATAGCCTAACCTAAAACCAATCCCTCTTGCGTTCGTTATCCGATAAGGAGGCGACTAATTTCAAATTTGCCAACGTGTCGGATCGGTTGTGAGGTTGGACAAGATTCTCACGAGCGAGCGGAGCGAGCGAGCAACGATTACAATTTCCAAGCTATACATATACCTTATATTGCCTTGCATATATTTCCTGTTATTACCTCAATTTGTCAGCGATTTCGGACCTCACGTTGCATTGTACTGTGTGAAAATATTACTATTTATGTACAAATATTGATATACTGTAAACTTTTGTCAGTACGCAATTCGATAAAGACTTCCGGCTCCTGGGGCTGGTGCGAATATTTCAATGACCCTATGTGACAAACCGTTGGTTTGTGACACACCCTTACGCGTCCCTCGCTCCCTGTGCTCGCCAGATAACTATAGCCTAACCTAAAACGAATCCCTCTTGCTTTCGTTATCCGATAAGGAGGGGACTAACTTCAAATTTGCGAACGTGTCGGATCGGTTGTGAGGTTGGACTAGATTCTTACGAGCGAGCGGAGCGAGCGAGCAACGATTACAATTTCCAAGCTATACATATACCTTATATTGCCTTGCATATATTTCCCGTTATTACCTCAATTTGTCAGCGATTTCGGACCTTACGTTGCACCGTACTATGTGGAAATATTACTATTTATGTAAAACTATTGATAAACTGTAAACTTTTGTCAGTAGGCAACGCGATAAAGACTTCCGACTCCTCGGGCTGGTGCGAATATTTCAATGTCCCTAAGTGCCAAACCGTTGGTTTGTGACACACCTTTACGCGACCCTCGCTCGCTGCGCTCGCTTGAAAACTATAGCCTAACCTAAAACCAATATCTCTTACGTTCGCCATTCGATAAGGAGGGGACTAATTTCAAATTTGCGAACGTGTCGGATCGGTTGTGAGGTTGGACTAGATTCTTACGAGCGAGCGGAGCGAGCGAGCAACGATTACAATTTCCAAGCTATACATATACCGTATGGTGCCGTGCATATATTTCCTGTTATTACCTTAATTTGTCAGCGATTTCGGACCTCACGATGCAACTGTACTATGTGGAAATATTACTATTTATGTAAAACTATTGATAAACTGTAAACTTTTGTCAGTAGGCAACTCGATAAAGACTTCCTACTCCTCGGGCAGGTGCGAATATTTCAATGTCCCTATGTGCCAAACCGATGATTTGTGACATACCTTTATGCGTCCTTCGCTCGCTGCGCTCGCTCGATAACTATAGCCTAACCTAAAACCAATCCCTCTTGCGTTCGTTATCCGATAAGGAGGCGACTAATTTCAAATTTGCGAGCGTGTCGAATCGGTTGTGAGGTTGCACTAGATTCTTACGAGCGAGGGGAGCGAGAGATCAACGATTACAATTTCCAAGCTATACATATATCTTATATTGTCCTGCATATATTTCCTATTATTACCTCAATTTGTCAGCGATTTCGGACCTCACGTTGCATTGTACTGTGTGAAAATATTACTATTTATGTACAAATATTGATATACTGTAAACTTTTGTCAGTACGCAATTCGATAAAGACTTCCGGCTCCTGGGGCTGGTGCGAATATTTCAATGACCCTATGTGACAAACCGTTGGTTTGTGACACACCCTTACGCATCCCTCGCTCCCTGTGCTCGCCAGATAACTATAGCCTAACCTTAGACCAATCCCTCTTGCTTTCGTTATCCGATAAGGAGGGGACTAACTTCAAATTTGCGAACGTGTCGGATCGGTTGTGAGGTTGGACTAGATTCTTACGAGCGAGCGGAGCGAGCGAGCAACGATTACAATTTCCAAGCTATACATATACCTTATATTGCCTTGCATATATTTCCTGTTATTTCCTCAATTTGTCAGCGATTTCGGACCTTACGTTGCACCATACTATGTGGAATTATTACTATTTATGTAAAACTATTGATAAACTGTAAACTTTTGTCAGTAGGCAACGCGATAAAGACTTCCGACTCCTCGGGCTGGTGCGAATATTTCAATGTCCCTAAGTGCCAAACCGTTGGTTTGTGACACACCTTTACGCGACCCTCGCTCGCTGCGCTCGCTTGAAAACTATAGCCTAACCTAAAACCAATATCTCTCACGTTCGCCATTCGATAAGGACGGGACTAATTTCAAATTTGCGAACGTGTCGGATCGGTTGGGAGGTTGGACTAGATTCTTACGAGCGAGCGGAGCGAGCGAGCAACGATTACAATTTCCAAGCTATACATATACCTTATATTGCCTTGCATATATTTCCTGTTATTTCCTCAATTTGTCAGCGATTTCGGACCTTACGTTGCACCATACTATGTGGAATTATTACTATTTATGTAAAACTATTGATAAACTGTAAACTTTTGTCAGTAGGCAACGCGATAAAGACTTCCGACTCCTCGGGCTGGTGCGAATATTTCAATGTCCCTAAGTGCCAAACCGTTGGTTTGTGACACACCTTTATGCGTCCCTCGCTTGCTGCGCTCGCTTGAAAACTACAGCCTAACCTAAAACCAATATCTCTTACGTTCGCCATTCGATAAGGAGGCGACTAATTTCAAATTTGCGAACGTGTCGCATCGGTTGGGAGGTTGGAATAGATTCTTACGAGCGAGCGGAGCGAGCGAGCAACGATTACAATTTCCAAGCTATACATATACCTTATATTGCCTTGCATATATTTCCTGTTATTACCTCAATTTGTCAGCGATTTCGGACCTCACGTTGCACTGTACTGTGTGAAAATATTACTATTCATGTACAAATATTGATATACTGTAAACTTTTGTCTGTAGGCAATTCGATAAAGACTTCCGGCTCCTGAGGCTGGTGCGAATATTTCAATGACCCTATGTGACAAACCGTTGGTTTGTGACACACCCTTACGCGTCCCTCGCTCGCTGCGCTCGATCGATAACTATAGCCTAACCTAAAACCTATCCCTCTTGTGTTCGTTATCCGATAAGGAGGGGACTAATTTCAAACTTGCGAACGTGTCGGATCGGTTGGGAGGTTGGACTAGATTCTTACGAGCGAGCGGAGCGAGCGAGCAACGATTACAATTCCCAAGCTATACATAAACCTTACATTGTCCTGCATATATTTCCTGTTATTACCTCAATTTGTCAGCGATTTCGGACCTTACGTTGCACCGTACTATGTGGAAATATTACTATTAATGTAAAACTATTGATAAACTGTAAACTTTTGTCGGTAGGCAACGCGATAAAGACTTCCGACTCCTCGGGCTGGTGCGAATATTTCAATGACCCTATGTGACAAACCGTTGGTTTGTGACACACCCTTACGCGTCCCTCGCTCCCTGTGCTCGCCCGATAACTATAGCCTAACCTAAAACCAATCCCTCTTGCGTTCGTTATCCGATAAGGAGGCGACTAATTTCAAATTTGCCAACGTGTCGGATCGGTTGTGAGGTTGGACAAGATTCTCACGAGCGAGCGGAGCGAGCGAGCAACGATTACAATTTCCAAGCTATACATATACCTTATATTGCCTTGCATATATTTCCTGTTATTACCTCAATTTGTCAGCGATTTCGGACCTCACGTTGCACTGTACTGTGTGAAAATATTACTATTTATGTACAAATATTGATATACTGTAAACTTTTGTCTGTAGGCAATTCGATAAAGACTTCCGGCTCCTGGGGCTGGTGCGAATATTTCAATGACCCTATGTGACAAACCGTTGGTTTGTGACACACCCTTACGCGTCCCTCGCTCCCTGTGCTCGCCCGATAACTATAGCCTAACCTAAGACCAATCCCTCTTCCGTTCGTTATCTGATAAGGAGGCGACTAATTTCAAATTTGCGAACGTGTCGGATCGGTTGTGAGGTTGGACTAGATTCTTACGAGCGAGCGGAGCGATCGAGCAACGATAACAATTTCCAAGCTATACATATACCTTATGGTGCCGTGCATATATTTCCTGTTATTACCTCAATTTGTCAGCGATTTCGGACCTTACGTTGCACCGTACTATGTGGAAATATTACTATTAATGTAAAACTATTGATAAACTGTAAACTTTTGTCGGTAGGCAACGCGATAAAGACTTCCGACTCCTCGGGCTGGTGCGAATATTTCAATGACCCTATGTGACAAACCGTTGGTTTGTGACACACCCTTACGCGTCCCTCGCTCCCTGTGCTCGCCCGATAACTATAGCCTAACCTAAAACCAATCCCTCTTGCGTTCGTTATCCGATAAGGAGGCGACTAATTTCAAATTTGCGAACGTGTCGGATCGGTTGTTAGGTTGGACTAGATTCTTACGAGCGAGCGGAGCGAGCCAGCAACGATTACAATTTCCAAGCTATACATATACCTTATGGTGCCGAGCATATATTCCCTGTTATTACCTTTATTTGTCAGCGATTTCGGACCTCACGTTGCAACTGTACTATGTGGAAATATTACTATTTATGTAAAACTATTGATAAACTGTAAACTTTTGTCAGTAGGCAACTCGATAAAGACTTCCTACTCCTCGGGCAGGTGCGAATATTTCAATGTCCCTATGTGCCAAACCGATGATTTGTGACACACCTTTATGCGTCCCTCGCTCCCTGTGCTCGCCCGATAACTATAGCCTAACCTAAAACCAATCGCTCTTGTGTTCGTTATCCGATAAGGAGGCCACTAATTTCAAATTTGCGAACGTGTCGGATCGGTTGTGAGGTTGCACTAGATTATTACGAGCGGGGGGAGCGAGCGATCAACGATTACAATTTCCAAGCTATACATATATCTTATATTGTCCTGCATATATTTCCTATTATTACCTCAATTTGTCAGCGATTTCGGACCTCACGTTGCATTGTACTGTGCGAAAATATTACTATTTATGTACAAATATTGATATACTGTAAACTTTTGTCAGTACGCAATTCGATAAAGACTTCCGGCTCCTGGGGCTGGTGCGAATATTTCAATGACCCTATGTGACAAACCGTTGGTTTGTGACACACCCTTACGCGTCCCTCCCTCCCTGTGCTCGCCCGATAACTATAGCCTAACCTAAAACCAATCCCTCTCGCTTTCGTTATCCGATAAGGAGGGGACTAACTTCCAATTTGCGAACGTGTCGGATCGGTTGTGAGGTTGGACTAGATTCTTACGAGCGAGCGGAGCGAGCGAGCAACGATTACAATTTCCAAGCTATACATATACCTCATATTGTCCTGCATATATTTCCTGTTATTACCTCAATTTGTCAGCGATTTCGGAACTTACGTTGCACCGTACTATGTGGAAATATTACTATTTTTTGTAAAACTATTGATAAACTGCAAACTTTTGTCGGTAGGCAACGCGATAAAGACTTCCGACTCCTCGGGCTGGTGCGAATATTTCAATGACCCTATGTGACAAACCGTTGGTTTGTGACACACCCTTACGCGTCCCGCGCTCCCTGTGCTCGCCCGATAACTATAGCCTAACCTAAAACCAATCCCTCTTGCGTTCGTTATCCGATAAGGAGGCGACTAATTTCAAATTTGCGAACGTGTCGGATCGGTTGTGAGGTTGGACTAGATTCTTACGAGCGAGCGGAGCGAGCCAGCAACGATTACAATTTCCAAGCTATACATATACCTTATGGTGCCGAGCATATATATCCTGTTATTACCTTTATTTGTCAGCGATTTCGGACATCACGTTGCAACTGTACTATGTGGAAATATTACTATTTATGTAAAACTATTGATAAACTGTAAACTTTTGTCAGTAGGCAACTCGATAAAGACTTCCTACTCCTCGGGCAGGTGCGAATATTTCAATGTCCCTATGTGCCAAACCGATGATTTGTGACACACCTTTATGCGTCCCTCGCTCGCTGCGCTCGATCGATAACTATAGCCTAACCTAAAACCAATCCCTCTTGTGTTCGTTATCCGATAAGGAGGCGACTAATTTCAAATTTGCGAATGTGTCGGATCGGTTGTGAGGTTGCACTAGATTCTTACGAGCGAGGGGAGCGAGTGATCAACGATTACAATTTCCAAGCTATACATATATCTTATATTGTCCTGCATATATTTCCTATTATTACCTCAATTTGTCAGCGATTTCGGACCTCACGTTGCATTGTACTGTGTGAAAATATTACTATTTATGTACAAATATTGATATACTGTAAACTTTTGTCAGTACGCAATTCGATAAAGACTTCCGGCTCCTGGGGCTGGTGCGAATATTTCAATGACCCTATGTGACAAACCGTTGGTTTGTGACACACCCTTACGCGTCCCTCGCTCCCTGTGCTCGCACGATAACTATAGCCTAACCTAAGACCAATCCCTCTTGCTGTCGTTATCCGAGAAGGAGGGGACTAACTTCAAATTTGCGAACGTGTCGGATCGGTTGTGAGGTTGGACTAGATTCTTACGAGCGAGCGGAGCGAGCGAGCAACGATTACAATTTCCAAGCTATACATATACCTTATATTGCCTTGCATATATTTCCTGTTATTACCACAATTTGTCAGCGATTTCGGACCTTACGTTGCACCGTACTATGTGGAAATATTACTATTTATGTAAAACTATTGATAAACTGTAAACTTTTGTCAGTAGGCAACGCGATAAAGCCTTCCGACTCCTCGGGCTGGTGCGAATATTTCATTGTCCCTAAGTGCCAAACCGTTGGTTTGTGACACACCTTTACGCGACCCTCGCTCGCTGCGCTCGCTTGAAAACTATAGCCTAACCTAAAACCAATATCTCTTACGTTCGCCATTCGATAAGCAGGGGACTAATTTCAAATTTGCGAACGTGTCGGATCGGTTGGGTGGTTGGACTAGATTCTTACGAGCGAGCGGAGCCAGCGAGCAACGATTACAATTTCCAAGCTATACATATACCTTATATTGCCTTGCATATATTTCCTGTTATTACCTCAATTTGTCAGCGATTTCGGACCTCACGTTGCACTGTACTGTGTGAAAATATTACTATTTATGTACAAATATTGATATATAGTAAACTTTTGTCTGTAGGCAATTCGATAAAGACTTCCGGCTCCTGGGGCTGGTGCGAATATTACAATGACACTATGTGACAAACCGTTGGTTTGTGACACACCCTTACGCGTCCCTCGCTCCCTGTGCTCGCCCGATAACTATAGCCTAACCTAATACCAATCCCTCTTGCGTTCGTTATCCGAGAAGGAGGGGACTAACTTCAAATTTGCGAACGTGTCGGATCGGTTGTGAGGTTGGACTAGATTCTTACGAGCGAGCGGAGCGAGCGAGCAACGATTACAATTTCCAAGCTATACATATACCTTATATTGCCTTGCATATATTTCCTGTTATTACCACAATTTGTCAGCGATTTCGGACCTTACGTTGCACCGTACTATGTGGAAATATTACTATTTATGTAAAACTATTGATAAACTGTAAACTTTTGTCAGTAGGCAACGCGATAAAGACTTCCGACTCCTCGGGCTGGTGCGAATATTTCATTGTCCCTAAGTGCCAAACCGTTGGTTTGTGACACACCTTTACGCGACCCTCGCTCGCTGCGCTCGCTTGAAAACTATAGCCTAACCTAAAACCAATATCTCTTACGTTCGCCATTCGATAAGCAGGGGACTAATTTCAAATTTGCGAACGTGTCGGATCGGTTGGGTGGTTGGACTAGATTCTTACGAGCGAGCGGAGCGAGCGAGCAACGATTACAATTTCCAAGCTATACATATACCTTATATTGCCTTGCATATATTTCCTGTTATTACCTCAATTTGTCAGCGATTTCGGACCTCACGTTGCACTGTACTGTGTGAAAATATTACTATTTATGTACAAATATTGATATACTGTAAACTTTTGTCTGTAGGCAATTCGATAAAGACTTCCGGCTCCTGGGGCTGGTGCGAATATTACAATGACACTATGTGACAAACCGTTGGTTTGTGACACACCCTTACGCGTCCCTCGCTCCCTGTGCTCGCCCGATAACTATAGCCTAACCTAATACCAATCCCTCTTGCGTTCGTTATCCGAGAAGGAGGGGACTAACTTCAAATTTGCGAACGTGTCGGATCGGTTGTGAGGTTGGACTAGATTCTTACGAGCGAGCGGAGCGAGCGAGCAACGATTACAATTTCCAAGCTATACATATACCTTATATTGCCTTGCATATATTTCCTGTTATTACCACAATTTGTCAGCGATTTCGGACCTTACGTTGCACCGTACTATGTGGAAATATTACTATTTATGTAAAACTATTGATAAACTGTAAACTTTTGTCAGTAGGCAACGCGATAAAGACTTCCGACTCCTCGGGCTGGTGCGAATATTTCATTGTCCCTAAGTGCCAAACCGTTGGTTTGTGACACACCTTTACGCGACCCTCGCTCGCTGCGCTCGCTTGAAAACTATAGCCTAACCTAAAACCAATATCTCTTACGTTCGCCATTCGATAAGCAGGGGACTAATTTCAAATTTGCGAACGTGTCGGATCGGTTGGGTGGTTGGACTAGATTCTTACGAGCGAGCGGAGCCAGCGAGCAACGATTACAATTTCCAAGCTATACATATACCTTATATTGCCTTGCATATATTTCCTGTTATTACCTCAATTTGTCAGCGATTTCGGACCTCACGTTGCACTGTACTGTGGAAAATATTACTATTTATGTACAAATATTGATATACTGTAAACTTTTGTCTGTAGGCAATTCGATAAAGACTTCCGGCTCCTGGGGCTGGTGCGAATATTACAATGACACTATGTGACAAACCGTTGGTTTGTGACACACCCTTACGCGTCCCTCGCTCCCTGTGCTCGCCCGATAACTATAGCCTAACCTAATACCAATCCCTCTTGCGTTCGTTATCCGAGAAGGAGGGGACTAACTTCAAATTTGCGAACGTGTCGGATCGGTTGTGAGGTTGGACTAGATTCTTACGAGCGAGCGGAGCGAGCGAGCAACGATTACAATTTCCAAGCTATACATATACCTTATATTGCCTTGCATATATTTCCTGTTATTACCACAATTTGTCAGCGATTTCGGACCTTACGTTGCACCGTACTATGTGGAAATATTACTATTTATGTAAAACTATTGATAAACTGTAAACTTTTGTCAGTAGGCAACGCGATAAAGACTTCCGACTCCTCGGGCTGGTGCGAATATTTCATTGTCCCTAAGTGCCAAACCGTTGGTTTGTGACACACCTTTACGCGACCCTCGCTCGCTGCGCTCGCTTGAAAACTATAGCCTAACCTAAAACCAATATCTCTTACGTTCGCCATTCGATAAGCAGGGGACTAATTTCAAATTTGCGAACGTGTCGGATCGGTTGGGTGGTTGGACTAGATTCTTACGAGCGAGCGGAGCGAGCGAGCAACGATTACAATTTCCAAGCTATACATATACCTTATATTGCCTTGCATATATTTCCTGTTATTACCTCAATTTGTCAGCGATTTCGGACCTCACGTTGCACTGTACTGTGTGAAAATATTACTATTTATGTACAAATATTGATATACTGTAAACTTTTGTCTGTAGGCAATTCGATAAAGACTTCCGGCTCCTGGGGCTGGTGCGAATATTACAATGACACTATGTGACAAACCGTTGGTTTGTGACACACCCTTACGCGTCCCTCGCTCCCTGTGCTAGCCCGATAACTATAGCCTAACCTAATACCAATCCCTCTTGCGTTCGTTATCCGAGAAGGAGGGGACTGACTTCAAATTTGCGAACGTGTCGGATCGGTTGTGAGGTTGGACTAGATTCTTACGAGCGAGCGGAGCGAGCGAGCAACGATTACAATTTCCAAGCTATACATATACCTTATATTGCCTTGCATATATTTCCTGTTATTACCACAATTTGTCAGCGATTTCGGACCTTACGTTGCACCGTACTATGTGGAAATATTACTATTTATGTAAAACTATTGATAAACTGTAAACTTTTGTCAGTAGGCAACGCGATAAAGACTTCCGACTCCTCGGGCTGGTGCGAATATTTCATTGTCCCTAAGTGCCAAACCGTTGGTTTGTGACACACCTTTACGCGACCCTCGCTCGCTGCGCTCGCTTGAAAACTATAGCCTAACCTAAAACCAATATCTCTTACGTTCGCCATTCGATAAGCAGGGGACTAATTTCAAATTTGCGAACGTGTCGGATCGGTTGGGTGGTTGGACTAGATTCTTACGAGCGAGCGGAGCCAGCGAGCAACGATTACAATTTCCAAGCTATACATATACCTTATATTGCCTTGCATATATTTCCTGTTATTACCTCAATTTGTCAGCGATTTCGGACCTCACGTTGCACTGTACTGTGTGAAAATATTACTATTTATGTACAAATATTGATATACTGTAAGCTTTTGTCTGTAGGCAATTCGATAAAGACTTCCGGCTCCTGGGGCTGGTGCGAATATTACAATGACACTATGTGACAAACCGTTGGTTTGTGACACACCCTTACGCGTCCCTCGCTCCCTGTGCTCGCCCGATAACTATAGCCTAACCTAATACCAATCCCTCTTGCGTTCGTTATCCGATAAGGAGGCGACTAATTTCAAATTTGCGAACGTGTCGGATCGGTTGTGAGGTTGGACTAGATTCTTACAAGCGAGCGGAGCGATCGAGCAACGATAACAATTTCCAAGCTATACATATACCTTATATTGTCCTGCATATATTTCCTATTATTACCTCAATTTGTCAGCGATTTCGGACCTCACGTTGCAACTGTACTATGTGGAAATATTACTATTTATGTAAAACTATTGATAAACTGTAAACTTTTGTCAGTAGGCAACTCGATAAAGACTTCCTACTCCTCGGGCAAGTGCGAATATTTCAATGTCCCTATCTGCCAAACCGATGATTTGTGACACACCTTTATGCGTCCCTCGCTCGCTGCGCTCGATCGATAACTATAGCCTAACCTAAAACCTATCCCTCTTGCGTTCGTTATCCGATAAGGAGGCGACTAATTTCAAATTTGCGAACGTGTCGGATCGGTTGTGAGGTTGCACTAGATTCTTACGAGCGAGGGGAGCGAGTGATCAACGATTACAATTTCCAAGCTATACATATATCTTATATTGTCCTGCATATATTTCCTATTATTACCTCAATTTGTCAGCGATTTCGGACCTCACGTTGCATTGTACTGTGTGAAAATATTACTATTTATGTAAAACTATTGATAAACTGTAAACTTTTGTCAGTAGGCAACGCGATAAAGACTTCCGACTCCTCGGGCTGGTGCGAATATTTCAATGTCCCTAAGTGCCAAAGCGTTGGTTTGTGACACACCTTTACGCGACCCTCGCTCGCTGCGCTCGCTTGAAAACTATAGCCTAACCTAAAACCGATATCTCTTACGTTCGCCATTCGATAAGCAGGGGACTAGTTTTAAATTTGCGAACGTGTCGGATCGGTTGGGAGGTTGGACTAGATTCTTATGAGCGAGCGGAGCGAGCGAGCAACGATTACAATTTCCAAGCTATACAAATACCTTATATTGCCTTGCATATATTTCCTGTTATTACCTCAATTTGTCAGCGATTTCGGACATCACGTTGCACTGTACTGTGTGAAAATATTACTATTTATGTACAAATATTGATATACTGTAAACTTTTGTCTGCAGGCAATTCGATAAAGACTTCCGGCTCCTGGGGCTGGGGCGAATATTTCAATGACCCTATGTGACAAACCGTTGGTTTGTGACACACCCTTACGCGTCCCTCGCTCCCTGTGCTCGCCCGATAACTATAGCCTAACCTAAGACCAATCCCTCTTGCGTTCGTTATCCGATAAGGAGGCGACTAATTTCAAATTTGCGAACGTGTCGGATCGGTTGTGAGGTTGGACTAGATTCTTACAAGCGAGCGGAGCGATCGAGCAACGATAACAATTTCCAAGCTATACATATACCTTATGGTGCCGTGCATATATTTCCTGTTATTACCTTAATTTGTCAGCGATTTCGGACCTCACGTTGCAACTGTACTATGTGGAAATATTACTATTTATGTAAAACTATTGATAAACTGTAAACTTTTGTCAGTAGGCAACTCGATAAAGACTTCCTACTCCTCGGGCAGGTGCGAATATTTCAATGTCCCTATCTGCCAAACCGATGATTTGTGACACACCTTTATGCGTCCCTCGCTCGCTGCGCTCGATCGATAACTATAGCCTAACCTAAAACCTATCCCTCTTGCGTTCGTTATCCGATAAGGAGGCGACTAATTTCAAATTTGCGAACGTGTCAGATCGGTTGTGAGGTTGCACTAGATTCTTACGAGCGAGGGGAGCAAGTGATCAACGATTACAATTTCCAAGCTATACATATATCTTATATTGTCCTGCATATATTTCCTATTATTACCTCAATTTGTCAGCGATTTCGGACCTCACGTTGCATTGTACTGTGTGAAAATATTACTATTTATGTAAAACTATTGATAAACTGTAAACTTTATTCAGTAGGCAACGCGATAAAGACTTCCGACTCCTCGGGCTGTTGCGAATATTTCAATGTCCCTAAGTGCCAAACCGTTGGTTTGTGACACACCTTTACGCGACCCTCGCTCGCTGCGCTCGCTTGAAAACTATAGCCTAACCTAAAACCAATATCTCTTACGTTCGCCATTCGATAAGCAGGGGACTAATTTCAAATTTGCGAACGTGTCGGATCGGTTGGGAGGTTGGACTAGATTCTTACGAGCGAGCGGAGCGAGCGAGCAACGATTACAATTTCCAAGCTATACATATACCTTATATTGCCTTGCATATATTTCCTGTTATTACCTCAATTTGTCAGCGATTTCGGACCTCACGTTGCACTGTACTGTGTGAAAATATTACTATTTATGTACAAATATTGATATACTGTAAACTTTTGTCTGTAGGCAATTCGATAAAGACTTCCGGCTCCTGGGGCTGGTGCGAATATTTCAATGACCCTATGTGACAAACCGTTGGTTTGTGACACTCCCTTACGCGTCCCTCGCTCCCTGTGCTCGCCAGATAACTATAGCCTAACCTAAGACCAATCCCTCTTGCGTTCGTTATCCGATAGGGAGGCGACTAATTTCAAATTTGCGAACGTGTCGGATCGGTTGTGAGGTTGGACTAGATTCTTACAAGCGAGCGGAGCGATCGAGCAACGATAACAATTTCCAAGCTATACATATACCTTATGGTGCCGTGCATATATTTCCTGTTATTACCTTAATTTGTCAGCGATTTCGGACCTCACGTTGCAACTGTACTATGTGGAAATATTACTATCTATGTAAAACTATTGATAAACTGTAAACTTTTGTCAGTAGGCAACTCGATAAAGACTCCCTACTCCTCGGGCAGGTGCGAATATTTCAATGTCCCTATGTACCATACCGATGATTTGTGACACACCTTTATGCGTCCCTCTCTCGCTGCGCTCGATCGATAACTATAGCCTAACCTAAAACCTATCCCTCTTGCGTTCGTTATCCGATAAGTAGGCGACTAATTTCAAATTTGCGATCGTGTCGGATCGGTTGTGAGGTTGCACTAGATTCTTACGAGCGAGGGGAGCAAGTGATCAACGATTACAATTTCCAAGCTATACATATATCTTATATTGTCCTGCATATATTTCCTATTATTACCTCAATTTGTCAGCGATTTCGGACCTCACGTTGCATTGTACTGTGTGAAAATATTACTATTTATGTAAAACTATTGATAAACTGTAAACTTTATTCAGTAGGCAACGCGATAAAGACTTCCGACTCCTCGGGCTGTTGCGAATATTTCAATGTCCCTAAGTGCCAAACCGTTGGTTTGTGACACACCTTTACGCGACCCTCGCTCGCTGCGCTCGCTTGAAAACTATAGCCTAACCTAAAACCAATATCTCTTACGTTCGCCATTCGATAAGCAGGGGACTAATTTCAAATTTGCGAACGTGTCGGATCGGTTGGGAGGTTGGACTAGATTCTTACGAGCGAGCGGAGCGAGCGAGCAACGATTACAATTTCCAAGCTATACATATACCTTATATTGCCTTGCATATATTTCCTGTTATTACCTCAATTTGTCAGCGATTTCGGACCTCACGTTGCACTGTACTGTGTGAAAATATTACTATTTATGTACAAATATTGATATACTGTAAACTTTTGTCTGTAGGCAATTCGATAAAGACTTCCGGCTCCTGGGGCTGGTGCGAATATTTCAATGACCCTATGTGACAAACCGTTGGTTTGTGACACTCCCTTACGCGTCCCTCGCTCCCTGTGCTCGCCAGATAACTATAGCCTAACCTAAGACCAATCCCTCTTGCGTTCGTTATCCGATAGGGAGGCGACTAATTTCAAATTTGCGAACGTGTCGGATCGGTTGTGAGGTTGGACTAGATTCTTACAAGCGAGCGGAGCGATCGAGCAACGATAACAATTTCCAAGCTATACATATACCTTATGGTGCCGTGCATATATTTCCTGTTATTACCTTAATTTGTCAGCGATTTCGGACCTCACGTTGCAACTGTACTATGTGGAAATATTACTATCTATGTAAAACTATTGATAAACTGTAAACTTTTGTCAGTAGGCAACTCGATAAAGACTCCCTACTCCTCGGGCAGGTGCGAATATTTCAATGTCCCTATGTACCATACCGATGATTTGTGACACACCTTTATGCGTCCCTCTCTCGCTGCGCTCGATCGATAACTATAGCCTAACCTAAAACCTATCCCTCTTGCGTTCGTTATCCGATAAGTAGGCGACTAATTTCAAATTTGCGATCGTGTCGGATCGGTTGTGAGGTTGCACTAGATTCTTACGAGCGAGGGGAGCGAGTGATCAACGATTACAATTTCCAAGCTATACATACATCTTATATTGTCCTGCATATATTTCCTATTATTACCTCAATTTGTCAGCGATTTCGGACCTCACGTTGCATTGTACTGTGTGAAAATATTACTATTTATGTAAAACTATTGATAAACTGTAAACTTTTGTCAGTAGGCAACGCGATAAAGACTTCCGACTCCTCGGGCTGGTGCGAATATTTCAATGTCCCTAAGTGCCAAACCGTTGGTTTGTGACACACCTTTACGCGACCCTCGCTCGCTGCGCTCGCTTGAAAACTATAGCCTAACCTAAAACCAATATCTCTTACGTTCGCCATTCGATAAGCAGGGGACTAATTTCAAATTTGCGAACGTGTCGGATCGGTTGTGAGGTTGGACTAGATTCTTACACGCGAGCGCAGCGATCGAGCAACGATTACAATTTCCAAGCTATATATATACCTTATGGTGCCGTGCATATATTTCCTGTTATTACCTCAATTTGTCAGCGATTTCGGACCTTACGTTGCACCGGACTATGTGGAAATATTACTATTAATGTAAAACTATTGATAAACTGTAAACTTTTGTCAGTAGGCAATTCGATAAAGACTTCCGGCTCCTGGGGCTGGGGCGAATATTTCAATGACCCTATGTGACAAACCGTTGGATTGTGACACACCCTTACGCGTCCCTCGCTCCCTGTGCTCGCCAGATAACTATAGCCTAACCTAAAACCAATCCCTCTTGCTTTCGTTATCCGATAAGGAGGGGACTAATTTCAAATTTGCGAACGTGTCGGATCGGTTGTGAGGTTGGACTAGATTCTTACGAGCGAGCGGAGCGAGCGAGCAACGATTACAATTTCCAAGCTATACATATACCTTATGGTGCCGTGCATATATTTCCTATTATTACCTCAATTTGTCAGCGATTTCGGACCTCACGTTGCATTGTACTATGTGGAAATATTACTATTTATGTAAAACTATTGATAAACTGTAACCTTTTGTCAGTAGGCAACGCGATAAAACTTCCGACTCCTCGGGCTGGTGCGAATATTTCAATGTCCCTAAGTGCCAAACCGTTGGTTTGTGACACACCTTTACGCGACCCTCGCTCGCTGCGCTCGCTTGAAAACTATAGCCTAACCTAAAACCAATATCTCTTACGTTCGCCATTCGATAAGGAGGGGACTAATTTCAAATTTGCGAACGTGTCGGATCGGTTGTGAGGTTGGACTAGATTCTTACGAGCGAGCGGAGCGAGCGAGCAACGATTACAATTTCCAAGCTATACATATACCTTATATTGCCTTGCATATATTTCCTGTTATTACCTCAATTTGTCAGCGATTTCGGACCTCACGTTGCACTGTACTGTGTGAGAATATTACTATTTATGTACAAATATTGATATACTGTAAACTTTTGTCTGTAGGCAACTCGATAAAGACTTCCTACTCCTCGGGCAGGTGCGAATATTTCAATGTCCCAATCTGCCAAACCGATGATTTGTGACACACCTTTATGCGTCCCTCGCTCGCTGCGCTCGATCGATAACTATAGCCTAACCTAAAACCTATGCCTCTTGCGTTCGTTATCCGATAAGGAGGCGACTAATTTCAAATTTGCGAACGTGTCAGATCGGTTGTGAGGTTGCACTAGATTCTTACGAGCGAGGGGAGCGAGGGATCAACGATTACAATTTCCAAGCTATACATATATCTTATATTGTCCTGCATATATTTCCTATTATTACCTCAATTTGTCAGCGATTTCGGACCTCACGTTGCATTGTACTGCGTGAAAATATTACTATTTATGTAAAACTATTGATAAACTGTAAACTTTTGTCAGTAGGCAACGCGATAAAGACTTCCGACTCCTCGGGCTGGTGCGAATATTTCAATGTCCCTAAGTGCCAAACCGTTGGTTTGTGACACACCTTTACGCGACCCTCGCTCGCTGCGCTCGCTTGAAAACTATAGCCTAACCTAAAACCAATATCTCTTACGTTCGCCATTCGATAAGCAGGGGACTAATTTCAAATTTGCGAACGTGCCGGATCGGTTGGGAGGTTGGACTAGATTCTTACGAGCGAGCGGAGCGAGCGAGCAACGATTACAATTTCCAAGCTATACATATACCTTATATTGCCTTGCATATATTTCCTGTTATTACCTCAATTTGACAGCGATTTCGGACCTCACGTTGCACTGTACTGTGTGAAAATATTACTATTTATGTACAAATATTGATATACTGAAAACTTTTGTCTGTAGGCAATTCGATAAAGACTTCCGGCTCCTGGGGCTGGTGCGAATATTTCAATGACCCTATGTGACAAACCGTTGGTTTGTGACACACCCTTACGCGTCCCTCGCTCCCTGTGCTCGCCCGATAACTATATCCTAACTTAAGACCAATCCCTCTTGCGTTCGTTATCCGATAAGGAGGCGACTAATTTCAAATTTGCGAACGTGTCGCATCGGTTGTGAGGTTGGACTAGATTCTTACAAGCGAGCGGAGCGATCAAGCAACGATAACAATTTCCCAGCTATACATATACCTTATGGTGCCATGCATATATTTCCTGTTATTACCTTAATTTGTCAGCGATTTCGGACCTCACGTTGCAACTGTACTATGTGGAAATATTACTATTTATGTAAAACTATTGATAAACTGTAAACTTTTGTCAGTAGGCAACGCGATAAAGACTTCCTACTCCTCGGGCAGGTGCGAATATTTCAATGTCCCTATCTGCCAAACCGATGATTTGTGACACACCTTTATGCGTCCCTCGCTCGCAGCGCTCGATCGATAACTATAGCCTAACCTAAAACCTATCCCTCTTGCGTTCGTTATCCGATAAGGAGGCGACTAATTTCAAATTTGCGAACGTGTCGGATCGGTTGTGAGGTTGCACTAGATTCTTACGAGCGAGGGGAGCGAGGGATCAACGATTACAATTTCCAAGCTATACATATATCTTATATTGTCCTGCATATATTTCCTATTATTACCTCAATTTGTCAGCGATTTCGGACCTCACGTTGCATTGTACTGTGTGAAAATATTACTATTTATGTAAAACTATTGATAAACTGTAAACTTTTGTCAGTAGGCAACGCGATAAAGACTTCCGACTCCTCGGGCTGGTGCGAATATTTCAATGTCCCTAAGTGCCAAACCGTTGGTTTGTGACACACCTTTACGCGACCCTCGCTCGCTGCGCTCGCTTGAAAACTATAGCCTAACCTAAAACCAATATCTCTTACGTTCGCCATTCGATAAGCAGGGGACTAATTTCAAATTTGCGAACGTGCCGGATCGGTTGGGAGGTTGGACTAGATTCTTACGAGCGAGCGGAGCGAGCGAGCAACGATTACAATTTCCAAGCTATACATATACCTTATATTGCCTTGCATATATTCCCTGTTATTACCTCAATTTGACAGCGATTTCGGACCTCACGTTGCACCGTACTGTGTGAAAATATTACTATTTATGTACAAATATTGATATACTGAAAACTTTTGTCTGTAGGCAATTCGATAAAGACTTCCGGCTCCTGGGGCTGGTGCGAATATTTCAATGACCCTATGTGACAAACCGTTGGTTTGTGACACACCCTTACGCGTCCCTCGCTCCCTGTGCTCGCCCGATAACTATAGCCTAACTTAAGACCAATCCCTCTTGCGTTCGTTATCCGATAAGGAGGCGACTAATTTCAAATTTGCGAACGTGTCGCATCGGTTGTGAGGTTGGACTAGATTCTTACAAGCGAGCGGAGCGATCAAGCAACGATAACAATTTCCCAGCTATACATATACCTTATGGTGCCGTGCATATATTTCCTGTTATTACCTTAATTTGTCAGCGATTTCGGACCTCACGTTGCAACTGTACTATGTGGAAATATTACTATTTATGTAAAACTATTGATAAACTGTAAACTTTTGTCAGTAGGCAACGCGATAAAGACTTCCTACTCCTCGGGCAGGTGCGAATATTTCAATGTCCCTATCTGCCAAACCGATGATTTGTGACACACCTTTATGCGTCCCTCGCTCGCTGCGCTCGATCGATAACTATAGCCTAACCTAAAACCTATCCCTCTTGCGTTCGTTATCCGATAAGGAGGCGACTAATTTCAAATTTGCGAACGTGTCGGATCGGTTGTGAGGTTGCACTAGATTCTTACGAGCGAGGGGAGCGAGTGATCAACGATTACAATTTCCAAGCTATACATATACCTTATGGTGCCGTGCATATATTTCCTGTTATTACCTTAATTTGTCAGCGATTTCGGACCTCACGTTGCAACTGTACTATGTGGAAATATTACTATTTATGTAAAACTATTGATAAACTGTAAACTTTTGTCAGTAGGCAACTCGATAAAGACTTCCTACTCCTCGGGCAGGTGCGAATATTTCAACGTCCCTATGTGCCAAACCGATGATTTGTGACACACCTTTATGCGTCCCTCGCTCGCTGCGCTCGCTCGATAACTATAGCCTAACCTAAAACCTATCCCTCTTGCGTTCGTTATCCGATAAGGAGGCGACTAATTTCAAATTTGCGAACGTGTCGGATCGGTTGTGAGGTTGCACTAGATTCTTACGAGCGAGGGGAGCGAGTGATCAACGATTACAATTTCCAAGCTATACATATATCTTATATTGTCCTGCATATATTTCCTATTATTACCTCAATTTGTCAGCGATTTCGGACCTCACGTTGCATTGTACTGTGTGAAAATATTACTATTTATGTAAAACTATTGATAAACTGTAAACTTTAGTCAGTAGGCAACGCGATAAAGACTTCCGACTCCTCGGGCTGGTGCGAATATTTCAATGTCCCTAAGTGCCAAACCGTTGGTTTGTGACACACCTTTACGCGACCCTCGCTCGCTGCGCTCGCTTGAAAACTATAGCCTAACCTAAAACCAATATCTCTTACGTTCGCCATTCGATAAGCAGGGGACTAATTTCAAATTTGCGAACGTGCCGGATCGGTTGGGAGGTTGGACTAGATTCTTACGAGCGAGCGGAGCGAGCGAGCAACGATTACAATTTCCAAGCTATACATATACCTTATATTGCCTTGCATATATTACCTGTTATTACCTCAATTTGTCAGCGATTTCGGACCTCACGTTGCACTGTACTGTGTGAAAGTATTACTATTTATGTACAAATATTGATATACTGTAAACTTTTGTCAGTAGGCAACTCGATAAAGACTTCCTACTCCTCGGGCAGGTGCGAATATTTCAATGTCCCTATCTGCCAAACCGATGATTTGTGACACACCTTTATGCGTCCCTCGCTCGCTGCGCTCGATCGATAACTATAGCCTAACCTAAAACCTATCCCTCTTGCGTTCGTTATCCGATAAGGAGGGGACTAACATCAAATTTGCGAACGTGTGGAATCGGTTGGGAGGTTGGACTAGATTCTTACGAGCGAGCGGAGCGAGCGAGCAACGATTACAATTTCCAAGCTATACATATACCTTATGGTGCCTTGCATATATTTCCTGTTATTACCTCAATTTGTCAGCGATTTCGGACCTCACGTTGCACTGTACTGTGTGAAAATATTACTATTTATGTACAAATATTGATATACTGTAAACTTTTGTCTGTAGGCAACTCGATAAAGACTTTCTACTCCTCGGGCAGGTGCGAATATTTCAATGTCCCAATCTGCCAAACCGATGATTTGTGACACACCTTTATGCGTCCCTCGCTCGCTGCGCTCGATCGATAACTATAGCCTAACCTAAAACCTATCCCTCTTGCGTTCGTTATCCGATAAGGAGGCGACTAATTTCAAATTTGCGAAAGTGTCAGATCGGTTGTGAGGTTGCACTAGATTCTTACGAGCGAGGGGAGCGAGGGATCAACGATTACAATTTCCAAGCTATACATATATCTTATATTGTCCTGCATATATTTCCTATTATTACCTCAATTTGTCAGCGATTTCGGACCTCACGTTGCATTGTACTGTGTGAAAATATTACTATTTATGTAAAACTATTGATAAACTGTAAACTTTTGTCAGTAGGCAACGCGATAAAGACTTCCGACTCCTCGGGCTGGTGCGAATATTTCAATGTCCCTAAGTGCCAAACCGTTGGTTTGTGACACACCTTTACGCGACCCTCGCTCGCTGCGCTCGCTTGAAAACTATAGCCTAACCTAAAACCAATATTTCTTACGTTCGCCATTCGATAAGCAGGGGACTAATTTCAAATTTGCGAACGTGCCGGATCGGTTGGGAGGTTGGACTAGATTCTTACGAGCGAGCGGAGCGAGCGAGCAACGATTACAATTTCCAAGCTATACATATACCTTATATTGCCTTGCATATATTTCCTGTTATTACCTCAATTTGTCAGCGATTTCGGACCTCACGTTGCACTGTACTGTGTGAAAATATTACTATTTATGTACAAATATTGATATACTGTAAACTTTTGTCTGTAGGCAATTCGATAAAGACTTCCGGCTCCTGGGGCTGGTGCGAATATTTCAATGACCCTATGTGATAAACCGTTGGTTTGTGACACACCCTTACGCGTCCCTCGCTCCCTGTGCTCGCCCGATAACTATAGCCTAACTTAAGACCAATCCCTCTTGCGTTCGATATCCGATAAGAAGGCGACTAATTTCAAATTTGCGAACGTGTCGGATCGGTTGTGAGGTTGGACTAGATTCTTACAAGCGAGCGGAGCGAGCAAGCAACGATAACAATTTCCCAGCTATACATATACCTTATGGTGCCGTGCATATATTTCCTGTTATTACCTTAATTTGTCAGCGATTTCGGACCTCACGTTGCAACTGTACTATGTGGAAATATTACTATTTATGTAAAACTATTGATAAACTGTAAACTTTTGTCAGTAGGCAACGCGATAAAGACTTCCTACTCCTCGGGCAGGTGCGAATATTTCAATGTCCCTATCTGCCAAACCGATGATTTGTGACACACCTTTATGCGTCCCTCGCTCGCTGCGCTCAATCGATAAATATAGCCTAACCTAAAACCAATCCCTCTTGCGTTCGTTATCCGATAAGGAGGCGACTAATTTCAAATTTGCGAACGTGTCGGATCGGTTGTGAGGTTGCACTAGATTCTTACGAGGGAGGGGAGCGAGTGATCAACGATTACAATTTCCAAGCTATACATATATCTTATATTGTCCTGCATATATTTCCTATTATTACCTCAATTTGTCAGCGATTTCGGACCTCACGTTGCATTGTACTGTGTGAAAATATTACTATTTATGTAAAACTATTGATAAACTGTAAACTTTTGTCAGTAGGCAACGCGATAAAGACTTCCGACTCCTCGGGCTGGTGCGAATATTTCAATGTCCCTAAGTGCCAAACCGTTGGTTTGTGACACACCTTTACGCGACCCTCGCACGCTGCGCTCGCTTGAAAACTATAGCCTAACCTAAAACCAATATCTCTTACGTTCGCCATTCGATAAGCAGGGGACTAATTTCAAATTTGCGAACGTGTCGGATCGGTTGTGAGGTTGGACTAGATTCTTACAAGCGAGCGCAGCGATCGAGCAACGATAACAATTTCCAAGCTATACATATACCTTATATTGCCTTGCATATATTTCCTGTTATTACCTCAATTTGTCAGCGATTTCGGACCTCACGTTGCATTGTACTGTGTGAAAATATTACTATTTATGTAAAACTATTGAGAAACTGTAAACTTTTGTCAGTAGGCAACTCGATAAAGACTTCCTACTCCTCGGGCAGGTGCGAATATTTCAATGTCCCTATGTGCCAAACCGATGATTTGTGACACACCTTTATGCGTCCCTCGCTCGCTGCGCTCGATCGATAACTATAGCCTAACCTAAAACCAATCCCTCTTGTGTTCGTTATCCGATAAGGAGGCGACTAATTTCAAATTTGCGAACGTGTCGGATCGGTTGTGAGGTTGGACTATATTCTTACAAGCGAGCGGAGCGATCGAGCAACGATGACAATTTCCAAGCTATACATATACCTTATGGTGCCGTGCATATATTTCCTGTTATTACCTTAATTTGTCAGCGATTTCGGACCTCACGTTGCAACTGTACTATGTGGAAATATTACTATTTATGTAAAACTATTGATAAACTGTAAACTTTTGTCAGTAGGCAACTCGATAAAGACTTCCTACTCCTCGGGCAGGTGCGAATATTTCAATGTCCCTATCTGCCAAACCGATGATTTGTGACACACCTTTATGCGTCCCTCGCTCGCTGCGCTCGATCGATAACTATAGCCTAACCTAAAACCTATCCCTCTTGCGTTCGTTATCCGATAAGGAGGCGACTAATTTCAAATTTGCGAACGTGTCAGATCGGTTGTGAGGTTGCACTAGATTCTTACGAGCGAGGGGAGCAAGTGATCAACGATTACAATTTCCAAGCTATACATATATCTTATATTGTCCTGCATATATTTCCTATTATTACCTCAATTTGTCAGCGATTTCGGACCTCACGTTGCATTGTACTGTGTGAAAATATTACTATTTATGTAAAACTATTGATAAACTGTAAACTTTATTCAGTAGGCAACGCGATAAAGACTTCCGACTCCTCGGGCTGTTGCGAATATTTCAATGTCACTAAGTGCCAAACCGTTGGTTTGTGACACACCTTTACGCGACCCTCGCTCGCTGCGCTCGCTTGAAAACTATAGCCTAACCTAAAACCAATATCTCTTACGTTCGCCATTCGATAAGCAGGGGACTAATTTCAAATTTGCGAACGTGTCGGATCGGTTGGGAGGTTGGACTAGATTCTTACGAGCGAGCGGAGCGAGCGAGCAACGATTACAATTTCCAAGCTATACATATACCTTATATTGCCTTGCATATATTTCCTGTTATTACCTCAATTTGTCAGCGATTTCGGACCTCACGTTGCACTGTACTGTGTGAAAATATTACTATTTATGTACAAATATTGATATACTGTAAACTTTTGTCTGTAGGCAATTCGATAAAGACTTCCGGCTCCTGGGGCTGGTGCGAATATTTCAATGACCCTATGTGACAAACCGTTGGTTTGTGACACTCCCTTACGCGTCCCTCGCTCCCTGTGCTCGCCAGATAACTATAGCCTAACCTAAGACCAATCCCTCTTGCGTTCGTTATCCGATAGGGAGGCGACTAATTTCAAATTTGCGAACGTGTCGGATCGGTTGTGAGGTTGGACTAGATTCTTACAAGCGAGCGGAGCGATCGAGCAACGATAACAATTTCCAAGCTATACATATACCTTATGGTGCCGTGCATATATTTCCTGTTATTACCTTAATTTGTCAGCGATTTCGGACCTCACGTTGCAACTGTACTATGTGGAAATATTACTATCTATGTAAAACTATTGATAAACTGTAAACTTTTGTCAGTAGGCAACTCGATAAAGACTCCCTACTCCTCGGGCAGGTGCGAATATTTCAATGTCCCTATGTACCATACCGATGATTTGTGACACACCTTTATGCGTCCCTCTCTCGCTGCGCTCGATCGATAACTATAGCCTAACCTAAAACCTATCCCTCTTGCGTTCGTTATCCGATAAGGAGGCGACTAATTTCAAATTTGCGATCGTGTCGGATCGGTTGTGAGGTTGCACTAGATTCTTACGAGCGAGGGGAGCGAGTGATCAACGATTACAATTTCCAAGCTATACATACATCTTATATTGTCCTGCATATATTTCCTATTATTACCTCAATTTGTCAGCGATTTCGGACCTCACGTTGCATTGTACTGTGTGAAAATATTACTATTTATGTAAAACTATTGATAAACTGTAAACTTTTGTCAGTAGGCAACGCGATAAAGACTTCCGACTCCTCGGGCTGGTGCGAATATTTCAATGTCCCTAAGTGCCAAACCGTTGGTTTGTGACACACCTTTACGCGACCCTCGCTCGCTGCGCTCGCTTGAAAACTATAGCCTAACCTAAAACCAATATCTCTTACGTTCGCCATTCGATAAGCAGGGGACTAATTTCAAATTTGCGAACGTGTCGGATCGGTTGTGAGGTTGGACTAGATTCTTACAAGCGAGCGCAGCGATCGAGCAACGATAACAATTTCCAAGCTATATATATACCTTATGGTGCCGTGCATATATTTCCTGTTATTACCTCAATTTGTCAGCGATTTCGGACCTTACGTTGCACCGGACTATGTGGAAATATTACTATTAATGTAAAACTATTGATAAACTGTAAACTTTTGTCAGTAGGCAATTCGATAAAGACTTCCGGCTCCTGGGGCTGGGGCGAATATTTCAATGACCCTATGTGACAAACCGTTGGATTGTGACACACCCTTACGCGTCCCTCGCTCCCTGTGCTCGCCAGATAACTATAGCCTAACCTAAAACCAATCCCTCTTGCTTTCGTTATCCGATAAGGAGGGGACTAATTTCAAATTTGCGAACGTGTCGGATCGGTTGTGAGGTTGGACTAGATTCTTACGAGCGAGCGGAGCGAGCGAGCAACGATTACAATTTCCAAGCTATACATATACCTTATGGTGCCGTGCATATATTTCCTATTATTACCTCAATTTGTCAGCGATTTCGGACCTCACGTTGCATTGTACTATGTGGAAATATTACTATTTATGTAAAACTATTGATAAACTGTAACCTTTTGTCAGTAGGCAACGCGATAAAACTTCCGACTCCTCGGGCTGGTGCGAATATTTCAATGTCCCTAAGTGCCAAACCGTTGGTTTGTGACACACCTTTACGCGACCCTCGCTCGCTGCGCTCGCTTGAAAACTATAGCCTAACCTAAAACCAATATCTCTTACGTTCGCCATTCGATAAGGAGGGGACTAATTTCAAATTTGCGAACGTGTCGGATCGGTTGTGAGGTTGGACTAGATTCTTACGAGCGAGCGGAGCGAGCGAGCAACGATTACAATTTCCAAGCTATACATATACCTTATATTGCCTTGCATATATTTCCTGTTATTACCTCAATTTGTCAGCGATTTCGGACCTCACGTTGCACTGTACTGTGTGAAAATATTACTATTTATGTACAAATATTGATATACTGTAAACTTTTGTCTGTAGGCAACTCGATAAAGACTTCCTACTCCTCGGGCAGGTGCGAATATTTCAATGTCCCAATCTGCCAAACCGATGATTTGTGACACACCTTTATGCGTCCCTCGCTCGCTGCGCTCGATCGATAACTATAGCCTAACCTAAAACCTATGCCTCTTGCGTTCGTTATCCGATAAGGAGGCGACTAATTTCAAATTTGCGAACGTGTCAGATCGGTTGTGAGGTTGCACTAGATTCTTACGAGCGAGGGGAGCGAGGGATCAACGATTACAATTTCCAAGCTATACATATATCTTATATTGTCCTGCATATATTTCCTATTATTACCTCAATTTGTCAGCGATTTCGGACCTCACGTTGCATTGTACTGTGTGAAAATATTACTATTTATGTAAAACTATTGATAAACTGTAAACTTTTGTCAGTAGGCAACGCGATAAAGACTTCCGACTCCTCGGGCTGGTGCGAATATTTCAATGTCCCTAAGTGCCAAACCGTTGGTTTGTGACACACCTTTACGCGACCCTCGCTCGCTGCGCTCGCTTGAAAACTATAGCCTAACCTAAAACCAATATCTCTTACGTTCGCCATTCGATAAGCAGGGGACTAATTTCAAATTTGCGAACGTGCCGGATCGGTTGGGAGGTTGGACTAGATTCTTACGAGCGAGCGGAGCGAGCGAGCAACGATTACAATTTCCAAGCTATACATATACCTTATATTGCCTTGCATATATTTCCTGTTATTACCTCAATTTGACAGCGATTTCGGACCTCACGTTGCACTGTACTGTGTGAAAATATTACTATTTATGTACAAATATTGATATACTGAAAACTTTTGTCTGTAGGCAATTCGATAAAGACTTCCGGCTCCTGGGGCTGGTGCGAATATTTCAATGACCCTATGTGACAAACCGTTGGTTTGTGACACACCCTTACGCGTCCCTCGCTCCCTGTGCTCGCCCGATAACTATATCCTAACTTAAGACCAATCCCTCTTGCGTTCGTTATCCGATAAGGAGGCGACTAATTTCAAATTTGCGAACGTGTCGCATCGGTTGTGAGGTTGGACTAGATTCTTACAAGCGAGCGGAGCGATCAAGCAACGATAACAATTTCCCAGCTATACATATACCTTATGGTGCCATGCATATATTTCCTGTTATTACCTTAATTTGTCAGCGATTTCGGACCTCACGTTGCAACTGTACTATGTGGAAATATTACTATTTATGTAAAACTATTGATAAACTGTAAACTTTTGTCAGTAGGCAACGCGATAAAGACTTCCTACTCCTCGGGCAGGTGCGAATATTTCAATGTCCCTATCTGCCAAACCGATGATTTGTGACACACCTTTATGCGTCCCTCGCTCGCTGCGCTCGATCGATAACTATAGCCTAACCTAAAACCTATCCCTCTTGCGTTCGTTATCCGATAAGGAGGCGACTAATTTCAAATTTGCGAACGTGTCGGATCGGTTGTGAGGTTGCACTAGATTCTTACGAGCGAGGGGAGCGAGGGATCAACGATTACAATTTCCAAGCTATACATATATCTTATATTGTCCTGCATATATTTCCTATTATTACCTCAATTTGTCAGCGATTTCGGACCTCACGTTGCATTGTACTGTGTGAAAATATTACTATTTATGTAAAACTATTGATAAACTGTAAACTTTTGTCAGTAGGCAACGCGATAAAGACTTCCGACTCCTCGGGCTGGTGCGAATATTTCAATGTCCCTAAGTGCCAAACCGTTGGTTTGTGACACACCTTTACGCGACCCTCGCTCGCTGCGCTCGCTTGAAAACTATAGCCTAACCTAAAACCAATACCTCTTACGTTCGCCATTCGATAAGCAGGGGACTAATTTCAAATTTGCGAACGTGCCGGATCGGTTGGGAGGTTGGACTAGATTCTTACGAGCGAGCGGAGCGAGCGAGCAACGATTACAATTTCCAAGCTATACATATACCTTATATTGCCTTGCATATATTCCCTGTTATTACCTCAATTTGACAGCGATTTCGGACCTCACGTTGCACTGTACTGTGTGAAAATATTACTATTTATGTACAAATATTGATATACTGAAAACTTTTGTCTGTAGGCAATTCGATAAAGACTTCCGGCTCCTGGGGCTGGTGCGAATATTTCAATGACCCTATGTGACAAACCGTTGGTTTGTGACACACCCTTACGCGTCCCTCGCTCCCTGTGCTCGCCCGATAACTATAGCCTAACTTAAGACCAATCCCTCTTGCGTTCGTTATCCGATAAGGAGGCGACTAATTTCAAATTTGCGAACGTGTCGCATCGGTTGTGAGGTTGGACTAGATTCTTACAAGCGAGCGGAGCGATCAAGCAACGATAACAATTTCCCAGCTATACATATACCTTATGGTGCCATGCATATATTTCCTGTTATTACCTTAATTTGTCAGCGATTTCGGACCTCACGTTGCAACTGTACTATGTGGAAATATTACTATTTATGTAAAACTATTGATAAACTGTAAACTTTTGTCAGTAGGCAACGCGATAAAGACTTCCTACTCCTCGGGCAGGTGCGAATATTTCAATGTCCCTATCTGCCAAACCGATGATTTGTGACACACCTTTATGCGTCCCTCGCTCGCTGCGCTCGATCGATAACTATAGCCTAACCTAAAACCTATCCCTCTTGCGTTCGTTATCCGATAAGGAGGCGACTAATTTCAAATTTGCGAACGTGTCGGATCGGTTGTGAGGTTGCACTAGATTCTTACGAGCGAGGGGAGCGAGTGATCAACGATTACAATTTCCAAGCTATACATATACCTTATGGTGCCGTGCATATATTTCCTGTTATTACCTTAATTTGTCAGCGATTTCGGACCTCACGTTGCAACTGTACTATGTGGAAATATTACTATTTATGTAAAACTATTGATAAACTGTAAACTTTTGTCAGTAGGCAACTCGATAAAGACTTCCTACTCCTCGGGCAGGTGCGAATATTTCAACGTCCCTATGTGCCAAACCGATGATTTGTGACACACCTTTATGCGTCCCTCGCTCGCTGCGCTCGATCGATAACTATAGCCTAACCTAAAACCTATCCCTCTTGCGTTCGTTATCCGATAAGGAGGCGACTAATTTCAAATTTGCGAACGTGTCAGATCGGTTGTGAGGTTGCACTAGATTCTTACGAGCGAGGGGAGCGAGTGATCAACGATTACAATTTCCAAGCTATACATATATCTTATATTGTCCTGCATATATTTCCTATTATTACCTCAATTTGTCAGCGATTTCAGACCTCACGTTGCATTGTACTGTGTGAAAATATTACTATTTATGTAAAACTATTGATAAACTGTAAACTTTAGTCAGTAGGCAACGCGATAAAGACTTCCGACTCCTCGGGCTGGTGCGAATATTTCAATGTCCCTAAGTGCCAAACCGTTGGTTTGTGACACACCTTTACGCGACCCTCGCTCGCTGCGCTCGCTTGAAAACTATAGCCTAACCTAAAACCAATATCTCTTACGTTCGCCATTCGATAAGCAGGGGACTAATTTCAAATTTGCGAACGTGCCGGATCGGTTGGGAGGTTGGACTAGATTCTTACGAGCGAGCGGAGCGAGCGAGCAACGATTACAATTTCCAAGCTATACATATACCTTATATTGCCTTGCATATATTACCTGTTATTACCTCAATTTGTCAGCGATTTCGGACCTCACGTTGCACTGTACTGTGTGAAAGTATTACTATTTATGTACAAATATTGATATACTGTAAACTTTTGTCAGTAGGCAACTCGATAAAGACTTCCTACTCCTCGGGCAGGTGCGAATATTTCAATGTCCCTATCTGCCAAACCGATGATTTGTGACACACCTTTATGCGTCCCTCGCTCGCTGCGCTCGATCGATAACTATAGCCTAACCTAAAACCTATCCCTCTTGCGTTCGTTATCCGATAAGGAGGGGACTAA
The DNA here is from genome assembly GCF_910591885.1 of Bombus terrestris. Taxonomy (NCBI): domain Eukaryota; kingdom Metazoa; phylum Arthropoda; class Insecta; order Hymenoptera; family Apidae; genus Bombus; species Bombus terrestris. The sequence continues at coordinate 2,084,467 of NW_025963551.1, read as the reverse complement.
CATCAAATTTGCGAACGTGTGGAATCGGTTGGGAGGTTGGACTAGATTCTTACGAGCGAGCGGAGCGAGCGAGCAACGATTACAATTTCCAAGCTATACATATACCTTATGGTGCCTTGCATATATTTCCTGTTATTACCTCAATTTGTCAGCGATTTCGGACCTCACGTTGCACTGTACTGTGTGAAAATATTACTATTTATGTACAAATATTGATATACTGTAAACTTTTGTCTGTAGGCAATTCGATAAAGACTTCCGGCTCCTGGGGCTGGTGCGAATATTTCAATGACCCTATGTGATAAACCGTTGGTTTGTGACACACCCTTACGCGTCCCTCGCTCCCTGTGCTCGCCCGATAACTATAGCCTAACTTAAGACCAATCCCTCTTGCGTTCGTTATCCGATAAGAAGGCGACTAATTTCAAATTTGCGAACGTGTCGGATCGGTTGTGAGGTTGGACTAGATTCTTACAAGCGAGCGGAGCGAGCAAGCAACGATAACAATTTCCCAGCTATACATATACCTTATGGTGCCGTGCATATATTTCCTGTTATTACCTTAATTTGTCAGCGATTTCGGACCTCACGTTGCAACTGTACTATGTGGAAATATTACTATTTATGTAAAACTATTGATAAACTGTAAACTTTTGTCAGTAGGCAACGCGATAAAGACTTCCTACTCCTCGGGCAGGTGCGAATATTTCAATGTCCCTATCTGCCAAACCGATGATTTGTGACACACCTTTATGCGTCCCTCGCTCGCTGCGCTCAATCGATAAATATAGCCTAACCTAAAACCTATCCCTCTTGCGTTCGTTATCCGATAAGGAGGCGACTAATTTCAAATTTGCGAACGTGTCGGATCGGTTGTGAGGTTGCACTAGATTCTTACGAGGGAGGGGAGCGAGTGATCAACGATTACAATTTCCAAGCTATACATATATCTTATATTGTCCTGCATATATTTCCTATTATTACCTCAATTTGTCAGCGATTTCGGACCTCACGTTGCATTGTACTGTGTGAAAATATTACTATTTATGTAAAACTATTGATAAACTGTAAACTTTTGTCAGTAGGCAACGCGATAAAGACTTCCGACTCCTCGGGCTGGTGCGAATATTTCAATGTCCCTAAGTGCCAAACCGTTGGTTTGTGACACACCTTTACGCGACCCTCGCACGCTGCGCTCGCTTGAAAACTATAGCCTAACCTAAAACCAATATCTCTTACGTTCGCCATTCGATAAGCAGGGGACTAATTTCAAATTTGCGAACGTGTCGGATCGGTTGTGAGGTTGGACTAGATTCTTACAAGCGAGCGGGGCGATCGAGCAACGATAACAATTTCCAAGCTATACATATACCTTATATTGCCTTGCATATATTTCCTGTTATTACCTCAATTTGTCAGCGATTTCGGACCTCACGTTGCACTGTACTGTGTGAAAATATTACTATTTATGTAAAACTATTGAGAAACTGTAAACTTTTGTCAGTAGGCAACTCGATAAAGACTTCCTACTCCTCGGGCAGGTGCGAATATTTCAATGTCCCTATGTGCCAAACCGATGATTTGTGACACACCTTTATGCGTCCCTCGCTCGCTGCGCTCGATCGATAACTATAGCCTAACCTAAAACCAATCCCTCTTGTGTTCGTTATCCGATAAGGAGGCGACTAATTTCAAATTTGCGAACGTGTCGGATCGGTTGTGAGGTTGGACTATATTCTTACAAGCGAGCGGAGCGATCGAGCAACGATGACAATTTCCAAGCTATACATATACCTTATGGTGCCGTGCATATATTTCCTGTTATTACCTTAATTTGTCAGCGATTTCGGACCTCACGTTGCAACTGTACTATGTGGAAATATTACTATTTATGTAAAACTATTGATAAACTGTAAACTTTTGTCAGTAGGCAACTCGACAAAGACTTCCTACTCCTCGGGCAGGTGCGAATATTTCAACGTCCCTATGTGCCAAACCGATGATTTGTGACACACCTTTATGCGTCCCTCGCTCGCTGCGCTCGATCGATAACTATAGCCTAACCTAAAACCTATCCCTCTTGCGTTCGTCATCCGATAAGGAGGCGACTAATTTCAAATTTGCGAACGTGTCGGATCGGTTGTGAGGTTGCACTAGATTCTTACGAGCGAGGGGAGCGAGTGATCAACGATTACAATTTCCAAGCTATACATATATCTTATATTGTCCTGCATATATTTCCTATTATTACCTCAATTTGTCAGCGATTTCGGACCTCACGTTGCATTGTACTATGTGGAAATATTACTATTTATGTAAAACTATTGATAAACTGTAAACTTTTGTCAGTAGGCAACGCGATAAAGACTTCCGACTCCTCGGGCTGGTGCGAATATTTCAATGTCCCTAAGTGCCAAACCGTTGGTTTGTGACACACCTTTACGCGACCATCGCTCGCTGCGCTCGCTCGCTGCGCTCGCTTGAAAACTATAGCCTAACCTAAAACCAATATCTCTTACGTTCGCCATTCGATAAGCAGGGGACTAATTTCAAATTTGCGAACGTGCCGGATCGGTTGGGAGGTTGGACTAGATTCTTACGAGCGAGCGGAGCGAGCGAGCAACGATTACAATTTCCAAGCTATACATATACCTTATATTGCCTTGCATATATTTCCTGTTATTACCTCAATTTGTCAGCGATTTCGGACCTCACGTTGCACTGTACTGTGTGAAAATATTACTATTTATGTACAAATATTGATATACTGTAAACTTTTGTCTGTAGGCAACTCGATAAAGACTTCCTACTCCTCGGGCAGGTGCGAATATTTCAATGTCCCAATCTGCCAAACCGATGATTTGTGACACACCTTTATGCGTCCCTCGCTCGCTGCGCTCGATCGATAACTATAGCCTAACCTAAAACCTATCCCTCTTGCGTTCGTTATCCGATAAGGAGGCGACTAATTTCAAATTTGCGAACTTGTCAGATCGGTTGTGAGGTTGCACTAGATTCTTACGAGCGAGGGGAGCGAGGGATCAACGATTACAATTTCCAAGCTATACATATATCTTATATTGTCCTGCATATATTTCCTATTATTACCTCAATTTGTCAGCGATTTCGGACCTCACGTTGCATTGTACTGTGTGAAAATATTACTATTTATGTAAAACTATTGATAAACTGTAAACTTTTGTCAGTAGGCAACGCGATAAAGACTTCCGACTCCTCGGGCTGGTGCGAATATTTCAATGTCCCTAAGTGCCAAACCGTTGGTTTGTGACACACCTTTACGCGACCCTCGCTCGCTGCGCTCGCTTGAAAACTATAGCCTAACTTAAGACCAATCCCTCTTGCGTTCGTTATCCGATAAGGAGGCGACTAATTTCAAATTTGCGAACGTGTCGGATCGGTTGTGAGGTTGGACTAGATTCTTACGAGCGAGCGGAGCGATCGAGCAACGATAACAATTTCCAAGCTATACATATACCTTATGGTGCCGTGCATATATTTCCTGTTATTACCTTAATTTGTCAGCGATTTCGGACCTCACGTTGCAACTGTACTATGTGGAAATATTACTATTTATGTGAAACTATTGATAAACTGTAAACTTTTGTCAGTAGGCAACTCGATAAAGACTTCCTACTCCTCGGGCAGGTGCGAATATTTCAACGTCCCTATGTGCCAAACCGATGATTTGTGACACACCTTTATGCGTCCCTCGCTCGCTGCGCTCGATCGATAACTATAGCCTAACCTAAAACCTATCCCTCTTGCGTTCGTCATCCGATAAGGAGGCGACTAATTTCAAATTTGCGAACGTGTCGGATCGGTTGTGAGGTTGCACTAGATTCTTACGAGCGAGGGGAGCGAGTGATCAACGATTACAACTTCCAAGCTATACATATATCTTATATTGTCCTGCATATATTTCCTGTTATTACCTCAATTTGTCAGCGATTTCGGACCTCACGTTGCACTGTACTGTGTGAAAATATTACTATTTATGTACAAATATTGATATACTGTAAATTTTTGTCTGTAGGCAATTCGATAAAGACTTCCGGCTCCTGGGGCTGGTGCGAAAATTTCACTGACACTATGTGACAAACCGTTGGTTTGTGACACACCCTTACGCATCCCTCGCTCCCTGTGCTCGCCCGATAACTATAGCCTAACCTAAGACCAATCCCTCTTGCGTTCGTTATCCGATAAGGAGGCGACTAATTTCAAATTTGCGAACGTGTCGGATCGGTTGTGAGGTTGGACTAGATTCTTACAAGCGAGCGCAGCGATCGAGCAACGATAACAATTTCCAAGCTATACATATACCTTATGGTGCCGTGCATATATTTCCTGTTATTACCTTAATTTGTCAGCGATTTCGGACCTCACGTTGCAACTGTACTATGTGGAAATATTACTATTTATGTAAAACTATTGATAAACTGTAAACTTTTGTCAGTAGGCAACTCGATAAAGACTTCCTACTCCTCGGGCAGGTGCGAATATTTCAATGTCCCTATCTGCCAAACCGATGATTTGTGACACACCTTTATGCGTCCCTCGCTCGCTGCGCTCGATCGATAACTATAGCCTAACCTAAAACCTATCCCTCTTGCGTTCGTTATCCGATAAGGAGGCGACTAATTTCAAATTTGCGAACGTGTCAGATCGGTTGTGAGGTTGCACTAGATTCTTACGAGCGAGGGGAGCGAGTGATCAACGATTACAATTTCCAAGCTATACATATATCTTATATTGTCCTGCATATATTTCCTATTATTACCTCAATTTGTCAGCGATTTCGGACCTCACGTTGCATTTTACTGTGTGAAAATATTACTATTTATGTAAAACTATTGATAAACTGTAAACTTTTGTCAGTAGGCAACGCGATAAAGACTTCCGACTCCTCGGGATGGTGCGAATATTTCAATGTCCCTAAGTGCCAAACCGTTGGTTTGTGACACACCTTTACGCGACCCTCGCTCGCTGCGCTCGCTTGAAAACTATAGCCTAACCTAAAACCAATATCTCTTACGTTCGCCATTCGATAAGCAGGGGACTAATTTCAAATTTGCGAACGTGCCGGATCGGTTGGGAGGTTGGACTAGATTCTTACGAGCGAGCGGAGCGAGCGAGCAACGATTACAATTTCCAAGCTATACATATACCTTATATTGCCTTGCATATATTTCCTGTTATTACCTCAATTTGTCAGCGATTTCGGACCTCACGTTGCACTGTACTGTGTGAAAATATTACTATTTATGTACAAATATTGATATATTGTAAACTTTTGTCAGTAGGCAATTCGATAAAGACTTCCGGCTCCTGGGGCTGGTGCGAATATTTCAATGACCCTATGTGACAAACCGTTGGTTTGTGACACACCCTTACGCGTCCCTCGCTCCCTGTGCTCGCCCGATAACTATAGCCTAACTTAAGACCAATCCCTCTTGCGTTCGTTATCCGATAAGGAGGCGACTAATTTCAAATTTGCGAACGTGTCGGATCGGTTGTGAGGTTGGACTAGATTCTTACAAGCGAGCGGAGCGATCGAGCAACGATAACAATTTCCAAGCTATACATATACCTTATGGTGCCGTGCATATATTTCCTGTTATTACCTTAATTTGTCAGCGATTTCGGACCTCACGTTGCAACTGTACTATGTGGAAATATTACTATTTATGTAAAACTATTGATAAACTGTAAACTTTTGTCAGTAGGCAACTCGATAAAGACTTCCTACTCCTCGGGCAGGTGCGAATATTTCAATGTCCCTATGTGACAAACCGTTGGTTTGTGACACACCCTTACGCGTCCCTCGCTCCCTGTGCTCGCCCGATAACTATAGCCTAACCTAAAACCAATCCCTCTTGCTTTCGTTATCCGAGAAGGAGGGGACTAACTTCAAATTTGCGAACGTGTCGGATCGGTTGTGAGGTTGGACTAGATTCTTACGAGCGAGCGGAGCGAGCGAGGAACGATTACAATTTCCAAGCTATACATATACCTTATGGTGCCGTGCATATATTTCCTGTTATTACCTTAATTTGTCAGCGATTTCGGACCTCACGTTGCAACTGTACTATGTGGAAATATTACTATTTATGTAAAACTATTGATAAACTGTAAACTTTTGTCAGTAGGCAACTCGATAAAGACTTCCTACTCCTCGGGCAGGTGCGAATATTTCAATGTCCCTATCTGCCAAACCGATGATTTGTGACACACCTTTATGCGTCCCTCGCTCGCTGCGCTCGATCGATAACTATAGCCTAACCTAAAACCTATCCCTCTTGCGTTCGTTATCCGATAAGGAGGCGACTAATTTCAAATTTGCGAACGTGTCGGATCGGTTGCGAGGTTGCACTAGATTCTTACGAGCGAGGGGAGCGAGTGATCAACGATTACAATTTCCAAGCTATACATATATCTTATATTGTCCTGCATATATTTCCTATTATTACCTCAATTTGTCAGCGATTTCGGACCTCACGTTGCATTGTACTGTGTGAAAATATTACTATTTATGTAAAACTATTGATAAACTGTAAACTTTTGTCAGTAGGCAACGCGATAAAGACTTCCGACTCCTCGGGCTGGTGCGAATATTTCAATGTCCCTAAGTGCCAAACCGTTGGTTTGTGACACACCTTTACGCGACCCTCGCTCGCTGCGCTCGCTTGAAAACTATAGCCTAACCTAAAACCAATATCTCTTACGTTCGCCATTCGATAAGCAGGGGACTAATTTCAAATTTGCGAACGTGTCGGATCGGTTGGGAGGTTGGACTAGATTCTTACGAGCGAGCGGAGCGAGCGAGCAACGATTACAATTTCCAAGCTATACATATATCTTATATTGCCTTGCATATATTTCCTGTTATTACCTCAATTTGTCAGCGATTTCGGACCTCACGTTGCACTGTACTGTGTGAAAATATTACTATTTATGTACAAATATTGATATACTGTAAACTTTTGTCTGTAGGCAATTCGATAAAGACTTCCGGCTCCTGGGGCTGGTGCGAATATTTCAATGACCCTATGTGACAAACCGTTGGTTTGTGACACACCCTTACGCGTCCCTCGCTCCCTGTGCTCGCCAGATAACTATAGCCTAACCTAAGACCAATCCCTCTTGCGTTCGTTATCCGATAGGGAGGCGAGTAATTTCAAATTTGCGAACGTGTCGGATCGGTTGTGAGATTGGACTAGATTCTTACAAGCGAGCGGAGATATCGAGCAACGATAACAATTTCCAAGCTATACATATACCTTATATTGCCTTGCATATATTTCCTGTTATTACCTCAATTTGTCAGCGATTTCGGACCTTACGTTGCACCGGACTATGTGGAAATATTACTATTAATGTAAAACTATTGATAAACTGTAAACTTTTGTCAGTAGGCAATTCGATAAAGACTTCCGGCTCCTGGGGCTGGTGCGAATATTTCAATGACCCTATGTGACAAACCGTTGGTTTGTGACACACCCTTACGCGTCCCTCGCTCCCTGTGCTCGCCCGATAACTATAGCCTAACCTAAAACCAATCCCTCTTGCTTTCGTTATCCGATAAGGAGGGGACTAACTTCAAATTTGCGAACGTGTCGGATCGGTTGTGAGGTTGGACTAGATTCTTACGAGCGAGCGGAGCGAGCGAGCAACGATTACAATTTCCAAGCTATACATATACCTTATATTGCCTTGCATATATTTCCTGTTATTACCTCAATTTGTCAGCGATTTCGGACCTTACGTTGCACCGTACTATGTGGAAATATCACTATTTATGTAAAACTATTGATAAACTGTAAACTTTTGTCAGTAGGCAACGCGATAAAGACTTCCGACTCCTCGGGCTGGTGCGAATATTTCAATGTCCCTAAGTGCCAAACCGTTGGTTTGTGACGCACCTTTACGCGACCCTCGCTCGCTGCGCTCGCTTGAAAACTATAGCCTAACCTAAAAGCAATATCACTTACGTTCGCCATTCGATAAGGAGGGGACTAATTTCAAATTTGCGAACGTGTCGGATCGGTTGTGAGGTTGGACTAGATTCTTACGAGCGAGCGGAGCGAGCGAGCAACGATTACAATTTCCAAGCTATACATATACCTTATGGTGCCATGCATATATTTCCTATTATTACCTCAATTTGTCAGCGATTTCGGACCTCACGTTGCACTGTACTGTGTGAAAATATTACTATTTATGTACAAATATTGATATACTGTAAACTTTTGTCTGTAGGCAATTCGATAAAGACTTCCGGCCCCTGGGGCTGGTGCGAATATTTCAATGACCCTATGTGACAAACCGTTGGTTTGTGACACACCCTTACGCGTCCCTCGCTCCCTGTGCTCGCCCGATAACTATAGCCTAACTTAAGACCAATCCCTCTTGCGTTCGTTATCCGATAAGGAGGCGACTAATTTCAAATTTGCGAACGTGTCGGATCGGTTGTGAGGTTGGACTAGATTCTTACAAGCGAGCGGAGCGATCGAGCAACGATAACAATTTCCAAGCTATACATATACCTTATGGTGCCGTGCATATATTTCCTGTTATTACCTTAATTTGTCAGCGATTTCGGACCTCACGTTGCAACTGTACTATGTGGAAATATTACTATTAATGTAAAACTATTGATAAACTGTAAACTTTTGTCAGTAGGCAATTCGATAAAGACTTCCGGCTCCTGGGGCTGGTGCGAATATTTCAATGACCCTATGTGACAAACCGTTGGTTTGTGACACACCCTTACGCGTCCCTCGCTCCCTGTGCTCGCCCGATAACTATAGCCTAACCTAAAACCAATCCCTCTTGCTTTCGTTATCCGACAAGGAGGGGACTAACTTCAAATTTGCGAACGTGTCGGAACGGTTGTGAGGTTGGACTAGATTCTTACGAACGAGCGGAGCGAGCGAGCAACGATTACAATTTCCAAGCTATACATATACCTTATATTGCCTTGCATATATTTCCTGTTATTACCTCAATTTGTCAGCGATTTCGGACCTTATGTTGCACCGTACTATGAGGAAATATTACTATTTATGTAAAACTATTGATAAACTGTAAACTTTTGTCAGTAGGCAACGCGATAAAGACTTCCGACTCCTCGGGCTGGTGCGAATATTTCAATGTCCCTAAGTGCCAAACCGTTGGTTTGTGACATACCTTTACGCGACCCTCGCTCGCTGCGCTCGCTTGAAAACTATAGCCTAACGTAAAACCAATATCTCTTACGTTCGCCATTCGATAAGCAGGGGACTAATTTCAAATTTGCGAACGTGCCGGATCGGTTGTGAGGTTGGACTAGATTCTTACGAGCGAGCGGAGCGAGCGAGCAACGATTACGATTTCCAAGCTATACATATACCTTATATTGCCTTGCATATATTTCCTGTTATTACCTCAATTTGTCAGCGATTTCGGACCTCACGTTGCACTGTATTGTGTGAAAATATTACTATTTATGTACAAATATTGATATACTGTAAACTTTTGTCTGTAGGCAACTCGATAAAGACTTCCTACTCCTCGGGCAGGTGCGAATATTTCAATGTCCCTATCTGCCAAACCGATGATTTGTGACACACCTTTATGCGTCCCTCGCTCGCTGCGCTCGATCGATAACTATAGCCTAACCTAAAACCTATCCCTCTTGCGTTCGTTATCCGATAAGGAGGCGACTAATTTCAAATTTGCGAACGTGTCAGATCGGTTGTGTGGTTGCACTAGATTCTTACGAGCGAGGGGAGCGAGTGATCAACGATTACAATTTCCAAGCTATACATATATCTTATATTGTCCTGCATATATTTCCTATTATTACCTCAATTTGTCAGCGATTTCGGACCTCACGTTGCATTGCACTGTGTGAAAATATTACTATTTATGTACAAATATTGATATACTGTAAACTTTTGTCTGTAGGCAATTCGATAAAGACTTCCGGCTCCTGGGGCTGGTGCGAATATTTCAATGACCCTATGTGACAAACCGTTGGTTTGTGACACACCCTTACGCGTCCCTCGCTCCCTGTGCTCGCCCGATAACTATAGCCTAACATAAGACCAATCCCTCTTGCGTTCGTTATCCGATAAGGAGGCGACTAATTTCAAATTTGCGAACGTGTCGGATCGGTTGTGAGGTTGGACTAGATTCTTACAAGCGAGCGGAGCGATCGAGCAACGATAACAATTTCCAAGCTATACATATACCTTATGGTGCCGTGCATATATTTCCTGTTATTACCTTAATTTGTCAGCGATTTCGGACCTCACGTTGCAACTGTACTATGTGGAAATATTACTATTTATGTAAAACTATTGATAAACTGTAAACTTTTGTCAGTAGGCAACTCGATAAAGACTTCCTACTCCTCGGGCAGGTGCGAATATTTCAATGTCCCAATCTGCCAAACCGATGATTTGTGACACACCTTTATGCGTCCCTCGCTCGCTGCGCTCGATCGATAACTATAGCCTAACCTAAAACCTATCCCTCTTGCGTTCGTTATCCGATAAGGAGGCGACTAATTTCAAATTTGCGAAAGTGTCAGATCGGTTGTGAGGTTGCACTAGATTCTTACGAGCGAGGGGAGCGAGGGATCAACGATTACAATTTCCAAGCTATACATATATCTTATATTGTCCTGCATATATTTCCTATTATTACCTCAATTTGTCAGCGATTTCGGACCTCACGTTGCATTGTACTGTGTGAAAATATTACTATTTATGTAAAACTATTGATAAACTGTAAACTTTTGTCAGTAGGCAACGCGATAAAGACTTCCGACTCCTCGGGCTGGTGCGAATATTTCAATGTCCCTAAGTGCCAAACCGTTGGTTTGTGACACACCTTTACGCGACCCTCGCTCGCTGCGCTCGCTTGAAAACTATAGCCTAACCTAAAACCAATATTTCTTACGTTCGCCATTCGATAAGCAGGGGACTAATTTCAAATTTGCGAACGTGCCGGATCGGTTGGGAGGTTGGACTAGATTCTTACGAGCGAGCGGAGCGAGCGAGCAACGATTACAATTTCCAAGCTATACATATACCTTATATTGCCTTGCATATATTTCCTGTTATTACCTCAATTTGTCAGCGATTTCGGACCTCACGTTGCACTGTACTGTGTGAAAATATTACTATTTATGTACAAATATTGATATACTGTAAACTTTTGTCTGTAGGCAATTCGATAAAGACTTCCGGCTCCTGGGGCTGGTGCGAATATTTCAATGACCCTATGTGATAAACCGTTGGTTTGTGACACACCCTTACGCGTCCCTCGCTCCCTGTGCTCGCCCGATAACTATAGCCTAACTTAAGACCAATCCCTCTTGCGTTCGTTATCCGATAAGAAGGCGACTAATTTCAAATTTGCGAACGTGTCGGATCGGTTGTGAGGTTGGACTAGATTCTTACGAGCGAGCGGAGCGAGCCAGCAACGATTACAATTTCCCAGCTATACATATACCTTATGGTGCCATGCATATATTTCCTGTTGTTACCTTAATTTGTCAGCGATTTCGGACCTCACGTTGCAACTGTACTATGTGGAAATATTACTATTTATGTAAAACTATTGATAAACTGTAAACTTTTGTCAGTAGGCAACGCGATAAAGACTTCCGACTCCTCGGGCAGGTGCGAATATTTCAATGTCCCTATCTGCCAAACCGATGATTTGTGACACACCTCTATGCGTCCCTCGCTCGCTGCGCTCAATCGATAAATATAGCCTAACCTAAAACCAATCCCTCTTGCGTTCGTTATCCGATAAGGAGGCGACTAATTTCAAATTTGCGAACGTGTCGGATCGGTTGTGAGGTTGCACTAGATTCTTACGAGGGAGGGGAGCGAGTGATCAACGATTACAATTTCCAAGCTATACATATATCTTATATTGTCCTGCATATATTTCCTATTATTACCTCAATTTGTCAGCGATTTCGGACCTCACGTTGCATTGTACTGTGTGAAAATATTACTATTTATGTAAAACTATTGATAAACTGTAAACTTTTGTCAGTAGGCAACGCGATAAAGACTTCCGACTCCTCGGGCTGGTGCGAATATTTCAATGTCCCTAAGTGCCAAACCGTTGGTTTGTGACACACCTTTACGCGACCCTCCCTCGCTGCGCTCGCTTGAAAACTATAGCCTAACCTAAAACCAATATCTCTTACGTTCGCCATTCGATAAGCAGGGGACTAATTTCAAATTTGCGAACGTGTCGGATCGGTTGTGAGGTTGGACTAGATTCTTACAAGCGAGCGGGGCGATCGAGCAACGATAACAATTTCCAAGCTATACATATACCTTATATTGCCTTGCATATATTTCCTGTTATTACCTCAATTTGTCAGCGATTTCGGACCTCACGTTGCACTGTACTGTGTGAAAATATTACTATTTATGTAAAACTATTGAGAAACTGTAAACTTTTGTCAGTAGGCAACTCGATAAAGACTTCCTACTCCTCGGGCAGGTGCGAATATTTCAATGTCCCTATGTGCCAAACCGATGATTTGTGACACACCTTTATGCGTCCCTCGCTCGCTGCGCTCGCTCGATAACTATAGCCTAACCTAAAACCAATCCCTCTTGCGTTCGTTATCCGATAAGGAGGCGACTAATTTCAAATTTGCGAACGTGTCGGATCGGTTGTGAGGTTGGACTATATTCTTACAAGCGAGCGGAGCGATCGAGCAACGATGACAATTTCCAAGCTATACATATACCTTATGGTGCCGTGCATATATTTCCTGTTATTACCTTAATTTGTCAGCGATTTCGGACCTCACGTTGCAACTGTACTATGTGGAAATATTACTATTTATGTAAAACTATTGATAAACTGTAAACTTTTGTCAGTAGGCAACTCGACAAAGACTTCCTACTCCTCGGGCAGGTGCGAATATTTCAACGTCCCTATGTGCCAAACCGATGATTTGTGACACACCTTTATGCGTCCCTCGCTCGCTGCGCTCGATCGATAACTATAGCCTAACCTAAAACCTATCCCTCTTGCGTTCGTCATCCGATAAGGAGGCGACTAATTTCAAATTTGCGAACTTGTCAGATCGGTTGTGAGGTTGCACTAGATTCTTACGAGCGAGGGGAGCGAGGGATCAACGATTACAATTTCCAAGCTATACATATATCTTATATTGTCCTGCATATATTTCCTATTATTACCTCAATTTGTCAGCGATTTCGGACCTCACGTTGCATTGTACTGTGTGAAAATATTACTATTTATGTAAAACTATTGATAAACTGTAAACTTTTGTCAGTAGGCAACGCGATAAAGACTTCCGACTCCTCGGGCTGGTGCGAATATTTCAATGTCCCTAAGTGCCAAACCGTTGGTTTGTGACACACCTTTACGCGACCCTCGCTCGCTGCGCTCGCTTGAAAACTATAGCCTAACTTAAGACCAATCCCTCTTGCGTTCGTTATCCGATAAGGAGGCGACTAATTTCAAATTTGCGAACGTGTCGGATCGGTTGTGAGGTTGGACTAGATTCTTACGAGCGAGCGGAGCGATCGAGCAACGATAACAATTTCCAAGCTATACATATACCTTATGGTGCCGTGCATATATTTCCTGTTATTACCTTAATTTGTCAGCGATTTCGGACCTCACGTTGCAACTGTACTATGTGGAAATATTACTATTTATGTGAAACTATTGATAAACTGTAAACTTTTGTCAGTAGGCAACTCGATAAAGACTTCCTACTCCTCGGGCAGGTGCGAATATTTCAACGTCCCTATGTGCCAAACCGATGATTTGTGACACACCTTTATGCGTCCCTCGCTCGCTGCGCTCGATCGATAACTATAGCCTAACCTAAAACCTATCCCTCTTGCGTTCGTCATCCGATAAGGAGGCGACTAATTTCAAATTTGCGAACGTGTCGGATCGGTTGTGAGGTTGCACTAGATTCTTACGAGCGAGGGGAGCGAGTGATCAACGATTACAACTTCCAAGCTATACATATATCTTATATTGTCCTGCATATATTTCCTGTTATTACCTCAATTTGTCAGCGATTTCGGACCTCACGTTGCACTGTACTGTGTGAAAATATTACTATTTATGTACAAATATTGATATACTGTAAACTTTTGTCTGTAGGCAATTCGATAAAGACTTCCGGCTCCTGGGGCTGGTGCGAAAATTTCACTGACACTATGTGACAAACCGTTGGTTTGTGACACACCCTTACGCGTCCCTCGCTCCCTGTGCTCGCCCGATAACTATAGCCTAACCTAAGACCAATCCCTCTTGCGTTCGTTATCCGATAAGGAGGCGACTAATTTCAAATTTGCGAACGTGTCGGATCGGTTGTGAGGTTGGACTAGATTCTTACAAGCGAGCGCAGCGATCGAGCAACGATAACAATTTCCAAGCTATACATATACCTTATGGTGCCGTGCATATATTTCCTGTTATTACCTTAATTTGTCAGCGATTTCGGACCTCACGTTGCAACTGTACTATGTGGAAATATTACTATTTATGTAAAACTATTGATAAACTGTAAACTTTTGTCAGTAGGCAACTCGATAAAGACTTCCTACTCCTCGGGCAGGTGCGAATATTTCAATGTCCCTATCTGCCAAACCGATGATTTGTGACACACCTTTATGCGTCCCTCGCTCGCTGCGCTCGATCGATAACTATAGCCTAACCTAAAACCTATCCCTCTTGCGTTCGTTATCCGATAAGGAGGCGACTAATTTCAAATTTGCGAACGTGTCAGATCGGTTGTGAGGTTGCACTAGATTCTTACGAGCGAGGGGAGCGAGTGATCAACCATTACAATTTCCAAGCTATACATATATCTTATATTGTCCTGCATATATTTCCTATTATTACCTCAATTTGTCAGCGATTTCGGACCTCACGTTGCATTTTACTGTGTGAAAATATTACTATTTATGTAAAACTATTGATAAACTGTAAACTTTTGTCAGTAGGCAACGCGATAAAGACTTCCGACTCCTCGGGATGGTGCGAATATTTCAATGTCCCTAAGTGCCAAACCGTTGGTTTGTGACACACCTTTACGCGAGCCTCCCTCGCTACGCTCGCTTGAAAACTATAACCTAACCTAAAACCAATATCTCTTACGTTCGCCATTCGATAAGGATGGGACTAATTTCAAATTTGCGAACGTGTCGGATCGGTTGGGAGGTTGGACTAGATTCTTACGAGCGAGCGGAGCGAGCGAGCAACGATTACAATTTCCAAGCTATACATATACCTTATATTGCCTTGCATATATTTCCTGTTATTACCTCAATTTGTCAGCGATTTCGGACCTCACGTTGCACTGTACTGTGTGAAAATATTACTATTTATGTACAAATATTGATATACTGTAAACTTTTGTCTGTAGGCAATTCGATAAAGACTTCCGGCTCCTGGGGCTGGTGCGAATATTTCAATGACCCTATGTGACAAACCGTTGGTTTGTGACACACCCTTACGCGTCCCTCGCTCCCTGTGCTCGCCCGATAACTATAGCCTAACATAAGACCAATCCCTCTTGCGTTCGTTATCCGATAAGGAGGCGACTAATTTCAAATTTGCGAACGTGTCGGATCGGTTGTGAGGTTGGACTAGATTCTTACAAGCGAGCGGAGCGATCGAGCAACGATAACAATTTCCAAGCTATACATATACCTTATGGTGCCGTGCATATATTTCCTGTTATTACCTTAATTTGTCAGCGATTTCGGACCTCACGTTGCAACTGTACTATGTGGAAATATTACTATTTATGTAAAACTATTGATAAACTGTAAACTTTTGTCAGTAGGCAACTCGATAAAGACTTCCTACTCCTCGGGCAGGTGCGAATATTTCAATGTCCCTATGTGACAAACCGTTGGTTTGTGACACACCCTTACGCGTCCCTCGCTCCCTGTGCTCGCCCGATAACTATAGCCTAACCTAAAACCAATCCCTCTTGCTTTCGTTATCCGAGAAGGAGGGGACTAACTTCAAATTTGCGAACGTGTCGGATCGGTTGTGAGGTTGGACTAGATTCTTACGAGCGAGCGGAGCGAGCGAGGAACGATTACAATTTCCAAGCTATACATATACCTTATGGTGCCGTGCATATATTTCCTGTTATTACCTTAATTTGTCAGCGATTTCGGACCTCACGTTGCAACTGTACTATGTGGAAATATTACTATTTATGTAAAACTATTGATAAACTGTAAACTTTTGTCAGTAGGCAACTCGATAAAGACTTCCTACTCCTCGGGCAGGTGCGAATATTTCAATGTCCCTATCTGCCAAACCGATGATTTGTGACACACCTTTATGCGTCCCTCGCTCGCTGCGCTCGATCGATAACTATAGCCTAACCTAAAACCTATCCCTCTTACGTTCGCCATTCGATAAGCAGGGGACTAATTTCAAATTTGCGAACGTGCCGGATCGGTTGGGAGGTTGGACTAGATTCTTACGAGCGAGCGGAGCGAGCGAGCAACGATTACAATTTCCAAGCTATACATATACCTTATATTGCCTTGCATATATTTCCTGTTATTACCTCAATTTGTCAGCGATTTCGGACCTCACGTTGCACTGTACTGTGTGAAAATATTACTATTTATGTACAAATATTGATATACTGTAAACTTTTGTCTGTAGGCAATTCGATAAAGACTTCCGGCTCCTGGGGCTGGTGCGAATATTTCAATGACCCTATGTGACAAACCGTTGGTTTGTGACACACCCTTACGCGTCCCTCGCTCCCTGTGCTCGCCCGATAACTATAGCCTAACTTAAGACCAATCCCTCTTGCGTTCGTTATCCGATAAGGAGGCGACTAATTTCAAATTTGCGAACGTGTCGGATCGGTTGTGAGGTTGGACTAGATTCTTACAAGCGAGCGGAGCGATCGAGCAACGATAACAATTTCCAAGCTATACATATACCTTATGGTGCCGTGCATATATTTCCTGTTATTACCTTAATTTGTCAGCGATTTCGGACCTCACGTTGCAACTGTACTATGTGGAAATATTACTATTTATGTAAAACTATTGATAAACTGTAAACTTTTGTCAGTAGGCAACTCGATAAAGACTTCCTACTCCTCGGGCAGGTGCGAATATTTCAATGTCCCTATGTGACAAACCGTTGGTTTGTGACACACCCTTACGCGTCCCTCGCTCCCTGTGCTCGCCCGATAACTATAGCCTAACCTAAAACCAATCCCTCTTGCTTTCGTTATCCGAGAAGGAGGGGACTAACTTCAAATTTGCGAACGTGTCGGATCGGTTGTGAGGTTGGACTAGATTCTTACGAGCGAGCGGAGCGAGCGAGGAACGATTACAATTTCCAAGCTATACATATACCTTATGGTGCCGTGCATATATTTCCTGTTATTACCTTAATTTGTCAGCGATTTCGGACCTCACGTTGCAACTGTACTATGTGGAAATATTACTATTTATGTAAAACTATTAATAAACTGTAAACTTTTGTCAGTAGGCAACTCGATAAAGACTTCCTACTCCTCGGGCAGGTGCGAATATTTCAATGTCCCTATCTGCCAAACCGATGATTTGTGACACACCTTTATGCGTCCCTCGCTCGCTGCGCTCGATCGATAACTATAGCCTAATCTAAAACCTATCCCTCTTGCGTTCGTTATCCGATAAGGAGGCGACTAATTTCAAATTTGCGAACGTGTCGGATCGGTTGCGAGGTTGCACTAGATTCTTACGAGCGAGGGGAGCGAGTGATCAACGATTACAATTTCCAAGCTATACATATATCTTATATTGTCCTGCATATATTTCCTATTATTACCTCAATTTGTCAGCGATTTCGGACCTCACGTTGCATTGTACTGTGTGAAAATATTACTATTTATGTAAAACTATTGATAAACTGTAAACTTTTGTCAGTAGGCAACGCGATAAAGACTTCCGACTCCTCGGGCTGGTGCGAATATTTCAATGTCCCTAAGTGCCAAACCGTTGGTTTGTGACACACCTTTACGCGACCCTCGCTCGCTGCGCTCGCTTGAAAACTATAGCCTAACCTAAAACCAATATCACTTACGTTCGCCATTCGATAAGCAGGGGACTAATTTCAAATTTGCGAACGTGTCGGATCGGTTGGGAGGTTGGACTAGATTCTTACGAGCGAGCGGAGCGAGCGAGCAACGATTACAATTTCCAAGCTATACATATATCTTATATTGCCTTGCATATATTTCCTGTTATTACCTCAATTTGTCAGCGATTTCGGACCTCACGTTGCACTGTACTGTGTGAAAATATTACTATTTATGTACAAATATTGATATACTGTAAACTTTTGTCTGTAGGCAATTCGATAAAGACTTCCGGCTCCTGGGGCTGGTGCGAATATTTCAATGACCCTTAGTGACAAACCGTTGGTTTGTGACACACCCTTACGCGTCCCTCGCTCCCTGTGCTCGCCAGATAACTATAGCCTAACCTAAGACCAATCCCTCTTGCGTTCGTTATCCGATAGGGAGGCGAGTAATTTCAAATTTGCGAACGTGTCGGATCGGTTGTGAGATTGGACTAGATTCTTACAAGCGAGCGGAGATATCGAGCAACGATAACAATTTCCAAGCTATACATATACCTTATATTGCCTTGCATATATTTCCTGTCATTACCTCAATTTGTCAGCGATTTCGGACCTTACGTTGCACCGGACTATGTGGAAATATTACTATTAATGTAAAACTATTGATAAACTGTAAACTTTTGTCAGTAGGCAATTCGATAAAGACTTCCGGCTCCTGGGGCTGGTGCGAATATTTCAATGACCCTATGTGACAAACCGTTGGTTTGTGACACACCCTTACGCGTCCCTCGCTCCCTGTGCTCGCCCGATAACTATAGCCTAACCTAAAACCAATCCCTCTTGCTTTCGTTATCCGACAAGGAGGGGACTAACTTCAAATTTGCGAACGTGTCGGATCGGTTGTGAGGTTGGACTAGATTCTTACGAGCGAGCGGAGCGAGCGAGCAACGATTACAATTTCCAAGCTATACATATACCTTATATTGCCTTGCATATATTTCCTGTTATTACCTCAATTTGTCAGCGATTTCGGACCTTACGTTGCACCGTACTATGTGGAAATATCACTATTTATGTAAAACTATTGATAAACTGTAAACTTTTGTCAGTAGGCAACGCGATAAAGACTTCCGACTCCTCGGGCTGGTGCGAATATTTCAATGTCCCTAAGTGCCAAACCGTTGGTTTGTGACGCACCTTTACGCGACCCTCGCTCGCTGCGCTCGCTTGAAAACTATAGCCTAACCTAAAAGCAATATCACTTACGTTCGCCATTCGATAAGGAGGGGACTAATTTCAAATTTGCGAACGTGTCGGATCGGTTGTGAGGTTGGACTAGATTCTTACGAGCGAGCGGAGCGAGCGAGCAACGATTACAATTTCCAAGCTATACATATACCTTATGGTGCCATGCATATATTTCCTATTATTACCTCAATTTGTCATCGATTTCGGACCTCACGTTGCACTGTACTGTGTGAAAATATTACTATTTATGTACAAATATTGATATACTGTAAACTTTTGTCTGTAGGCAATTCGATAAAGACTTCCGGCTCCTGGGGCTGGTGCGAATATTTCAATGACCCTATGTGACAAACCGTTGGTTTGTGACACACCCTTACGCGTCCCTCGCTCCCTGTGCTCGCCCGATAACTATAGCCTAACTTAAGACCAATCCCTCTTGCGTTCGTTATCCGATAAGGAGGCGACTAATTTCAAATTTGCGAACGTGTCGGATCGGTTGTGAGGTTGGACTAGATTCTTACAAGCGAGCGGAGCGATCGAGCAACGATAACAATTTCCAAGCTATACATATACCTTATGGTGCCGTGCATATATTTCCTGTTATTACCTTAATTTGTCAGCGATTTCGGACCTCACGTTGCAACTGTACTATGTGGAAATATTACTATTAATGTAAAACTATTGATAAACTGTAAACTTTTGTCAGTAGGCAATTCGATAAAGACTTCCGGCTCCTGGGGCTGGTGCGAATATTTCAATGACCCTATGTGACAAACCGTTGGTTTGTGACACACCCTTACGCGTCCCTCGCTCCCTGTGCTCGCCCGATAACTATAGCCTAACCTAAAACCAATCCCTCTTGCTTTCGTTATCCGACAAGGAGGGGACTAACTTCAAATTTGCGAACGTGTCGGATCGGTTGTGAGGTTGGACTAGATTCTTACGAACGAGCGGAGCGAGCGAGCAACGATTACAATTTCCAAGCTATACATATACCTTATATTGCCTTGCATATATTTCCTGTTATTACCTCAATTTGTCAGCGATTTCGGACCTTATGTTGCACCGTACTATGAGGAAATATTACTATTTATGTAAAACTATTGATAAACTGTAAACTTTTGTCAGTAGGCAACGCGATAAAGACTTCCTACTCCTCGGGCAGGTGCGAATATTTCAATGTCCTTATCTGCCAAACCGATGATTTGTGACACACATTTATGCGTCCCTCGCTCGGTGCGCTCGATCGATAACTATAGCCTAACCTAAAACCTATCCCTCTTGCGTTCGTTATCCGATAAGGAGGCGACTAATTTCAAATTTGCGAACGTGTCGGATCGGTTGTGAGGTTGCACTAGATTCTTACGAGCGAGGGGAGCGAGTGATCAACGATTACAATTTCCAAGCTATACATATATCTTATATTGTCCTGCATATATTTCCTATTATTACCTCAATTTGTCAGCGATTTCGGACCTCACGTTGCATTGTACTGTGTGAAAATATTACTATTTATGTAAAACTATTGATAAACTGTAAACTTTTGTCAGTAGGCAACGCGATAAAGACTTCCGACTCCTCGGGCTGGTGCGAATATTTCAATGTCCCTAAGTGCCAAACCGTTGGTTTGTGACACACCTTTACGCGACCCTCTTTCGCTGCGCTCGCTTGAAAACTATAGCCTAACCTAAAACCAATATCTCTTATGTTCGCCATTCGATAAGCAGGGGACTAATTTCAAATTTGCGAACGTGTCGGATCGGTTGGGAGGTTGGACTAGATTCTTACGAGCGAGCGGAGCGAGCGAGCAACGATTACAATTTCCAAGCTATACATATACCTTATGGTGCCGTGCATATATTTCGTGTTATTACCTTTATTTGTCAGCGATTTCGGACCTCACGTTGCAACTGTACTATGTGGAAATATTACTATTTATGTAAAACTATTGATAAACTGTAAACTTTTGTCAGTAGGCAATTCGATAAAGACTTCCGGCTCCTGGGGCTGGTGCGAATATTTCAATGACCCTATGTGACAAACCGTTGGTTTGTGACACACCCTTACGCGTCCCTCGCTCCCTGTGCTCGCCCGATAACTATAGCCTAACCTAAAACCAATCCCTCTTGCTTTCGTTATCCGACAAGGAGGGGACTAACTTCAAATTTGCGAACGTGTCGGATCGGTTGTGAGGTTGGACTAGATTCTTACGAGCGAGCGGAGCGTGCGAGCAACGATTACAATTTCCAAGCTATACATATACCTTATGGTGCCGTGCATATATTTCCTATTATTACCTCAATTTGTCAGCGATTTCGGACCTCACGTTGCATTGCACTGTGTGAAAATATTACTATTTATGTACAAATATTGATATACTGTAAACTTTTGTCTGTAGGCAATTCGATAAAGACTTCCGGCTCCTGGGGCTGCTGCGAAAATTTCACTGACCCTATGTGACAAACCGTTGGTTTGTGACCCACCCTTACGCGTCCCTCGCTCCCTGTGCTCGCCCGATAACTATAGCCTAACCTAAGACCAATCCCTCTTGCGTTCGTTATCCGATAAGGAGGCGACTAATTTCAAATTTGCGAACGTGTCGGATCGGTTGTGAGGTTGGACTAGATTCTTACAAGCGAGCGCAGCGATCGAGCAACGATAACAATTTCCAAGCTATACATATACCTTGTGGTGCCGTGCATATATTTCCTGTTATTACCTTAATTTGTCAGCGATTTCGGACCTCACGTTGCAACTGTAGTATGTGGAAATATTACTATTTATGTAAAACTATTGATAAACTGTAAACTTTTGTCAGTAGGCAACTCGATAAAGACTTCCTACTCCTCGGGCAGGTGCGAATATTTCAATGTCCCTATCTGCCAAACCGATGATTTGTGACACACCTTTATGCGTCCCTCGCTCCCTGTGCTCGCCCGATAACTATAGCCTAACTTAAGACCAATCCCTCTTGCGTTCGTTATCCGATAAGGAGGCGACTAATTTCAAATTTGCGAACGTGTCGGATCGGTTGTGAGGTTGCACTAGATTCTTACGAGCGAGGGGAGCGAGCGAGCAACGATTGCAATTTCCAAGCTATACATATACCTTATATTGCCTTGCATATATTTCCTGTTATTACCTCAATTTGTCAGCGATTTCGGACCTCACGTTGCACTGTACTGTGTGAAAATATTACTATTTATGTACAAATATTGATATACTGTAAACTTTTGTCTGTAGGCAATTCGATAAAGACTTCCGGCTCCTGGGGCTGGTGCGAATATTTCAATGACCCTATGTGACAAACCGTTGGTTTGTGACACACCCTTACGCGTCCCTCGCTCCCTGTGCTCGCCCGATAACTATAGCCTAACTTAAGACCAATCCCTCTTGCGTTCGTTATCCGATAAGGAGGCGACTAATTTCAAATTTGCGAACGTGTCGGATCGGTTGTGAGGTTGGACTAGATTCTTACAAGCGAGCGGAGCGATCGAGCAACGATAACAATTTCCAAGCTATACATATACCTTATGGTGCCGTGCATATATTTCCTGTTATTACCTTAATTTGTCAGCGATTTCGGACCTCACGTTGCAACTGTAGTATGTGGAAATATTACTATTTATGTAAAACTATTGATAAACAGTAAACTTTTGTCAGTAGGCAATTCGATAAAGACTTCCGGCTCCTGGGGCTGGTGCGAATATTTCAATGACCCTATGTGACAAACCGTTGGTTTGTGACACACCCTTACGCGTCCCTCGCTCCCTGTGCTCGCCCGATAACTATAGCCTAACCTAAAACCAATCCCTCTTGCTTTCGTTATCCGACAAGGAGGGGACTAACTTCAAATTTGCGAACGTGTCGGATCGGTTGTGAGGTTGGACTAGATTCTTACGAGCGAGCGGAGCGAGCGAGCAACAATTACAATTTCCAAGCTATACATATACCTTATATTGCCTTGCATATATTTCCTGTTATTACCTCAATTTGTCAGCGATTTCGGACCTTACGTTGCACCGTACTATGTGGAAATATTACTATTTATGTAAAACTATTGATAAACTGTAAACTTTTGTCAGTAGGCAACGCGATAAAGACTTCCGACTCCTCGGGCTGGTGCGAATATTTCAATGTCCCTAAGTGCCAAACCGTTGGTTTGTGACACACCTTTACGCGACCCTCGCTCGCTGCGCTCGCTTGAAAACTATAGCCTAACCTAAAACCAATATCACTTACGTTCGCCATTCGATAAGGAGGGGACTAATTTCAAATTTGCGAACGTGTCGGATCGGTTGTGAGGATGGACTAGATTCTTACGAGCGAGCGGAGCGAGCGAGCAACGATTACAATTTCCAAGCTATACATATACCTTATGGTGCCGTGCATATATTTCCTATTATTACCTCAATTTGTCAGCGATTTCGGACCTCACGTTGCATTGTACTGTGTGAAAATATTACTATTTATGTACAAATATTGATATACTGTAAACTTTTGTCTGTAGGCAATTCGATAAAGACTTCCGGCTCCTGGGGCTGGTGCGAAAATTTCACTGACCCTATGTGACAAACCGTTGGTTTGTGACACACCCTTACGCGTCCCTCGCTCCCTGTGCTCGCCCGATAACTATAGCCTAACCTAAGACCAATCCCTCTTGCGTTCGTTATCCGATAAGGAGGCGACTAATTTCAAATTTGCGAACGTGTCGGATCGGTTGTAAGGTTGGACTAGATTCTTACAAGCGAGCGCAGCGATCGAGCAACGATAACAATTTCCAAGCTATACATATACCTTATGGTGCCGTGCATATATTTCCTGTTATTACCTTAATTTGTCAGCGATTTCGGACCTCACGTTGCAACTGTACTATGTGGAAATATTACTATTTATGTAAAACTATTGATGAACTGTAAACTTTTGTCAGTAGGCAACTCGATAAAGACTTCCTACTCCTCGGGCAGGTGCGAATATTTCAATGTCCCTATCTGCCAAACCGATGATTTGTGACACACCTTTATGCGTCCCTCGCTCGCTGCGCTCGATCGATAACTATAGCCTAACCTAAAACCTATCCCTCTTGAGTTCGTTATCCGATAAGGAGGCGACTAATTTCAAATTTGCGAACGTGTCAGATCGGTTGTGAGGTTGCACTAGATTCTTACGAGCGAGGGGAGCGAGTGATCAACGATTAGAATTTCCAAGATATACATATATCTTATATTGTCCTGCATATATTTCCTATTATTACCTCAATTTGTCAGCGATTTCGGACCTCACGTTGCATT
Organism: Bombus terrestris; assembly: GCF_910591885.1. NCBI lineage: Eukaryota > Metazoa > Arthropoda > Insecta > Hymenoptera > Apidae > Bombus > Bombus terrestris. Next base: position 2,059,781 of record NW_025963551.1, on the reverse strand, counting down.
GTACTGTGTGAAAATATTACTATTTATGTAAAACTATTGATAAACTGTAAACTTTTGTCAGTAGGCAACGCGATAAAGACTTCCGACTCCTCGGGCTGGTGCGAATATTTCTATGTCCCTAAGTGCCAAACCGTTGGTTTGTGACACACCTTTACGCGACCCTCGTTCGCTGCGCTCGCTTGAAAACTATAGCCTAACCTAAAACCAATCCCTCTTGCTTTCGTTATCCGACAAGGAGGGGACTAACTTCAAATTTGCGAACGTGTCAGATCGGTTGTGAGGTTGGACTAGATTCTTACGAGCGAGCGGAGCGAGCGAGCAACGATTACAATTTCCAAGCTATACATATACCTTATATTGCCTTGCATATATTTCCTGTTATTACCTCAATTTGTCAGCGATTTCGGACCTCACGTTGCACTGTACTGTGTGAAAATATTACTATTTATGTACAAATATTGATATACTGTAAACTTTTGTCTGTAGGCAATTCGATAAAGACTTCCGGCTCCTGGGGCTGGTGCGAATATTTCAATGACCCTATGTGACAAACCGTTGGTTTGTGACACACCCTTACGCGTCCCTCGCTCCCTGTGCTCGCCCGATAACTATAGCCTAACTTAAGACCAATCCCTCTTGCGTTCGTTATCCGATAAGGAGGGGACTAATTTCAAATTTGCGAACGTGTCGGATCGGTTGTGAGGTTGCACTAGATTCTTACGAGCGAGGGGAGCGAGTGATCAACGATTACAATTTCCAAGCTATACATATATCTTATATTGTCCTGCATATATTTCCTATTATTACCTCAATTTGTCAGCGATTTCGGACCTCACGTTGCATTGTACTGTGTGAAAATATTACTATTTATGTAAAACTATTGATAAACTGTAAACTTTTGTCAGTAGGCAACGCGATAAAGACTTCCGACTCCTCGGGCTGGTGCGAATATTTCAATGTCCCTAAGTGCCAAACCGTTGGTTTGTAACACACCTTTACGCGACCCTCGCTCGCTGCGCTCGCTTGAAGACTATAGCCTAACCTAAAACCAATATCTCTTACGTTCGCCATTCGATAAGCAGGGGACTAATTTCAAATTTGCGAACGTGCCGGATCGGTTGGGAGGTTGGACTAGATTCTTACGAGCGAGCGGAGCGAGCGAGCAACGATTACAATTTCCAAGCTATACATATACCTTATATTGCCTTGCATATATTTCCTGTTATTTCCTCAATTTGTCAGCGATTTCGGACCTCACGTTGCACTGTACTGTGTGAAAATATTACTATTTATGTACAAATATTGATATACTGTAAACTTTTGTCTGTAGGCAATTCGATAAAGACTTCCGGCTCCTGGGGCTGGTGCGAATATTTCAATGACCCTATGTGACAAACCGTTGGTTTGTGACACACCCTTACGCGTCCCTCGCTCCCTGTGCTCGCCCGATAACTATAGCCTAACTTAAGACCAATCCCTCTTGCGTTCGTTATCCGATAAGGAGGCGACTAATTTCAAATTTGCGAACGTGTCGGATCGGTTGTGAGGTTGGACTAGATTCTTACAAGCGAGCGGAGCGATCGAGCAACGATAACAATTTCCAAGCTATACATATACCTTATGGTGCCGTGCATATATTTCCTGTTATTACCTTAATTTGTCAGCGATTTCGGACCTCACGTTGCAACTGTACTATGTGGAAATATTACTATTTATGTGAAACTATTGATAAACTGTAAACTTTTGTCAGTAGGCAACTCGATAAAGACTTCCTACTCCTCGGGCAGGTGCGAATATTTCAATGTCCCTATCTGCCAAACCGATGATTTGTGACACACCTTTATGTGTCCCTCGCTCGCTGCGCTCGATCGATAACTATAGCCTAACCTAAATCCTATCCCTCTTGCGTTCGTTATCCGATAAGGAGGCGACTAATTTCAAATTTGCGAACGTGTCGGATCGGTTGTGAGGTTGCACTAGATTCTTACGAGCGAGGGGAGCGAGTGATCAACGATTACAATTTCCAAGCTATACATATATCTTATATTGTCCTGCATATATTTCCTATTATTACCTCAATTTGTCAGCGATTTCGGACCTCACGTTGCATTGTACTGTGTGAAAATATTACTATTTATGTAAAACTATTGATAAACTGTAAACTTTTGTCAGTAGGCAACGCGATAAAGACTTCCGACTCCTCGGGCTGGTGCGAATATTTCAATGTCCCTAAGTGCCAAACCGTTGGTTTGTGACACACCTTTACGCGACCCTCGCTCGCTGCGCTCGCTTGAAAACTATAGCCTAACCTAAAACAAATATCTCTTACGTTCGCCATTCGATAAGCAGGGGACTAATTTCAAATTTGCGAACGTGTCGGATCGGTTGGGAGGTTGGACTAGATTCTTACGAGCGAGCGGAGCGAGCGAGCAACGATTACAATTTCCAAGCTATACATATATCTTATATTGCCTTGCATATATTTCCTGTTATTACCTCAATTTGTCAGCGATTTCGGACCTCACGTTGCATTGTACTGTGTGGAAATATTACTATTTATGTAAAACTATTGATAAACTGTAAACTTTTGTCAGTAGGCAACTCGATAAAGACTTCCTACTCCTCGGGCAGGTGCGAATATTTCAATGTCCCTATGTGCCAAACCGATGATTTGTGACACACCTTTATGCGTCCCTCGCTCGCTGCGCTCGATCGATAACTATAGCCTAACCTAAAACCAATCCCTCTTGTGTTCGTTATCCGATAAGGAGGCGACTAATTTCAAATTTGCGAACGTGTCGGATCGGTTGTGAGGTTGGACTAGATTCTTACAAGCGAGCGGAGCGATCGAGCAACGATAACAATTTCCAAGCTATACATATACCTTATGGTGCCATGCATATATTTCCTGTTATTACCTTAATTTGTCAGCGATTTCGGACCTCACGTTGCAACTGTACTATGTGGAAATATTACTATTTATGTAAAACTATTGATAAACTGTAAACTTTTGTCAGTAGGCAACTCGATAAAGACTTCCTACTCCTCGGGCAGGTGCGAATATTTCAATGTCCCTATCTGCCAAACCGATGATTTGTGACACACCTTTATGCGTCCCTCGCTCGCTGCGCTCGATCGATAACTATAGCCTAACCTAAAACCAATCCCTCTTGTGTTCGTTATCCGATAAGGAGGGGACTAATTTCAAATTTGCGAACGTGTCGGATCGGTTGGTAGGTTGGACTAGATTCTTACGAGCGAGCGGAGCGAGCGAGCAACGATTACAATTTCCAAGCTATACATATACCTTATATTGTCCTGCATATATTTCCTGTTATTACCTCAATTTGTCAGCGATTTCGGGCCTTACGTTGCACCGTACTATGTGGAAATATTACTATTAATGTAAAACTATTGATAAACTGTAAACTTTTGTCGGTAGGCAACGCGATAAAGACTTCCGACTCCTCGGGCTGGTGCGAATATTTCAATGACCCTATGTGACAAACCGTTGGTTTGTGACACACCCTTACGCGTCCCTCGCTCCCTGTGCTCGCCCGATAACTATAGCCTAACCTAAAACCAATCCCTCTTGCGTTCGTTATCCGATAAGGAGGCGACTAATTTCAAATTTGCGAACGTGTCGGATCGGTTGTGAGGTTGGACTAGATTCTTACGAGCGAGCGGAGCGAGCGAGCAACGATTACAATTTCCAAGCTATACATATACCTTATGGTGCCGTGCATATATTTCGTGTCATTACCTTTATTTGTCAGCGATTTCGGACCTCACGTTGCAACTGTACTATGTGGAAATATTACTATTTATGTAAAACTATTGATAAACTGTAAACTTTTGTCAGTAGGCAATTCGATAAAGACTTCCGGCTCCTGGGGCTGGTGCGAATATTTCAATGACCCTATGTGACAAACCGTTGGTTTGTGACACACCCTTACGCGTCCCTCGCTCCCTGTGCTCGCCCGATAACTATTGCCTAACCTAAAACCAATCCCTCTTGCTTTCGTTATCCGACAAGGAGGGGACTAACTTCAAATTTGCGAACGTGTCGGATCGGTTGTGAGGTTGGACTAGATTCTTACGAGCGAGCGGAGCGCGCGAGCAACGATTACAATTTCCAAGCTATACATATACCTTATATTGCCTTGCATATATTTCCTGTTATTACCTCAATTTGTCAGCGATTTCGGACCTTACGTTGCACCGTACTATGTGGAAATATTACTATTTATGTAAAACTATTGATAAACTGTAAACTTTTGTCAGTAGGCAACGCGATAAAGACTTCCGACTCCTCGGGCTGGTGCGAATATTTCAATGTCCCTAAGTGCCAAACCGTTGGTTTGTGACACACCTTTACGCGACCCTCGCTCGCTGCGCTCGCTTGAAAACTATAGCCTAACCTCAAACCAATATCACTTACGTTCGCCATTCGATAAGGAGGGGACTAATTTCAAATTTGCGAACGTGTCGGATCGGTTGTGAGGTTGGACTAGATTCTTACGAGCTAGCGGAGGGAGCGAGCAACGATTACAATTTCCAAGCTATACATATACCTTATGGTGCCGTGCATATATTTCCTATTATTACCTCAATTTGTCACCGATTTCGGACCTCACGTTGCATTGTACTGTGTGGAAATATTACTATTTATGTAAAACTATTGATAAACTGTAAACTTTTGTCAGTAGGCAACTCGATAAAGACTTCCTACTCCTCGGGCAGGTGCGAATATTTCAATGTCCCTATGTGCCAAACCGATGATTTGTGACACACCTTTATGCGTCCCTCGCTCGCTGCGCTCGATCGATAACTATAGCCTAACCTTAAACCAATCCCACTTGTGTTCGTTATCCGATAGGGAGGCGACTAAATTCAAATTTGCGAACGTGTCGGATCGGTTGTGAGGTTGCACTAGATTCTTACAAGCGAGCGGAGCGATCGAGCAACGATAACAATTTCCAAGCTATACATATACCTTATGGTGCCGTGCATATATTTCCTGTTATTACCTTAATTTGTCAGCGATTTCGGACCTCACGTTGCAACTGTACTATGTGGAAATATTACTATTTATGTAAAACTATTGATGAACTGTAAACTTTTGTCAGTAGGCAACTCGATAAAGACTTCCTACTCCTCGGGCAGGTGCGAATATTTCAATGTCCCTATCTGCCAAACCGATGATTTGTGACACACCTTTATGCGTCCCTCGCTCGCTGCGCTCGATCGATAACTATAGCCTAACCTAAAACCTATCCCTCTTGAGTTCGTTATCCGATAAGGAGGCGACTAATTTCAAATTTGCGAACGTGTCAGATCGGTTGTGAGGTTGCACTAGATTCTTACGAGCGAGGGGAGCGAGTGATCAACGATTAGAATTTCCAAGATATACATATATCTTATATTGTCCTGCATATATTTCCTATTATTACCTCAATTTGTCAGCGATTTCGGACCTCACGTTGCATTGTACTGTGTGAAAATATTACTATTTATGTAAAACTATTGATAAACTGTAAACTTTTGTCAGTAGGCAACGCGATAAAGACTTCCGACTCCTCGGGCTGGTGCGAATATTTCTATGTCCCTAAGTGCCAAACCGTTGGTTTGTGACACACCTTTACGCGACCCTCGTTCGCTGCGCTCGCTTGAAAACTATAGCCTAACCTAAAACCAATCCCTCTTGCTTTCGTTATCCGACAAGGAGGGGACTAACTTCAAATTTGCGAACGTGTCAGATCGGTTGTGAGGTTGGACTAGATTCTTACGAGCGAGCGGAGCGAGCGAGCAACGATTACAATTTCCAAGCTATACATATACCTTATATTGCCTTGCATATATTTCCTGTTATTACCTCAATTTGTCAGCGATTTCGGACCTCACGTTGCACTGTACTGTGTGAAAATATTACTATTTATGTAAAACTATTGATAAACTGTAAACTTTTGTCAGTAGGCAACTCGATAAAGACTTCCTACTCCTCGGGCAGGTGCGAATATTTCAATGTCCCTATGTGCCAAACCGATGATTTGTGACACACCTTTATGCGTCCCTCGCTCGCTGCGCTCGATCGATAACTATAGCCTAACCTAAAACCAATCCCTCTTGTGTTCGTTATCCGATAAGGAGGCGACTAATTTCAAATTTGCGAACGTGTCGGATCGGTTGTGAGGTTGGACTAGATTCTTACAAGCGAGCGGAGCGATCGAGCAACGATAACAATTTCCAAGCTATACATATACCTTATGGTGCCGTGCATATATTTCCTGTTATTACCTTAATTTGTCAGCGATTTCGGACCTCACGTTGCAACTGTACTATGTGGAAATATTACTATTTATGTAAAACTATTGATAAACTGTAAACTTTTGTCAGTAGGCAACTCGATAAAGACTTCCTACTCCTCGGGCAGGTGCGAATATTTCAATGTCCCTATCTGCCAAACCGATGATTTGTGACACACCTTTATGCGTCCCTCGCTCGCTGCGCTCGATCGATAACTATAGCCTAACCCAAAACCAATCCCTCTTGTGTACGTTATCCGATAAGGAGGGGACTAATTTCAAATTTGCGAACGTGTCGGATCGGTTGGTAGGTTGGACTAGAATCTTACGAGCGAGCGGAGCGAGCGAGCAACGATTACAATTTCCAAGCTATACATATACCTTATATTGTCCTGCATATATTTCCTGTTATTACCTCAATTTGTCAGCGATTTCGGGCCTTACGTTGCACCGTACTATGTGGAAATATTACTATTAATGTAAAGCTATTGATAAACTGTAAACTTTTGTCGGTAGGCAACGCGATAAAGACTTCCGACTCCTCGGGCTGGTGGGAATATTTCAATGACCCTATGTGACAAACCGTTGGTTTGTGACACACCCTTACGCGTCCCTCGCTCCCTGTGCTCGCCCGATAACTATAGCCTAACCTAAAACCAATCCCTCTTGCGTTCGTTATCCGATAAGGAGGCGACTAATTTCAAATTTGCGAACGTGTCGGATCGGTTGTGAGGTTGGACTAGATTCTTACGAGCGAGCGGAGCGAGCGAGCAACGATTACAATTTCCAAGCTATACATATACCTTATGGTGCCGTGCATATATTTCGTGTCATTACCTTTATTTGTCAGCGATTTCGGACCTCACGTTGCAACTGTACTATGTGGAAATATTACTATTTATGTAAAACTATTGATAAACTGTAAACTTTTGTCAGTAGGCAATTCGATAAAGACTTCCGGCTCCTGGGGCTGGTGCGAATATTTCAATGACCCTATGTGACAAACCGTTGGTTTGTGACACACCCTTACGCGTCCCTCGCTCCCTGTGCTCGCCCGATAACTATAGCCTAACCTAAAACCAATCCCTCTTGCTTTCGTTATCCGATAAGGAGGGGACTAACTTCAAATTTGCGAACGTGTCGGATCGGTTGTGAGGTTGGACTAGATTCTTACGAGCGAGCGGAGCGCGCGAGCAACGATTACAATTTCCAAGCTATACATATACCTTATATTGCCTTGCATATATTTCCTGTTATTACCTCAATTTGTCAGCGATTTCGGACCTTACGTTGCACCGTACTATGTGGAAATATTACTATTTATGTAAAACTATTGATAAACTGTAAACTTTTGTCAGTAGGCAACGCGATAAGGACTTCCGACTCCTCGGGCTGGTGCGAATATTTCAATGTCCCTAAGTGCCAAACCGTTGGTTTGTGACACACCTTTACGCGACCCTCGCTCGCTGCGCTCGCTTGAAAACTATAGCCTAACCTCAAACCAATATCACTTACGTTCGCCATTCGATAAGGAGGGGACTAATTTCAAATTTGCGAACGTGTCGGATCGGTTGTGAGGTTGGACTAGATTCTTACGAGCTAGCGGAGGGAGCGAGCAACGATTACAATTTCCAAGCTATACATATACCTTATGGTGCCGTGCATATATTTCCTATTATTACCTCAATTTGTCAGCGATTTCGGACCTCACGTTGCATTGTACTGTGTGGAAATATTACTATTTATGTAAAACTATTGATAAACTGTAAACTTTTGTCAGTAGGCAACTCGATAAAGACTTCCTACTCCTCGGGCAGGTGCGAATATTTCAATGTCCCTATGTGCCAAACCGATGATTTGTGACACACCTTTATGCGTCCCTCGCTCGCTGCGCTCGATCGATAACTATAGCCTAACCTTAAACCAATCCCACTTGTGTTCGTTATCCGATAGGGAGGCGACTAAATTCAAATTTGCGAACGTGTCGGATCGGTTGTGAGGTTGCACTAGATTCTTACAAGCGAGCGGAGCGATCGAGCAACGATAACAATTTCCAAGCTATACATATACCTTATGGTGCCGTGCATATATTTCCTGTTATTACCTCAATTTGTCAGCGATTTCGGACCTTACGTTGCACCGGACTATGTGGAAATATTACTATTAATGTAAAACTATTGATAAACTGTAAACTTTTGTCAGTAGGCAATTCGATAAAGACTTCCGGCTCCTGGGGCTGGTGCGAATATTTCAATGACCCTATGTGACAAACCGTTGGTTTGTGACACACCCTTGCGCGTTCCTCGCTCCCTGTGCTCGCCCGATAACTATAGCCTAACCTAAAACCAATCCCTCTTGCTTTCGTTATCCGAGAAGGAGGGGACTAACTTCAAATTTGCGAACGTGTCGGATCGGTTGTGAGGTTGGACTAGATTCTTACGAGCGAGCGGAGCGAGCGAGCAACGATTACAATTTCCAAGCTATACATATACCTTATATTGCCTTGCATATATTTCCTGTTATTACCTCAATTTGTCAGCGATTTCGGACCTTACGTTGCACCGGACTATGTGGAAATATTACTATTAATGTAAAACTATTGATAAACTGTAAACTTTTGTCAGTAGGCAATTCGATAAAGACTTCCGGCTCCTGGGGCTGGTGCGAATATTTCAATGACCCTATGTGACAAACCGTTGGTTTGTGACACACCCTTGCGCGTCCCTCGCTCCCTGTGCTCGCCCGATAACTATAGCCTAACCTAAAACCAATCCCTCTTGCTTTCGTTATCCGACAAGGAGGGGACTAATTTCAAAATTGCGAACGTGTCGGATCGGTTGTGAGGTTGGACTAGATTCTTACGAGCGAGCGGAGCGAGCGAGCAACGATTACAATTTCCAAGCTATACATATACCTTATATTGCCTTGCATATATTTCCTGTTATTACCTCAATTTGTCAGCGATTTCGGACCTTACGTTGCACCGTACTATGTGGAAATATTACTATTTATGTAAAACTATTGATAAACTGTAAACTTTTGTCAGTAGGCAACGCGATAAAGACTTCCGACTCCTCGGGCTGGTGCGAATATTTCAATGTCCCTAAGTGCCAAACCGTTGGTTTGTGACACACCTTTACGCGACCCTCGCTCGCTGCGCTCGCTTGAAAACTATAGCTTAACCTAAAACCAATATCTCTTACGTTCGCCATTCGATAAGGAGAGGACTAATTTCAAATTTGCGAACGTGTCGGATCGGTTGGGAGGTTGGACTAGATTCTTACGAGCGAGGGGAGCGAGCGATCAACGATTACAATTTCCAAGCTATACATATATCTTATATTGTCCTGCATATATTTCCTGTTATTACCTCAATTTGTCAGCGATTTCGGACCTCACGTTGCATTGTACTGTGTGAAAATATTACTATTTATGTACAAATATTGATATACTGTAAACTTTTGTCAGTAGGCAATTCGATAAAGACTTCCGGCTCATGGGGCTGGTGCGAATATTTCAATGACCCTATGTGACAAACCGTTGGTTTGTGACACACCCTTACGCGACCCTCGCTCCCTGTGCTCGCCCGATAACTATAGCCAAACCTAAGACCAATCCCTCTTGCGTTCGTTATCCGATAAGGAGGCGACTAATTTCAAATTTGCGAACGTGTCGGATCGGTTGTGAGGTTGGACTAGATTCTTACAAGCGAGCGGAGCGATCGAGCAACGATAACAATTTCCAAGCTATACATATACCTTATGGTGCCGTGCATATATTTCCTGTTATTACCTTAATTTGTCAGCGATTTCGGACCTCACGTTGCAACTGTACTATGTGGAAATATTACTATTTATGTAAAACTATTGATAAACTGTAAACTTTTGTCAGTAGGCAACTCGATAAAGACTTCCTACTCCTCGGGCAGGTGCGAATATTTCAATGTCCCTATGTGCCAAACCGATGATTTGTGACACACCTTTATGCGTCCCTCGCTCGCTGCGCTCGATCGATAACTATAGCCTAACCCAAAACCAATCCCTCTTGTGTTCGTTATCCGATAAGGAGGGGACTAATTTCAAATTTGCGAACGTGTCGGATCGGTTGGTAGGTTGGACTAGATTCTTACGAGCGAGCGGAGCGAGCGAGCAACGATTACAATTTCCAAGCTATACATATACCTTATATTGTCCTGCATATATTTCCTGTTATTACCTCAATTTGTCAGCGATTTCGGGCCTTACGTTGCACCGTACTATGTGGAAATATTACTATTAATGTAAAACTATTGATAAACTGTAAACTTTTGTCGGTAGGCAACGCGATAAAGACTTCCGACTCCTCGGGCTGGTGCGAATATTTCAATGACCCTATGTGACAAACCGTTGGTTTGTGACACACCCTTACGCGTCCCTCGCTCCCTGTGCTCGCCCGATAACTATAGCCTAACCTAAAACCAATCCCTCTTGCGTTCGTTATCCGATAAGGAGGCGACTAATTTCAAATTTGCGAACGTGTCGGATCGGTTGTGAGGTTGGACTAGATTCTTACGAGCGAGCGGAGCGAGCGAGCAACGATTACAATTTCCAAGCTATACATATACCTTATGGTGCCGTGCATATATTTCGTGTTATTACCTTTATTTGTCAGCGATTTCGGACCTCACGTTGCAACTGTACTATGTGGAAATATTACTATTTATGTAAAACTATTGATAAACTGTAAACTTTTGTCAGTAGGCAATTCGATAAAGACTTCCGGCTCCTGGGGCTGGTGCGAATATTTCAATGACCCTATGTGACAAACCGTTGGTTTGTGACACACCCTTACGCGTCCCTCGCTCCCTGTGCTCGCCCGATAACTATTGCCTAACCTAAAACCAATCCCTCTTGCTTTCGTTATCCGACAAGGAGGGGACTAACTTCAAATTTGCGAACGTGTCGGATCGGTTGTGAGGTTGGACTAGATTCTTACGAGCGAGCGGAGCGCGCGAGCAACGATTACAATTTCCAAGCTATACATATACCTTATATTGCCTTGCATATATTTCCTGTTATTACCTCAATTTGTCAGCGATTTCGGACCTTACGTTGCACCGTACTATGTGGAAATATTACTATTTATGTAAAACTATTGATAAACTGTAAACTTTTGTCAGTAGGCAACGCGATAAAGACTTCCGACTCCTCGGGCTGGTGCGAATATTTCAATGTCCCTAAGTGCCAAACCGTTGGTTTGTGACACACCTTTACGCGACCCTCGCTCGCTGCGCTCGCTTGAAAACTATAGCCTAACCTAAAACCAATATCACTTACGTTCGCCATTCGATAAGGAGGGGACTAATTTCAAATTTGCGAACGTGTCGGATCGGTTGTGAGGTTGGACTAGATTCTTACGCGCTAGCGGAGGGAGCGAGCAACGATTACAATTTCCAAGCTATACATATACCTTATGGTGCCGTGCATATATTTCCTATTATTACCTCAATTTGTCAGCGATTTCGGACCTCACGTTGCATTGTACTGTGTGGAAATATTACTATTTATGTAAAACTATTGATAAACTGTAAACTTTTGTCAGTAGGCAACTCGATAAAGACTTCCTACTCCTCGGGCAGGTGCGAATATTTCAATGTCCCTATGTGTCAAACCGATGATTTGTGACACACCTTTATGCGTCCCTCGCTCGCTGCGCTCGATCGATAACTATAGCCTAACCTTAAACCAATCCCACTTGTGTTCGTTATCCGATAGGGAGGCGACTAAATTCAAATTTGCGAACGTGTCGGATCGGTTGTGAGGTTGCACTAGATTCTTACAAGCGAGCGGAGCGATCGAGCAACGATAACAATTTCCAAGCTATACATATACCTTATGGTGCCGTGCATATATTTCCTGTTATTACCTCAATTTGTCAGCGATTTCGGACCTTACGTTGCACCGGACTATGTGGAAATATTACTATTAATGTAAAACTATTGATAAACTGTAAACTTTTGTCAGTAGGCAATTCGATCAAGACTTCCGGCTCCTGGGGCTGGTGCGAATATTTCAATGACCCTATGTGACAAACCGTTGGTTTGTGACACACCCTTGCGCGTTCCTCGCTCCCTGTGCTCGCCCGATAACTATAGCCTAACCTAAAACCAATCCCTCTTGCTTTCGTTATCCGAGAAGGAGGGGACTAACTTCAAATTTGCGAACGTGTCGGATCGGTTGTGAGGTTGGACTAGATTCTTACGAGCGAGCGGAGCGAGCGAGCAACGATTACAATTTCCAAGCTATACATATACCTTATATTGCCTTGCATATATTTCCTGTTATTACCTCAATTTGTCAGCGATTTCGGACCTTACGTTGCACCGGACTATGTGGAAATATTACTATTAATGTAAAACTATTGATAAACTGTAAACTTTTGTCAGTAGGCAATTCGATAAAGACTTCCGGCTCCTGGGGCTGGTGCGAATATTTCAATGACCCTATGTGACAAACCGTTGGTTTGTGACACACCCTTGCGCGTCTCTCGCTCCCTGTGCTCGCCCGATAACTATAGCCTAACCTAAAACCAATCCCTCTTGCTTTCGTTATCCGACAAGGAGGGGACTAACTTCAAAATTGCGAACGTGTCGGATCGGTTGTGAGGTTGGACTAGATTCTTACGAGCGAGCGGAGCGAGCGAGCAACGATTACAATTTCCAAGCTATACATATACCTTATATTGCCTTGCATATATTTCCTGTTATTACCTCAATTTGTCAGCGATTTCGGACCTTACGTTGCACCGTACTATGTGGAAATATTACTATTTATGTAAAACTATTGATAAACTGTAAACTTTTGTCAGTAGGCAACGCGATAAAGACTTCCGACTCCTCGGGCTGGTGCGAATATTTCAATGTCCCTAAGTGCCAAACCGTTGGTTTGTGACACACCTTTACGCGACCCTCGCTCGCTGCGCTCGCTTGAAAACTATAGCTTAACCTAAAACCAATATCTCTTACGTTCGCCATTCGATAAGGAGAGGACTAATTTCAAATTTGCGAACGTGTCGGATCGGTTGGGAGGTTGGACTAGATTCTTACGAGCGAGGGGAGCGAGCGATCAACGATTACAATTTCCAAGCTATACATATATCTTATATTGTCCTGCATATATTTCCTGTTATTACCTCAATTTGTCAGCGATTTCGGACCTCACGTTGCATTGTACTGTGTGAAAATATTACTATTTATGTACAAATATTGATATACTGTAAACTTTTGTCAGTAGGCAATTCGATAAAGACTTCCGGCTCATGGGGCTGGTGCGAATATTTCAATGACCCTATGTGACAAACCGTTGGTTTGTGACACACCCTTACGCGACCCTCGCTCCCTGTGCTCGCCCGATAACTATAGCCAAACCTAAGACCAATCCCTCTTGCGTTCGTTATCCGATAAGGAGGCGACTAATTTCAAATTTGCGAACGTGTCGGATCGGTTGTGAGGTTGGACTAAATTCTTACAAGCGAGCGGAGCGATCGAGCAACGATAACAATTTCCAAGCTATACATATACCTTATGGTGCCGTGCATATATTTCCTGTTATTACCTTAATTTGTCAGCGATTTCGGACCTCACGTTGCAGCTGTACTATGTGGAAATATTACTATTTATGTAAAACTATTGATAAACTGTAAACTTTTGTCAGTAGGCAACTCGATAAAGACTTCCTACTCCTCGGGCAGGTGCGAATATTTCAATGTCCCTATCTGCCAAACCGATGATTTGTGACACACCTTTATGCGTCCCTCGCTCGCTGCGCTCGATCGATAACTATAGCCTAACCCAAAACCAATCCCTCTTGTGTTCGTTATCCGATAAGGAGGGGACTAATTTCAAATTTGCGAACGTGTCTGATCGGTTGGTAGGTTGGACTAGATTCTTACGAGCGAGCGGAGCGAGCGAGCAACGATTACAATTTTCAAGCTATACATATACCTTATATTGTCCTGCATATATTTCCTGTTATTACCTCAATTTGTCAGCGATTTCGGACCTCACGTTGCATTGTACTGTGTGAAAATATTACTATTTATGTACAAATATTGATATACTGTAAACTTTTGTCTGTAGGCTATTCGATAAAGACTTCCGGCTACTGGGGCTGGTGCGAAAATTTCACTGACCCTATGTGACAAACCGTTGGTTTGTGACACACCCTTACGCGTCCCTCGCTCCCTGTGCTCGCCCGATAACTATAGCCTAACCTAAGACCAATCCCTCTTGCGTTCGTTATCCGATAAGGAGGCGACTAATTTCAAATTTGCGAACGTGTCGGATCGGTTGTGAGGTTGGACTAGATTCTTACAAGCGAGCGCAGCGATCGAGCAACGATAACAATTTCCAAGCTATACATATACCTTATGGTGCCGTGCATATATTTCCTGTTATTACCTTAATTTGTCAGCGATTTCGGACCTCACGTTGCAACTGTACTATGTGGAAATATTACTATTTATGTAAAACTATTGATGAACTGTAAACTTTTGTCAGTAGGCAACTCGATAAAGACTTCCTACTCCTCGGGCAGGTGCGAATATTTCAATGTCCCTATCTGCCAAACCGATGATTTGTGACACACCTTTATGCGTCCCTCGCTCGCTGCGCTCGATCGATAACTATAGCCTAACCTAAAACCTATCCCTCTTGCGTTCGTTATCCGATAAGGAGGCGACTAATTTCAAATTTGCGAACGTGTCAGATCGGTTGTGAGGTTGCACTAGATTCTTACGAGCGAGGGGAGCGAGTGATCAACGATTAGAATTTCCAAGCTATACATATATCTTATATTGTCCTGCATATATTTCCTATTATTACCTCAATTTGTCAGCGATTTCGGACCTCACGTTGCATTGTACTGTGTGAAAATATTACTATTTATGTAAAACTATTGATAAACTGTAAACTTTTGTCAGTAGGCAACGCGATAAAGACTTCCGACTCCTCGGGCTGGTGCGAATATTTCAATGTCCCTAAGTGCCAAACCGTTGGTTTGTGACACACCTTTACGCGACCCTCGCTCGCTGCGCTCGCTTGAAAACTATAGCCTAACCTAAAACCAATATCTCTTACGTTCGCCATTCGATAAGCAGGGGACTAATTTCAAATTTGCGAACGTGCCGGATCGGTTGGGAGGTTGGACTAGATTCTTACGAGCGAGCGGAGCGAGCGAGCAACGATTACAATTTCCAAGCTATACATATACCTTATATTGCCTTGCATATATTTCCTGTTATTACCTCAATTTGTCAGCGATTTCGGACCTCACGTTGCACTGTACTGTGTGAAAATATTACTATTTATGTACAAATATTGATATACTGTAAACTTTTGTCTGTAGGCAATTCGATAAAGACTTCCGGCTCCTGGGGCTGGTGCGAATATTTCAATGACCCTATGTGACAAACCGTTGGTTTGTGACACACCCTTAAGCGTCCCTCGCTCCCTGTGCTCGCCCGATAACTATAGCCTAACTTAAGACCAATCCCTCTTGCGTTCGTTATCCGATAAGGAGGCGACTAATTTCAAATTTGCGAACGTGTCGGATCGGTTGTGAGGTTGCACTAGATTCTTACGAGCGAGGGGAGCGAGTGATCAACGATTACAATTTCCAAGCTATACATATATCTTATATTGTCCTGCATATATTTCCTATTATTACCTCAATTTGTCAGCGATTTCGGACCTCACGTTGCATTGTACTGTGTGAAAATATTACTATTTATGTAAAACTATTGATAAACTGTAAATTTTTGTCAGTAGGCAACGCGATAAAGACTTCCGACTCCTCGGGCTGGTGCGAATATTTCAATGTCCCTAAGTGCCAAACCGTTGGTTTGTAACACACCTTTACGCGACCCTCGCTCGCTGCGCTCGCTTGAAAACTATAGCCTAACCTAAAACCAATATCTCTTACGTTCGCCATTCGATAAGCAGGGGACTAATTTCAAATTTGCGAACGTGCCGGATCGGTTGGGAGGTTGGACTAGATTCTTACGAGCGAGCGGAGCGAGCGTGCAACGATTACAATTTCCAAGCTATACATATACCTTATATTGCCTTGCATATATTTCCTGTTATTTCCTCAATTTGTCAGCGATTTCGGACCTCACGTTGCACTGTACTGTGTGAAAATATTACTATTTATGTACAAATATTGATATACTGTAAACTTTTGTCTGTAGGCAATTCGATAAAGACTTCCGGCTCCTGGGGCTGGTGCGAATATTTCAATGACCCTATGTGACAAACCGTTGGTTTGTGACACACCCTTACGCGTCCCTCGCTCCCTGTGCTCGCCCGATAACTATAGCCTAACTTAAGACCAATCCCTCTTGCGTTCGTTATCCGATAAGGAGGCGACTAATTTCAAATTTGCGAACGTGTCGGATCGGTTGTGAGGTTGGACTAGATTCTTACAAGCGAGCGGAGCGATCGAGCAACGATAACAATTTCCAAGCTATACATATACCTTATATTGCCTTGCATATATTTCCTGTTATTACCTCAATTTGTCAGCGATTTCGGACCTTACGTTGCACCGGACTATGTGGAAATATTACTATTTATGTAAAACTATTGATAAACTGTAAACTTTTGTCAGTAGGCAACTCGATAAAGACTTCCTACTCCTCGGGCAGGTGCGAATATTTCAATGTCCCTATGTGCCAAACCGATGATTTGTGACACACCTTTATGCGTCCCTCGCTCGCTGCGCTCGATCGATAACTATAGCCTAACCTAAAACCAATCCCTCTTGTGTTCGTTATCCGATAAGGAGGCGACTAATTTCAAATTTGCGAACGTGTCGGATCGGTTGTGAGGTTGGACTAGATTCTTACAAGCGAGCGGAGCGATCGAGCAACGATAACAATTTCCAAGCTATACATATACCTTATGGTGCCGTGCATATATTTCCTGTTATTACCTTAATTTGTCAGCGATTTCGGACCTCACGTTGCAACTGTACTATGTGGAAATATTACTATTTATGTAAAACTATTGATAAACTGTAAACTTTTGTCAGTAGGCAACTCGATAAAGACTTCCTACTCCTCGGGCAGGTGCGAATATTTCAATGTCCCTATCTGCCAAACCGATGATTTGTGACACACCTTTATGCGTCCCTCGCTCCCTGTGCTCGCCCGATAACTATAGCCTAACCTAAAACCAATCCCTCTTGCTTTCGTTATCCGACAAGGAGGGGACTAACTTCAAAATTGCGAACGTGTCGGATCGGTTGTGAGGTTGGAGTAGATTCTTACGAGCGAGCGGAGCGAGCGAGCAACGATTACAATTTCCAAGCTATACATATACCTTATATTGCCTTGCATATATTTCCTGTTATTACCTCAATTTGTCAGCGATTTCGGACCTTACGTTGCACCGTACTATGTGGAAATATTACTATTTATGTAAAACTATTGATAAACTGTAAACTTTTGTCAGTAGGCAACGCGATAAAGACTTCCGGCTCATGGGGCTGGTGCGAATATTTCAATGACCCTATGTGACAAACCGTTGGTTTGTGACACACCCTTACGCGACCCTCGCTCCCCGTGCTCGCCCGATAACTATAGCCAAACCTAAGACCAATCCCTCTTGCGTTCGTTATCCGATAAGGAGGCGACTAATTTCAAATTTGCGAACGTGTCGGATCGGTTGTGAGGTTGGACTAGATTCTTACGAGCTAGCGGAGGGAGCGAGCAACGATTACAATTTCCAAGCTATACATATACCTTATGGTGCCGTGCATATATTTCCTATTATTACCTCAATTTGTCAGCGATTTCGGACCTCACGTTGCATTGTACTGTGTGGAAATATTACTATTTATGTAAAACTATTGATAAACTGTAAACTTTTGTCAGTAGGCAACGCGATAAAGACTTCCGGCTCATGGGGCTGGTGCGAATATTTCAATGTCCCTAAGTGCCAAACCGTTGGTTTGTGACACACCTTTACGCGACCCTCGCTCGCTGCGCTCGCTTGAAAACTATAGCCTAACCTAAAACCAATATCACTTACGTTCGCCATTCGATAAGGAGGCGACTAATTTCAAATTTGCGAACGTGTCGGATCGGATGTGAGGTTGCACTAGATTCTTACGAGCGAAGGGAGCGAGCGATCAACGATTACAATTTCCAAGCTATACATATATCTTATATTGTCCTGCATATATTTCCTGTTATTACCTCAATTTGTCAACGATTTCGGACCTCACGTTGCACTGTACTATGTGGAAATATTACTATTTATGTAAAACTATTGATAAACTGTAAACTTTTGTCAGTAGGCAACTCGATAAGGACTTCCTACTCCTCGGGCAGGTGCGAATATTTCAATGTCCCTATGTGCCAAACCGATGATTTGTGACACACCTTTATGCGTCCCTCGCTCGCTGCGCTCGATCGATAACTATAGCTTAACCTAAAACCAATCCCTCTTCTGTTCGTTATCCGATAAGGAGGCGACTAATTTCAAATTTGCGAACGTGTCGGATCGGTTGTGAGGTTGGACTAGATTCTTACGAGCTAGCGGAGGGAGCGAGCAACGATTACAATTTCCAAGCTATACATATACCTTATGGTGCCGTGCATATATTTCCTATTATTACCTCAATTTGTCAGCGATTTCGGACCTCACGTTGCATTGTACTGTGTGGAAATATTACTATTTATGTAAAACTATTGATAAACTGTAAACTTTTGTCAGTAGGCAACTCGATAAAGACTTCCTACTCCTCGGGCAGGTGCGAACATTTCAATGTCCCTATGTGCCAAACCGATGATTTGTGACACACCTTTATGCGTCCCTCGCTCGCTGCGCTCGATCGATAACTATAGCCTAACCTTAAACCAATCCCACTTGTGTTCGTTATCCGATAGGGAGGCGACTAAATTCAAATTTGCGAACGTGTCGGATCGGTTGTGAGGTTGCACTAGATTCTTACAAGCGAGCGGAGCGATCGAGCAACGATAACAATTTCCAAGCTATACATATACCTTATGGTGCCGTGCATATATTTCCTGTTATTACCTCAATTTGTCAGCGATTTCGGACCTTACGTTGCACCGGACTATGTGGAAACATTACTATTAATGTAAAACTATTGATAAACTGTAAACTTTTGTCAGTAGGCAATTCGATAAAGACTTCCGGCTCCTGGGGCTGGTGCGAATATTTCAATGACCCTATGTGACAAACCGTTGGTTTGTGACACACCCTTGCGCGTTCCTCGCTCCCTGTGCTCGCCCGATAACTATAGCCTAACCTAAAACCAATCCCTCTTGCTTTCGTTATCCGAGAAGGAGGGGACTAACTTCAAATTTGCGAACGTGTCGGATCGGTTGTGAGGTTGGACTAGATTCTTACGAGCGAGCGGAGCGAGCGAGCAACGATTACAATTTCCAAGCTATACATATACCTTATATTGCCTTGCATATATTTCCTGTTATTACCTCAATTTGTCAGCGATTTCGGACCTTACGTTGCACCGGACTATGTGGAAATATTACTATTAATGTAAAACTATTGATAAACTGTAAACTTTTGTCAGTAGGCAATTCGATAAAGACTTCCGGCTCCTGGGGCTGGTGCGAATATTTCAATGACCCTATGTGACAAACCGTTGGTTTGTGACACACCCTTGCGCGTCTCTCGCTCCCTGTGCTCGCCCGATAACTATAGCCTAACCTAAAACCAATCCCTCTTGCTTTCGTTATCCGACAAGGAGGGGACTAACTTCAAAATTGCGAACGTGTCGGATCGGTTGTGAGGTTGGACTAGATTCTTACGAGCGAGCGGAGCGAGCGAGCAACGATTACAATTTCCAAGCTATACATATACCTTATATTGCCTTGCATATATTTCCTGTTATTACCTCAATTTGTCAGCGATTTCGGACCTTACGTTGCACCGTACTATGTGGAAATATTACTATTTATGTAAAACTATTGATAAACTGTAAACTTTTGTCAGTAGGCAACGCGATAAAGACTTCCGACTCCTCGGGCTGGTGCGAATATTTCAATGTCCCTAAGTGCCAAACCGTTGGTTTGTGACACACCTTTACGCGACCCTCGCTCGCTGCGCTCGCTTGAAAACTATAGCTTAACCTAAAACCAATATCTCTTACGTTCGCCATTCGATAAGGAGAGGACTAATTTCAAATTTGCGAACGTGTCGGATCGGTTGGGAGGTTGGACTAGATTCTTACGAGCGAGGGGAGCGAGCGATCAACGATTACAATTTCCAAGCTATACATATATCTTATATTGTCCTGCATATATTTCCTGTTATTACCTCAATTTGTCAGCGATTTCGGACCTCACGTTGCATTGTACTGTGTGAAAATATTATTATTTATGTACAAATATTGATATACTGTAAACTTTTGTCAGTAGGCAATTCGATAAAGACTTCCGGCTCATGGGGCTGGTGCGAATATTTCAATGACCCTATGTGACAAACCGTTGGTTTGTGACACACCCTTACGCGACCCTCGCTCCCTGTGCTCGCCCGATAACTATAGCCAAACCTAAGACCAATCCCTCTTGCGTTCGTTATCCGATAAGGAGGCGACTAATTTCAAATTTGCGAACGTGTCGGATCGGTTGTGAGGTTGGACTAAATTCTTACAAGCGAGCGGAGCGATCGAGCAACGATAACAATTTCCAAGCTATACATATACCTTATGGTGCCGTGCATATATTTCCTGTTATTACCTTAATTTTTCAGCGATTTCGGACCTCACGTTGCAGCTGTACTATGTGGAAATATTACTATTTATGTAAAACTATTGATAAACTGTAAACTTTTGTCAGTAGGCAACTCGATAAAGACTTCCTACTCCTCGGGCAGGTGCGAATATTTCAATGTCCCTATCTGCCAAACCGATGATTTGTGACACACCTTTATGCGTCCCTCGCTCGCTGCGCTCGATCGATAACTATAGCCTAACCCAAAACCAATCCCTCTTGTGTTCGTTATCCGATAAGGAGGGGACTAATTTCAAATTTGCGAACGTGTCTGATCGGTTGGTAGGTTGGACTAGATTCTTACGAGCGAGCGGAGCGAGCGAGCAACGATTACAATTTCCAAGCTATACATATACCTTATATTGTCCTGCATATATTTCCTGTTATTACCTCAATTTGTCAGCGATTTCGGACCTCACGTTGCATTGTACTGTGTGAAAATATTACTATTTATGTACAAATATTGATATACTGTAAACTTTTGTCTGTAGGCTATTCGATAAAGACTTCCGGCTACTGGGGCTGGTGCGAAAATTTCACTGACCCTATGTGACAAACCGTTGGTTTGTGACACACCCTTACGCGTCCCTCGCTCCCTGTGCTCGCCCGATAACTATAGCCTAACCTAAGACCAATCCCTCTTGCGTTCGTTATCCGATAAGGAGGCGACTAATTTCAAATTTGCGAACGTGTCGGATCGGTTGTGAGGTTGCACTAGATTCTTACGAGCGAGGGGAGCGAGTGATCAACGATTACAATTTCCAAGCTATACATATATCTTATATTGTCCTGCATATATTTCCTATTATTACCTCAATTTGTCAGCGATTTCGGACCTCACGTTGCATTGTACTGTGTGAAAATATTACTATTTATGTAAAACTATTGATAAACTGTAAATTTTTGTCAGTAGGCAACGCGATAAAGACTTCCGACTCCTCGGGCTGGTGCGAATATTTCAATGTCCCTAAGTGCCAAACCGTTGGTTTGTAACACACCTTTACGCGACCCTCGCTCGCTGCGCTCGCTTGAAAACTATAGCCTAACCTAAAACCAATATCTCTTACGTTCGCCATTCGATAAGCAGGGGACTAATTTCAAATTTGCGAACGTGCCGGATCGGTTGGGAGGTTGGACTAGATTCTTACGAGCGAGCGGAGCGAGCGAGCAACGATTACAATTTCCAAGCTATACATATACCTTATATTGCCTTGCATATATTTCCTGTTATTTCCTCAATTTGTCAGCGATTTCGGACCTCACGTTGCACTGTACTGTGTGAAAATATTACTATTTATGTACAAATATTGATATACTGTAAACTTTTGTCTGTAGGCAATTCGATAAAGACTTCCGGCTCCTGGGGCTGGTGCGAATATTTCAATGACCCTATGTGACAAACCGTTGGTTTGTGACACACCCTTACGCGTCCCTCGCTCCCTGTGCTCGCCCGATAACTATAGCCTAACTTAAGACCAATCCCTCTTGCGTTCGTTATCCGATAAGGAGGCGACTAATTTCAAATTTGCGAACGTGTCGGATCGGTTGTGAGGTTGGACTAGATTCTTACAAGCGAGCGGAGCGATCGAGCAACGATAACAATTTCCAAGCTATACATATACCTTATATTGCCTTGCATATTTCCTGTTATTACCTCAATTTGTCAGCGATTTCGGACCTTACGTTGCACCGGACTATGTGGAAATATTACTATTTATGTAAAACTATTGATAAACTGTAAACTTTTGTCAGTAGGCAACTCGATAAAGACTTCCTACTCCTCGGGCAGGTGCGAATATTTCAATGTCCCTATGTGCCAAACCGATGATTTGTGACACACCTTTATGCGTCCCTCGCTCGCTGCGCTCGCTCGATAACTATAGCCTAACCTAAAACCAATCCCTCTTGCGTTCGTTATCCGATAAGGAGGCGACTAATTTCAAATTTGCGAACGTGTCGGATCGGTTGTGAGGTTGGACTAGATTCTTACAAGCGAGCGGAGCGATCGAGCAACGATAACAATTTCCAAGCTATACATATACCTTATGGTGCCGTGCATATATTTCCTGTTATTACCTTAATTTGTCAGCGATTTCGGACCTCACGTTGCAACTGTACTATGTGGAAATATTACTATTTATGTAAAACTATTGATAAACTGTAAACTTTTGTCAGTAGGCAACTCGATAAAGACTTCCTACTCCTCGGGCAGGTGCGAATATTTCAATGTCCCTATCTGCCAAACCGATGATTTGTGACACACCTTTATGCGTCCCTCGCTCCCTGTGCTCGCCCGATAACTATAGCCTAACCTAAAACCAATCCCTCTTGCTTTCGTTATCCGACAAGGAGGGGACTAACTTCAAAATTGCGAACGTGTCGGATCGGTTGTGAGGTTGGACTAGATTCTTACGAGCGAGCGGAGCGAGCGAGCAACGATTACAATTTCCAAGCTATACATATACCTTATATTGCCTTGCATATATTTCCTGTTATTACCTCAATTTGTCAGCGATTTCGGACCTTACGTTGCACCGTACTATGTGGAAATATTACTATTTATGTAAAACTATTGATAAACTGTAAACTTTTGTCAGTAGGCAACGCGATAAAGACTTCCGGCTCATGGGGCTGGTGCGAATATTTCAATGACCCTATGTGACAAACCGTTGGTTTGTGACACACCCTTACGCGACCCTCGCTCCCCGTGCTCGCCCGATAACTATAGCCAAACCTAAGACCAATCCCTCTTGCGTTCGTTATCCGATAAGGAGGCGACTAATTTCAAATTTGCGAACGTGTCGGATCGGTTGTGAGGTTGGACTAAATTCTTACAAGCGAGCGGAGCGATCGAGCAACGATAACAATTTCCAAGCGATACATATACCTTATGGTGCCGTGCATATATTTCCTGTTATTACCTTAATTTGTCAGCGATTTCGGACCTCACGTTGCAACTGTACTATGTGGAAATATTACTATTTATGTAAAACTATTGATAAACTGTAAACTTTTGTCAGTAGGCAACTCGATAAAGACTTCCTACTCCTCGGGCAGGTGCGAATATTTCAATGTCCCTATCTGCCAAACCGATGATTTGTGACACACCTTTATGCGTCCCTCGCTCGCTGCGCTCGATCGATAACTATAGCCTAACCCAAAACCAATCCCTCTTGTGTTCGTTATCCGATAAGGAGGGGACTAATTTCAAATTTGCGAACGTGTCTGATCGGTTGGTAGGTTGGACTAGATTCTTACGAGCGAGCGGAGCGAGCGAGCAACGATTACAATTTCCAAGCTATACATATACCTTATATTGTCCTGCATATATTTCCTGTTTTTACCTCAATTTGTCAGAGATTTCGGACCTTACGTTGCACCGTACTATGTGGAAATATTACTATTAATGTAAAACTATTGATAAACTGTAAACTTTTGTCGGTAGGCAACGCGATAAAGACTTCCGACTCCTCGGGCTGGTGCGAATATTTCAATGACCCTATGTGACAAACCGTTGGTTTGTGACACACCCTTACGCGTCCCGCGCTCCCTGTGCTCGCCCGATAACTATAGCCTAACCTAAAACCAATCCCTCTTGCGTTCGTTATCCGATAAGGAGGCGACTAATTTCAAATTTGCGAACGTGTCGGATCGGTTGTGAGGTTGGACTAGATTCTTACGAGCGAGCGGAGCGAGCGAGCAACGATTACAATTTCCAAGCTATACATATACCTTATGGTGCCGTGCATATATTTCCTGTTATTACCTTTATTTGTCAGCGATTTCGGACCTCACGTTGCAACTGTACTATGTGGAAATATTACTATTTATGTAAAACTATTGATAAACTGTAAACTTTTGTCAGTAGGCAATTCGATAAAGACTTCCGGCTCCTGGGGCTGGTGCGAATATTTCAATGACCCTATGTGACAAACCGTTGGTTTGTGACACACCCTTACGCGTCCCTCGCTCCCTGTGCTCGCCCGATAACTATAGCCTAACCTAAAACCAATCCCTCTTGCTTTCGTTATCCGACAAGGAGGGGACTAACTTCAAATTTGCGAACGTGTCGGATCGGTTGTGAGGTTGGACTAGATTCTTACGAGCGAGCGGAGCGAGCGAGCAACGATTACAATTTCCAAGCTATACATATACCTTATATTGCCTTGCATATATTTCCTGTTATTACCTCAATTTGTCAGCGATTTGGGACCTTACGTTGCACCGTACTATGTGGAAATATTACTATTTATGTAAAACTATTGATAAACTGTAAACTTTTGTCAGTAGGCAACGCGAGAAAGACTTCCGACTCCTCGGGCTGGTGCGAATATTTCAATGTCCCTAAGTGCCAAACCGTTGGTTTGTGACACACCTTTACGCGACCCTCGCTCGCTGCGCTCGCTTGAAAACTATAGCCTAACCTAAAACCAATATCACTTACGTTCGCCATTCGATAAGGAGGCGACTAATTTCAAATTTGCGAACGTGTCGGATCGGATGTGAGGTTGCACTAGATTCTTACGAGCGAAGGGAGCGAGCGATCAACGATTACAATTTCCAAGCTATACATATATCTTATATTGTCCTGCATATATTTCCTGTTATTACCTCAATTTGTCAACGATTTCGGACCTCACGTTGCACTGTACTATGTGGAAATATTACTATTTATGTAAAACTATTGATAAACTGTAAACTTTTGTCAGTAGGCAACTCGATAAGGACTTCCTACTCCTCGGGCAGGTGCGAATATTTCAATGTCCCTATGTGCCAAACCGATGATTTGTGACACACCTTTATGCGTCCCTCGCTCGCTGCGCTCGATCGATAACTATAGCTTAACCTAAAACCAATCCCTCTTCTGTTCGTTATCCGATAAGGAGGCGACTAATTTCAAATTTGCGAACGTGTCGGATCGGTTGTGAGGTTGCACTAGATTCTTACGAGCGAGGGGAGCGAGCGATCAACGATTACAATTTCCAAGCTATACATATATCTTATATTGTCCTGCATATATTTCCTATTATTACCTCAATTTGTCAGCGATTTCGGACCTCACGTTGCACTGTACTGTGTGAAAATATTACTATTTATGTACAAATATTGATATACTGTAAACTTTTGTCTGTAGGCAATTCGATAAAGACTTCCGGCTCCTGGGGCTGGTGCGAATATTTCAATGACCCTATGTGACAAACCGATGATTTGTGACACACCTTTATGCGTCCCTCGCTCGCTGCGCTCGATCGATAACTATAGCCTAACCTAAAACCAATATCTCTTACGTTCGCCATTCGATAAAGAGGGGACTAATTTCAAATTTGCGAACGTGTCGGATCGTTTGTGAGGTTGGACTAGATTTTTACGAGCGAGCGGAGCGAGCGAGCAACGATTAAAATTTCCAAGCTATACATATATCTTATATTGTCCTGCATATATTTCCTATTATTACCCAATTTTGTCAGCGATTGCAGACCTCACGTTGCACCGTACTGTGTGAAAATATTACCTTTAATGTAAAACTATTGATAAACTGTAAACTTTGGTCAGTAGGCAACTCGATAGAGACTTCCGACTCCTAGGGCTGGTGCGAATATTTCAATGTCCCTATGTGACAAACCGTTGGTTTGTGACATACCTTTATGCGTCCCTCGCTCGCTGCGCTCGATCGATAACTATAGCCTAACCTAAAACCAATCCCTCTTGTGTTCGTTATCCGATAAGGAGGCGACTAATTTCAAATTTGCGAACGTGTCGGATCGGTTGTGAGGTTGCACTAGATTCTTACGAGCGAGCGGAGCGAGCGAGCAACGATTACAAGCTATACATATACCTTATATTGCCTTGCATATATTTCCTGTTATTACCTCAATTTGTCAGCGATTTCGGACCTTACGTTGCACCGTACTATGTGGAAATATTACTATTTATGTAAAACTATTGATAAACTGTAAACTTTTGTCTGTAGGCAATTCGATAAAGACTTCCGGCTCCTGGGGCTGGTGCGAATATTTCAATGACCCTATGTGACAAACCGTTGGTTTGTGACACGACCTTACGCGTCCCTCGCTCCCTGTGCTCGCCCGATAACTATAGCCTAACCTAAAACCAATCCCTCTTGCTTTCGTTATCCGATAAGGAGGCGACTAATTTCAAATTTGCGAACGTGTCGGATCGGTTGTGAGGTTGGACTAGATTCTTACGAGCGAGCGGAGCGAGCGAGCAACGATTACAATTTCCAAGCTATACATATACCTTACATTGCCTTGCATATATTTCCTGTTATTACCTCAATTTGTCAGCGATTTCGGACCTTACGTGGCACCGTACTATGTGGAAATATTACTATTTGTGTAAAACTATTGATAAACTGTAAACTTTAGTCAGCAGGCAACGCGATAAAGACTTCCGACTCCTCGGGCTGGTGCGAATATTTCAATGTCCCTAAGTGCCAAACCGTTGGTTTGTGACACACCTTTACGCGACCCTCGCTCGCTGCGCTCGATCGATAACTATAGCCTAACCTAAAACCAATATCTCTTACGTTCGCCATTCGATAAAGAGGGGACTAATTTCAAATTTGCGAACGTGTCGGATCGGTTGGGAGGTTGGACTTGATTCTTACGAGCGAGCGGAGCGAGCGAGCAACGATTACAATTTCCAAGCTATACATATACCTTATGGTGCCGTGCTTATATTTCCTGTTATTACCTTAATTTGTCAGCGATTTCGGACCTCACGTTGCAACTGTATTATGTGGAAATATTACTATTTATGTAAAACTATTGATAAACTGTAAACTTTTGTCAGTAGGCAACTCGATAAAGACTTCCTACTCCTCGGGCAGGTGCGAATATTTCAATGACCCTATGTGACAAACCGTTGGTTTGTGACACACCCTTACGCGTCCCTCGCTCCCTGTGCTCGCCCGATAACTATAGCCTAACCTAAGACCAATCCCTCTTGCGTTCGTTATCCGATAAGGAGGCGACTAATTTCAAATTTGCGATCGTGTCGGATCGGTTGTGAGGTTGGACTAGATTCTTACGAGCGAGCGGAGCGAGCGAGCAACGATTACAATTTCCAAGCTATACGTATACCTTATGGTGCCATGCATATATTTCCTGTTATTACCTTAATTTGTCAGCGATTTCGGACCTCACGTTGCAACTGTACTATGTGGAAATATTATTATTTATGTAAAACTATTGATAAACTGTAAACTTTTGTCAGTAGGCAACTCGATAAAGACTTCCTACTCCTCGGGCAGGTGCGAATATTTCAATGTCCCTATGTGCCAAACCGATGATTTGTGACACACCTTTATGCGTCCCACGCTCGCTGCGCTCGATCGATAACTATAGCCTAACCTAAAACCAATCCCTCTTGTGTTCGTTATCCGATAAGGAGGCGACTAATTTCAAATTTGCGAACGTGTCGGATCGGATGTGAGGTTGCACTAGATTCTTACGAGCGAAGGGAGCGAGCGATCAACGATTACAATTTCCAAGCTATACATATATCTTATATTGTCCTGCATATATTTCCTGTTATTACCTCAATTTGTCAGCGATTTCGGACCTCACGTTGCACTGTACTGTGTGAAAATATTACTATTTATGTACAAATATTGATATACTGTAAACTTTTGTCTGTAGGCAATTCGATAAAGACTTCCGGCCCCTGGGGCTGGTGCGAATATTTCAATGACCCTATGTGACAAACCGTTGGTTTGTGACACACCCTTACGCGTCCCTCGCTCCCTGTGCTCGCCCGATAACTATAGCCTAACCTAAAACCAATCCCTCTTGCTTTCGTTATCCGATAAGGAGGCGACTAATTTCAAATTTGCGAACGTGTCGGATCGGTTGTGAGGTTGCACTAGATTCTTACGAGCGAGCGGAGCGAGCGAGCAACGATTACAATTTCCAAGCTATACATATACTTATATTTATAAGGCAATATATACTTATAAGGCAATATATACTTATATTGCCTTGCATATATTTCCTGTTATTACCTCAATTTGTCAGCGATTTCGGACCTTACGTTGCACCGTACTATGTGGAAATATTACTATTTATGTAAAACTATTGATAAACTGTAAACTTTTGTCAGTAGGCAACGCGATAAAGACTTCCGACTCCTCGGGCTGGTGCGAATATTTCAATGACCCTAAGTGCCAAACCGTTGGTTTGTGACACACCTTTACGCGACCCTCGCTCGCTGCGCTCGCTTGAAAACTATAGCCTAACCTAAAACCAATATCTCTTACGATCGCCATTCGATAAGGAGGGGACTAATTTCAAATTTGCGAACGTGTCGGATCGGTTGTGAGGTTGGACTAGATTCTTACGAGCGAGCGGAGCGAGCGAGCAACGTTTACAATTTCCAAGCTATACATATACCTTATGGTGCCGTGCATATATTTCCTGTTATTACCTTAATTTGTCGGCGATTTCGGACCTCACGTTGCAACTGTACTATGTGGAAATATTACTATTTATGTAAAACTATTGATAAACTGTAAACTTTTGTCAGTAGGCAACTCGATAAAGACTTCCTACTCCTCGGGCAGGTGCGAATATTTCAATGTCCCTATGTGCCAAACCGATGATTTGTGACACACCTTTATGCGTCCCTCGCTCGCTGCGCTCGATCGATAACTATAGCCTAACCTAAAACCAATCCCTCTTGTGTTCGTTATCCGATAAGGAGGCGACTAATTTCAAATTCGCGAACGTGTCGGATCAGTTGTGAGGTTGCACTAGATTCTTACGAGCGAACGGAGCGAGCGATCAACGATTACAATTTCCAAGCTATACATATATCTTATATTGTCCTGCATATATTTCCTATTATTACCTCAATTTGTCAGCGATTTCGGACCTCACGTTGCATTGTACTGTGTGAAAATATTACTATTTATGTACAAATATTGATATACTGTAAACTTTTGTCTGTAGGCAATTCGATAAAGACTTCCGGCTCCTGGGGCTGGTGCGAATATTTCAATGACCCTATGTGACAAACCGTTGGTTTGTGACACACCCTTACGCGTCCCTCGCTCCCTGTGCTCGCCCGATAACTATAGCCTAACCTAAAACCAATCCCTCTTGCTTTCGTTATCCGATAAGGAGGCGACTAATTTCAAATTTGCGAACGTGTCGGATCGGTTGTGAGGTTGCACTAGATTCTTACGAGCGAGCGGAGCGAGCGAGCAGCGATTACAATTTCCAAGCCATACATATATCTTATATTGTCCTGCAGATATTTCCTATTATTACCCAATTTTGTCAGCGATTTCAGACCTCACGTTGCACCGTACTGTGTGAAAATATTACTATTAATGTAAAACTATTGATAAACTGTAAACTTTGGTCAGTAGGCAACTCGATAGAGACTTCCGACTCCTAGGGCTGGTGCGAATATTTCAATGTCCCTATGTGACAAACCGTTGGTTTGTGACATACCTTTATGCGTCCCTCGCTCGCTGCGCTCGATCGATAACTATAGCCTAACCTAAAACCAATCCCTCTTGTGTTCGTTATCCGATAAGGAGGCGACTAATTTCAAATTTGCGAACGTGTCGGATCGGTTGTGAGGTTGCACTAGATTCTTACGAGCGAGCGGAGCGAGCGAGCAACGATTACAAGCTATACATATACCTTATATTGCCTTGCATATATTTCCTGTTATTACCTCAATTTGTCAGCGATTTCGGACCTTACGTTGCACCGTACTATGTGGAAATATTACTATTTATGTAAAACTATTGATAAACTGTAAACTTTTGTCTGTAGGCAATTCGATAAAGACTTCCGGCTCCTGGGGCTGGTGCGAATATTTCAATGTCCCTAAGTGCCAAACCGTTGGTTTGTGACACACCTTTACGCGATCCTCGCTCGCTGCGCTCGCTTGAAAACTTTAGCCTAACCTAAAACCAATACCTCTTACGTTCGCCATTCGATAAGGAGGGGACTAATTTCAAATTTGCGAACGTGTCGGATCGGTTCTGAGGTTGGACTAGATTCTTACGAGCGAGCGGAGCGAGCGAGCAACGATTACAATTTCCAAGCTATACATATACCATATATTGCCTTGCATATATTTCCTGTTATTACCTCAATTTGTCAGCGATTTCGGACCTCACGTTGCACTGTACTGTGTGAAAATATTACTATTTATGTACAAATATTGATATACTGTAAACTTTTGTCTGTAGGCAATTCGATAAAGACTTCCGGCCCCTGGGGCTGGTGCGAATATTTCAATGACCCTATGTGACAAACCGTTGGTTTGTGACACACCCTTACGCGTCCCTCGCTCCCTGTGCTCGCCCGATAACTATAGCCTAACCTAAGACCAATCCCTCTTGCGTTCGTTATCCGATAAGGAGGCGACTAATTTCAAATTTGCGAACGTGTCGGATCGGTTGTGAGGTTGGACTAGATTCTTACGAGCGAGCGGAGCGAGCGAGCAACGATTACAATTTCCAAGCTATACGTATACCTTATGGTGCCATGCATATATTTCCTGTTATTACCTTAATTTGTCAGCGATTTCGGACCTCACATTGCAACTGTACTATGTGGAAATATTATTATTTATGTAAAACTATTGATAAACTGTAAACTTTTGTCAGTAGGCAACTCGATAAAGACTTCCTACTCCTCGGGCAGGTGCGAATATTTCAATGTCCCTATGTGCCAAACCGATGATTTGTGACACACCTTTATGCGTCCCACGCTCGCTGCGCTCGATCGATAACTATAGCCTAACCTAAAACCAATCCCTCTTGTGTTCGTTATCCGATAAGGAGGCGACTAATTTCAAATTTGCGAACGTGTCGGATCGGATGTGAGGTTGCACTAGATTCTTACGAGCGAAGGGAGCGAGCGATCAACGATTACAATTTCCAAGCTATACATATATCTTATATTGTCCTGCATATATTTCCTATTATTACCTCAATTTGTCAGCGATTTCGGACCTCACGTTGCATTGTACTGTGTGAAAATATTACTATTTATGTACAAATATTGATATAGTGTAAACTTTTGTCAGTACGCAATTCGATAAAGACTTCCGGCTCCTGGGGCTGGTGCGAATATTTCAATGACCCTATGTGACAAACCGTTGGTTTGTGACACACCCTTACGCGTCCCTCGCTCCCTGTGCTCGCCCGATAACTATAGCCTAACCTAAAACCAATCCCTCTTGCTTTCGTTATCCGATAAGGAGGCGACTAATTTCAAATTTGCGAACGTGTCGGATCGGTTGTGATGTTGCACTAGATTCTTACGAGCGAGCGGAGCGAGCGAGCAACGATTACAATTTCCAAGCTATACATATACTTATATTTATAAGGCAATATATACTTATAAGGCAATATATACTTATATTGCCTTGCATATATTTCCTGTTATTACCTCAATTTGTCAGCGATTTCGGACCTTACGTTGCACCGTACTATGTGGAAATATTACTATTTATGTAAAACTATTGATAAACTGTAAACTTTTGTCAGTAGGCAACGCGATAAACACTTCCGACTCCTCGGGCTGGTGCGAATATTTCAATGTCCCTAAGTGCCAAACCGTTGGTTTGTGACACACCTTTACGCGACACTCGCTCGCTGCGCTTGCTTGAAAACTATAGCCTAACCTAAAACCAATATCTCTTACGTTCGCCATTCGATAAGGAGGGGACTAATTTCAAATTTGCGAACGTGTCGGAACGGTTGTGAGGTTGCACTAGATTCTTACGAGCGAGCGGAGCGAGCGAGCAACGATTACAATTTCCAAGCTATACATATACCTTATATTGCCTTGCATATATTTCCTGTTATTACCTCAATTTGTCAGCGATTTCGGACCTTACGTTGCACCGTACTATGTGGAAATATTACTATTTATGTAAAACTATTGATAAACTGTAAACTTTTGTCAGTAGGCAACGCGATAAAGACTTCCGGCCCCTGGGGCTGGTGCGAATATTTCAATGACCCTATGTGACAAACCGTTGGTTTGTGACACACCCTTACGCGTCCCTCGCTCCCTGTGCTCGCCCGATAACTATAGCCTAACCTAACACCAATCCCTGTTGCGTTCGTTATCCGATAAGGAGGCGACTAATTTCAAATTTGCGAACGTGTCGGATCGGTTGTGAGGTTGGACTAGATTCTTACGAGCGAGCGGAGCGAGCGAGCAACGATTACAATTTCCAAGCTATACATATACCTTATGGTGCCGTGCATATATTTCCTGTTATTACCTTAATTTGTCAGCGATTTCGGACCTCACGTTGCAACTGTACTATGTGGAAATATTACTATTTATGTAAAACTATTGATAAACTGTAAACTTTTGTCAGTAGGCAACTCGATAAAGACTTCCTACTCCTCGGGCAGGTGCGAATATTTCAATGTCCCTATGTGCCAAACCGATGATTTGTGACACACCTTTATGCGTCCCTCGCTCGCTGCGCTCGATCGATAACTATAGCCTAACCTAAAACCAATCCCTCTTGTGTTCGTTATCCGATAAGGAGGCGACTAATTTCAAATTTGCGAACGTGTCGGATCGGTTGTGAGGTTGCACTAGATTCTTACGAGCGAAGGGAGCGAGCGATCAACGATTACAATTTCCAAGCTATACATATATCTTATATTGTCCTGCATATATTTCCTATTATTACCTCAATTTGTCAGCGATTTCGGACCTCACGTTGCATTGTACTGTGTGAAAATATTACTATTTATGTAAAAACTATTGATAAACTGTAAACTTTTGTCAGTAGGCAACGCGATAAAGACTTCCGACTCCTCGGGCTGGTGCGAATATTTCAATGTCCCTAAGTGCCAAACCGTTGGTTTGTGACACACCTTTACGCGACCCTCGCTCGCTGCGCTTGCTTGAAAACTATAGCCTAACCTAAAACCAATATCTGTTACGTTCGCCATTCGATAAGGAGGGGACTAATTTCAAATTTGCGAACGTTTCGGATCGGTTGTGAGGTTGCACTAGATTCTTACGAGCGAGCGGAGCGAGCGAGCAACGATTACAATTTCCAAGCTATACATATACCTTATATTGCCTTGCATATATTTCCTGTTATTACCTCAATTTGTCAGCGATTTCGGACCTTACGTTGCACCGTACTATGTGGAAATATTACTATTTATGTAAAACTATTGATAAACTGTAAACTTTTGTCAGTAGGCAACGCGATAAAGACTTCCGACTCCTCGGGCTGGTGCGAATATTTCAATGTCCCTAAGTGCCAAACCGTTGGTTTGTGACACACCTTTACGCGACCCTCGCTCGCTGCGCTCGCTTGAAAACTATAGCCTAACCTAAAACCAATATCTCTTACGTTCGCCATTCGATAAGCAGGGGACTAATTCCAAATTTGCGAACGTGTCGGATCGGTTGGGAGGTTGGACTAGATTCTTACGAGCGAGCGGAGCGAGCGAGCAACGATTACAATTTCCAAGCTATACATATACCTTATGGTGCCGTGCATATATTTCCTGTTATTACCTTAATTTGTCAGCGATTTCTGACCTCACGTTGCAACTGTACTATGTGGAAATATTACTATTTATGTAAAACTATTGATAAACTGTAAACTTTTGTCAGTAGGCAACTCGATAAAGACTTCCTACTCCTCGGGCAGGTGCGAATATTTCAATGTCCCTATGAGCCAAACCGATGATTTGTGACACACCTTTATGCGTCCCTCGCTCGCTGCGCTCGATCGATAACTATAGCCTAACATAAAACCAATCCCTCTTGTGTTCGTTATCCGATAAGGAGGCGACTAATTTCAAATTTGCGAACGTGTCGGATCGGTTGTGAGGTTGCACTAGATTCTTACGAGCGAAGGGAGCGAGCGATCAACGATTTCAATTTCCAAGCTATACATATACCTTATATTGCCTTGCATATATTTCCTGTTATTACCTCAATTTGTCAGCGATTTCGGACCTCACGTTGCACTGTACTGTGTGAAAATATTACTATTTATGTACAAATATTGATATACTGTAAACTTTTGTCTGTAGGCAATTCGATAAAGACTTCCGGCCCCTGGGGCTGGTGCGAATATTTCAATGACCCTATGTGACAAACCGTTGGTTTGTGACACACCCTTACGCGTCCCTCTCTCCCTGTGCTCGCCCGATAACTATAGCCTAACCTAAAACCAATCCCTCTTGCGTTCGTTATCCGATAAGGAGGCGACTAATTTCAAATTTGCGAACGTGTCGGATCGGTTGTGAGGTTGCACTAGATTCTTACGAGCGAGCGGAGCGAGCGAGCAACGATTACAATTTCCAAGCTATACATATACCTTATATTGCCTTGCATATATTTCCTGTTGTTACCTCAATTTGTCAGCGATTTCGGACCTTACGTTGCACCGTACTATGTGGAAATATTACTATTTATGTAAAACTATTGATAAACTGTAAACTTTTGTCAGTAGGCAACGCGATAAAGACTTCCGACTCCTCGGGCTGGTGCGAATATTTCAATGTCCCTAAGTGCCAAACCGTTGGTTTGTGACACACCTTTACGCGACCCTCGCTCGCTGCGCTCGCTTGAAAACTATAGCCTAACCTAAAACCAATACCTCTTACGTTCGCCATTCGATAAGGAGGGGACTAATTTCAAATTTGCGAACGTGTCGGATCGGTTGTGAGGTTGGACTAGATTCTTACGAGCGAGCGGAGCGAGCGAGCAACGATTACAATTTCCAAGCTATACATATACCTTATGGTGCCGTGCATATATTTCCTGTTATTACCTCAATTTGTCAGCGATTTCGGACCTCACGTTGCAACTGTATTATGTGGAAATATTACTATTTATGTAAAACTATTGATAAACTGTAAACTTTTGTCAGTAGGCAACTCGATAAAGACTTCCTACTCCTCGGGCAGGTGCGAATATTTCAATGTCCCTATGTGCCAAACCGATGATTTGTGACACACCTTTATGCGTCCCTCGCTCGCTGCGCTCGATCGATAACTATAGCCTAACCTAAAACCAATCCCTCTTGTGTTCGTTATCCGATAAGGAGGCGACTAATTTCAAATTTGCAAACGTGTCGGATCGGTTGGAAGGTTGGACTAGATTCTTACGAGCGAGGGGTGCGAGCGATCAACGATTACAATTTCCAAGCTATACATATACCTTATATTGCCTTGCATATATTTCCCGTTATTACCTCAATTTGTCAGCGATTTCGGACCTTACGTTGCATCGAACTATGTGGAAATATTACTATTTATGTAAAACTATTGATAAACTGTAAACCTTTGTCAGTAGGCAACGCGATAAAGACTTCCGACTCCTCGGGCTGGTGCGAATATTTCAATGTCCCTAAGTGCCAAACCGTTGGTTTGTGACACACCTTTACGCGACACTCGCTCGCTGCGTTCGCTTGAAAACTATAGCCTAACCTAAAACCAATATCACTTACGTTCGCCATTCGATAAGGAGGGGACTAATTTCAAATTTGCGAACGTGTCGGATCGGTTGTGAGGTTGGACTAGATTCTTACGAGCGAGCGGAGCGAGCGAGCAACGATTACAATTTCCAAGCTATGCATATACCTTATGGTGCCGTGCAGATATTTCCTGTTATTACCTTAATTTGTCAGCGATTTCGGACCTCACGTTGCTACTGTACTATGTGGAAATATTACTATTTATGTAAAACTATTGATAAACTGTAAACTTTCGTCAGTAGGCAACTCGATAAAGACTTCCTACTCCTCGGGCAGGTGCGAATATTTCAATGTCCCTAAGTGCCAAACCGTTGGTTTGTGACACACCTTTACGCGACCCTCGCTCGCTGCGCTCGCTTGAAAACTATAGCCTAACCTAAAGCCAATATCTCTTACGTTCGCCATTCGATAAGGAGGGGACTAATTTCAAATTTGCGAACGTGTCGGATCGGTTGGGAGGATGGACTAGATTTTTACGAGCGAGCGGAACGAGCGAGCAACGATTAAAATTTCCAAGCTATACATATACCTTATATTGCCTTGCATATATTTCCTGTTATTACCTCAATTGGTCAGCGACTTCGGACCTCACGTTGCACTGTACTGTGTGAAAATATTACTATTTATGTACAAATATTGATATACTGTAAACTTTTGTCTGTAGGCAATTCGATAAAGACTTCCGGCCCCTGGGGCTGGTGCGAATATTTCAATGACCCTATGTGACAAACCGTTGGTTTGTGACACACCCTTACGCGTCCCTCGCTCCCTGTGCTCGCCCGATAACTATAGCCTTACCTAAGACCAATCCCTCTTGCGTTCGTTATCCGATAAGGAGGCGACTAATTTCAAATTTGCGAACGTGTCGGATCGGTTGTGAGGTTGGACTAGATTCTTACGAGCGAGCGGTGCGAGCGAGCTACGATTACAATTTCCAAGCTATACATATACCTTATGGTGCCGTGCAGATATTTCCTGTTATTACCTTAATTTGTCAGCGATTTCGGACCTCACGTTGCAACTGTACTATGTGGAAATATTACTATTTATGTAAAACTATTGATAAACTGTAAACTTTTGTCAGTAGGCAACTCGATAAAGACTTCCTACTCCTCGGGCAGGTGCGAATATTTCAATGTCCCTAAGTGCCAAACCGTTGGTTTGTGACACACCTTTACGCGACCCTCGCTCGCTGCGCTCGCTTGAAAACTATAGCCTAACCTAAAGCCAATATCTCTTACGTTCGCCATTCGATAAGGAGGGGACTAATTTCAAATTTGCGAACGTGTCGGATCGGTTGGGAGGTTGGACTAGATTCTTACGAGAGAGCGGAGCGAGCGAGCAACGATTACAATTTCCAAGCTATACATATACCATATATTGCCTTGCATATATTTCCTGTTATTACCTCAATTTGTCAGCGATTTCGGACCTCACGTTGCACTATACTGTGTGAAAATATTACTATTTATGTACAAATATTGATATACTGTAAACTTTTGTCTGTAGGCAATTCGATAAAGACTTCCGGCCGCTGGGGCTGGTGCGAATATTTCAATGACCCTATGTGACAAACCGTTGGTTTGTGACACACCCTTACGCGTCCCCCGCTCCCTGTGCTCGCCCGATAACTATAGCCTAACCTAAGACCAATCCCTCTTGCGTTCGTTATCCGATAAGGAGGCGACTAATTTCAAATTTGCGAACGTGTCGGATCGGTTGTGAGGTTGGACTAGATTCTTACGAGCGAGCGGAGCGAGCGAGCAACGATTACAATTTCCAAGCTATACATATACCTTATGGTGCCGTGCATATATTTCCTGTTATTACCTCAATTTGTCTGCGATTTCGGACCTCACGTTGCAACTGTACTATGTGGAAATATTACTATTTATGTAAAACTATTGATATACTGTAAACTTTTGTCAGTAGGCAACTCGATAAAGACTTCCTACTCCTCGGGCAGGTGCGAATATTTCAATGTCCCTATGTGCCAAACCGATGATTTGTGACACACCTTTATGCGTCCCTCGCTCGCTGCGCTCGATCGATAACTATAGCCTAACCTAAAACCAATCCCTCTTGTGTTCGTTATCCGATAAGGAGGCGACTAATTTCAAATTTGCGAACGTGTCGGATCGGTTGGAAGGTTGGACTAGATTCTTACGAGCGAGGGGTGCGAGCGATCAACGATTACAATTTCCAAGCTATACATATACCTTATATTGCCTTGCATATATTTCCCGTTATTACCTCAATTTGTCAGCGATTTCGGACCTTACGTTGCATCGAACTATGTGGAAATATTACTATTTATGTAAAACTATTGATAAACTGTAAACCTTTGTCAGTAGGCAACGCGATAAAGACTTCCTACTCCTCGGGCAGGTGCGAATATTTCAATGTCCCTATGTGCCAAACCGATGATTTGTGACACACCTTTATGCGTCCCTCGCTCGCTGCGCTCGATCGATAACTATTGCCTAACCTAAAACCAATCCCTCTTGTGTTCGTTATCCGATAAGGAGGCGACTAATTTCAAATTTGCGAACGTGTCGGATCGGTTGGGAGGATGGACTAGATTTTTACGAGCGAGCGGAACGAGCGAGCAACGATTAAAATTTCCAAGCTATACATATACCTTATATTGCCTTGCATATATTTCCTGTTATTACCTCAATTGGTCAGCGACTTCGGACCTCACGTTGCACTGTACTGTGTGAAAATATTACTATTTATGTACAAATATTGATATACTGTAAACTTTTGTCTGTAGGCAATTCTATAAAGACTTCCTACTCCTCGGGCAGGTGCGAATATTTCAATGTCCCTAAGTGCCAAACCGTTGGTTTGTGACACACCTTTACGCGACCCTCGCTCGCTGCGCTCGCTTGAAAACTATAGCCTAACCTAAAACCAATATCTCTTACGTTCGCCATTCGATAAGGAGGGGACTAATTTCAAATTTGCGAACGTGTCGGATCGGTTGGGAGGTTGGACTAGATTCTTACGAGCGAGCGGAGCGAGCGAGCAACGATTACAATTTCCAAGCTATACATATACCATATATTGCCTTGCATATATTTCCTGTTATTACCTCAATTTGTCAGCGATTTCGGACCTCACGTTGCACTATACTGTGTGAAAATATTACTATTTATGTACAAATATTGATATACTGTAAACTTTTGTCTGTAGGCAATTCGATAAAGACTTCCGGCCGCTGGGGCTGGTGCGAATATTTCAATGACCCTATGTGACAAACCGTTGGTTTGTGACACACCCTTACGCGTCCCCCGCTCCCTGTAATCGCCCGATAACTATAGCCCAACCTAAGACCAATCCCTCTTGCGTTCGTTATCCGATAAGGAGGCGACTAATTTCAAATTTGCGAACGTGTCGGATCGGTTGTGAGGTTGGACTAGATTCTTACGAGCGAGCGGAGCGAGCGAGCAACGATTACAATTTCCAAGCTATACATATACCTTATGGTGCCATGCATATATTTCCTGTTATTACCTCAATTTGTCAGCGATTTCGGACCTCACGTTGCAACTGTACTATGTGGAAATATTACTATTTATGTAAAACTATTGATATACTGTAAACATTTGTCAGTAGGCAACTCGATAAAGACTTCCTACTCCTCGGGCAGGTGCGAATATTTCAATGTCCCTATGTGCCAAACCGATGATTTGAGACACACCTTTATGCGTCCCTCGCTCGCAGCGCTCGATCGATAACTATAGCCTAACCTAAAACCAATCCCTCTTGTGTTCGTTATCCGATAAGGAGGCGACTAATTTCAAATTTGCGAACGTGTCGGATCGGTTGGAAGGTTGGACTAGATTCTTACGAGCGAGGGGTGCGAGCGATCAACGATTACAATTTCCAAGCTATACATATACCTTATATTGCCTTGCATATATTTCCCGTTATTACCTCAATTTGTCAGCGATTTCGGACCTTACGTTGCATCGAACTATGTGGAAATATTACTATTTATGTAAAACTATTGATAAACTGTAAACCTTTGTCAGTAGGCAACGCGATAAAGACTTCCTACTCCTCGGGCAGGTGCGAATATTTCAATGTCCCTATGTGCCAAACCGATGATTTGTGACACACCTTTATGCGTCCCTCGCTCGCTGCGCTCGATCGATAACTATTGCCTAACCTAAAACCAATCCCTCTTGTGTTCGTTATCCGATAAGGAGGCGACTAATTTCAAATTTGCGAACGTGTCGGATCGGTTGGGAGGATGGACTAGATTTTTACGAGCGAGCGGAACGAGCGAGCAACGATTAAAATTTCCAAGCTATACATATACCTTATATTGCCTTGCATATATTTCCTGTTATTACCTCAATTGGTCAGCGACTTCGGACCTCACGTTGCACTGTACTGTGTGAAAATATTACTATTTATGTACAAATATTGATATACTGTAAACTTTTGTCTGTAGGCAATTCTATAAAGTCTTCCGGCCCCTGGGGCTGGTGCGAATATTCCAATGACCCTATGTGACAAACCGTTGGTTTGTGACACACCCTTACGCGTCCCTCGCTCCCTGTGCTCGCCCGATAACTATAGCCTAACCTAAGACCAATCCCTCTTGCGTTCGTTATCCGATAAGGAGGCGACTAATTTCAAATTTGCGAACGTGTCGGATCGGTTGTGAGGTTGGACTAGATTCTTACGAGCGAGCGGAGCGAGCGAGCAACGATTACAATTTCCAAGCTATACATATACCTTATGGTGCCGTGCATATATTTCCTGTTATTACCTCAATTTGTCAGCGATTTCGGACCTTACGTTGCACCGTAATATGTGGAAATATTACTATTTATGTAAAACTATTGATAAACTGTAAACTTTTGTCAGTAGGCAACGCGATAAAGACTTCCGACTCCTCGGGCTGGTGCGAATATTTCAATGTCCCTAAGTGCCAAACCGTTGGTTTGTGACACACCTTTACGCGACCCTCGCTCGCTGCGCTCGCTTGAAAACTATAGCCTAACCTAAAACCAATATCTCTTACGTTCGCCATTCGATAAGGAGGGGACTAATTTCAAATTTGCGAACGTGTCGGATCGGTTGGGAGGTTGGACTAGATTCTTACGAGCGAGCGGAGCGAGCGAGCAACGATTACAATTTCCAAGCTATACATATACCATATATTGCCTTGCATATATTTCCTGTTATTACCTCAATTTGTCAGCGATTTCGGACCTCACGTTGCACTATACTGTGTGAAAATATTACTATTTATGTACAAATATTGATATACTGTAAACTTTTGTCTGTAGGCAATTCGATAAAGACTTCCGGCCGCTGGGGCTGGTGCGAATATTTCAATGACCCTATGTGACAAACCGTTGGTTTGTGACACACCCTTACGCGTCCCCCGCTCCCTGTAATCGCCCGATAACTATAGCCCAACCTAAGACCAATCCCTCTTGCGTTCGTTATCCGATAAGGAGGCGACTAATTTCAAATTTGCGAACGTGTCGGATCGGTTGTGAGGTTGGACTAGATTCTTACGAGCGAGCGGAGCGAGCGAGCAACGATTACAATTTCCAAGCTATACATATACCTTATGGTGCCATGCATATATTTCCTGTTATTACCTCAATTTGTCAGCGATTTCGGACCTCACGTTGCAACTGTACTATGTGGAAATATTACTATTTATGTAAAACTATTGATATACTGTAAACATTTGTCAGTAGGCAACTCGATAAAGACTTCCTACTCCTCGGGCAGGTGCGAATATTTCAATGTCCCTATGTGCCAAACCGATGATTTGAGACACACCTTTATGCGTCCCTCGCTCGCTGCGCTCGCTCGATAACTATAGCCTAACCTAAAACCAATCCCTCTTGCGTTCGTTATCCGATAAGGAGGCGACTAATTTCAAATTTGCGAACGTGTCGGATCGGTTGGAAGGTTGGACTAGATTCTTACGAGCGAGGGGTGCGAGCGATCAACGATTACAATTTCCAAGCTATACATATACCTTATATTGCCTTGCATATATTTCCCGTTATTACCTCAATTTGTCAGCGATTTCGGACCTTACGTTGCATCGAACTATGTGGAAATATTACTATTTATGTAAAACTATTGATAAACTGTAAACCTTTGTCAGTAGGCAACGCGATAAAGACTTCCTACTCCTCGGGCAGGTGCGAATATTTCAATGTCCCTATGTGCCAAACCGATGATTTGTGACACACCTTTATGCGTCCCTCGCTCGCTGCGCTCGCTCGATAACTATAGCCTAACCTAAAACCAATCCCTCTTGTGTTCGTTATCCGATAAGGAGGCGACTAATTTCAAATTTGCGAACGTGTCGGATCGGTTGGGAGGATGGACTAGATTTTTACGAGCGAGCGGAACGAGCGAGCAACGATTAAAATTTCCAAGCTATACATATACCTTATATTGCCTTGCATATATTTCCTGTTATTACCTCAATTGGTCAGCGACTTCGGACCTCACGTTGCACTGTACTGTGTGAAAATATTACTATTTATGTACAAATATTGATATACTGTAAACTTTTGTCTGTAGGCAATTCTATAAAGTCTTCCGGCCCCTGGGGCTGGTGCGAATATTCCAATGACCCTATGTGACAAACCGTTGGTTTGTGACACACCCTTACGCGTCCCTCGCTCCCTGTGCTCGCCCGATAACTATAGCCTAACCTAAGACCAATCCCTCTTGCGTTCGTTATCCGATAAGGAGGCGACTAATTTCAAATTTGCGAACGTGTCGGATCGGTTGTGAGGTTGGACTAGATTCTTACGAGCGAGCGGAGCGAGCGAGCAACGATTACAATTTCCAAGCTATACATATACCTTATGGTGCCATGCATATATTTCCTGTTATTACCTCAATTTGTCAGCGATTTCGGACCTTACGTTGCACCGTAATATGTGGAAATATTACTATTTATGTAAAACTATTGATAAACT
This sequence comes from Bombus terrestris, assembly GCF_910591885.1. Classification (NCBI taxonomy): domain Eukaryota; kingdom Metazoa; phylum Arthropoda; class Insecta; order Hymenoptera; family Apidae; genus Bombus; species Bombus terrestris. The sequence goes on along the minus strand of NW_025963551.1, from coordinate 2,016,175 downwards.
GTAAACTTTTGTCAGTAGGCAACGCGATAAAGACTTCCGACTCCTCGGGCTGGTGCGAATATTTCAATGTCCCTAAGTGCCAAACCGTTGGTTTGTGACACACCTTTACGCGACCCTCGCTCGCTGCGCTCGCTTGAAAACTATAGCCTAACCTAAAACCAATATCTCTTACGTTCGCCATTCGATAAGGAGGGGACTAATTTCAAATTTGCGAACGTGTCGGATCGGTTGGGAGGTTGGACTAGATTCTTACGAGCGAGGGGAGCGAGCGATCAACGACTACAATTTCCAAGCTATACATATACCTTATATTGCCTTGCATATATTTCCTGTTATTACCTCAATTGGTCAGCGATTTCGGACCTCACGTTGCACTGTACTGTGTGAAAATATTACTATTTATGTACAAATATTGATATACTGTAAACTTTTGTCTGTAGGCAATTCTATAAAGACTTCCGGCCCCTGGGGCTGGTGCGAATATTCCAATGACCCTATGTGACAAACCGTTGGTTTGTGACACACCCTTACGCGTCCCTCGCTCCCTGTGCTCGCCCGATAACTATAGCCTAACCTAAGACCAATCCCTCTTACGTTCGTTATCCGATAAGGAGGCGACTAATTTCAAATTTGCGAACGTGTCGGATCGGTTGTGAGGTTGGACTAGATTCTTACGAGCGAGCGGAGCGAGCGAGCAACGATTACAATTTCCAAGCTATACATATACCTTATGGTGCCGTGCATATATTTCCTGTTATTACCTTAATTTGTCAGCGATTTCGGATCTCACGTTGCAACTGTACTATGTGGAAATATTACTATTTATGTAAAACTATTGATAAACTGTAAACTTTTGTCAGTAGGCAGCTCGATAAAGACTTCCTACTCCTCGGGCAGGTGCGAATATTTCAATGTCCCTATGTGCCAAACCGATGATTTGTGACACACCTTTATGCGTCCCTCGCTCGCTGCGCTCGATCGATAACTATAGCCTAACCTAAAACCAATCCCTCTTGTGCTCGTTATCCGATAAGGAGGCGACTAATTTCAAATTTGCGAACGTGTCGGATCGGTTGTGAGGTTGCACTAGATTCTTACGAGCGAGCGGAGCGAGCGAGCAACGATTACAATTTCCAAGCTATACATATATCTTATATTGTCCTGCATATATTTCCTATTATTACCTCAATTTGTCAGCGATATCGGACCTCACGTTGCATTGTACTGTGTGAAAATATTACTATTTATGTAAAACTATTGATAAACTGTAAACTTTTGTCAGTAGGCAACTCGATGAAGACTTCCTACTCCTCGGGCAGGTGCGAATATTTCAATGTCCCTAAGTGCCAAACCGTTGGTTTGTGACACACCTTTACGCGACCCTCGCTCGCTGCGCTCGCTTGAAAACTATAGCCTAACCTAAAACCAATATCTCTTACGTTCGCCATTCGATAAGGAGGGGACTAATTTCAAATTTGCGAACGTGTCGGATCGGTTGGGAGGTTGGACTAGATTCTTACGAGCGAGCGGAGCGAGCGAGCAACGATTACAATTTCCAAGCTATACATATACCTTATATTGCCTTGCATATATTTCCTGTTATTACCTCAATTTGTCAACGATTTCGGACCTCACGTTGCACTGTACTGTGTGAAAATATTACTATTTATGTACAAATATTGATATACTGTAAACTTTTGTCTGTAGGCAATTCGATAAAGACTTCCGGCTCCTGGGGCTGGTGCGAATATTTCAATGACCCAATGTGACAAACCGTTGGTTTGTGACACACCCTTACGCGTCCCTCGCTCCCTGTGCTCGCCCGATAACTATAGCCTAACCTAAAACCAATCCCTCTTGTGTTCGTTATTCGATAAGGTGGGGACTAATTTCAAATTTGCGAACGTGTCGGATCGGTTGGGAGGTTGGACTAGATTCTTACGAGCGAGCGGAGCGAGCGAGCAACGATTAAAATTTCCAAGCTATACATATATCTTATATTGTCCTGCATATATTTCCTATTATTACCTAATTTTGTCAGCGATTTCAGACCTCACGTTGCACCGTACTGTGTGAAAATATTACTATTAATGTAAAACTATTGATAAACTGTAAACTTTGGTCAGTAGGCAACTCGATAGAGACTTCCGACTCCTAGTGCTGGTGCGAATATTTCAATGACCCTATGTGACAAACCGTTGGTTTGTGACACACCCTTACGCGTCCCTCGCTCCCTGTGCTCGCCCGATAACTATAGCCTTACCTAAGACCAATCCCTCTTGCGTTCGTTATCCGATAAGGAGGCGACTAATTTCAAATTTGCGAACGTGTCGGATCGGTTGTGAGGTTGGACTAGATTCTTACGAGCGAGCGGTGCGAGCGAGCTACGATTACAATTTCCAAGCTATACATATACCTTATGGTGCCGTGCAGATATTTCCTGTTATTACCTTAATTTGTCAGCGATTTCGGACCTCACGTTGCAACTGTACTATGTGGAAATATTACTATTTATGTAAAACTATTGATAAACTGTAAACTTTTGTCAGTAGGCAACTCGATAAAGACTTCCTACTCCTCGGGCAGGTGCGAATATTTCAATGTCCCTAAGTGCCAAACCGTTGGTTTGTGACACACCTTTACGCGAACCTCGCTCGCTGCGCTCGCTTGAAAACTATAGCCTAACCTAAAGCCAATATCTCTTACGTTCGCCATTCGATAAGGAGGGGACTAATTTCAAATTTGCGAACGTGTCGGATCGGTTGGGAGGTTGGACTAGATTCTTACGAGAGAGCGGAGCGAGCGAGCAACGATTACAATTTCCAAGCTATACATATACCATATATTGCCTTGCATATATTTCCTGTTATTACCTCAATTTGTCAGCGATTTCGGACCTCACGTTGCACTATACTGTGTGAAAATATTACTATTTATGTACAAATATTGATATACTGTAAACTTTTGTCTGTAGGCAATTCGATAAAGACTTCCGGCCGCTGGGGCTGGTGCGAATATTTCAATGACCCTATGTGACAAACCGTTGGTTTGTGACACACCCTTACGCGTCCCCCGCTCCCTGTGCTCGCCCGATAACTATAGCCTAACCTAAGACCAATCCCTCTTGCGTTCGTTATCCGATAAGGAGGCGACTAATTTCAAATTTGCGAACGTGTCGGATCGATTGTGAGGTTGGACTAGATTCTTACGAGCGAGCGGAGCGAGCGAGCAACGATTACAATTTCCAAGCTATACATATACCTTATGGTGCCGTGCATATATTTCCTGTTATTACCTCAATTTGTCTGCGATTTCGGACCTCACGTTGCAACTGTACTATGTGGAAATATTACTATTTATGTAAAACTATTGATATACTGTAAACTTTTGTCAGTAGGCAACTCGATAAAGACTTCCTACTCCTCGGGCAGGTGCGAATATTTCAATGTCCCTATGTGCCAAACCGATGATTTGTGACACACCTTTATGCGTCCCTCGCTCGCTGCGCTCGATCGATAACTATAGCCTAACCTAAGACCAATCCCTCTTACGTTCGTTATCCGATAAGGAGGCGACTAATTTCAAATTTGCGAACGTGTCGGATCGGTTGTGAGGTTGGACTAGATTCTTACGAGCGAGCGGAGCGAGCGAGCAACGATTACAATTTCCAAGCTATACATATACCTTATGGTGCCGTGCATATATTTCCTGTTATTACCTTAATTTGTCAGCGATTTCGGATCTCACGTTGCAACTGTACTATGTGGAAATATTACTATTTATGTAAAACTATTGATAAACTGTAAACTTTTGTCAGTAGGCAGCTCGATAAAGACTTCCTACTCCTCGGGCAGGTGCGAATATTTCAATGTCCCTATGTGCCAAACCGATGATTTGTGACACACCTTTATGCGTCCCTCGCTCGCTGCGCTCGATCGATAACTATAGCCTAACCTAAAACCAATCCCTCTTGTGCTCGTTATCCGATAAGGAGGCAACTAATTTCAAATTTGCGAACGTGTCGGATCGGTTGTGAGGTTGCACTAGATTCTTACGAGCGAGCGGAGCGAGCGAGCAACGATTACAATTTCCAAGCTATACATATATCTTATATTGTCCTGCATATATTTCCTATTATTACCTCAATTTGTCAGCGATATCGGACCTCACGTTGCATTGTACTGTGTGAAAATATTACTATTTATGTAAAACTATTGATAAACTGTAAACTTTTGTCAGTAGGCAACTCGATGAAGACTTCCTACTCCTCGGGCAGGTGCGAATATTTCAATGTCCCTAAGTGCCAAACCGTTGGTTTGTGACACACCTTTACGCGACCCTCGCTCGCTGCGCTCGCTTGAAAACTATAGCCTAACCTAAAACCAATATCTCTTACGTTCGCCATTCGATAAGGAGGGGACTAATTTCAAATTTGCGAACGTGTCGGATCGGTTGGGAGGTTGGACTAGATTCTTACGAGCGAGCGGAGCGAGCGAGCAACGATTACAATTTCCAAGCTATACATATACCTTATATTGCCTTGCATATATTTCCTGTTATTACCTCAATTTGTCAACGATTTCGGACCTCACGTTGCACTGTACTGTGTGAAAATATTACTATTTATGTACAAACATTGATATACTGTAAACTTTTGTCTGTAGGCAATTCGATAAAGACTTCCGGCTCCTGGGGCTGGTGCGAATATTTCAATGACCCAATGTGACAAACCGTTGGTTTGTGACACACCCTTACGCGTCCCTCGCTCCCTGTGCTCGCCCGATAACTATAGCCTAACCTAAAACCAATCCCTCTTGTGTTCGTTATTCGATAAGGTGGGGACTAATTTCAAATTTGCGAACGTGTCGGATCGGTTGTGAGGTTGGACTAGATTCTTACGAGCGAGCGGAGCGAGCGAGCAACGATTAAAATTTCGAAGCTATACATATATCTTATATTGTCCTGCATATATTTCCTATTATTACCTAATTTTGTCAGCGATTTCAGACCTCACGTTGCACCGTACTGTGTGAAAATATTACTATTAATGTAAAACTATTGATAAACTGTAAACTTTGGTCAGTAGGCAACTCGATAGAGACTTCCGACTCCTAGTGCTGGTGCGAATATTTCAATGTCCCTATGTGACAAACCGTTGGTTTGTGACATACCTTTATGCGTCCCTCGCTCGCTGCGCTCGATCAATAACTATAGCCTAACCTAAAACCAATGCCTCTTGTGTTCGTTATTCGATAAGGAGGCGACTAATTTCAAATTTGCGAACGTGTCGGATCGGTTGGGAGGTTGGACTAGATTCTTACGAGCGAGCGGAGCGAGCGAGCAACGATTACAATTTCCAAGCTATACATATATCTTATATTGTCCTGCATATATTTCCTATTATTACCTCAATTTGTCAGCGATTTCGGACCTCACGTTGCATTGTACTGTGTGAAAATATTACTATTTATGTAAAACTATTGATAAACTGTAAACTTTTGTCAGTAGGCAACGCGATAAAGACTTCCGACTCCTCGGGCTGGTGCGAATATTTCAATGTCCCTAAGTGCCAAACCGTTGGTTTGTGACACACCTTTACGCGACACTCGCTCGCTGCGCTCGCTTGAAAACTATAGACAAACCTAAAACCAATATCTCTTACTTTCGCCATTCGATAAGGAGGGGACTAATTTCAAATTTGCGAACGTGTCGGATCGGTTGGGAGGATGGACTAGATTTTTACGAGCGAGCGGAGCGAGCGAGCAACGATTACAATTTCCAAGCTATACATATATCTTATATTGTCCTGCATATATTTCCTATTATTACCTCAATTTGTCAGCGATTTCGGACCTCACGTTGCACTGTACTGTGTGATAATATTACTATTTATGTACAAATATTTATATACTGTAAACTTTTGTCAGTAGGCAATGCGATAAAGACTTCCGGCTGGTGCGAATATTTCAATGACCCTATGTGACAAACCGTTGGTTTGTGACATACCCTTATGCGTCCCTCGCTCGCTGCGCTCGCTTGAAAACTATAGCCTATCCTAAAACCAATATCTCTTACGTTCGCCATTCGATAAGGAGGGGACTAATTTCAAATTTGCGAACGTGTCGGATCGGTTGGGAGGTTGGACTAGATTCTTACGAGCGAGCGGAGCGAGCGAGCAACGATTACAATTTCCAAGCTATACATATATCTTATATTGTCCTGCATATATTTCCTATTATTACCTCAATTTGTCAGCGATTTCGGACCTCACGTTGCATTGTACTGTGTGAAAATATTACTATTTATGTAAAACTATTGATAAACTGTAAACTTTTGTCAGTAGGCAACGCGATAAAGACTTCCGACTCCTCGGGCTGGTGCGAATATTTCAATGTCCCTAAGTGCCAAACCGTTGGTTTGTGACACACCTTTACGCGACCCTCGCTCGCTGCGCTCGCTTGAAAACTATAGACAAACCTAAAACCAATATCTCTTACTTTCGCCATTCGATAAGGAGGGGACTAATTTCAAATTTGCGAACGTGTCGGATCGGTTGGGAGGATGGACTAGATTTTTACGAGCGAGCGGAGCGAGCGAGCAACGATTACAATTTCCAAGCTATACATATATCTTATATTGTCCTGCATATATTTCCTATTATTACCTCAATTTGTCAGCGATTTCGGACCTCACGTTGCACTGTACTGTGTGATAATATTACTATTTATGTACAAATATTTATATACTGTAAACTTTTGTCAGTAGGCAATGCGATAAAGACTTCCGGCTGGTGCGAATATTTCAATGACCCTATGTGACAAACCGTTGGTTTGTGACACACCCTTACGCGTCCCTCGCTCGCTGCGCTCGATCGATAACTATAGCCTAACCTAAAACCAATCCCTCTTGTGTTCGTTATCCGATAAGGAGGCGACTAATTTCAAATTGGCCACCGTGTCGGATCGGTTGTGAGGTTGGACTAGATTCTTACGAGCGAGCGGAGCGAGCGAGCAACGATTACAATTTCCAAGCTATACATATACCTTATGGTGCCGTGCATATATTTCCTGTTATTACCTTAATTTGTCAGCGATTTCGGATCTCACGTTGCAACTGTACTATGTGGAAATATTACTATTTATGTAAAACTATTGATAAACTGTAAACTTTTGTCAGTAGGCAGCTCGATAAAGACTTCCTACTCCTCGGGCAGGTGCGAATATTTCAATGTCCCTATGTGCCAAACCGATGATTTGTGACACACCTTTATGCGTCCCTCGCTCGCTGCGCACGATCGATAACTATAGCCTAACCTAAAACCAATCCCTCTTGTGCTCGTTATCCGATAAGGAGGCGACTAATTTCAAATTTGCGAACGTGTCGGATCGGTTGTGAGGTTGCACTAGATTCCTACGAGCGAGCGGAGCGAGCGAGCAACGATTACAATTTCCAAGCTATACATATATCTTATATTGTCCTGCATATATTTCCTATTATTACCTCAATTTGTCAGCGATATCGGACCTCACGTTGCATTGTACTGTGTGAAAATATTACTATTTATGTACAAATATTGGTATACTGTAAAATTTTGTCAGTACGCAATTCGATAAAGACTTCCGGCTCCTGGGGCTGGTGCGAATATTTCAATGACCCTATGTGACAAACCGTTGGTTTGTGACACACCCTTACGCGTCCCTCGCTCCCTGTGCTCGCCCGATAACTATAGCCTAACATAAAACCAATCGCTCTTGCTTTCGTTATCCGATAAGGAGGGGACTAACTTCAAATTTGCGAACGTGTCGGATCGGTTGTGAGGTTGGACTAGATTCTTACGAGCGAGCGGAGCGAGCGAGCAACGATTACAATTTCCAAGCTATACATATACCTTATAATGGCCTTGCATATATTTCCTGTTATTACCTCAATTTGTCAGCGATTTCGGACCTTACGTTGCACCGTACTATGTGGAAATATTACTATTTATGTAAAACTATTGATAAACTGTAAAATTTTTGTCAGTAGGCAACGCGATAAAGACTTCCGACTCCTCGGGCTGGTGCGAATATTTCAATGTCCCTAAGTGCCAAACCGTTGGTTTGTGACACACCTTTACGCGACCCTCGCTCGCTGCGCTCGCTTGAAAACTATAGCCTAACCTAAAACCAATATCACTTACGTTCGCCATTCGACAAGGAGGGGACTAATTTCAAATTTGCGAACGTGTCGGATCGGTTGTGAGGTTGGACTAGATTCTTACGAGCGAGCGGAGCGAGCGAGCAACGATAACAATTTCCAAGCTATACATATACCTTATGGTGCCGTGCATATATTTCCTGTTATTACCTCAATTTGTCAGCGATTTCGGACCTTACGTTGCACCGTACTATGTGGAAATATTACTATGAATGTAAAACTATTGATAAACTGTAAACTTTTGTCGGTAGGCAACGCGATAAAGACTTCCGACTCCTCGGGCTGGTGCGAATATTTCAATGACCCTATGTGACAAACCGTTGGTTTGTGACACACCCTTACGCGTCCCTCGCTCCCTGTGCTCGCCCGATAACTATAGCCTAACCTAAAACCAATCCGTCTTGCGTTCGTTATCCGATAAGGAGGCGACTAATTTCAAATTTGCGAACGTGTCGGATCGGTTGGGAGGTTGGACTAGATTCTTACGAGCGAGCGGAGCGAGCGAGCAACGATTACAATTTCCAAGCTATACATATACCTTATATTGCCTTGCATATATTTCCTGTTATTACCTCAATTTGTCAACGATTTCGGACCTCACGTTGCACTGTACTGTGTGAAAATATTACTATTTATGTACAAACATTGATATACTGTAAACTTTTGTCTGTAGGCAATTCGATAAAGACTTCCGGCTCCTGGGGCTGGTGCGAATATTTCAATGACCCAATGTGACAAACCGTTGGTTTGTGACACACCCTTACGCGTCCCTCGCTCCCTGTGCTCGCCCGATAACTATAGCCTAACCTAAAACCAATCCCTCTTGTGTTCGTTATTCGATAAGGTGGGGACTAATTTCAAATTTGCGAACGTGTCGGATCGGTTGGGAGGTTGGACTAGATTCTTACGAGCGAGCGGAGCGAGCGAGCAACGATTAAAATTTCCAAGCTATACATATACCTTATATTGTCCTGCATATATTTCCTATTATTACCTAATTTTGTCAGCGATTTCAGACCTCACGTTGCACCGTACTGTGTGAAAATATTACTATTAATGTAAAACTATTGATAAACTGTAAACTTTGGTCAGTAGGCAACTCGATAGAGACTTCCGACTCCTAGTGCTGGTGCGAATATTTCAATGTCCCTATGTGACAAACCGTTGGTTTGTGACATACCTTTATGAGTCCCTCGCTCGCTGCGCTCGATCAATAACTATAGCCTAACCTAAAACCAATCCCTCTTGTGTTCGTTATTCGATAAGGAGGCGAATAATTTCAAATTTGCGAACGTGTCGGATCGGTTGGGAGGTTGGACTAGATTCTTACGAGCGAGCGGAGCGAGCGAGCAACGATTACAATTTCCAAGCTATACATATATATTATATTGTCCTGCATATATTTCCTGTTATTACCTCAATTTGTCAGCGATTTCGGACCTTACGTTGCACCGTACTATGTGGAAATATTACTATTTATGTAAAACTATTGATAAACTGTAAAATTTTTGTCAGTAGGCAACGCGATAAAGACTTCCGACTCCTCGGGCTGGTGCGAATATTTCAATGTCCCTAAGTGCCAAACCGTTGGTTTGTGACACACCTTTACGCGACCCTCGCTCGCTGCGCTCGCTTGAAAACTATAGCCTAACCTAAAACCAATATCTCTTACGTTCGCCATTCGATAAGGAGGGGACTAATTTCAAATTTGCGAACGTGTCGGATCGGTTGGGAGGTTGGACTAGATTCTTACGAGCGAGCGGAGCGAGCGAGCAACGATTACAATTTCCAAGCTATACATATACCTTATATTGCCTTGCATATATTTCCTGTTATTACCTCAATTTGTCAACGACTTCGGACCTCACGTTGCACTGTACTGTGTGAAAATATTACTATTTATGTACAAATATTTATATACTGTAAACTTTTGTCAGTAGGCAATTCGATAAAGACTTCCGGCTGGTGCGAATATTTCAATGACCCTATGTGACAAACCGTTGGTTTGTGACACACCCTTACGCGTCCCCCGCTCCCTGTGCTCGCCCGATAACTATAGCCTAACCTAAGACCAATCCCTCTTGCGTTCGTTATCCGATAAGGAGGCGACTAATTTCAAATTTGCGAACGTGTCGGATCGATTGTGAGGTTGGACTAGATTCTTACGAGCGAGCGGAGCGAGCGAGCAACGATTACAATTTCCAAGCTATACATATACCTTATGGTGCCGTGCATATATTTCCTGTTATTACCTCAATTTGTCTGCGATTTCGGACCTCACGTTGCAACTGTACTATGTGGAAATATTACTATTTATGTAAAACTATTGATATACTGTAAACTTTTGTCAGTAGGCAACTCGATAAAGACTTCCTACTCCTCGGGCAGGTGCGAATATTTCAATGTCCCTATGTGCCAAACCGATGATTTGTGACACACCTTTATGCGTCCCTCGCTCGCTGCGCTCGCTCGATAACTATAGCCTAACCTAAGACCAATCCCTCTTGCGTTCGTTATCCGATAAGGAGGCGACTAATTTCAAATTTGCGAACGTGTCGGATCGGTTGTGAGGTTGGACTAGATTCTTACGAGCGAGCGGAGCGAGCGAGCAACGATTACAATTTCCAAGCTATACATATACCTTATGGTGCCATGCATATATTTCCTGTTATTACCTTAATTTGTCAGCGATTTCGGATCTCACGTTGCAACTGTACTATGTGGAAATATTACTATTTATGTAAAACTATTGATAAACTGTAAACTTTTGTCAGTAGGCAGCTCGATAAAGACTTCCTACTCCTCGGGCAGGTGCGAATATTTCAATGTCCCTATGTGCCAAACCGATGATTTGTGACACACCTTTATGCGTCCCTCGCTCGCTGCGCTCGATCGATAACTATAGCCTAACCTAAAACCAATCCCTCTTGTGCTCGTTATCCGATAAGGAGGCAACTAATTTCAAATTTGCGAACGTGTCGGATCGGTTGTGAGGTTGCACTAGATTCTTACGAGCGAGCGGAGCGAGCGAGCAACGATTACAATTTCCAAGCTATACATATATCTTATATTGTCCTGCATATATTTCCTATTATTACCTCAATTTGTCAGCGATATCGGACCTCACGTTGCATTGTACTGTGTGAAAATATTACTATTTATGTAAAACTATTGATAAACTGTAAACTTTTGTCAGTAGGCAACTCGATGAAGACTTCCTACTCCTCGGGCAGGTGCGAATATTTCAATGTCCCTAAGTGCCAAACCGTTGGTTTGTGACACACCTTTACGCGACCCTCGCTCGCTGCGCTCGCTTGAAAACTATAGCCTAACCTAAAACCAATATCTCTTACGTTCGCCATTCGATAAGGAGGGGACTAATTTCAAATTTGCGAACGTGTCGGATCGGTTGGGAGGTTGGACTAGATTCTTACGAGCGAGCGGAGCGAGCGAGCAACGATTACAATTTCCAAGCTATACATATACCTTATATTGCCTTGCATATATTTCCTGTTATTACCTCAATTTGTCAACGATTTCGGACCTCACGTTGCACTGTACTGTGTGAAAATATTACTATTTATGTACAAACATTGATATACTGTAAACTTTTGTCTGTAGGCAATTCGATAAAGACTTCCGGCTCCTGGGGCTGGTGCGAATATTTCAATGACCCAATGTGACAAACCGTTGGTTTGTGACACACCCTTACGCGTCCCTCGCTCCCTGTGCTCGCCCGATAACTATAGCCTAACCTAAAACCAATCCCTCTTGTGTTCGTTATTCGATAAGGTGGGGACTAATTTCAAATTTGCGAACGTGTCGGATCGGTTGTGAGGTTGGACTAGATTCTTACGAGCGAGCGAAGCGAGCGAGCAACGATTAAAATTTCGAAGCTATACATATATCTTATATTGTCCTGCATATATTTCCTATTATTACCTAATTTTGTCAGCGATTTCAGACCTCACGTTGCACTGTACTGTGTGAAAATATTACTATTAATGTAAAACTATTGATAAACTGTAAACTTTGGTCAGTAGGCAACTCGATAGAGACTTCCGACTCCTAGTGCTGGTGCGAATATTTCAATGTCCCTATGTGACAAACCGTTGGTTTGTGACATACCTTTATGCGTCCCTCGCTCGCTGCGCTCGATCAATAACTATAGCCTAACCTAAAACCAATGCCTCTTGTGTTCGTTATTCGATAAGGAGGCGACTAATTTCAAATTTGCGAACGTGTCGGATCGGTTGGGAGGTTGGACTAGATTCTTACGAGCGAGCGGAGCGAGCGAGCAACGATTACAATTTCCAAGCTATACATATATCTTATATTGTCCTGCATATATTTCCTATTATTACCTCAATTTGTCAGCGATTTCGGACCTCACGTTGCATTGTACTGTGTGAAAATATTACTATTTATGTAAAACTATTGATAAACTGTAAACTTTTGTCAGTAGGCAACGCGATAAAGACTTCCGACTCCTCGGGCTGGTGCGAATATTTCAATGTCCCTAAGTGCCAAACCGTTGGTTTGTGACACACCTTTACGCGACACTCGCTCGCTGCGCTCGCTTGAAAACTATAGACAAACCTAAAACCAATATCTCTTACTTTCGCCATTCGATAAGGAGGGGACTAATTTCAAATTTGCGAACGTGTCGGATCGGTTGGGAGGATGGACTAGATTTTTACGAGCGAGCGGAGCGAGCGAGCAACGATTACAATTTCCAAGCTATACATATATCTTATATTGTCCTGCATATATTTCCTATTATTACCTCAATTTGTCAGCGATTTCGGACCTCACGTTGCACTGTACTGTGTGATAATATTACTATTTATGTACAAATATTTATATACTGTAAACTTTTGTCAGTAGGCAATGCGATAAAGACTTCCGGCTGGTGCGAATATTTCAATGACCCTATGTGACAAACCGTTGGTTTGTGACATACCCTTATGCGTCCCTCGCTCGCTGCGCTCGCTTGAAAACTATAGCCTATCCTAAAACCAATATCTCTTACGTTCGCCATTCGATAAGGAGGGGACTAATTTCAAATTTGCGAACGTGTCGGATCGGTTGGGAGGTTGGACTAGATTCTTACGAGCGAGCGGAGCGAGCGAGCAACGATTACAATTTCCAAGCTATACATATATCTTATATTGTCCTGCATATATTTCCTATTATTACCTCAATTTGTCAGCGATTTCGGACCTCACGTTGCATTGTACTGTGTGAAAATATTACTATTTATGTAAAACTATTGATAAACTGTAAACTTTTGTCAGTAGGCAACGCGATAAAGACTTCCGACTCCTCGGGCTGGTGCGAATATTTCAATGTCCCTAAGTGCCAAACCGTTGGTTTGTGACACACCTTTACGCGACCCTCGCTCGCTGCGCTCGCTTGAAAACTATAGACAAACCTAAAACCAATATCTCTTACTTTCGCCATTCGATAAGGAGGGGACTAATTTCAAATTTGCGAACGTGTCGGATCGGTTGGGAGGATGGACTAGATTTTTACGAGCGAGCGGAGCGAGCGAGCAACGATTACAATTTCCAAGGTATACATATATCTTATATTGTCCTGCATATATTTCCTATTATTACCTCAATTTGTCATCGATTTCGGACCTCACGTTGCACTGTACTGTGTGATAATATTACTATTTATGTACAAATATTTATATACTGTAAACTTTTGTCAGTAGGCAATGCGATAAAGACTTCCGGCTGGTGCGAATATTTCAATGACCCTATGTGACAAACCGTTGGTTTGTGACACACCCTTACGCGTCCCTCGCTCGCTGCGCTCGATCGATAACTATAGCCTAACCTAAAACCAATCCCTCTTGTGTTCGTTATCCGATAAGGAGGCGACTAATTTCAAATTGGCCACCGTGTCGGATCGGTTGTGAGGTTGGACTAGATTCTTACGAGCGAGCGGAGCGAGCGAGCAACGATTACAATTTCCAAGCTATACATATACCTTATGGTGCCGTGCATATATTTCCTGTTATTACCTTAATTTGTCAGCGATTTCGGATCTCACGTTGCAACTGTACTATGTGGAAATATTACTATTTATGTAAAACTATTGATAAACTGTAAACTTTTGTCAGTAGGCAGCTCGATAAAGACTTCCTACTCCTCGGGCTGGTGCGAATATTTCAATGTCCCTATGTGCCAAACCGATGATTTGTGACACACCTTTATGCGTCCCTCGCTCGCTGCGCACGATCGATAACTATAGCCTAACCTAAAACCAATCCCTCTTGTGCTCGTTATCCGATAAGGAGGCGACTAATTTCAAATTTGCGAACGTGTCGGATCGGTTGTGAGGTTGCACTAGATTCCTACGAGCGAGCGGAGCGAGCGAGCAACGATTACAATTTCCAAGCTATACATATATCTTATATTGTCCTGCATATATTTCCTATTATTACCTCAATTTGTCAGCGATATCGGACCTCACGTTGCATTGTACTGTGTGAAAATATTACTATTTATGTACAAATATTGGTATACTGTAAAATTTTGTCAGTACGCAATTCGATAAAGACTTCCGGCTCCTGGGGCTGGTGCGAATATTTCAATGACCCTATGTGACAAACCGTTGGTTTGTGACACACCCTTACGCGTCCCTCGCTCCCTGTGCTCGCCCGATAACTATAGCCTAACATAAAACCAATCGCTCTTGCTTTCGTTATCCGATAAGGAGGGGACTAACTTCAAATTTGCGAACGTGTCGGATCGGTTGTGAGGTTGGACTAGATTCTTACGAGCGAGCGGAGCGAGCGAGCAACGATTACAATTTCCAAGCTATACATATACCTTATAATGGCCTTGCATATATTTCCTGTTATTACCTCAATTTGTCAGCGATTTCGGACCTTACGTTGCACCGTACTATGTGGAAATATTACTATTTATGTAAAACTATTGATAAACTGTAAAATTTTTGTCAGTAGGCAACGCGATAAAGACTTCCGACTCCTCGGGCTGGTGCGAATATTTCAATGTCCCTAAGTGCCAAACCGTTGGTTTGTGACACACCTTTACGCGACCCTCGCTCGCTGCGCTCGCTTGAAAACTATAGCCTAACCTAAAACCAATATCACTTACGTTCGCCATTCGACAAGGAGGGGACTAATTTCAAATTTGCGAACGTGTCGGATCGGTTGTGAGGTTGGACTAGATTCTTACGAGCGAGCGGAGCGAGCGAGCAACGATAACAATTTCCAAGCTATACATATACCTTATGGTGCCGTGCATATATTTCCTGTTATTACCTCAATTTGTCAGCGATTTCGGACCTTACGTTGCACCGTACTATGTGGAAATATTACTATGAATGTAAAACTATTGATAAACTGTAAACTTTTGTCGGTAGGCAACGCGATAAAGACTTCCGACTCCTCGGGCTGGTGCGAATATTTCAATGACCCTATGTGACAAACCGTTGGTTTGTGACACACCCTTACGCGTCCCTCGCTCCCTGTGCTCGCCCGATAACTATAGCCTAACCTAAAACCAATCCGTCTTGCGTTCGTTATCCGATAAGGAGGCGACTAATTTCAAATTTGCGAACGTGTCGGATCGGTTGGGAGGTTGGACTAGATTCTTACGAGCGAGCGGAGCGAGCGAGCAACGATTACAATTTCCAAGCTATACATATACCTTATATTGCCTTGCATATATTTCCTGTTATTACCTCAATTTGTCAACGATTTCGGACCTCACGTTGCACTGTACTGTGTGAAAATATTACTATTTATGTACAAATATTGATATACTGTAAACTTTTGTCTGTAGGCAATTCGATAAAGACTTCCGGCTCCTGGGGCTGGTGCGAATATTTCAATGACCCAATGTGACAAACCGTTGGTTTGTGACACACCCTTACGCGTCCCTCGCTCCCTGTGCTCGCCCGATAACTATAGCCTAACCTAAAACCAATCCCTCTTGTGTTCGTTATTCGATAAGGTGGGGACTAATTTCAAATTTGCGAACGTGTCGGATCGGTTGGGAGGTTGGACTAGATTCTTACGAGCGAGCGGAGCGAGCGAGCAACGATTAAAATTTCCAAGCTATACATATACCTTATATTGTCCTGCATATATTTCCTATTATTACCTAATTTTGTCAGCGATTTCAGACCTCACGTTGCACCGTACTGTGTGAAAATATTACTATTAATGTAAAACTATTGATAAACTGTAAACTTTGGTCAGTAGGCAACTCGATAGAGACTTCCGACTCCTAGTGCTGGTGCGAATATTTCAATGTCCCTATGTGACAAACCGTTGGTTTGTGACATACCTTTATGAGTCCCTCGCTCGCTGCGCTCGATCAATAACTATAGCCTAACCTAAAACCAATCCCTCTTGTGTTCGTTATTCGATAAGGAGGCGAATAATTTCAAATTTGCGAACGTGTCGGATCGGTTGGGAGGTTGGACTAGATTCTTACGAGCGAGCGGAGCGAGCGAGCAACGATTACAATTTCCAAGCTATACATATATATTATATTGTCCTGCATATATTTCCTGTTATTACCTCAATTTGTCAGCGATTTCGGACCTTACGTTGCACCGTACTATGTGGAAATATTACTATTTATGTAAAACTATTGATAAACTGTAAAATTTTTGTCAGTAGGCAACGCGATAAAGACTTCCGACTCCTCGGGCTGGTGCGAATATTTCAATGTCCCTAAGTGCCAAACCGTTGGTTTGTGACACACCTTTACGCGACCCTCGCTCGCTGCGCTCGCTTGAAAACTATAGCCTAACCTAAAACCAATATCTCTTACGTTCGCCATTCGATAAGGAGGGGACTAATTTCAAATTTGCGAACGTGTCGGATCGGTTGGGAGGTTGGACTAGATTCTTACGAGCGAGCGGAGCGAGCGAGCAACGATTACAATTTCCAAGCTATACATATACCTTATATTGCCTTGCATATATTTCCTGTTATTACCTCAATTTGTCAACGACTTCGGACCTCACGTTGCACTGTACTGTGTGAAAATATTACTATTTATGTACAAATATTTATATACTGTAAACTTTTGTCAGTAGGCAATTCGATAAAGACTTCCGGCTGGTGCGAATATTTCAATGACCCTATGTGACAAACCGTTGGTTTGTGACATACCTTTATGCGTCCCTCGCTCGCTGCGCTCTCTTGAAAACTATAGCCTAACCTAAAACCAATATCTCTTACGTTCGCCATTCGATAAGGAGGGGACTAATTTCAAATTTGCGAACGTGTCGGATCGGTTGGGAGGTTGGACTAGATTCTTACGAGCGAGGGGAGCGAGCGATCAACGATTACAATTTCCAAGCTATACATATATCTTATATTGTCCTGCATATATTTCCTATTATTACCTCAATTTGTCAGCGATTTCGGACCTCACGTTGCATTGTACTGTGTGAAAATATTACTATTTATGTACAAATATTGATATACTGTAAACTTTTGTCAGTACGCAATTCGATAAAGACTTCCGGCTGGTGCGAATATTTCAATGTCCCTAAGTGCCAAACCGATTATTTGTGACACACCTTTATGCGACCCTCGCTCGCTGCGCTCGATCGATAACTATAGCCTAACCTAAAACCAATCCCTCTTGTGTTCGTTATCCGATAAGGAGGCGACTAATTTCAAATTTGCGAACGTGTCGGATCGGTTGTGAGGTTGGACTAGATTCTTACGAGCGAGCGGAGCGAGCGAGCAACGATTACAATTTCCAAGCTATACATATATCTTATATTGTCCTGCATATATTTCCTATTATTACCTCAATTTGTCAGCGATTTCGGACCTCACGTTGCATTGTACTGTGTGAAAATATTACTATTTATGTAAAACTATTGATAAACTGTAAACTTTTGTCAGTAGGCAACGCGATAAAGACTTCCGACTCCTCGGGCTGGTGCGAATATTTCAATGTCCCTATGTGCCAAACCGTTGGTTTGTGACACACCTTTACGCGTCCCTCGCTCGCTGCGCTCGCTCGATAACTATAGCCTAACCTAAAACCAATCCCTCTTGCTTTCGTTATCCGATAAGGAGGGGACTATCTTCAAATTTGCGAACGTGTCGGATCGGTTGTGAGGTTGGACTAGATTCTTACGAGCGAGCGGAGCGAGCGAGCAACGATTACAATTTCCAAGCTATACGTATACCTTATATTGCCTTGCATATATTTCCTGTTATTACCTCAATTGGTCAGCGATTTCGGACCTCACGTTGCAACTGTACTATGTGGAAATATTACTATTTATGTAAAACTATTGATAAACTGTAATCTTTTGTCAGTAGGCAACTCGATAAAGACTTCCTACTCCTCGGGCAGGTGCGAATATTTCAATGTCCCTATGTGCCAAACCGATGATTTGTGACACACCTTTATGCGTCCCTCGCTCGCTGCGCTCGATCGATAACTATAGCCTAACCTAAAACCAATCCCTCTTGTGTTCGTTATCCGATAAGGAGGCGACTAATTTCAAATTTGCGAACGTGTCGGATCGGTTGGGAGGATGGACCAGATTTTTACGAGCGAGCGGAACGAGCGAGCAACGATTAAAATTTCCAAGCTATACATATACCTTATAATGGCCTTGCATATATTTCCTGTTATTACCTCAATTTGTCAGCGATTTCGGACCTTACGTTGCACCGTACTATGTGGAAATATTACTATTTATGTAAAACTATTGATAAACTGCAAACTTTTGTCAGTAGGCAACGCGATAAAGACTTCCTACTCCTCGGGCAGGTGCGAATATTTCAATGTCCCTAAGTGCCAAACCGTTGGTTTGTGACACACCTTTACGCGACCCTCGCTCGCTGCGCTCGCTTGAAAACTATAGCCTAACCTAAAACCAATCCCTCTTGCTTTCGTTATCCGATAAGGAGGGGACTAACTTCAAATTTGCGAACGTGTCGGATCGGTTGTGAGGTTGGACTAGATTCTTACGAGCGAGCGGTGCGAGCGAGCAACGATTACAATTTCCAAGCTATACATATACCTTATATTGCCTTGCATATATTTCCTGTTATTACCTCAATTTGTCAGCGATTTCGGACCTTACGTTGCACCGTACTATGTGGAAATATTACTATTTATGTAAAACTATTGATAAACTGTAAACTCTTGTCAGTAGGCAAAGCGATAAAGACTTCCGACTCCTCGGGCTGGTGCGAATATTTCAATGTCACTAAGTGCCAAACCGTTGGTTTGTGACACACCTTTACGCGACCCTCGCTCGCTGCGCTCGCTCGAAGACTATAGCCTAACCTAAAACCAATATCTCTTACGTTCGCCATTCGATAAGGAGTTGACTAATTTCAAATTTGCGAACGTGTCGAATCGGTTGGGAGGTTGGACTAGATACTTACGAGCGAGCGGAGCGAGCGAGCAACGATTACAATTTCCAAGCTATACATATACCTTATATTGCCTTGCATATATTTCCTGTTATTACCACAATTTGTCAACGATTTCGGACCTCACGTTGCACTGTACTGTGTGAAAATATTACTATTTATGTACAAATATTGATATACTGTAAACTTTTGTCTGTAGGCAATTCGATAAAGACTTCCGGCTCCTGGGGCTGGTGCGAATATTTCAATGACCCAATGTGACAAACCGTTGGTTTGTGACACACCCTTACGCGTCCCTCGCTCCCTGTGCTCGCCCGATAACTATAGCCTAACCTAAAACCAATCCCTCTTGTGTTCGTTATTCGATAAGGTGGGGACTAATTTCAAATTTGCGAACGTGTCGGATCGGTTGGGAGGTTGGACTAGATTCTTACGAGCGAGCGGAGCGAGCGAGCAACGATTAAAATTTCCAAGCTATACATATATCTTATATTGTCCTGCATATATTTCCTATTATTACCTAATTTTGTCAGCGATTTCAGACCTCACGTTGCACCGTACTGTGTGAAAATATTACTATTAATGTAAAACTATTGATAAACTGTAAACTTTGGTCAGTAGGCAACTCGATAGAGACTTCCGACTCCTAGTGCTGGTGCGAATATTTCAATGTCCCTATGTGACAAACCGTTGGTTTGTGACATACCTTTATGAGTCCCTCGCTCGCTGCGCTCGATCAATAACTATAGCCTAACCTAAAACCAATCCCTCTTGTGTTCGTTATTCGATAAGGAGGCGAATAATTTCAAATTTGCGAACGTGTCGGATCGGTTGGGAGGTTGGACTAGATTCTTACGAGCGAGCGGAGCGAGCGAGCAACGATTACAATTTCCAAGCTATACATATATCTTATATTGTCCTGCATATATTTCCTATTATTACCTCAATTTGTCAGCGATTTCGGACCTCACGTTGCATTGTACTGTGTGAAAATATTACTATTTATGTACAAATATTGATATACTGTAAACTTTTGTCAGTACGCAATTCGATAAAGACTTCCGGCTCCTGGGGCTGGTGCGAATATTTCAATGAGCCTATGTGACAAACCGTTGGTTTGTGACACACCCTTACGCGTCCCTCGCTCCCTGTGCTCGCCCGATAACTATAGCCTAACCTAAAACCAATCCCTCTTGCTTTCGTTATCCGATAAGGAGGGGACTAACTTCAAATTTGCGAACGTGTCGGATCGGTTGTGAGGTTGGACTAGATTCTTACGAGCGAGCGGAGCGAGCGAGCAACGATTACAATTTCCAAGCTATACATATACCTTATATTGCCTTGCATATATTTCCTGTTATTACCTCAATTTGTCAGCGATTTCGGACCTTACGTTGCACCGTACTATGTGGAAATATTACTATTTATGTAAAACTATTGATAAACTGTAAACTCTTGTCAGTAGGCAACGCGATAAAGACTTCCGACTCCTCGGGCTGGTGCGAATATTTCAATGTCCCTAAGTGCCAAACCGATTATTTGTGACACACCTTTATGCGACCCTCGCTCGCTGCGCTCGATCGATAACTATAGCCTAACCTAAAACCAATCCCTCTTGTGTTCGTTATCCGATAAGGAGGCGACTAATTTCAAATTTGCGAACGTGTCGGATCGGTTGTGAGGTTGGACTAGATTCTTACGAGCGAGCGGAGCGAGCGAGCAACGATTACAATTTCCAAGCTATACATATATCTTATATTGTCCTGCATATATTTCCTATTATTACCTCAATTTGTCAGCGATTTCGGACCTCACGTTGCATTGTACTGTGTGAAAATATTACTATTTATGTAAAACTATTGATAAACTGTAAACTTTTGTCAGTAGGCAACGCGATAAAGACTTCCGACTCCTCGGGCTGGTGCGAATATTTCAATGTCCCTATGTGCCAAACCGTTGGTTTGTGACACACCTTTACGCGTCCCTCGCTCGCTGCGCTCGCTCGATAACTATAGCCTAACCTAAAACCAATCCCTCTTGCTTTCGTTATCCGATAAGGAGGGGACTATCTTCAAATTTGCGAACGTGTCGGATCGGTTGTGAGGTTGGACTAGATTCTTACGAGCGAGCGGAGCGAGCGAGCAACGATTACAATTTCCAAGCTATACGTATACCTTATATTGCCTTGCATATATTTCCTGTTATTACCTCAATTGGTCAGCGATTTCGGACCTCACGTTGCAACTGTACTATGTGGAAATATTACTATTTATGTAAAACTATTGATAAACTGTAATCTTTTGTCAGTAGGCAACTCGATAAAGACTTCCTACTCCTCGGGCAGGTGCGAATATTTCAATGTCCCTATGTGCCAAACCGATGATTTGTGACACACCTTTATGCGTCCCTCGCTCGCTGCGCTCGATCGATAACTATAGCCTAACCTAAAACCAATCCCTCTTGTGTTCGTTATCCGATAAGGAGGCGACTAATTTCAAATTTGCGAACGTGTCGGATCGGTTGGGAGGATGGACCAGATTTTTACGAGCGAGCGGAACGAGCGAGCAACGATTAAAATTTCCAAGCTATACATATACCTTATAATGGCCTTGCATATATTTCCTGTTATTACCTCAATTGGTCAGCGATTTCGGACCTCACGTTGCAACTGTACTATGTGGAAATATTACTATTTATGTAAAACTATTGATAAACTGTAATCTTTTGTCAGTAGGCAACTCGATAAAGACTTCCGACTCCTCGGGCTGGTGCGAATATTTCAATGTCCCTATGTGCCAAACCGTTGGTTTGTGACACACCTTTACGCGTCCCTCGCTCGCTGCGCTCGCTCGATAACTATAGCCTAACCTAAAACCAATCCCTCTTGCTTTCGTTATCCGATAAGGAGGGGACTATCTTCAAATTTGCGAACGTGTCGGATCGGTTGTGAGGTTGGACTAGATTCTTACGAGCGAGCGGAGCGAGCGAGCAACGATTACAATTTCCAAGCTATACGTATACCTTATATTGCCTTGCATATATTTCCTGTTATTACCTCAATTGGTCAGCGATTTCGGACGTCACGTTGCAACTGTACTATGTGGAAGTATTACTATTTATGTAAAACTATTGATAAACTGTAATCTTTTGTCAGTAGGCAACTCGATAAAGACTTCCTACTCCTCGGGCAGGTGCGAATATTTCAATGTGCCTATGTGCCAAACCGATGATTTGTGACACACCTTTATGCGTCCCTCGCTCGCTGCGCTCGATCGATAACTATAGCCTAACCTAAAACCAATCCCTCTTGTGTTCGTTATCCGATAAGGAGGCGACTAATTTCAAATTTGCGAACGTGTCGGATCGGTTGGGAGGATGGACCAGATTTTTACGAGCGAGCGGAACGAGCGAGCAACGATTAAAATTTCCAAGCTATACATATACCTTATAATGGCCTTGCATATATTTCCTGTTATTACCTCAATTTGTCAGCGATTTCGGACCTTACGTTGCACCGTACTATGTGGAAATATTACTATTTATGTAAAACTATTGATAAACTGTAAACTTTTGTCAGTAGGCAACGCGATAAAGACTTCCTACTCCTCGGGCAGGTGCGAATATTTCAATGTCCCTAAGTGCCAATCCGTTGGTTTGTGACACACCTTTACGCGACCCTCGCTCGCTGCGCTCGCTTGAAAACTATAGCCTAACCTAAAACCAATATCTCTTACGTTCGCCATTCGATAAGGAGGGGACTAATTTCAAATTTGCGAACGTGTCGGATCGGTTGGGAGGTTGGACTAGATTCTTACGAGCGAGCGGAGCGAGCGAACAACGATTACAATTTCCAAGCTATACATATACCTTATATTGCCTTGCATATATTTCCTGTTATTACCTCAATTTGTCAACGATTTCGGACCTCACGTTGCACTGTGCTGTGTGAAAATATTACTATTTATGTACAAATATTGATATACTGTAAACTTTTGTCTGTAGGCAATTCGATAAAGACTTCCGGCTCCTGGGGCTGGTGCGAATATTTCAATGACCCTATGTGACAATCCGTTGGTTTGTGACACACCCTTACGCGTCCCTCGCTCCCTGTGCTCGCCCGATAACTATAGCCTAACCTAAAACCAATCCCTCTTGTGTTCGTTATTCGATAAGGAGGGGACTAATTTCAAATTTGCGAACGTGTCGGATCGGTTGGGAGGTTGGACTAGATTCTTACGAGCGAGCGGAGCGAGCGAGCAACGATTAAAATTTCCAAGCTATACATATATCTTATATTGTCCTGCATATATTTCCTATTATTACCTAATTTTGTCAGCGATTTCAGACCTCACGTTGCACCGTACTGTGTGAAAATATTACTATTAATGTAAAACTATTGATAAACTGTAAACTTTGGTCAGTAGGCAACTCGATAGAGACTTCCGACTCCTAGTGCTGGTGCGAATATTTCAATGTCCCTATGTGACAAACCGTTGGTTTGTGACATACCTTTATGCGTCCCTCGCTCGCTGCGCTCGATCAATAACTATAGCCTAACCTAAAACCAATCCCTCTTGTGTTCGTTATTCGATAAGGAGGCGACTAATTTCAAATTTGCGAACGTGTCGGATCGGTTGGGAGGTTGGACTAGATTCTTACGAGCGAGCGGAGCGAGCGAGCAACGATTACAATTTCCAAGCTATACATATATCTTATATTGTCCTGCATATATTTCCTATTATTACCTCAATTTGTCAGCGATTTCGGACCTCACGTTGCATTGTACTGTGTGAAAATATTACTATTTATGTAAAACTATTGATAAACTGTAAACTTTTGTCAGTAGGCAACGCGATAAAGACTTCCGACTCCTCGGGCTGGTGCGAATATTTCAATGTCCCTAAGTGCCAAACCGTTGGTTTGTGACACACCTTTACGCGACCCTCGCTCGCTGCGCTCGCTTGAAAACTATAGACAAACCTAAAACTAATATCTCTTACTTTCGCCATTCGATAAGGAGGGGACTAATTTCAAATTTGCGAACGTGTCGGATCGGTTGGGAGGATTGACTAGATTTTTACGAGCGAGCGGAGCGAGCGAGCAACGATTACAATTTCCAAGCTATACATATATCTTATATTGTCCTGCATATATTTCCTATCATTACCTCAATTTGTCAGCGATTTCGGACCTCACGTTGCACTGTACTGTGTGAAAATATTACTATTTATGTAGAAATATTTATATACTGTAAACTTTTGTCAGTAGGCAATTCGATAAAGACTTCCGGCTGGTGCGAATATTTCAATGACCCTATGTGACAAACCGTTGGTTTGTGACATACATTTATGCGTCCCTCGCTCGCTGCGCTCGCTTGAAAACTGTAGCCTAACCTAAAACCAATATCTCTTACGTTCGCCATTCGATAAGGAGGGGACTAATTTCAAATTTGCGAACGTGTCGGATCGGTTGTGAGGTTGGACTAGATTCTTACGAGCGAGCGGAGCGAGCGAGCAACGATTACAATTTCCAAGCTATACATATACCTTATGGTGCCATGCATATATTTCCTGTTGTTACCTTAATTTGTCAGCGATTTCGGACCTCACGTTGCAACTGTACTATGTGGAAATATTACTATTTATGTAAAACTATTGATAAACTGTAATCTTTTGTCAGTGCGCAACTCGATAAAGACTTCCTACTCCTCGGGCAGGTGCGAATATTTCAATGTCCCTATGTGCCAAACCGATGATTTGTGACACACCTTTATGCGTCCCTCGCTCGCTGCGCTCGATCGATAACTATAGCCTAACCTAAAACCAATCCCTCTTGTGTTCGTTATCCGATAAGGAGGCGACTAATTTCAAGTTTGCGAACGTGTCGGATCGGTTGGGAGGATGGACCAGATTTTTACGAGCGAGCGGAACGAGCGAGCAACGATTAAAATTTCCAAGCTATACATATACCTTATAATGGCCTTGCATATATTTCCTGTTATTACCTCAATTTGTCAGCGATTTCGGACCTTACGTTGCACCGTACTATGTGGAAATATTACTATTTATGTAAAACTATTGATAAACTGTAAACTTTTGTCAGTAGGCAACGCGATAAAGACTTCCTACTCCTCGGGCAGGTGCGAATATTTCAATGTCCCTAAGTGCCAAACCGTTGGTTTGTGACACACCTTTACGCGACCCTCGCTCGCTGCGCTCGCTTGAAAACTATAGCCTAACCTAAAACCAATATCTCTTACGTTCGCCATTCGATAAGGAGGGGACTAATTTCAAATTTGCGAACGTGTCGGATCGGTTGGGAGGATTGACTAGATTTTTACGAGCGAGCGGAGCGAGCGAGCAACGATTACAATTTCCAAGCTATACATATATCTTATATTGTCCTGCATATATTTCCTATCATTACCTCAATTTGTCAGCGATTTCGGACCTCACGTTGCACTGTACTGTGTGAAAATATTACTATTTATGTAGAAATATTTATATACTGTAAACTTTTGTCAGTAGGCAATTCGATAAAGACTTCCGGCTGGTGCGAATATTTCAATGACCCTATGTGACAAACCGTTGGTTTGTGACATACATTTATGCGTCCCTCGCTCGCTGCGCTCGCTTGAAAACTGTAGCCTAACCTAAAACCAATATCTCTTACGTTCGCCATTCGATAAGGAGGGGACTAATTTCAAATTTGCGAACGTGTCGGATCGGTTGTGAGGTTGGACTAGATTCTTACGAGCGAGCGGAGCGAGCGAGCAACGATTACAATTTCCAAGCTATACATATACCTTATGGTGCCATGCATATATTTCCTGTTATTACCTTAATTTGTCAGCGATTTCGGACCTCACGTTGCAACTGTACTATGTGGAAATATTACTATTTATGTAAAACTATTGATAAACTGTAATCTTTTGTCAGTGCGCAACTCGATAAAGACTTCCTACTCCTCGGGCAGGTGCGAATATTTCAATGTCCCTATGTGCCAAACCGATGATTTGTGACACACCTTTATGCGTCCCTCGCTCGCTGCGCTCGATCGATAACTATAGCCTAACCTAAAACCAATCCCTCTTGTGTTCGTTATCCGATAAGGAGGCGACTAATTTCAAGTTTGCGAACGTGTCGGATCGGTTGGGAGGATGGACCAGATTTTTACGAGCGAGCGGAACGAGCGAGCAACGATTAAAATTTCCAAGCTATACATATACCTTATAATGGCCTTGCATATATTTCCTGTTATTACCTCAATTTGTCAGCGATTTCGGACCTTACGTTGCACCGTACTATGTGGAAATATTACTATTTATGTAAAACTATTGATAAACTGTAAACTTTTGTCAGTAGGCAACGCGATAAAGACTTCCTACTCCTCGGGCAGGTGCGAATATTTCAATGTCCCTAAGTGCCAAACCGTTGGTTTGTGACACACCTTGACGCGACCCTCGCTCGCTGCGCTCGCTTGAAAACTATAGCCTAACCTAAAACCAATATCTCTTACGTTCGCCATTCGATAAGGAGGGGACTAATTTCAAATTTGCGAACGTGTCGGATCGGTTGGGAGGTTGGACTAGATTCTTACGAGCGAGCGGAGCGAGCGAGCAACGATTACAATTTCCAAGCTATACATATACCTTATATTGCCTTGCATATATTTCCTGTTATTACCTCAATTTGTCAACGATTTCGGACCTCACGTTGCACTGTACTGTGTGAAAATATTACTATTTATGTACAAATATTGATATACTGTAAACTTTTGTCTGTAGGCAATTCGATAAAGACTTCCGGCTCCTGGGGCTGCTGCGAATATTTCAATGACCCTATGTGACAAACCGTTGGTTTGTGACACACCCTTACGCGTCCCTCGCTCCCTGTGCTCGCCCGATAACTATAGCCTAACCTAAAACCAATCCCTCTTGTGTTCGTTATTCGATAAGGAGGGGACTAATTTGAAATTTGCGAACGTGTCGGATCGGTTGGGAGGTTGGACTAGATTCTTACGAGCGAGCGGAGCGAGCGAGCAACGATTAAAATTTCCAAGCTATACATATATCTTATATTGTCCTGCATATATTTCCTATTATTACCTAATTTTGTCAGCGATTTCAGACCTCACGTTGCACTGTACTGTGTGAAAATATTACTATTAATGTAAAACTATTGATAAACTGTAAACTTTTGTCAGTAGGCAACTCGATAGAGACTTCCGACTCCTAGTGCTGGTGCGAATATTTCAATGTCCCTATGTGACAAACCGTTGGTTTGTGACATACCTTTATGCGTCCCTCGCTCGCTGCGCTCGATCAATAACTATAGCCTAACCTAAAACCAATCCCTCTTGTGTTCGTTATTCGATAAGGAGGCGACTAATTTCAAATTTGCGAACGTGTCGGATCGGTTGGGAGGTTGGACTAGATTCTTACGAGCGAGCGGAGCGAGCGAGCAACGATTACAATTTCCAAGCTATACATATATCTTATATTGTCCTGCATATATTTCCTATTATTACCTCAATTTGTCAGCGATTTCGGACCTCACGTTGCATTGTACTGTGTGAAAATATTACTATTTATGTAAAACTATTGATAAACTGTAAACTTTTGTCAGTAGGCAACGCGATAAAGACTTCCGACTCCTCGGGCTGGTGCGAATATTTCAATGACCCTATGTGACAAACCGTTGGTTTGTGACACACCCTTACGCGTCCCTCGCTCCCTGTGCTCGCCCGATAACTATAGCCTAACCTAAAACCAATCCCTCTTGTGTTCGTTATTCGATAAGGAGGGGACTAATTTGAAATTTGCGAACGTGTCGGATCGGTTGGGAGGTTGGACTAGATTCTTACGAGCGAGCGGAGCGAGCGAGCAACGATTAAAATTTCCAAGCTATACATATATCTTATATTGTCCTGCATATATTTCCTATTATTACCTAATTTTGTCAGCGATTTCAGACCTCACGTTGCACCGTACTGTGTGAAAATATTACTATTAATGTAAAACTATTGATAAACTGTAAACTTTGGTCAGTAGGCAACTCGATAGAGACTTCCGACTCCTAGTGCTGGTGCGAATATTTCAATGTCCCTATGTGACAAACCGTTGGTTTGTGACATACCTTTATGCGTCCCTCGCTCGCTGCGCTCGATCAATAACTATAGCCTAACCTAAAACCAATCCCTCTTGTGTTCGTTATTCGATAAGGAGGCGACTAATTTCAAATTTGCGAACGTGTCGGATCGGTTGGGAGGTTGGACTAGATTCTTACGAGCGAGCGGAGCGAGCGAGCAACGATTACAATTTCCAAGCTATACATATATCTTATATTGTCCTGCATATATTTCCTATTATTACCTCAATTTGTCAGCGATTTCGGACCTCACGTTGCATTGTACTGTGTGAAAATATTACTATTTATGTAAAACTATTGATAAACTGTAAACTTTTGTCAGTAGGCAACGCGATAAAGACTTCCGACTCCTCGGGCTGGTGCGAATATTTCAATGTCCCTAAGTGCCAAACCGTTGGTTTGTGACACA
Source organism: Bombus terrestris (assembly GCF_910591885.1). NCBI lineage: Eukaryota > Metazoa > Arthropoda > Insecta > Hymenoptera > Apidae > Bombus > Bombus terrestris. The sequence goes on along the minus strand of NW_025963551.1, from coordinate 1,987,011 downwards.
CCTTTACGCGACCCTCGCTCGCTGCGCTCGCTTGAAAACTATAGACAAACCTAAAACCAATATCTCTTACTTTCGCCATTCGATAAGGAGGGGACTAATTTCAAATTTGCGAACGTGTCGGATCGGTTGGGAGGTTGGACTAGATACTTACGAGCGAGCGGAGCGAGCGAGCAACGATTACAATTTCCAAGCTATACATATACCTTATGGTGCCGTGCATATATTTCCTGTTACTACCTTAATTTGTCAGCGACTTCGGACCTCACGTTGCAACTGTACTATGTGGAAATATTACTATTTATGTAAAACTATTGATAAACTGTAAACTTTTGTCAGTAGGCAACTCGATAAGGACTTCCTACTCCTCGGGCAGGTGCGAATATTTCAATGTCCCTATGTGCCAAACCGATTATTTGTGACACACATTTATGCGACCCTCGCTCGCTGCGCTCGATCGATAACTATAGCCTAACCTAAAACCAATCCCTCTTGTGTTCGTTATCCGATAAGGAGGCGACTAATTTCAAATTTGCGAACGTGTCGGATCGGTTGTGAGGTTGGACTAGATTCTTACGAGCGAGCGGAGCGAGCGAGCAACGATTACAATTTCCAAGCTTTACATATATCTTATATTGTCCTGCATATATTTCCTGTTATTACCTCAATTGGTCAGCGATTTCGGACCTCACGTTGCACTGTACTGTGTGAAAATATTACTATTTATGTACAAATATTGATATACTGTAAACTTTTGTCTGTAGGCAATTCGATAAAGACTTCCGGCTCCTGGGGCTGGTGCGAATATTTCAATGACTCTATGTGACAAACCGCTGGTTTGTGACACGCCCTTACGCGTCCCTCGCTCCCTGTGCTCGCCCGATAAATATAGCCTAACCTAAAACCAATCCCTCTTGCGTTCGTTATCCGATAAGGAGGCGACTAATTTCAAATTTGCGAACGTGTCGGATCGGTTGTGAGGTTGGACTAGATTCTTACGAGCGAGCGGAACGAGCGAGCAACGATTACAATTTCCAAGCTATACATATACCTTATGGTGCCGTGCATATATTTCCTGTTATTACCTTAATTTGTCAGCGATTTCGGACCTCACGTTGCAACTGTACTATGTGGAAATATTACTATTAATGTAAAACTATTGATAAACTGTAAACTTTTGTCAGTAGGCAACTCGATAGAGACTTCCGACTCCTAGTGCTGGTGCGAATATTTCAATGTCCCTATGTGACAAACCGTTGGTTTGTGACATACCTTTATGCGTCCCTCGCTCGCTGCGCTCGATCAATAACTATAGCCTAACCTAAAACCAATCCCTCTTGTGTTCGTTATTCGATAAGGAGGCGACTAATTTCAAATTTGCGAACGTGTCGGATCGGTTGGGAGGTTGGACTAGATTCTTACGAGCGAGCGGAGCGAGCGAGCAACGATTACAATTTCCAAGCTATACATATATCTTATATTGTCCTGCATATATTTCCTATTATTACCTCAATTTGTCAGCGATTTCGGACCTCACGTTGCATTGTACTGTGTGAAAATATTACTATTTATGTAAAACTATTGATAAACTGTAAACTTTTGTCAGTAGGCAACGCGATAAAGACTTCCGACTCCTCGGGCTGGTGCGAATATTTCAATGTCCCTAAGTGCCAAACCGTTGGTTTGTGACACACCTTTACGCGACCCTCGCTCGCTGCGCTCGCTTGAAAAATATAGACAAACCTAAAACCAATATCTCTTACTTTCGCCATTCGATAAGGAGGCGACTAATTTCAAATTTGCGAACGTGTCGGATCGGTTGGGAGGTTGGACTAGATTCTTACGAGCGAGGGGAGCGAGCGATCAACGATTACAATTGCCAAGCTATACATATATCTTATATTTTCCTGCATATATTTCCTATTATTACCTCAATTTGTCAGCGATTTCGGACCTCACGTTGCATTGTACTGTGTGAAAATATTACTATTTATGTACAGATATTGATATACTGTAAACTTTTGTCAGTACGCAATTCGATAAAGACTTCCGGCTCCTGGGGCTGGTGCGAATATTTCAATGACCCTATGTGACAAACCGTTGGTTTGTGACACACCCTTACGCGTCCCTCGCTCCCTGTGCTCGCCCGATAACTATAGCCTAACCTAAAACCAATCCCTCTTGCTTTCGTTATCCGATAAGGAGGGGACTAACTTCAAATTTGCGAAGGTGTCGGATCGGTTGTGAGGTTGGACTAGATTCTTACGAGCGAGCGGAGCGAGCGAGCAACGATTACAATTTCCAAGCGATACATATACCTTATATTGCCTTGCATATATTTCCTGTTATTACCTCAATTTGTCAGCGATTTCGGACCTTACGTTGCACCGTACTATGTGGAAATATTACTATTTATGTAAAACTATTGATAAACTGTAAACTCTTGTCAGTAGGCAACGCGATAAAGACTTCCGACTCCTCGGGCTGGTGCGAATATTTCAATGTCACTAAGTGCCAAACCGTTGGTTTGTGACACACCTTTACGCGACCCTCGCTCGCTGCGCTCGCTTGAAGACTATAGCCTAACCTAAAACCAATATCTCTTACATTCACCATTCGATAAGGAGTTGACTAATTTCAAATTTGCGAACGTGTCGGATCGGTTGGGAGGTTGGACTAGATACTTACGAGCGAGCGGAGCGAGCGAGCAACGATTACAATTTCCAAGCTATACATATACCTTATATTGCCTTGCATATATTTCCTGTTATTACCTCAATTTGTCAACGATTTCGGACCTCACGTTGCACTGTACTGTGTGAAAATATTACTATTTATGTACAAATATTGATATACTGTAAACTTTTGTCTGTAGGCAATTCGATAAAGACTTCCGGCTCCTGGGGCTGGTGCGAATATTTCAATGACCCCATGTGACAAACCGTTGGTTTGTGACACACCCTTACGCGACCCTCGCTCCCTATGCTCGCCCGATAACTATAGCCTAACCTAAAACCAATCCCTGTTGCGTTCGCTATCCGATAAGGAGGCGACTAATTTCAAATTTGCGAACGTGACGGATCGGTTGTGAGGTTGGACTAGATTCTTACGAGCGAGCGGAGCGAGCGAGCAACGATTACAATTTCCAAGCTATACATATACCTTATGGTGCCGTGCATATATTTCCTGTTACTACCTTAATTTGTCAGCGATTTCGGACCTCACGTTGCAACTGTACTATGTGGAAATATTACTATTTATGTAAAACTATTGATAAACTGTAAACTTTTGTCAGTAGGCAACTCGATAAGGACTTCCTACTCCTCGGGCAGGTGCGAATATTTCAATGTCCCTATGTGCCAAACCGATTATTTGTGACACACATTTATGCGACCCTCGCTCGCTGCGCTCGATCGATAACTATAGCCTAACCTAAAACCAATCCCTCTTGTGTTCGTTATCCGATAAGGAGGCGACTAATTTCAATTTTGCGAACGTGTCGGATCGGTTGTGAGGTTGGACTAGATTCTTACGAGCGAGCGGAGCGAGCGAGCAACGATTACAATTTCCAAGCTTTACATATATCTTATATTGTCCTGCATATATTTCCTGTTATTACCTCAATTGGTCAGCGATTTCGGACCTCACGTTGCACTGTACTGTGTGAAAATATTACTATTTATGTACAAATATTGATATACTGTAAACTTTTGTCAGTAGGCAACTCGATAAAGACTTCCTACTCCTCGGGCAGGTGCGAATATTTCAATGTCCCTATGTGCCAAACCGATGATTCGTGACACACCTTTATGCGTCCCTCGCTCGCTGCGCTCGATCGATATCTATAGCCTAACCTAAAACCAATCCCTCTTGTGTTCGTTATCCGATAAGGAGGCGACTAATTTCAAATTTGCGAACGTGTCGGATCGGTTGGGAGGTTGGACTAGATTCTTACGAGCGAGCGGAGCGAGCGAGCAATGACTACAATTTCCAAGCTATACATATACCTTATATTGTCCTGCATATATTTCCTATTATTACCTAATTTTGTCAGCGATTTCAGACCTCACGTTGCACCGTACTGTGTGAAAATATTACTATTAATGTAAAACTATTGATAAACTGTAAACTTTGGTCAGTAGGCAACTCGATAGAGACTTCCGACTCCTAGTGCTGGTGCGAATATTTCAATGTCCCTATGTGACAAACCGTTGGTTTGTGACATACCTTTATGCGTCCCTCGCTCGCTGCGCTCGATCAATAACTATAGCCTAACCTAAAACCAATCCCTCTTGTGTTCGTTATTCGATAAGGAGGCGACTAATTTCAAATTTGCGAACGTGTCGGATCGGTTGGGAGGTTGGACTAGATTCTTACGAGCGAGCGGAGCGAGCGAGCAACGATTACAATTTCCAAGCTATACATATATCTTATATTGTCCTGCATATATTTCCTATTATTACCTCAATTTGTCAGCGATTTCGGACCTCACGTTGCATTGTACTGTGTGAAAATATTACTATTTATGTAAAACTATTGATAAACTGTAAACTTTTGTCAGTAGGCAACGCGATAAAGACTTCCGACTCCTCGGGCTGGTGCGAATATTTCAATGACCCTATGTGACAAACCGTTGGTTTGTGACACACCCTTACGCGTCCCTCGCTCCCTGTGCTCGCCCGATAACTATAGCCTAACCTAAAACCAATCCCTCTTGTGTTCGTTATTCGATAAGGAGGGGACTAATTTGAAATTTGCGAACGTGTCGGATCGGTTGGGAGGTTGGACTAGATTCTTACGAGCGAGCGGAGCGAGCGAGCAACGATTAAAATTTCCAAGCTATACATATATCTTATATTGTCCTGCATATATTTCCTATTATTACCTAATTTTGTCAGCGATTTCAGACCTCACGTTGCACCGTACTGTGTGAAAATATTACTATTAATGTAAAACTATTGATAAACTGTAAACTTTGGTCAGTAGGCAACTCGATAGAGACTTCCGACTCCTAGTGCTGGTGCGAATATTTCAATGTCCCTAAGTGCCAAACCGTTGGTTTGTGACACACCCTTACGCCTCCCTCGCTCCCTGTGCTCGCCCGATAACTATAGCCTAACCTAAAACCAATCCCTCTTGTGTTCGTTATTCGATAAGGAGGCGACTAATTTCAAATTTGCGAACGTGTCGGATCGGTTGGGAGGTTGGACTAGATTCTTACGAGCGAGGGGAGCGAGCGATCAACGATTACAATTTCCAAGCTATACATATATCTTATATTTTCCTGCATATATTTCCTATTATTACCTCAATTTGTCAGCGATTTCGGACCTCACGTTGCATTGTACTGTGTGAAAATATTACTATTTATGTACAGATATTGATATACTGTAAACTTTTGTCAGTACGCAATTCGATAAAGACTTCCGGCTCCTGGGGCTGGTGCGAATATTTCAATGACCCCATGTGACAAACCGTTGGTTTGTGACACACCCTTACGCGACCCTCGCTCCCTATGCTCGCCCGATAACTATAGCCTAACCTAAAACCAATCCCTGTTGCGTTCGCTATCCGATAAGGAGGCGACTAATTTCAAATTTGCGAACGTGACGGATCGGTTGTGAGGTTGGACTAGATTCTTACGAGCGAGCGGAGCGAGCGAGCAACGATTACAATTTCCAAGCTATACATATACCTTATGGTGCCGTGCATATATTTCCTGTTACTACCTTAATTTGTCAGCGATTTCGGACCTCACGTTGCAACTGTACTATGTGGAAATATTACTATTTATGTAAAACTATTGATAAACTGTAAACTTTTGTCAGTAGGCAACTCGATAAGGACTTCCTACTCCTCGGGCAGGTGCGAATATTTCAATGTCCCTATGTGCCAAACCGATTATTTGTGACACACATTTATGCGACCCTCGCTCGCTGCGCTCGATCGATAACTATAGCCTAACCTAAAACCAATCCCTCTTGTGTTCGTTATCCGATAAGGAGGCGACTAATTTCAAATTTGCGAACGTGTCGGATCGGTTGTGAGGTTGGACTAGATTCTTACGAGCGAGCGGAGCGAGCGAGCAACGATTACAATTTCCAAGCTTTACATATATCTTATATTGTCCTGCATATATTTCCTGTTATTACCTCAATTGGTCAGCGATTTCGGACCTCACGTTGCACTGTACTGTGTGAAAATATTACTATTTATGTACAAATATTGATATACTGTAAACTTTTGTCTGTAGGCAATTCGATAAAGACTTCCGGCTCCTGGGGCTGGTGCGAATATTTCAATGACTCTATGTGACAAACCGTTGGTTTGTGACACGCCCTTACGCGTCCCTCGCTCCCTGTGCTCGCCCGATAAATATAGCCTAACCTAAAACCAATCCCTCTTGCGTTCGTTATCCGATAAGGAGACGACTAATTTATAATTTGCGAACGTGTCCGATCGGTTGTGATGTTGGACTAGATTATTACCGGCGAGCGGAACGAGCGAGCAACGATTACAATTTCCAAGCTATACATATACCTTATGGTGCCGTGCATATATTTCCTGTTATTACGTTAATTTGTCAGCGATTTCGGACCTCACGTTGCAACTGTACTATGTGGAAATATTACTATTAATGTAAAACTATTGATAAACTGTAAACTTTTGTCAGTAGGCAACTCGATAAAGACTTCCTACTCCTCGGGCAGGTACGAATATTTCAATGTCCCTATGTGCCAAACCGATGATTCGTGACACACCTTTATGCGTCCCTCGCTCGCTGCGCTCGATCGATATCTATAGCCTAACCTAAAACCAATCCCTCTTGTGTTCGTTATCCGATAAGGAGGCGACTAATTTCAAATTTGCGAACGTGTCGGATCGGTTGTGAGGTTGGACTAGATTCTTACGAGCGAGCGGAGCGAGCGAGCAACGATTACAATTCCCAAGCTATACATATACCTTAAATTGCCTTGCATATATTTCCTGTTATTACCTCAATTTGTCAGCGATTTCGGACCTTACGTTGCACCGTACTATGTGGAAATATTACTATTTATGTAAAACTATTGATAAACTGTAAACTTTTGTCAGTAGGCAACGCGATAAAGACTTCCGACTCCTCGGGCTGGTGCGAATATTTCAATGTCCCTAAGTGCCAAACCGTTGGTTTGTGACACACCTTTACGCGACCCTCGCTCGCTGCGCTCGCTTGAAAACTATAGCCTAACCTAAAACCAATATCTCTTACGTTCGCCATTCGATAAAGAGGGGACTAATTTCAAATTTGCGAACGTGTCGGATCGGTTGGGAGGTTGGACTAGATTCTTACGAGCGAGCGGAGCGAGCGAACAACGATTACAATTTCCAAGCTATACATATACCTTATATTGCCTTGCATATATTTCCTGTTATTACCTCAATTTGCCAACGATTTCGGACCTCACGTTGCACTGTACTGTGTGAAAATATTACTATTTATGTACAAATATTGATATACTGTAAACTTTTGTCTGTAGGCAATTTGATAAAGACTTCCGGCTCCTGGGGCTGGTGCGAATATTTCAATGACCCTATGTGACAAACCGTTGGTTTGTGACACACCCTTACGCGTCCCTCGCTCCCTGTGCTCGCCCGATAACTATAGCCTAACCTAAAACCAATCCCTGTTGCGTTCGTTATCCGATAAGGAGGGGACTAATTTCAAATTTGCGAACGTGACGGATCGGTTGTGAGGTTGGACTAGATTCTTACGAGCGAGCGGAGCGAGCGAGCAACGATTACAATTTCCAAGCAATACATATACCTTATGGTGCCTTGCATATATTTCCTGTTATTACCTTAATTTGTCAGCAATTTCGGACCTCACGTTGCAACTGTACTATGTGGAAATATTACTATTTATGTAAAACTATTGATAAACTGTAAACTTTTGTCAGTAGGCAACTCGATAAGGACTTCCTACTCCTCGGGCAGGTGCGAATATTTCAATGTCCCTATGTGCCAAATCGATGATTTGTGACACACCTTTATGCGTCCCTCGCTCGCTGCGCTCGATCGATAACTATAGCCTAACCTAAAACCAATCCCTCTTGCGTTCGTTATCCGATAAGGAGGCGACTAATTTCAAATTTGCGAACGTGTCGGATCGGTTGTGAGGTTGGACTAGATTCTTACGAGCGAGCGGAGCGAGCGAGCAATGATTACAATTTCCAAGCTACACATATACCTTATATTGCCTTGCATATATTTCCTGTTATTACCTCAATTTGTCAGCGATTTCGGACCTTACGTTGCACCGTACTATGTGGAAATATTACTATTTATGTAAAATTATTGATAAACTGTACACTTTTGTCAGTAGGCAACGCGATAAAGACTTCCGACTCCTCGGGCTGGTGCGAATATTTCAATGTCCCTAAGTGCCAAACCGTTGGTTTGTGACACACCCTTACGCATCCCTCGCTCCCTGTGCTCGCCCGATAACTATAGCCTAACCTAAAACCAATCCCTCTTGCTTTCGTTATCCGATAAGGAGGGGACTAACTTCAAATTTGCGAACGTGACGGATCGGTTGTGAGGTTGGACTAGATTCTTACGAGCGAGCGGAGCGAGCGAGCAACGATTACAATTTCCAAGCTATACATATACCTTATATTGCCTTGCATATATTTCCTGTTATTACCTCAATTTGTCAGCGATTTCGGACCTTACGTTGCACCGTACTATGTGGAAATATTACTATTTATGTAAAACTATTGATAAACTGTAAACTTTTGTCAGTAGGCAACGCGATAAAGACTTCCGACTCCTCGGGCTGGTGCGAATATTTCAATGTCCCTAAGTGCCAAACCGTTGGTTTGTGACACACCCTTACGCCTCCCTCGCTCCCTGTGCTCGCCCGATAACTATAGCCTAACCTAAAACCAATCCCTCTTGCTTTCGTTATCCGATAAGGAGGGGACTAACTTCAAATTTGCGAACGTGTCGGATCGGTTGTGAGGTTGGACTAGATTCTTACGAGCGAGCGGAGCGAGCGAGCAACGATTACAATTTCCAAGCTATACATATACCTTATATTGCCTTGCATATATTTCCTGTTATTACCTCAATTTGTCAGCGATTTCGGACCTTACGTTGCACCGTACTATGTGGAAATATTAGTATTAATGTAAAACTATTGATAAACTGTAAACTTTTGTCAGTAGGCAACTCGATAAGGACTTCCTACTCCTCGGGCAGGTGCGAATATTTCAATGTCCCTATGTGCCAAACCGATGATTTGTGACACACCTTTATGCGTCCCTCGCTCGCTGCGCTCGCTCGATAACTATAGCCTAACCTAAAACCAATCCCTCTTGCGTTCGTTATCCGATAAGGAGGCGACTAATTTCAAATTTGCGAACGTGTCGGATCGGTTGTGAGGTTGGACTAGATTCTTACGAGCGAGCGGAGCGAGCGAGCAACGATTACAATTTCCAAGCTATACATATACCTTATATTGCCTTGCATATATTTCCTGTTATTACCTCAATTTGTCAGCGATTTCGGACCTTACGTTGCACCGTACTATGTGGAAATATTACTATTTATGTAAAATTATTGATAAACTGTACACTTTTGTCAGTAGGCAACGCGATAAAGACTTCCGACTCCTCGGGCTGGTGCGAATATTTCAATGTCCCTAAGTGCCAAACCGTTGGTTTGTGACACACCCTTACGCATCCCTCGCTCCCTGTGCTCGCCCGATAACTATAGCCTAACCTAAAACCAATCCCTCTTGCTTTCGTTATCCGATAAGGAGGGGACTAACTTCAAATTTGCGAACGTGACGGATCGGTTGTGAGGTTGGACTAGATTCTTACGAGCGAGCGGAGCGAGCGAGCAACGATTACAATTTCCAAGCTATACATATACCTTATATTGCCTTGCATATATTTCCTGTTATTACCTCAATTTGTCAGCGATTTCGGACCTTACGTTGCACCGTACTATGTGGAAATATTACTATTTATGTAAAACTATTGATAAACTGTAAACTTTTGTCAGTAGGCAACGCGATAAAGACTTCCGACTCCTCGGGCTGGTGCGAATATTTCAATGTCCCTAAGTGCCAAACCGTTGGTTTGTGACACACCCTTACGCCTCCCTCGCTCCCTGTGCTCGATCGATAACTATAGCCTAACCTAAAACCAATCCCTCTTGTGTTCGTTATCCGATAAGGAGGCGACTAATTTCAAATTTGCGAACGTGTCGGATCGGTTGTGAGGTTGGACTAGATTCTTACGAGCGAGCGGAGCGAGCGAGCAACGATTACAATTTCCAAGCTTTACATATATCTTATATTGTCCTGCATATATTTCCTGTTATTACCTCAATTGGTCAGCGATTTCGGACCTCACGTTGCACTGTACTGTGTGAAAATATTACTATTTATGTACAAATATTGATATACTGTAAACTTTTGTCTGTAGGCAATTCGATAAAGACTTCCGGCTCCTGGGGCTGGTGCGAATATTTCAATGACTCTATGTGACAAACCGTTGGTTTGTGACACGCCCTTACGCGTCCCTCGCTCCCTGTGCTCGCCCGATAAATATAGCCTAACCTAAAACCAATCCCTCTTGCGTTCGTTATCCGATAAGGAGGCGACTAATTTCAAATTTGCGAACGTGTCGGATCGGTTGTGAGGTTGGACTAGATTCTTACCGGCGAGCGGAACGAGCGAGCAACGATTACAATTTCCAAGCTATACATATACCTTATGGTGCCGTGCATATATTTCCTGTTATTACGTTAATTTGTCAGCGATTTCGGACCTCACGTTGCAACTGTACTATGTGGAAATATTACTATTTATGTAAAACTATTGATAAACTGTAAACTTTTGTCAGTAGGCAACTCGATAAAGACTTCCTACTCCTCGGGCAGGTACGAATATTTCAATGTCCCTATGTGCCAAACCGATGATTCGTGACACACCTTTATGCGTCCCTCGCTCGCTGCGCTCGATCGATATCTATAGCCTAACCTAAAACCAATCCCTCTTGTGTTCGTTATCCGATAAGGAGGCGACTAATTTCAAATTTGCGAACGTGTCGGATCGGTTGTGAGGTTGGACTAGATTCTTACGAGCGAGCGGAGCGAGCGAGCAACGATTACAATTCCCAAGCTATACATATACCTTATATTGCCTTGCATATATTTCCTGTTATTACCTCAATTTGTCAGCGATTTCGGACCTTACGTTGCACCGTACTATGTGGAAATATTACTATTTATGTAAAACTATTGATAAACTGTAAACTTTTGTCAGTAGGCAACGCGATAAAGACTTCCGACTCCTCGGGCTGGTGCGAATATTTCAATGTCCCTAAGTGCCAAACCGTTGGTTTGTGACACACCTTTACGCGACCCTCGCTCGCTGCGCTCGCTTGAAAACTATAGCCTAACCTAAAACCAATATCTCTTACGTTCGCCATTCGATAAAGAGGGGACTAATTTCAAATTTGCGAACGTGTCGGATCGGTTGGGAGGTTGGACTAGATTCTTACGAGCGAGCGGAGCGAGCGAACAACGATTACAATTTCCAAGCTATACATATACCTTATATTGCCTTGCATATATTTCCTGTTATTACCTCAATTTGCCAACGATTTCGGACCTCACGTTGCACTGTACTGTGTGAAAATATTACTATTTATGTACAAATATTGATATACTGTAAACTTTTGTCTGTAGGCAATTTGATAAAGACTTCCGGCTCCTGGGGCTGGTGCGAATATTTCAATGACCCTATGTGACAAACCGTTGGTTTGTGACACACCCTTACGCGTCCCTCGCTCCCTGTGCTCGCCCGATAACTATAGCCTAACCTAAAACCAATCCCTGTTGCGTTCGTTATCCGATAAGGAGGGGACTAATTTCAAATTTGCGAACGTGACGGATCGGTTGTGAGGTTGGACTAGATTCTTACGAGCGAGCGGAGCGAGCGAGCAACGATTACAATTTCCAAGCAATACATATACCTTATGGTGCCTTGCATATATTTCCTGTTATTACCTTAATTTGTCAGCAATTTCGGACCTCACGTTGCAACTGTACTATGTGGAAATATTACTATTTATGTAAAACTATTGATAAACTGTAAACTTTTGTCAGTAGGCAACTCGATAAGGACTTCCTACTCCTCGGGCAGGTGCGAATATTTCAATGTCCCTATGTGCCAAACCGATGATTTGTGACACACCTTTATGCGTCCCTCGCTCGCTGCGCTCGCTCGATAACTATAGCCTAACCTAAAACCAATCCCTCTTGCGTTCGTTATCCGATAAGGAGGCGACTAATTTCAAATTTGCGAACGTGTCGGATCGGTTGTGAGGTTGGACTAGATTCTTACGAGCGAGCGGAGCGAGCGAGCAATGATTACAATTTCCAAGCTACACATATACCTTATATTGCCTTGCATATATTTCCTGTTATTACCTCAATTTGTCAGCGATTTCGGACCTTACGTTGCACCGTACTATGTGGAAATATTACTATTTATGTAAAATTATTGATAAACTGTACACTTTTGTCAGTAGGCAACGCGATAAAGACTTCCGACTCCTCGGGCTGGTGCGAATATTTCAATGTCCCTAAGTGCCAAACCGTTGGTTTGTGACACACCCTTACGCATCCCTCGCTCCCTGTGCTCGCCCGATAACTATAGCCTAACCTAAAACCAATCCCTCTTGCTTTCGTTATCCGATAAGGAGGGGACTAACTTCAAATTTGCGAACGTGACGGATCGGTTGTGAGGTTGGACTAGATTCTTACGAGCGAGCGGAGCGAGCGAGCAACGATTACAATTTCCAAGCTATACATATACCTTATATTGCCTTGTATATATTTCCTGTTATTACCTCAATTTGTCAGCGATTTCGGACCTTACGTTGCACCGTACTATGTGGAAATATTACTATTTATGTAAAACTATTGATAAACTGTAAACTTTTGTCAGTAGGCAACGCGATAAAGACTTCCGACTCCTCGGGCTGGTGCGAATATTTCAATGTCCCTAAGTGCCAAACCGTTGGTTTGTGACACACCCTTACGCCTCCCTCGCTCCCTGTGCTCGCCCGATAACTATAGCCTAACCTAAAACCAATCCCTCTTGCTTTCGTTATCCGATAAGGAGGGGACTAACTTCAAATTTGCGAACGTGTCGGATCGGTTGTGAGGTTGGACTAGATTCTTACGAGCGAGCGGAGCGAGCGAGCAACGATTACAATTTCCAAGCTATACATATACCTTATATTGCCTTGCATATATTTCCTGTTATTACCTCAATTTGTCAGCGATTTCGGACCTTACGTTGCACCGTACTATGTGGAAATATTAGTATTAATGTAAAACTATTGATAAACTGTAAACTTTTGTCAGTAGGCAACGCGATAAAGACTTCCGACTCCTCGGGCTGGTGCGAATATTTCAATGTCCCTAAGTGCCAAACCGTTGGTTTGTGACACACCCTTACGCATCCCTCGCTCCCTGTGCTCGCCCGATAACTATAGCCTAACCTAAAACCAATCCCTCTTGCTTTCGTTATCCGATAAGGAGGGGACTAACTTCAAATTTGCGAACGTGACGGATCGGTTGTGAGGTTGGACTAGATTCTTACGAGCGAGCGGAGCGAGCGAGCAACGATTACAATTTCCAAGCTATACATATACCTTATATTGCCTTGCATATATTTCCTGTTATTACCTCAATTTGTCAGCGATTTCGGACCTTACGTTGCACCGTACTATGTGGAAATATTACTATTTATGTAAAACTATTGATAAACTGTAAACTTTTGTCAGTAGGCAACTCGATAAAGACTTCCTACTCCTCGGGCAGGTGCGAATATTTCAATGTCCCTATGTGCCAAACCGATGATTTGTGACACACCTTTATGCGTCCCTCGCTCGCTGCGCTCGCTCGATAACTATAGCCTAACCTAAAACCAATCCCTCTTGCGTTCGTTATCCGATAAGGAGGCGACTAATTTCAAATTTGCGAACGTGTCGGATCGGTTGTGAGGTTGGACTAGATTCTTACGAGCGAGCGGAGCGAGCGAGCAATGATTACAATTTCCAAGCTATACATATACCTTATATTGCCTTGCATATATTTCCTGTTATTACCTCAATTTGTCAGCGATTTCGGACCTTACGTTGCACCGTACTATGTGGAAATATTACTATTTATGTAAAACTATTGATAAACTGTACACTTTTGTGAGTAGGCAACGCGATAAAGACTTCCGACTCCTCGGGCTGGTGCGAATATTTCAATGTCCCTAAGTGCCAAACCGTTGGTTTGTGACACACCCTTACGCATCCCTCGCTCCCTGTGCTCGCCCGATAACTATAGCCTAACCTAAAACCAATCCCTCTTGCGTTCGTTATCCGATAAGGAGGCGACTAATTTCAAATTTGCGAACGTGTCGGATCGGTTGTGAGGTTGGACTAGATTCTTACGAGCGAGCGGAGCGAGCGAGCAACGATTACAATTTCCAAGCTATACATATACCTTATATTGCCTTGCATATATTTCCTGTTATTACCTCAATTTGTCAGCGATTTCGGACCTTACGTTGCACCGTACTATGTGGAAATATTACTATTTATGTAAAACGATTGATAAACTGTAAACTTTTGTCAGTAGGCAATGCGATAAAGACTTCCGACTCCTCGGGCTGGTGGGAATATTTCAATGTCCCTAAGTGCCAAACCGTTGGTTTGTGACACACCTTTACGCGACCCTCGCTCGCTGCGCTCGCTTGAAAACTATAGCCTAACCTAAAACCAATATCTCTTACGTTCGCCATTCGATAAAGAGGGGACTAATTTCAAATTTGCGAACGTGTCGGATCGGTTGGGAGGTTGGACTAGATTCTTACGAGCGAGCGGAGCGAGCGAACAACGATTACAATTTCCAAGCTATACATATACCTTATATTGCCTTGCATATATTTCCTGTTATTACCTCAATTTGCCAACGATTTCGGACCTCACGTTGCACTGTACTGTGTGAAAATATTACTATTTATGTACAAATATTGATCTACTGTAAACTTTTGTCTGTAGGCAATTTGATAAAGACTTCCGGCTCCTGGGGCTGGTGCGAATATTTCAATGACCCTATGTGACAAACCGTTGGTTTGTGACACACCCTTACGCGTCCCTCGCTCCCTGTGCTCGCCCGATAACTATAGCCTAACCTAAAACCAATCCCTCTTGCTTTCGTTATCCGATAAGGAGGGGACTAACTTCAAATTTGCGAACGTGACGGATCGGTTGTGAGGTTGGACTAGATTCTTACGAGCGAGCGGAGCGAGCGAGCAACGATTACAATTTCCAAGCTATACATATACCTTATATTGCCTTGCATATATTTCCTGTTATTACCTCAATTTGTCAGCGATTTCGGACCTTACGTTGCACCGTACTATGTGGAAATATTACTATTTATGTAAAACTATTGATAAACTGTAAACTTTTGTCAGTAGGCAACTCGATAAAGACTTCCTACTCCTCGGGCAGGTGCGAATATTTCAATGTCCCTATGTGCCAAACC
This sequence comes from Bombus terrestris, assembly GCF_910591885.1. Taxonomy (NCBI): domain Eukaryota; kingdom Metazoa; phylum Arthropoda; class Insecta; order Hymenoptera; family Apidae; genus Bombus; species Bombus terrestris. The sequence goes on along the minus strand of NW_025963551.1, from coordinate 1,971,405 downwards.
GATGATTTGTGACACACCTTTATGCGTCCCTCGCTCGCTGCGCTCGCTCGATAACTATAGCCTAACCTAAAACCAATCCCTCTTGCGTTCGTTATCCGATAAGGAGGCGACTAATTTCAAATTTGCGAACGTGTCGGATCGGTTGTGAGGTTGGACTAGATTCTTACGAGCGAGCGGAGCGAGCGAGCAACGATTACAATTTCCAAGCAATACATATACCTTATATTGCCTGGCATATATTTCCTGTTATTACCTCAATTTGTCAGCGATTTCGGACCTTACGTTGCACCGTACTATGTGGAAATATTACTATTTATGTAAAACTATTGATAAACTGTACACTTTTGTCAGTAGGCAACGCGATAAAGACTTCCGACTCCTCGGGCTGGTGCGAATATTTCAATGTCCCTAAGTGCCAAACCGTTGGTTTGTGACACACCCTTACGCATCCCTCGCTCCCTGTGCTCGCCCGATAACTATAGCCTAACCTAAAACCAATCCCTCTTGCGTTCGTTATCCGATAAGGAGGCGACTAATTTCAAATTTGCGAACGTGTCGGATCGGTTGTGAGGTTGGACTAGATTCTTACGAGCGAGCGGAGCGAGCGAGCAACGATTACAATTTCCAAGCTATACATATACCTTATATTGCCTTGCATATATTTCCTGTTATTACCTCAATTTGTCAGCGATTTCGGACCTTACGTTGCACCGTACTATGTGGAAATATTACTATTTATGTAAAACGATTGATAAACTGTAAACTTTTGTCAGTAGGCAATGCGATAAAGACTTCCGACTCCTCGGGCTGGTGCGAATATTTCAATGTCCCTAAGTGCCAAACCGTTGGTTTGTGACACACCTTTACGCGACCCTCGCTCGCTGCGCTCGCTTGAAAACTATAGCCTAACCTAAAACCAATATCTCTTACGTTCGCCATTCGATAAAGAGGGGACTAATTTCAAATTTGCGAACGTGTCGGATCGGTTGGGAGGTTGGACTAGATTCTTACGAGCGAGCGGAGCGAGCGAACAACGATTACAATTTCCAAGCTATACATATACCTTATATTGCCTTGCATATATTTCCTGTTATTACCTCAATTTGCCAACGATTTCGGACCTCACGTTGCACTGTACTGTGTGAAAATATTACTATTTATGTACAAATATTGATCTACTGTAAACTTTTGTCTGTAGGCAATTTGATAAAGACTTCCGGCTCCTGGGGCTGGTGCGAATATTTCAATGACCCTATGTGACAAACCGTTGGTTTGTGACACACCCTTACGCGTCCCTCGCTCCCTGTGCTCGCCCGATAACTATAGCCTAACCTAAAACCAATCCCTGTTGCGTTCGTTATCCGATAAGGAGGGGACTAATTTCAAATTTGCGAACGTGACGGATCGGTTGTGAGGTTGGACTATATTCTTACGAGCGAGCGGAGCGAGCGAGCAACGATTACAATTTCCAAGCTATACATATACCTTATGGTGCCGTGCATATATTTCCTGTTATTACCTTAATTTGTCAGCAATTTCGGACCTCACGTTGCAACTGTACTATGTGGAAATATTACTATTTATGTAAAACTATTGATAAACTGTAAACTTTTGTCAGTAGGCAACTCGATAAGGACTTCCTACTCCTCGGGCAGGTGCGAATATTTCAATGTCCCTATGTGCCAAACCGATGATTTGTGACACACCTTTATGCGTCCCTCGCTCGCTGCGCTCGATCGATAACTATAGCCTAACCTAAAACCAATCCCCCTTGTGTTCGTTATCCGATAAGGAGGCGACTAATTTCAAATTTGCGAACGTGTCGGATCGGTTGTGAGGTTGCACTAGATTCTTACGAGCGAGGGGAGCGAGCGATTAACGATTACAATTTCCAAGCTATACATATATCTTATATTGTCCTGCATATATTTCCTATTATTACCTCAATTTGCCAACGATTTCGGACCTCACGTTGCACTGTACTGTGTGAAAATATTACTATTTATGTACAAATATTGATATACTGTAAACTTTTGTCTGTAGGCAATTTGATAAAGACTTCCGCCTCCTGGGGCTGGTGCGAATATTTCAATGACCCTATGTGACAAACCGTTGGTTTGTGACACACCCTTACGCGTCCCTCGCTCCCTGTGCTCGCCCGATAACTATAGCCTAACCTAAAACCAATCCCTGTTGCGTTCGTTATCCGAGAAGGAGGGGACTAATTTCAAATTTGCGAACGTGACGGATCGGTTGTGAGTTCGACTAGATTCTTACGAGCGAGCGGAGCGAGCGAGCAACGATTACAATTTCCAAGCTATACATATAGCTTATGGTGCCGTGCATATATTTCCTGTTATTACCTTAATTTGTCAGCAATTTCGGACCTCACGTTGCAACTGTACTATGTGGAAATATTACTATTTATGTAAAACTATTGATAAACTGTAAACTTTTGTCAGTAGGCAACTCGATAAGGACTTCCTACTCCTCGGGCAGGTGCGAATATTTCAATGTCCCTATGTGCCAAACCGATGATTTGTGACACACCTTTATGCGTCCCTCGCTCGCTGCGCTCGATCGATAACTATAGCCTAACCTAAAACCAATCCCTCTTGCTTTCGTTATCCGATATGGAGGGGACTAACTTCAAATTTGCGAACGTGTCGGATCGGTTGTGAGGTTGGACTAGATTCTTACGAGCGAGCGGAGCGAGCGAGCAACGATTACAATTTCCAAGCTATACATATACCTTATATTGCCTTGCATATATTTCCTGTTATTACCTCAATTTGTCAGCGATTTCGGACCTTACATTGCACCGTACTATGTGGAAATATTACTACTTATGTAAAACTATTGATAAACTGTAAAATTTTTGTCAGTAGGCAACGCGATAAAGACTTCCGACTCCTCGGGCTGGTGCGAATATTTCAATGTCCCTAAGTGCCAAACCGTTGGTTTGTGACACACCTTTACGCGACCCTCGCTCGCTGCGCTCGCTTGAAAACTATAGCCTAACCTAAAACCAATATCTCTTACGTTCGCCATTCGATAAAGAGGGGACTAATTTCAAATTTGCGAACGTGTCGGATCGGTTGGGAGGTTGGACTAGATTCTTACGAGCGAGCGGAGCGAGCTAACAACGATTACAATTTCCAAGCTATACATATACCTTATATTGCCTTGCATATATTTCCTGTTATTACCTCAATTTGCCAACGATTTCGGACCTCACGTTGCACTGTACTGTGTGAAAATATTACTATTTATGTACAAATATTGATATACTGTAAACTTTTGTCTGTAGGCAATTTGATAAAGACTTCCGGCTCCTGGGGCTGGTGCGAATATTTCAATGAACCTATGTGACAAACCGTTGGTTTGTGACACACCCTTACGCGTCCCTCGCTCCCTGTGCTCGCCCGATAACTATAGCCTAACCTAAAACCAATCCCTGTTGCGTTCGTTATCCGATAAGGAGGGGACTAATTTCAAATTTGCGAACGTGACGGATCGGTTGTGAGGTTGGACTAGATTCTTACGAGCGAGCGGAGCGAGCGAGCAACGATTACAATTTCCAAGCTATACATATACCTTATGGTGCCGTGCATATATTTCCTGTTATTACCTTAATTTGTCAGCAATTTCGGACCTCACGTTGCAACTGTACTATGTGGAAATATTACTATTTATGTAAAACTATTGATACACTGTAAACTTTTGTCAGTAGGCAACTCGATAAGGACTTCCTACTCCTCGGGCAGGTGCGAATATTTCAATGTCCCTTTGTGCCAAACCGATGATTTGTGACACACCTTTATGCGTCCCTCGCTCGCTGCGCTCGATCGATAACTATAGCCTAACCTAAAACCAATCCCTCTTGCGTTCGTTATCCGATAAGGAGGCGACTAATTTCAAATTTGCGAACGTGTCGGATCGGTTGTGAGGTTGGACTAGATTCTTACGAGCGAGCGGAGCGAGCGAGCAACGATTACAATTTCCAAGCTATACATATATCTTATATTGTCCTGCATGTATTTCCTATTATTACCTCAATTTGTCAGCGATTTCGGACCTCACGTTGCACCGTACTATGTGGAAATATTACTATTTATGTAAAACTATTGATAAACTGTAAACTTTTGTCTGTAGGCAATTTGATAAAGACTTCCGGCTCCTGGGGCTGGTGCGAATATTTCAGTGAACCTATGTGACAAACCGTTGGTTTGTGACACACCCTTACGCGTCCCTCGCTCCCTGTGCTCGCCCGATAACTATAGCCTAACCTAAAACCAATCCCTGTTGCGTTCGTTATCCGATAAGGAGGCGACTAATTTCAAATTTGCGAACGTGTCGGATCGGTTGTGAGGTTGGACTAGATTTCTACGAGCGAGCGGAGCGAGCGAGCAACGATTAAAATTTCCAAGCTATACATATATCTTATATTGTCCTGCATATATTTCCTATTATTACCCAATTTTGTCAGCGATTTCAGACCTCACGTTGCACCGTACTGTGTGAAAATATTACTATTAATGTAAAACTATTGATAAACTGTAAACTTTGGTCAGTAGGCAACTCGATAGAGACTTCCGACTCCTAGGGCTGGTGCGAATATTTCAATGTTCCTATGTGACAAACCGTTGGTTTGTGACATACGTTTATGCGTCCCTCGCTTGCTGCGCTCGATCGATAACTATAGCCTAACCTAAAACCAATCCCTCTTGTGTTCGTTATCCGATAAGGAGGCGACTAATTTCAAATTTGCGAACGTGTCGGATCGGTTGTGAGGTTGCACTAGATTCTTACGAGCGAGGGGAGCGAGCGATCAACGATTACAATTTCCAAGCTATACATATATCTTATATTGTCTTGCATATATTTCCTATTATTACCTCAATTTGTCAGCGATTTCGGAACTCACGTTGCAATGTACTGTGTGAAAATATTGCTATTTATGTACAAATATTGATATACTGTAAACTTTTGTCAGTACGCAATTCGATAAAGACTTCCGGCTCCTGGGGCTGGTGCGAATATTTCAATGACCCTATGTGACAAACCGTTGGTTTGTGACACACCCTTACACGTCCCTCGCTCCCTGTGCTCGCCCGATAACTATAGCCTAACCTAAAACCAATCCCTCTTGCTTTCGTTATCCGATAAGGAGGGGACTAACTTCAAATTTGCGAACGTGTCGGATCGGTTGTGAGGTTGGACTAGATTCTTACGAGCGAGCGGAGCGAGCGAGCAACGATTACAATTTCCAAGCTATACATATACCTTATATTGCCTTGCATATATTTCCTGTTATTACCTCAATTGGTCAGCGATTTCGGACCTCACGTTGCACTGTACTGTGTGAAAATATTACTATTTATGTACAAATATTGATATACTGTAAACTTTTGTCAGTAGGCAGCGCGATAAAGACTTCCGACTCCTCGGGCTGGTGCAAATATTTCAATGTCCCTAAGTGCCAAACCGTTGGTTTGTGACACAACTTTACGCGACTCTCGCTCGCTGCGCTCGCTTGAAAACTATAGCCTAACCTAAAACCAATATCTCTTACGTTCGCCATTCGATAAGGAGGGGACTAATTTCAAATTTGCGAACGTGTCGGATCGGTTGGGAGGTTGGACTAGATTCTTACGAGCGAGCGGAGCGAGCGAGCAAAGACTACAATTTCCAAGCTATACATATACCTTATATTGCCTTGCATATATTTCCTGTTATTACCTCAATTGGTCAGCGATTTCGGACCTCACGTTGCACTGTACTGTGTGAAAATATTACTATTTATGTACAAATATTGATATACTGTAAACTTTTGTCTGTAGGCAATTCGATAAAGACTTCCGGCTCCTGGGGCTGGTGCGAATATTTCAATGACCCTATGTGACAAACCGTTGGTTTGTGACACGCCCATACGCGTCCCTCGCTCCCTGTGCTCGCCCGATAACTATAGCCTAACCTAAAACCAATCCCTCTTGCGTTCGTTATCCGATAAGGAGGCGACTAATTTCAAATTTGCGAACGTGTCGGATCGGTTGTGAGGTTGGACTAGATTCTTACGAGCGAGCGGAGCGAGCGAGCAGCGATTACAATTTCCAAGCTATACATATACCTTATGGTGCCGTGCATATATTTCCTGTTATTACCTTAATTTGTCAGCGATTTCGGACCTCACGTTGCAACTGTACTATGTGGAAATATTACTATTAATGTAAAACTATTGATAAACTGCAAACTTTTGTCAGTAGGCAACTCGATAAAGACTTCCTACTCCTCGGGCAGGTGCGATTATTTCAATGTCCCTATGTGCCAAACCGATGATTTGTGACACACCTATATGCGTCCCTCGCTCGCTGCGCTCGATCGATAACTATAGCCTAACCTAAAACCAATCCCTCTTGCGTTCGTTATCCGATAAGGAGGCGACTAATTTCAAATTTGCGAACGTGTCGAATCGGTTGGGAGGTTGGACTAGATTCTTACGAGCGAGCGGAGCGAGCGAGCAACGACTACAATTTCCAAGCTATACATATACCTTATATTGCCTTGCATATATTTCCTGTTATTACCTCAATTTGTCAGCGATTTCGGACCTCACGTTGCACTGTACTGTGTGAAAATATTACTATTTATGTACAAATATTGATATACTGTAAACTTTTGTCTGTAGGCAATTCGATAAAGACTTCCGGCTCCTGGGGCTGGTGCGAATATTTCAATGACCCTATGTGACAAACCGTTGGTTTGTGACACACCCTTACGCGTCCCTCGCTCCCTGTGCTCGCCCGATAACTATAGCCTAACCTAAAACCAATCCCTCTTGCGTTCGTTATCCGATAAGGAGGCGACTAATTTCAAATTTGCGAACGTGTCGGATCGGTTGTGAGGTTGGACTAGATTCTTACGAGCGAGCGGAGCGAGCGAGCAACGATTACAATTTCCAAGCTATACATATACCTTATATTGCCTTGCATATATTTCCTGTTATTACCTCAATTTGTCAGCGATTTCGGACCTTACGTTGCACCGTACTATGTGGAAATATTACTATTTATGTAAAACTATTGATAAACTGTAAACTTTTGTCAGTAGGCAACGCGATAAAGACTTCCGACTCCTCGGGCTGGTGCGAATATTTCAATGTCCCTAAGTGCCAAACCGTTGGTTTGTGACACACCCTTACGCGTCCCTCGCTCCCTGTGCTCGCCCGATAACTATAGCCTAACCTAAAACCAATCCCTCTTGCTTTCGTTATCCGATAAGGAGGGGACTAACTTCAAATTTGCGAACGTGTGGGATCGGTTGTGAGGTTGGACTAGATTCGTACGAGCGAGCGGAGCGAGCGAGCAACGATTACAATTTCCAAGCTATACATATACCTTATATTGCCTTGCATATATTTCCTGTTATTACCTCAATTTGTCAGCGATTTCGGACCTTACGTTGCACCGTACTATGTGGAAATATTACTATTTATGTAAAACTATTGATAAACTGTAAACTTTTGTCAGTAGGCAACGCGATAAAGACTTCCGACTCCTCGGGCTGGTGCGAATATTTCAATGTCCCTAAGTGCCAAACCGTTGGTTTGTGACACAACTTTACGCGACTCTCGCTCGCTGCGCTCGCTTGAAAACTATAGCCTAACCTAAAACCAATATCTCTTACGTTCGCCATTCGATAAGGAGGGGACTATTTTCAAATTTGCGAACGTGTCGGATCGGTTGGGAGGTTGGACTAGATTCTTACGAGCGAGCGGAGCGAGCGAGCAACGACTACAATTTCCAAGCTATACATATACCTTATATTGCCTTGCATATATTTCCTGTTATTACCTCAATTGGTCAGCGATTTCGGACCTCACGTTGCACTGTACTGTGTGAAAATATTACTATTTATGTACAAATATTGATATACTGTAAACTTTTGTCTGTAGGCAATTCGATAAAGACTTCCGGCTCCTGGGGCTGGTGCGAATATTTCAATGACCCTATGTGACAAACCGTTGGTTTGTGACACGCCCTTACGCGTCCCTCGCTCCCTGTGCTCGCCCGATAACTATAGCCTAACCTAAAACCAATCCCTCTTGCGTTCGTTATCCGATAAGGAGGCGACTAATTTCAAATTTGCGAACGTGTCGGATCGGTTGTGAGGTTGGACTAGATTCTTACGAGCGAACGGAGCGAGCGAGCAACGATTACAATTTCCAAGCTATACATATACCTTATATTGCCTTGCATATATTTCCTGTTATTACCTCAATTGGTCAGCGATTTCGGACCTCACGTTGCACTGTACTGTGTGAAAATATTACTATTTATGTACAAACATTGATATACTGTAAACTTTTGTCTGTAGGCAATTCGATAAAGACTTCCGGCTCCTGGGGCTGGTGCGAATATTTCAATGACCCTATGTGACAAACCGTTGGTTTGTGACACGCCCTTACGCGTCCCTCGCTCCCTGTGCTCGCCCGATAACTATAGCCTAACCTAAAACCAATCCCTCTTGCGTTCGTTATCCGATAATGAGGCGACTAATTTCAAATTTGCGAACGTGTCGGATCGGTTGTGAGGTTGGACTAGATTCTTACGAGCGAGCGGAGCGAGCGAGCAACGATTACAATTTCCAAGCTATACATATACCTTATGGTGCCATGCATATATTTCCTGTTATTACCTTAATTTGTCAGCGATTTCGGACCTCACGTTGCAACTGTACTATGTGGAAATATTACTATTAATGTAAAACTATTGATAAACTGTAAACTTTTGTCAGTAGGCAACTCGATAAAGACTTCCTACTCCTCGGGCAGGTGCGAATATTTCAATGTCCCTATGTGCCAAACCGATGATTTGTGACACACCTTTATGCGTCCCTCGATCGCTGCGCTCGATCGATAACTATAGCCTAACCTAAAACCAATCCCTCTTGTGTTCGTTATCCGATAAGGAGGCGACTAATTTCAAATTTGCGAACGTGTCGGATCGGTTGGGAGGTTGGACTAGATTCTTACGAGCGAGCGGAGCGAGCGAGCAACGACTCCAATTTCCAAGCTATACATATACCTTATATTGCCTTGCATATATTTCCTGTTATTACCTCAATTTGTCAGCGATTTCGGACCTTACGTTGCACCGTACTATGTGGAAATATTACTATTTATGTAAAACTATTGATAAACTGTAAACTTTTGTCAGTAGGCAACGCGATAAAGACTTCCGACTCTTCGGGCTGGTGCGAATATTTCAATGTCCCTAAGTGCCAAACCGTTGGTTTGTGACACACCCTTACGCGTCCCTCGCTCCCTGTGCTCGCCCGATAACTATAGCCTAACCTAAAACCAATCCCTCTTGCTTTCGTTATCCGATAAGGAGGGGACTAACTTCAAATTTGCGAACGTGTCGGATCGGTTGTGAGGTTGGACTAGATTCTTACGAGCGAGCGGAGCGAGCGAGCAACGATTACAATTTCCAAGCTATACATATACCTTATATTGCCTTGCATATATTTCCTGTTATTACCTCAATTTGTCAGCGATTTCGGACCTTACGTTGCACCGTACTATGTGGAAATATTACTATTTATGTAAAACTATTGATAAACTGTAAACTTTTGTCAGTAGGCAACGCGATAAAGACTTCCGACTCCTCGGGCTGGTGCGAATATTTCAATGTCCCTAAGTGCCAAACCGTTGGTTTGTGACACAACTTTACGCGACTCTCGCTCGCTGCGCTCGCTTGAATACTATAGCCTAACCTAAAACCAATATCTCTTACGTTCGCCATTCGATAAGGAGGGGACTAATTTCAAATTTGCGAACGTGTCGGATCGGTTGGGAGGTTGGACTAGATTCTTACGAGCGAGCGGAGCGAGCGAGCAACGACTACAATTTCCAAGCCATACATATACCTTATATTGCCTTGCATATATTTCCTGTTATTACCTCAATTTGTCAGCGATTTCGGACCTTACGTTGCACCGTACTGTGTGAAAATATTACTATTTATGTACAAATATTGATATACTGTAAACTTTTGTCTGTAGGCAATTCGATAAAGACTTCCGGCTCCTGGGGCTGGTGCGAATATTTCAATGACCCTATGTGACAAACCGTTGGTTTGTGACACGCCCTTACGCGTCCCTCGCTCCCTGTGCTCGCCCGATAACTATAGCCTAACCTAAAACCAATCCCTCTTGCGTTCGTTATCCGATAAGGAGGCGACTAATTTCAAATTTGCGAACGTGTCGGATCGGTTGTGAGGTTGGACTAGATTCTTACGAGCGAACGGAGCGAGCGAGCAATGATTACAATTTCCAAGCTATACATATACCTTATATTGCCTTGCATATATTTCCTGTTATTACCTCAATTGGTCAGCGATTTCGGACCTCACGTTGCACTGTACTGTGTGAAAATATTACTATTTATGTACAAATATTGATATACTGTAAACTTTTGTCTGTAGGCAATTCGATAAAGACTTCCGACTCCTCGGGCTGGTGCGAATATTTCAATGTCCCTAAGTGCCAAACCGTTGGTTTTTGACACAACTTTACGCGACTCTCGCTCGCTGCGCTCGCTTGAATACTATAGCCTAACCTAAAACCAATACCTCTTGCGTTCGTTATCCGATAATGAGGCGACTAATTTCAAATTTGCGAACGTGTCGGATCGGTTGTGAGGTTGGACTAGATTCTTACGAGCGAGCGGAGCGAGCGAGCAACGATTACAATTTCCAAGCTATACATATACCTTATGGTGCCGTGCATATATTTCCTGTTATTACCTTAATTTGTCAGCGATTTCGGACCTCACGTTGCAACTGTACTATGTGGAAATATTACTATTAATGTAAAACTATTGATAAACTGTAAACTTTTGTCAGTAGGCAACTCGATAAAGACTTCCTACTCCTCGGGCAGGTGCGAATATTTCAATGTCCCTATGTGCCAAACCGATGATTTGTGACACACCTTTATGCGTCCCTCGATCGCTGCGCTCGATCGATAACTATAGCCTAACCTAAAACCAATCCCTCTTGTGTTCGTTATCCGATCAGGAGGCGACTAATTTCAAATTTGCGAACGTGTCGGATAGGTTGTGAGGTTGGACTAGATTCTTACGAGCGAGCGGAGCGAGCGAGCATCGATTACAATTTCCAAGCTATACATATACCTTATATTGCCTTGCATATATTTCCTGTTATTACCTCAATTTGTCAGCGATTTCGGACCTTACGTTGCACCTTACTATGTGGAAATATTACTATTTATGTAAAACTATTGATAAACTGTAAACTTTTGTCAGTAGGCCACGCGATAAAGACTTCCGACTCCTCGGGCTGGTGCGAATATTTCAATGTCCCTAAGTGCCAAACCGTTGGTTTGTGACACACCTTTACGCGACCCTCGCACGCTCCGCTCGCTTGAAAACTATAGCCTAACCTAAAACCAATCCCTCTTGCTTTCGTTATCCGATAAGGAGGGGACTAACTTCAAATTTGCGAACGTGTCGGATCGGTTGTGAGGTTGGACTAGATTCTTACGAGCGAGCGGAGCGAGCGAGCAACGATTACAATTTCCAAGCTATACATATACCTTATATTGCCTTGCATATATTTCCTGTTATTACCTCAATTGGTCAGCGATTTCGGACCTCACGTTGCACTGTACTGTGTGAAAATATTACTATTTATGTACAAATATTGATATACTGTAAACTTTTGTCAGTAGGCAACGCGATAAAGACTTCCGACTCCTCGGGCTGGTGCGAATAATTCAATGTCCCTAAGTGCCAAACCGTTGGTTTGTGACACACCTTTACGCGACCCTCGCTCGCTGCGCTCGCTTGAAAACTATAGCCTAACCTAAAACCAATATCTCTTACGTTCGCCATTCGATAAGGAGGGGACTAATTTCAAATTTGCGAACGTGTCGGATCGGTTGGGAGGTTGGACTAGATTCTTACGAGCGAGCGGAGCGAGCGAGCAACGACTACAATTTCCAAGCTATACATATATCTTATATTGCCTTGCATATATTTCCTGTTATTACCTCAATTGGTCAGCGATTTCGGACCTCACGTTGCACTGTACTGTGTGAAAATATTACTATTTATGTACAAATATTGATATACTGTAAACTTTTGTCTGTAGGCAATTCGATAAAGACTTCCGGCTCCTGGGGCTGGTGCGAATATTTCAATGACCCTATGTGACAAACCGTTGGTTTTTGACACGCCCTTACGCGTCCCTCGCTCCCTGTGCTCGCCCGATAACTATAGCCTAACCTAAAACCAATCCCTCTTGCGTTCGTTATCCGATAAGGAGGCGACTAATTTCAAATTTGCGAACGTGTCGGATCGGTTGTGAGGTTGGACTAGATTCTTACGAGCGAGCGGAGCGAGCGAGCAACGATTACAATTTCCAAGCTATACATATACCTTATATTGCCTTGCATATATTTCCTGTTATTACCTCAATTGGTCAGCGATTTCGGACCTCACGTTGCACTGTACTATGTGGAAATATTACTATTAATGTAAAACTATTGATAAACTGTAAACTTTTGTCAGTAGGCAACTCGATAAAGACTTCCTACTCCTCGGGCAGGTGCGAATATTTCAATGTCCCTATGTGCCAAACCGATGATTTGTGACACACCTTTATGCGTCCCTCGCTCGCTGCGCTCGATCGATAACTATAGCCTAACCTAAAACCAATCCCTCTTGTGTTCGTTATCCGATCAGGAGGCGACTAATTTCAAATTTGCGAACGTGTCGGATCGGTTGTGAGGTTGGACTAGATTCTTACGAGCGAGCGGAGCGAGCGAGCAACGATTACAATTTCCAAGCTATACATATACCTTATATTGCCTTGCATATATTTCCTGTTATTACCTCAATTTGTCAGCGATTTCGGACCTTACGTTGCACCGTACTATGTGGAAATATTACTATTTATGTAAAACTATTGATAAACTGTAAACTTTTGTCAGTAGGCAACGCGATAAAGACTTCCGACTCCTCGGGCTGGTGCGAATATTTCAATGTCCCTAAGTGCCAAACCGTTGGTTTGTGACACACCCATACGCGTCCCTCGCTCCCTGTGCTCGCCCGATAACTATAGCCTAACCTAAAACCAATCCCTCTTGCTTTCGTTATCCGATAAGGAGGGGACTAACTTCAAATTTGCGAACGTGTCGGATCGGTTGTGAGGTTGGACTAGATTCTTACGAGCGAGCGGAGCGAGCGAGCAACGACTACAATTTCCAAGCTATACATATACCTTATATTGCCTTGCATATATTTCCTGTTATTACCTCAATTGGTCAGCTATTTCGGACCTCACGTTGCACTGTACTGTGTGAAAATATTACTATTTATGTACAAATATTGATATACTGTAAACTTTTGTCTGTAGGCAATTCGATAAAGACTTCCGGCTCCTGGGGCTGGTGCGAATATTTCAATGACCCTATGTGACAAACCGTTGGTTTGTGACACGCCCTTACGCGTCCCTCGCTCCCTGTGCTCGCCCGATAACTATAGCCTAACCTAAAACCAATCCCTCTTGCGTTCGTTATCCGATAAGGAGGCGACTAATTTCAAATTTGCGAACGTGTCGGATCGGTTGTGAGGTTGGACTAGATTCTTACGAGCGAGCGGAGCGAGCGAGCAACGATTACAATTTCCAAGCTATACATATACCTTATATTGCCTTGCATATATTTCCTGTTATTACCTCAATTGGTCAGCGATTTCGGACCTCACGTTGCACTGTACTGTGTGAAAATATTCCTATTTATGTACAAATATTGATATACTGTAAACTTTTGTCTGTAGGCAATTCGATAAAGACTTCCGGCTCCTGGGGCTGGTGCGAATATTTCAATGACCCTATGTGACAAACCGTTGGTTTGTGACACGCCCTTACGCGTCCCTCGCTCCCTGTGCTCGCCCGATAACTATAGCCTAACCTAAAACCAATCCCTCTTGCGTTCGTTATCCGATAATGAGGCGACTAATTTCAAATTTGCGAACGTGTCGGATCGGTTGTGAGGTTGGACTAGATTCTTACGAGCGAGCGGAGCGAGCGAGCAACGATTACAATTTCCAAGCTATACATATACCTTATGGTGCCATGCATATATTTCCTGTTATTACCTTAATTTGTCAGCGATTTCGGACCTCACGTTGCAACTGTACTATGTGGAAATATTACTATTAATGTAAAACTATTGATAAACTGTAAACTTTTGTCAGTAGGCAACTCGATAAAGACTTCCTACTCCTCGGGCAGGTGCGAATATTTCAATGTCCCTATGTGCCAAACCGATGATTTGTGACACACCTTTATGCGTCCCTCGATCGCTGCGCTCGATCGATAACTATAGCCTAACCTAAAACCAATCCCTCTTGTGTTCGTTATCCGATAAGGAGGCGACTAATTTCAAATTTGCGAACGTGTCGGATCGGTTGGGAGGTTGGACTAGATTCTTACGAGCGAGCGGAGCGAGCGAGCAACGACTACAATTTCCAAGCTATACATATACCTTATATTGCCTTGCATATATTTCCTGTTATTACCTCAATTTGTCAGCGATTTCGGACCTTACGTTGCACCGTACTATGTGGAAATATTACTATTTATGTAAAACTATTGATAAACTGTAAACTTTTGTCAGTAGGCAACGCGATAAAGACTTCCGACTCTTCGGGCTGGTGCGAATATTTCAATGTCCCTAAGTGCCAAACCGTTGGTTTGTGACACACCCTTACGCGTCCCTCGCTCCCTGTGCTCGCCCGATAACTATAGCCTAACCTAAAACCAATCCCTCTTGCTTTCGTTATCCGATAAGGAGGGGACTAACTTCAAATTTGCGAACGTGTCGGATCGGTTGTGAGGTTGGACTAGATTCTTACGAGCGAGCGGAGCGAGCGAGCAACGATTACAATTTCCAAGCTATACATATACCTTATATTGCCTTGCATATATTTCCTGTTATTACCTCAATTTGTCAGCGATTTCGGACCTTACGTTGCACCGTACTATGTGGAAATATTACTATTTATGTAAAACTATTGATAAACTGTAAACTTTTGTCAGTAGGCAACGCGATAAAGACTTCCGACTCCTCGGGCTGGTGCGAATATTTCAATGTCCCTAAGTGCCAAACCGTTGGTTTGTGACACAACTTTACGCGACTCTCGCTCGCTGCGCTCGCTTGAATACTATAGCCTAACCTAAAACCAATATCTCTTACGTTCGCCATTCGATAAGGAGGGGACTAATTTCAAATTTGCGAACGTGTCGGATCGGTTGGGAGGTTGGACTAGATTCTTACGAGCGAGCGGAGCGAGCGAGCAACGACTACAATTTCCAAGCCATACATATACCTTATATTGCCTTGCATATATTTCCTGTTATTACCTCAATTTGTCAGCGATTTCGGACCTTACGTTGCACCGTACTGTGTGAAAATATTACTATTTATGTACAAATATTGATATACTGTAAACTTTTGTCTGTAGGCAATTCGATAAAGACTTCCGGCTCCTGGGGCTGGTGCGAATATTTCAATGACCCTATGTGACAAACCGTTGGTTTGTGACACGCCCTTACGCGTCCCTCGCTCCCTGTGCTCGCCCGATAACTATAGCCTAACCTAAAACCAATCCCTCTTGCGTTCGTTATCCGATAAGGAGGCGACTAATTTCAAATTTGCGAACGTGTCGGATCGGTTGTGAGGTTGGACTAGATTCTTACGAGCGAACGGAGCGAGCGAGCAATGATTACAATTTCCAAGCTATACATATACCTTATATTGCCTTGCATATATTTCCTGTTATTACCTCAATTGGTCAGCGATTTCGGACCTCACGTTGCACTGTACTGTGTGAAAATATTACTATTTATGTACAAATATTGATATACTGTAAACTTTTGTCTGTAGGCAATTCGATAAAGACTTCCGACTCCTCGGGCTGGTGCGAATATTTCAATGTCCCTAAGTGCCAAACCGTTGGTTTTTGACACAACTTTACGCGACTCTCGCTCGCTGCGCTCGCTTGAATACTATAGCCTAACCTAAAACCAATACCTCTTGCGTTCGTTATCCGATAATGAGGCGACTAATTTCAAATTTGCGAACGTGTCGGATCGGTTGTGAGGTTGGACTAGATTCTTACGAGCGAGCGGAGCGAGCGAGCAACGATTACAATTTCCAAGCTATACATATACCTTATGGTGCCGTGCATATATTTCCTGTTATTACCTTAATTTGTCAGCGATTTCGGACCTCACGTTGCAACTGTACTATGTGCAAATATTACTATTAATGTAAAACTATTGATAAACTGTAAACTTTTGTCAGTAGGCAACTCGATAAAGACTTCCTACTCCTCGGGCAGGTGCGAATATTTCAATGTCCCTATGTGCCAAACCGATGATTTGTGACACACCTTTATGCGTCCCTCGATCGCTGCGCTCGATCGATAACTATAGCCTAACCTAAAACCAATCCCTCTTGTGTTCGTTATCCGATCAGGAGGCGACTAATTTCAAATTTGCGAACGTGTCGGATTGGTTGTGAGGTTGGACTAGATTCTTACGAGCGAGCGGAGCGAGCGAGCATCGATTACAATTTCCAAGCTATACATATACCTTATATTGCCTTGCATATATTTCCTGTTATTACCTCAATTTGTCAGCGATTTCGGACCTTACGTTGCACCGTACTATGTGGAAATATTACTATTTATGTAAAACTATTGATAAACTGTAAACTTTTGTCAGTAGGCAACGCGATAAAGACTTCCGACTCCTCGGGCTGGTGCGAATATTTCAATGTCCCTAAGTGCCAAACCGTTGGTTTGTGACACACCTTTACGCGACCCTCGCACGCTCCGCTCGCTTGAAAACTATAGCCTAACCTAAAACCAATCCCTCTTGCTTTCGTTATCCGATAAGGAGGGGACTAACTTCAAATTTGCGAACGTGTCGGATCGGTTGTGAGGTTGGACTAGATTCTTACGAGCGAGCGGAGCGAGCGAGCAACGATTACAATTTCCAAGCTATACATATACCTTATATTGCCTTGCATATATTTCCTGTTATTACCTCAATTGGTCAGCGATTTCGGACCTCACGTTGCACTGTACTGTGTGAAAATATTACTATTTATGTACAAATATTGATATACTGTAAACTTTTGTCAGTAGGCAACGCGATAAAGACTTCCGACTCCTCGGGCTGGTGCGAATAATTCAATGTCCCTAAGTGCCAAACCGTTGGTTTGTGACACACCTTTACGCGACCCTCGCTCGCTGCGCTCGCTTGAAAACTATAGCCTAACCTAAAACCAATATCTCTTACGTTCGCCATTCGATAAGGAGGGGACTAATTTCAAATTTGCGAACGTGTCGGATCGGTTGGGAGGTTGGACTAGATTCTTACGAGCGAGCGGAGCGAGCGAGCAACGACTACAATTTCCAAGCTATACATATATCTTATATTGCCTTGCATATATTTCCTGTTATTACCTCAATTGGTCAGCGATTTCGGACCTCACGTTGCACTGTACTGTGTGAAAATATTACTATTTATGTACAAATATTGATATACTGTAAACTTTTGTCTGTAGGCAATTCGATAAAGACTTCCGGCTCCTGGGGCTGGTGCGAATATTTCAATGACCCTATGTGACAAACCGTTGGTTTGTGACACGCCCTTACGCGTCCCTCGCTCCCTGTGCTCGCCCGATAACTATAGCCTAACCTAAAACCAATCCCTCTTGCGTTCGTTATCCGATAAGGAGGCGACTAATTTCAAATTTGCGAACGTGTCGGATCGGTTGTGAGGTTGGACTAGATTCTTACGAGCGAGCGGAGCGAGCGAGCAACGATTACAATTTCCAAGCTATACATATACCTTATATTGCCTTGCATATATTTCCTGTTATTACCTCAATTGGTCAGCGATTTCGGACCTCACGTTGCACTGTACTATGTGGAAATATTACTATTAATGTAAAACTATTGATAAACTGTAAACTTTTGTCAGTAGGCAACTCGATAAAGACTTCCTACTCCTCGGGCAGGTGCGAATATTTCAATGTCCCTATGTGCCAAACCGATGATTTGTGACACACCTTTATGCGTCCCTCGCTCGCTGCGCTCGATCGATAACTATAGCCTAACCTAAAACCAATCCCTCTTGTGTTCGTTATCCGATCAGGAGGCGACTAATTTCAAATTTGCGAACGTGTCGGATCGGTTGTGAGGTTGGACTAGATTCTTACGAGCGAGCGGAGCGAGCGAGCAACGATTACAATTTCCAAGCTATACATATACCTTATATTGCCTTGCATATATTTCCTGTTATTACCTCAATTTGTCAGCGATTTCGGACCTTACGTTGCACCGTACTATGTGGAAATATTACTATTTATGTAAAACTATTGATAAACTGTAAACTTTTGTCAGTAGGCAACGCGATAAAGACTTCCGACTCCTCGGGCTGGTGCGAATATTTCAATGTCCCTAAGTGCCAAACCGTTGGTTTGTGACACACCCTTACGCGTCCCTCGCTCCCTGTGCTCGCCCGATAACTATAGCCTAACCTAAAACCAATCCCTCTTGCTTTCGTTATCCGATAAGGAGGGGACTAACTTCAAATTTGCGAACGTGTCGGATCGGTTGTAAGGTTGGACTAGATTCTTACGAGCGAGCGGAGCGAGCGAGCAACGACTACAATTTCCAAGCTATACATATACCTTATATTGCCTTGCATATATTTCCTGTTATTACCTCAATTGGTCAGCTATTTCGGACCTCACGTTGCACTGTACTGTGTGAAAATATTACTATTTATGTACAAATATTGATATACTGTAAACTTTTGTCTGTAGGCAATTCGATAAAGACTTCCGGCTCCTGGGGCTGGTGCGAATATTTCAATGACCCTATGTGACAAACCGTTGGTTTGTGACACGCCCTTACGCGTCCCTCGCTCCCTGTGCTCGCCCGATAACTATAGCCTAACCTAAAACCAATCCCTCTTGCGTTCGTTATCCGATAAGGAGGCGACTAATTTCAAATTTGCGAACGTGTCGGATCGGTTGTGAGGTTGGACTAGATTCTTACGAGCGAGCGGAGCGAGCGAGCAACGATTACAATTTCCAAGCTATACATATACCTTATATTGCCTTGCATATATTTCCTGTTATTACCTCAATTGGTCAGCGATTTCGGACCTCACGTTGCACTGTACTGTGTGAAAATATTCCTATTTATGTACAAATATTGATATACTGTAAACTTTTGTCTGTAGGCAATTCGATAAAGACTTCCGGCTCCTGGGGCTGGTGCGAATATTTCAATGACCCTATGTGACAAACCGTTGGTTTGTGACACGCCCTTACGCGTCCCTCGCTCGCTGCGCTCGCTCGATAACTATAGCCTAACCTAAAACCAATCCCTCTTGCGTTCGTTATCCGATAATGAGGCGACTAATTTCAAATTTGCGAACGTGTCGGATCGGTTGTGAGGTTGGACTAGATTCTTACGAGCGAGCGGAGCGAGCGAGCAACGATTACAATTTCCAAGCTATACATATACCTTATGGTGCCATGCATATATTTCCTGTTATTACCTTAATTTGTCAGCGATTTCGGACCTCACGTTGCAACTGTACTATGTGGAAATATTACTATTAATGTAAAACTATTGATAAACTGTAAACTTTTGTCAGTAGGCAACTCGATAAAGACTTCCTACTCCTCGGGCAGGTGCGAATATTTCAATGTCCCTATGTGCCAAACCGATGATTTGTGACACACCTTTATGCGTCCCTCGCTCGCTGCGCTCGATCGATAACTATAGCCTAACCTAAAACCAATCCCTCTTGTGTTCGTTATCCGATCAGGAGGCGACTAATTTCAAATTTGCGAACGTGTCGGATCGGTTGTGAGGTTGGACTAGATTCTTACGAGCGAGCGGAGCGAGCGAGCATCGATTACAATTTCCAAGCTATACATATACCTTATATTGCCTTGCATATATTTCCTGTTATTACCTCAATTTGTCAGCGATTTCGGACCTTACGTTGCACCGTACTATGTGGAAATATTACTATCTATGTAAAACTATTGATAAACTGTAAACTTTTGTCAGTAGGCAACGCGATAAAAACTTCCGACTCCTCGGGCTGGTGCGAATATTTCAATGTCCCTAAGTGCCAAACCGTTGGTTTGTGACACACCTTTACGCGACCCTCGCTCGCTGCGCTCGCTTGAAAACTATAGCCTAATCTAAAACCAATATCTCTTACGTTCGCCATTCGATAAGGAGGGGACTAATTTCAAATTTGCGAACGTGCCGGATCGGTTGGGAGGTTGGACTAGATTCTTACGAGCGAGCGGAGCGAGCGAGCAACGAGTACAATTTCCAAGCTATACATATATCTTATATTGCCTTGCATATATTTCCTGTTATTACCTCAATTGGTCAGCGATTTCGGACCTCACGTTGCACTGTACTGTGTGAAAATATTACTATTTATGTACAAACATTGATATACTGTAAACTTTTGTCTGTAGGCAATTCGATAAAGACTTCCGGCTCCTGGGGCTGGTGCGAATATTTCAATGACCCTATGTGACAAACCGTTGGTTTGTGACACGCCCTTAGGCGTCCCTCGCTCCCTGTGCTCGCCCGATAACTATAGCCTAACCTAAAACCAATCCCTCTTGCGTTCGTTATCCGATAAGGAGGCGACTAATTTCAAATTTGCGAACGTGTCGGATCGGTTGTGAGGTTGGACTAGATTCTTACGAGCGAGCGGAGCGAGCGAGCAACGATTACAATTTCCAAGCTATACATATACCTTATATTGCCTTGCATATATTTCCTGTTATTACCTCAATTGGTCAGCGATTTCGGACCTCACGTTGCACTGTACTGTGTGAAAATATTACTATTTATGTACAAATATTGATATACTGTAAACTTTTGTCTGTAGGCAATTCGATAAAGACTTCCGGCTCCTGGGGCTGGTGCGAATATTTCAATGACCCTATGTGACAAACCGTTGGTTTGTGACACGCCCTTACGCGTCCCTCGCTCCCTGTGCTCGCCCGATAACTATAGCCTAACCTAAAACCAATCCCTCTTGCGTTCGTTATCCGATAAGGAGGCGACTAATTTCAAATTTGCGAACGTGTCGGATCGGTTGTGAGGTTGGACTAGATTCTTACGAGCGAGCGGAGCGAGCGAGCAACGATTACAATTTCCAAGCTATACATATACCTTATATTGCCTTGCATATATTTCCTGTTATTACCTCAATTGGTCAGCGATTTCGGACCTCACGTTGCACTGTACTGTGTGAAAATATTACTATTTATGTACAAATATTGATATACTGTAAACTTTTGTCAGTAGGCAACTCGATAAAGACTTCCTACTCCTCGGGCAGGTGCGAATATTTCAATGTCCCTATGTGCCAAACCGATGATTTGTGACACACCTTTATGCGTCCCTCGCTCGCTGCGCTCGCTCGATAACTATAGCCTAACCTAAAACCAATCCCTCTTGCGTTCGTTATCCGATAAGGAGGCGACTAATTTCAAATTTGCGAACGTGTCGGATCGGTTGTGAGGTTGGACTAGATTCTTACGAGCGAGCGGAGCGAGCGAGCAACGATTACAATTTCCAAGCTATACATATACCTTATATTGCCTTGCATATATTTCCTGTTATTACCTCAATTTGTCAGCGATTTCGGACCTTACGTTGCACCGTACTATGTGGAAATATTACTATTTATGTAAAACTATTGATAAACTGTAAACTTTTGTCAGTAGGCAACGCGATAAAGACTTCCGACTCCTCGGGCTGGTGCGAATATTTCAATGTCCCTAAGTGCCAAACCGTTGGTTTGTGACACACCTTGACGCGACCCTCGCTCGCTGCGCTCGCTTGAAAACTATAGCCTAACCTAAAACCAATATCTCTTACGTTCGCCATTCGATAAGGAGGGGACTAATTTCAAATTTGCGAACGTGTCGGATCGGTTGGGAGGTTGGACTAGATTCTTACGAGCGAGCGGAGCGAGCGAGCAACGATTACAATTTCCAAGCTATACATATACCTTATATTGCCTTGCATATATTTCCTGTTATTACCTCAATTTGTCAGCGATTTCGGACCTTACGTTGCACCGTACTATGTGGAAATATTACTATTTATGTAAAACTATTGATAAACTGTAAACTTTTGTCAGTAGGCAACGCCATAAAGACTTCCGACTCCTCGGGCTGGTGCGAATATTTCAATGACCCTATGTGACAAACCGTTGGTTTGTGACACACCCTTACGCGTCCCTCGCTCCCTGTGCTCGCCCGATAACTATAGCCTAACCTAACACCAATCCCTGTTGCGTTCGTTATCCGATAAGGAGGCGACTAATTTCAAATTTGCGAACGTGACGGATCGGTTGTGAGGTTGGACTAGATTCTTACGAGCGAGCGGAGCGAGCGAGCAACGATTACAATTTCCAAGCTATACATATACCTTATGGTGCCGTGCATATATTTCCTGTTATTACCTTAATTTGTCAGCAATTTCGGACCTCACGTTGCAACTGTACTATTTGGAAATATTACTATTTCTGTAAAACTATTGATAAACTGTAAACTTTTGTCAGTAGGCAACTCAATAAGGACTTCCTACTCCTCGGGCAGGTGCGAATATTTCAATGTCCCTAAGTGCCAAACCGATGATTTGTGACACACCGTTATGCGTCCCTCGCTCGCTGCGCTCGATCGATAACTATAGCCTAACCTAAAACCAATCCCTCTTGTGTTCGTTATCCGATAAGGAGGCGACTAATTTCAAATTTGCGA
Organism: Bombus terrestris; assembly: GCF_910591885.1. Taxonomy (NCBI): domain Eukaryota; kingdom Metazoa; phylum Arthropoda; class Insecta; order Hymenoptera; family Apidae; genus Bombus; species Bombus terrestris. Next base: position 1,948,479 of record NW_025963551.1, on the reverse strand, counting down.
ACGTGTCGGATCGGTTGTGAGGTTGGACTAGATTCTTACGAGCGAGCGGAGCGAGCGAGCAACGATTACAATTTCCAAGCTATACATATACCTTATGGTGCCGTGCATATATTTCCTGTTATTACCTTAATTTGTCAGCGATTTCGGACCTCACGTTGCAACTGCACTATGTGGAAATATTACTATTAATGTAAAACTATTGATAAACTGTAAACTTTTGTCAGTAGGCAACTCGATAAAGACTTCCTACTCCTCGGGCAAGTGCGAATATTTCAATGTCCCTATGTGCCAAGCCGTTGGTTTGAGACACAACTTTACGCGACTCTCGCTCGCTGCGCTCGCTTGAAAACTATAGCCTAACCTAAAACCAATATCTCTTACGTTCGCCATTCGATAAGGAGGGGACTAATTTCAAATTTGCGAACGTGTCGGATCGGTTGGGAGGTTGGACTAGATTCTTACGAGCGAGCGGAGCGAGCGAGCAACGATTAAAATTTCCAAGCTATACATATACCTTATATTGCCTTGCATATATTTCCTGTTATTACCTCAATTGGTCAGCGATTTCGGACCTCACGTTGCACTGTACTGTGTGAAAATATTACTATTTATGTACAAATATTGATATACTGTAAACTTTTGTCTGTAGGCAATTCGATAAAGACTTCCGGCTCCTGGGGCTGGTGCGAATATTTCAATGACCCTATGTGACAAACCGTTGGTTTGTGACACGCCCTTACGCGTCCCTCGCTCCCTGTGCTCGCCCGATAACTATAGCCTAACCTAAAACCAATCCCTCTTGCGTTCGTTATCCGATAAGGAGGCGACTAATTTCAAATTTGCGAACGTGTCGGATCGGTTGTGAGGTTGGACTAGATTCTTACGAGCGAGCGGAGCGAGCGAGCAACGATTACAATTTCCAAGCTATACATATACCTTATATTGCCTTGCATATATTTCCTGTTATTACCTCAATTGGTCAGCGATTTCGGACCTCACGTTGCACTGTACTGTGTGAAAATATTACTATTTATGTACAAATATTGATATACTGTAAACTTTTGTCTGTAGGCAATTCGATAAAGACTTCCGGCTCCTGGGGCTGGTGCGAATATTTCAATGACCCTATGTGACAAACCGTTGGTTTGTGACACGCCCTTACGCGTCCCTCGCTCCCTGTGCTCGCCCGATAACTATAGCCTAACCTAAAACCAATCCCTCTTGCGTTCGTTATCCGATAAGGAGGCGACTAATTTCAAATTTGCGAACGTGTCGGATCGGTTGTGAGGTTGGACTAGATTCTTACGAGCGAGCGGAGCGAGCGAGCAACGATTACAATTTCCAAGCTATACATATACCTTATATTGCCTTGCATATATTTCCTGTTATTACCTCAATTGGTCAGCGATTTCGGACCTCACGTTGCACTGTACTGTGTGAAAATATTACTATTTATGTACAAATATTGATATACTGTAAACTTTTGTCGGTAGGCAACTCGATAAAGACTTCCTACTCCTCGGGCAGGTGCGAATATTTCAATGTCCCTATGTGCCAAACCGATGATTTGTGACACACCTTTATGCGTCCCTCGCTCGCTGCGCTCGATCGATAACTATAGCCTAACCTAAAACCAATCCCTCTTGTGTTCGCCATTCGATAAGGAGGGGACTAATTTCAAATTTGCGAACGTGTCGGATCGGTTGGGAGGTTGGACTAGATTCTTACGAGCGAGCGGAGCGAGCGAGCAACGATTAAAATTTCCAAGCTATACATATACCTTATATTGCCTTGCATATATTTCCTGTTATTACCTCAATTGGTCAGCGATTTCGGACCTCACGTTGCACTGTACTGTGTGAAAATATTACTATTTATGTACAAATATTGATATACTGTAAACTTTTGTCTGTAGGCAATTCGATAAAGACTTCCGGCTCCTGGGGCTGGTGCGAATATTTCAATGACCCTATGTGACAAACCGTTGGTTTGTGACACGCCCTTACGCGTCCCTCGCTCCGTGTGCTCGCCCGATAACTATAGCCTAACCTAAAACCAATCCCTCTTGCGTTCGTTATCCGATAAGGAGGCGACTAATTTCAAATTTGCGAACGTGTCGGATCGGTTGTGAGGTTGGACTAGATTCTTACGAGCGAGCGGAGCGAGCGAGCAACGATTACAATTTCCAAGCTATACATATACCTTATGGTGCCGTGCATATATTTCTTGTTATTACCTTAATTTTTCAGCGATTTCGGACCTCACGTTGCAACTGTACTAGGTGGAAATATTACTATTAATGTAAAACTATTGATAAACTGTAAACTTTTGTCAGTAGGCAACTCGATAAAGACTTCCTACTCCTCGGGCAGGTGCGAATATTTCAATGTCCCTATGTGCCAAACCGATGATTTGTGACACACCTTTATGCGTCCCTCGCTCGCTGCGCTCGATCGATAACTATAGCCTAACCTAAAACCAATCCCTCTTGTGTTCGTTATCCGATCAGGAGGCGACTAATTTCAAATTTGCGAACGTGTCGGATCGGTTGTGAGGTTGGACTAGATTCTTACGAGCGAGCGGAGCGAGCGAGCATCGATTACAATTTCCAAGCTATACATATACCTTATATTGCCTTGCATATATTTCCTGTTATTACCTCAATTTGTCAGCGATTTCGGACCTTACGTTGCACCGTACTATGTGGAAATATTACTATTTATGTAAAACTATTGATAAACTGTAAACTTTTGTCAGTAGGCAACGCGATAAAGACTTCCGACTCCTCGGGCTGGTGCGAATATTTCATTGTCCCTAAGTGCCAAACCGTTGGTTTGTGACACACCTTTACGCGACCCTCGCTCGCTGCGCTCGCTTGAAAACTATAGCCTAACCTAAAACCAATATCTCTTACGTTCGCCATTCGATAAGGAGGGGACTAATTTCAAATTTGCGAACGTGTCGGATCGGTTGGGAGGTTGGACTAGATTCTTACGAGCGAGCGGAGCGAGCGAGCAACGAGTACAATTTCCAAGCTATACATATATCTTATATTGCCTTGCATATATTTCCTGTTATTACCTCAATTGGTCAGCGATTTCGGACCTCACGTTGCACTGTACTGTGTGAAAATATTACTATTTATGTACAAACATTGATATACTGTAAACTTTTGTCTGTAGGCAATTCGATAAAGACTTCCGGCTCCTGGGGCTGGTGCGAATATTTCAATGACCCTATGTGACAAACCGTTGGTTTGTGACACGCCCTTACGCGTCCCTCGCTCCCTGTGCTCGCCCGATAACTATAGCCTAACCTAAAACCAATCCCTCTTGCGTTCGTTATCCGATAAGGAGGCGACTAATTTCAAATTTGCGAACGTGTCGGATCGGTTGTGAGGTTGGACTAGATTCTTACGAGCGAGCGGAGCGAGCGAGCAACGATTACAATTTCCAAGCTATACATATACCTTATATTGCCTTGCATATATTTCCTGTTATTACCTCAATTGGTCAGCGATTTCGGACCTCACGTTGCACTGTACTGTGGGAAAATATTACTATTTATGTACAAATATTGATATACTGTAAACTTTTGTCTGTAGGCAATTCGATAAAGACTTCCGGCTCCTGGGGCTGGTGCGAATATTTCAATGACCCATATGTGTCAAACCGTTGGTTTTTGACACACCTTGACGCGACCCTCGCTCGCTGCGCTCGCTCGATAACTATAGCCTAACCTAAAACCAATCCCTCTTGTGTTCGTTATCCGATCAGGAGGCGACTAATTTCAAATTTGCGAACGTGTCGGATCGGTTGGGAGGTTGGACTAGATTCTTACGAGCGAGCGGAGCGAGCGAGCATCGATTACAATTTCCAAGCTATACATATACCTTATATTGCCTTGCATATATTTCCTGTTATTACCTCAATTTGTCAGCGATTTCGGACCTTACGTTGCACCGTACTATGTGGAAATATTACTATTTATGTAAAACTATTGATAAACTGTAAACTTTTGTCAGTAGGCAACGCGATAAAGACTTCCGACTCCTCGGGCTGGTGCGAATATTTCATTGTCCCTAAGTGCCAAACCGTTGGTTTGTGACACACCTTTACGCGACCCTCGCTCGCTGCGCTCGCTTGAAAACTATAGCCTAACCTAAAACCAATATCTCTTACGTTCGCCATTCGATAAGGAGGGGACTAATTTCAAATTTGCGAACGTGTCGGATCGGTTGGGAGGTTGGACTAGATTCTTACGAGCGAGCGGAGCGAGCGAGCAACGATTACAATTTCCAAGCTATACATATACCTTATATTGCCTTGCATATATTTCCTGTTATTACCTCAATTTGTCAGCGATTTCGGACCTTACGTTGCACCGTACTATGTGGAAATATTACTATTTATGTAAAACTATTGATAAACTGTAAACTTTTGTCAGTAGGCAACGCGATAAAGACTTCCGACTCCTCGGGCTGGTGCGAATATTTCAATGACCCTATGTGACAAACCGTTGGTTTGTGACACACCCTTACGCGTCCCTCGCTCCCTGTGCTCGCCCGATAACTATAGCCTAACCTAACACCAATCCCTGTTGCGTTCGTTATCCGATAAGGAGGCGACTAATTTCAAATTTGCGAACGTGACGGATCGGTTGTGAGGTTGGACTAGATTCTTACGAGCGAGCGGAGCGAGCGAGCAACGATTACAATTTCCAAGCTATACATATACCTTATGGTGCCGTGCATATATTTCCTGTTATTACCTTAATTTGTCAGCAATTTCGGACCTCACGTTGCAACTGTACTATGTGGAAATATTACTATTTATGTAAAACTATTGATAAACTGTAAACTTTTGTCAGTAGGCAACTCGATAAGGACTTCCTACTCCTCGGGCAGGTGCGAATATTTCAATGTCCCTAAGTGCCAAACCGATGATTTGTGACACACCTTTATGCGTCCCTCGCTCGCTGCGCTCGCTCGATAACTATAGCCTAACCTAAAACCAATCCCTCTTGTGTTCGTTATCCGATAAGGAGGCGACTAATTTCAAATTTGCGAACGTGTCGGATCGGTTGTGAGGTTGGACTAGATTCTTACGAGCGAGCGGAGCGAGCGAGCAACGATTACAATTTCCAAGCTATACATATACCTTATGGTGCCATGCATATATTTCCTGTTATTACCTTAATTTGTCAGCGATTTCGGACCTCACGTTGCAACTGTACTATGTGGAAATATTACTATTAATGTAAAACTATTGATAAACTGTAAACTTTTGTCAGTAGGCAACGCGATAAAGACTTCCTACTCCTCGGGCAGGTGCGAATATTTCAATGTCCCTAAGTGCCAAACCGATGATTTGTGACACACCTTTATGCGTCCCTCGCTCGCTGCGCTCGATCGATAACTATAGCCTAACCTAAAAGCAATCCCTCTTGTGTTCGTTATCCGATAAGGAGGCGACTAATTTCAAATTTGCGAACGTGTCGGATCGGTTGTGAGGTTGCACTAGATTCTTACGAGCGAGCGGAGCGAGCGAGCAACGATTACAATTTCCAAGCTATACATATACCTTATATTGCCTTGCATATATTTCCTGTTATTACCTCAATTGTTCAGCGATTTCGGACCTCACGTTGCACTGTACTGTGTGAAAATATTAATATTTATGTACAAATATTGATATACTGTAAACTTTTGTCAGTAGGCAACGCGATAAAGACTTCCGACTCCTCGGGCTGGTGCGAATATTTCAATGTCCCTAAGTGCCAAACCGTTGGTTTGTGACACACCTTTACGCGACCCTCGCTCGCTGCGCTCGCTTGAAAACTATAGCCTAACCTAAAACCAATATCTCTTACGTTCGCCATTCGATAAGGAGGGGACTAATTTCAAATTTGCGAACGTGTCGGATCGGTTGGGAGGTTGGACTAGATTCTTACGAGCGAGCGGAGCGAGCGAGCAACGACTACAATTTCCAAGCTATACATATACCTTATATTGCCTTGCATATATTTCCTGTTATTACCTCAATTGGTCAGCGGTTTCGGACCTCACGTTGCACTGTACTGTGTGAAAATATTACTATTTATGTACAAATATTGATATACTGTAAACTTTTGTCTGTAGGCAATTCGATAAAGAATTCCGGCTCCTGGGGCTGGTGCGAATATTTCAATGACCCTATGTGACAAACCGTTGGTTTGTGACACGCCCTTACGCGTCCCTCGCTCCCTGTGCTCGCCCGATAACTATAGCCTAACCTAAAACCAATCCCTCTTGCGTTCGTTATCCGATAAGGAGGCGACTAATTTCAAATTTGCGAACGTGTCGGATCGGTTGTGAGGTTGGACTAGATTCTTACGAGCGAGCGGAGCGAGCGAGCAACGATTACAATTTCCAAGCTATACATATACCTTATGGTGCTGTTCATATATTTCCTGTTATTACCTTAATTTGTCAGCGATTTCGGACCTCACGTTGCAACTGTACTATGTGGAAATATTACTATTAATGTAAAACTATTGATAAACTGTAAACTTTTGTCAGTAGGCAACTCGATAAAGACTTCCTACTCCTCGGGCAGGTGCGAATATTTCAATGTCCCTATGTGCCAAACCGATGATTTGTGACACACCTTTATGCGTCCCTCGCTCGCTGCGCTCGCTCGATAACTATAGCCTAACCTAAAACCAATCCCTCTTGCGTTCGTTATCCGATCAGGAGGCGACTAATTTCAAATTTGCGAACGTGTCGGATCGGTTGTGAGGTTGCACTAGATTCTTACGAGCGAGCGGAGCGAGCGAGCAACGATTACAATTTCCAAGCTATACATATACCTTATATTGCCTTGCATATATTTCCTGTTATTACCTCAATTGGTCAGCGATTTCGGACCTCACGTTGCACTGTACTGTGTGAAAATATTACTATTTATGTACAAATATTGATATACTGTAAACTTTTGTCTGTAGGCAATTCGATAAAGACTTCCGGCTCCTGGGGCTGGTGCGAATATTTCAATGACCCTATGTGACAAACCGTTGGTTTGTGACACGCCCTTACGCGTCCCTCGCTCCCTGTGCTCGCCCGATAACTATAGCCTAACCTAAAACCAATCCCTCTTGCGTTCGTTATCCGATAAGGAGGCGACTAATTTCAAATTTGCGAACGTGTCGGATCGGTTGTGAGGTTGCACTAGATTCTTACGAGCGAGCGGAGCGAGCGAGCAACGATTACAATTTCCAAGCTATACATATACCTTATATTGCCTTGCATATATTTCCTGTTATTACCTCAATTGTTCAGCGATTTCGGACCTCACGTTGCACTGTACTGTGTGAAAATATTACTATTTATGTACAAATATTGATATACTGTAAACTTTTGTCAGTAGGCAACGCGATAAAGACTTCCGACTCCTCGGGCTGGTGCGAATATTTCAATGTCCCTAAGTGCCAAACCGTTGGTTTGTGACACACCTTGACGCGACCCTCGCTCGCTGCGCTCGCTTGAAAACTATAGCCTAACCTAAAACCAATATCTCTTACGTTCGCCATTCGATAAGGAGGGGACTAATTTCAAATTTGCGAACGTGTCGGATCGGTTGGGAGGTTGGACTAGATTCTTACGAGCGAGCGGAGCGAGCGAGCAACGATTACAATTTCCAAGCTACACATATACCTTATATTGCCTTGCATATATTTCCTGTTATTACCTCAATTTGTCAGCGATTTCGGACCTTACGTTGCACCGTACTATGTGGAAATATTACTATTTATGTAAAACTATTGATAAACTGTAAACTTTTGTCAGTAGGCAACGCCATAAAGACTTCCGACTCCTCGGGCTGGTGCGAATATTTCAATGACCCTATGTGACAAACCGTTGGTTTGTGACACACCCTTACGCGTCCCTCGCTCCCTGTGCTCGCCCGATAACTATAGCCTAACCTAACACCAATCCCTGTTGCGTTCGTTATCCGATAAGGAGGCGACTAATTTCAAATTTGCGAACGTGACGGATCGGTTGTGAGGTTGGACTAGATTCTTACGAGCGAGCGGAGCGAGCGAGCAACGATTACAATTTCCAAGCTATACATATACCTTATGGTGCCGTGCATATATTTCCTGTTATTACCTTAATTTGTCAGCAATTTCGGACCTCACGTTGCAACTGTACTATTTGGAAATATTACTATTTCTGTAAAACTATTGATAAACTGTAAACTTTTGTCAGTAGGCAACTCAATAAGGACTTCCTACTCCTCGGGCAGGTGCGAATATTTCAATGTCCCTAAGTGCCAAACCGATGATTTGTGACACACCGTTATGCGTCCCTCGCTCGCTGCGCTCGATCGATAACTATAGCCTAACCTAAAACCAATCCCTCTTGTGTTCGTTATCCGATAAGGAGGCGACTAATTTCAAATTTGCGAACGTGTCGGATCGGTTGTGAGGTTGGACTAGATTCTTACGAGCGAGCGGAGCGAGCGAGCAACGATTACAATTTCCAAGCTATACATATACCTTATGGTGCCGTGCATATATTTCCTGTTATTACCTTAATTTGTCAGCGATTTCGGACCTCACGTTGCAACTGTACTATGTGGAAATATTACTATTAATGTAAAACTATTGATAAACTGTAAACTTTTGTCAGTAGGCAACTCGATAAAGACTTCCTACTCCTCGGGCAAGAGCGAATATTTCAATGTCCCTATGTGCCAAGCCGTTGGTTTGAGACACAACTTTACGCGACTCTCGCTCGCTGCGCTCGCTTGAAAACTATAGCCTAACCTAAAACCAATATCTCTTACGTTCGCCATTCGATAAGGAGGGGACTAATTTCAAATTTGCGAACGTGTCGGATCGGTTGGGAGGTTGGACTAGATTCTTACGAGCGAGCGGAGCGAGCGAGCAACGATTAAAATTTCCAAGCTATACATATACCTTATATTGCCTTGCATATATTTCCTGTTATTACCTCAATTGGTCAGCGATTTCGGACCTCACGTTGCACTGTACTGTGTGAAAATATTACTATTTATGTACAAATATTGATATACTGTAAACTTTTGTCTGTAGGCAATTCGATAAAGACTTCCGGCTCCTGGGGCTGGTGCGAATATTTCAATGACCCTATGTGACAAACCGTTGGTTTGTGACACGCCCTTACGCGTCCCTCGCTCCCTGTGCTCGCCCGATAACTATAGCCTAACCTAAAACCAATCCCTCTTGCGTTCGTTATCCGATAAGGAGGCGACTAATTTCAAATTTGCGAACGTGTCGGATCGGTTGTGAGGTTGGACTAGATTCTTACGAGCGAGCGGAGCGAGCGAGCAACGATTACAATTTCCAAGCTATACATATACCTTATATTGCCTTGCATTTATTTCCTGTTATTACCTCAATTGGTCAGCGATTTCGGACCTCACGTTGCACTGTACTGTGTGAAAATATTACTATTTATGTACAAATATTGATATACTGTAAACTTTTGTCTGTAGGCAATTCGATAAAGACTTCCGGCTCCTGGGGCTGGTGCGAATATTTCAATGACCCTATGTGACAAACCGTTGGTTTGTGACACGCCCTTACGCGTCCCTCGCTCCCTGTGCTCGCCCGATAACTATAGCCTAACCTAAAACCAATCCCTCTTGCGTTCGTTATCCGATAAGGAGGCGACTAATTTCAAATTTGCGAACGTGTCGGATCGGTTGTGAGGTTGGACTAGATTCTTACGAGCGAGCGGAGCGAGCGAGCAACGATTACAATTTCCAAGCTATACATATACCTTATATTGCCTTGCATATATTTCCTGTTATTACCTCAATTGGTCAGCGATTTCGGACCTCACGTTGCACTGTACTGTGTGAAAATATTACTATTTATGTACAAATATTGATATACTGTAAACTTTTGTCGGTAGGCAACTCGATAAAGACTTCCTACTCCTCGGGCAGGTGCGAATATTTCAATGTCCCTATGTGCCAAACCGATGATTTGTGACACACCTTTATGCGTCCCTCGCTTGCTGCGCTCGATCGATAACTATAGCCTAACCTAAAACCAATCCCTCTTGCGTTCGCCATTCGATAAGGAGGGGACTAATTTCAAATTTGCGAACGTGTCGGATCGGTTGGGAGGTTGGACTAGATTCTTACGAGCGAGCGGAGCGAGCGAGCAACGATTAAAATTTCCAAGCTATACATATACCTTATATTGCCTTGCATATATTTCCTGTTATTACCTCAATTGGTCAGCGATTTCGGACCTCACGTTGCACTGTACTGTGTGAAAATATTACTATTTATGTACAAATATTGATATACTGTAAACTTTTGTCTGTAGGCAATTCGATAAAGACTTCCGGCTCCTGGGGCTGGTGCGAATATTTCAATGACCCTATGTGACAAACCGTTGGTTTGTGACACGCCCTTACGCGTCCCTCGCTCCGTGTGCTCGCCCGATAACTATAGCCTAACCTAAAACCAATCCCTCTTGCGTTCGTTATCCGATAAGGAGGCGACTAATTTCAAATTTGCGAACGTGTCGGATCGGTTGTGCGTTGGACTAGATTCTTACGAGCGAGCGGAGCGAGCGAGCATCGATTACAATTTCCAAGCTATACATATACCTTATATTGCCTTGCATATATTTCCTGTTATTACCTCAATTTGTCAGCGATTTCGGACCTTACGTTGCACCGTACTATGTGGAAATATTACTATTTATGTAAAACTATTGATAAACTGTAAACTTTTGTCAGTAGGCAACGCGATAAAGACTTCCGACTCCTCGGGCTGGTGCGAATATTTCATTGTCCCTAAGTGCCAAACCGTTGGTTTGTGACACACCTTTACGCGACCCTCGCTCGCTGCGCTCGCTTGAAAACTATAGCCTAACCTAAAACCAATATCTCTTACGTTCGCCATTCGATAAGGAGGGGACTAATTTCAAATTTGCGAACGTGTCGGATCGGTTGGGAGGTTGGACTAGATTCTTACGAGCGAGCGGAGCGAGCGAGCAACGAGTACAATTTCCAAGCTATACATATATCTTATATTGCCTTGCATATATTTCCTGTTATTACCTCAATTGGTCAGCGATTTCGGACCTCACGTTGCACTGTACTGTGTGAAAATATTACTATTTATGTACAAACATTGATATACTGTAAACTTTTGTCTGTAGGCAATTCGATAAAGACTTCCGGCTCCTGGGGCTGGTGCGAATATTTCAATGACCCTATGTGACAAACCGTTGGTTTGTGACACGCCCTTACGCGTCCCTCGCTCCCTGTGCTCGCCCGATAACTATAGCCTAACCTAAAACCAATCCCTCTTGCGTTTGTTATCCGATAAGGAGGGGACTAACTTCAAATTTGCGAACGTGTCGGATCGGTTGTGAGGTTGGACTAGATTCTTACGAGCGAGCGGAGCGAGCGAGCAACGATTACAATTTCCAAGCTATACATATACCTTATATTGCCTTGCATATATTTCCTGTTATTACCTCAATTGGTCAGCGATTTCGGACCTCACGTTGCACTGTACTGTGGGAAAATATTACTATTTATGTACAAATATTGATATACTGTAAACTTTTGTCTGTAGGCAATTCGATAAAGACTTCCGGCTCCTGGGGCTGGTGCGAATATTTCAATGACCCTATGTGACAAACCGTTGGTTTGTGACACACCTTTATGCGTCCCTCGCTCGCTGCGCTCGATCGATAACTATAGCCTAACCTAAAACCAATCCCTCTTGTGTTCGTTATCCGATCAGGAGGCGACTAATTTCAAATTTGCGAACGTGTCGGATCGGTTGGGAGGTTGGACTAGATTCTTACGAGCGAGCGGAGCGAGCGAGCAACGATTACAATTTCCAAGCTATACATATACCTTATATTGCCTTGCATATATTTCCTGTTATTACCTCAATTTGTCAGCGATTTCGGACCTTACGTTGCACCGTACTATGTGGAAATATTACTATTTATGTAAAACTATTGATAAACTGTAAACTTTTGTCAGTAGGCAACGCGATAAAGACTTCCGACTCCTCGGGCTGGTGCGAATATTTCATTGTCCCTAAGTGCCAAACCGTTGGTTTGTGACACACCTTTACGCGACCCTCGCTCGCTGCGCTCGCTTGAAAACTATAGCCTAACCTAAAACCAATATCTCTTACGTTCGCCATTCGATAAGGAGGGGACTAATTTCAAATTTGCGAACGTGTCGGATCGGTTGGGAGGTTGGACTAGATTCTTACGAGCGAGCGGAGCGAGCGAGCAACGATTACAATTTCCAAGCTATACATATACCTTATATTGCCTTGCATATATTTCCTGTTATTACCTCAATTTGTCAGCGATTTCGGACCTTACGTTGCACCGTACTATGTGGAAATATTACTATTTATGTAAAACTATTGATAAACTGTAAACTTTTGTCAGTAGGCAACGCGATAAAGACTTCCGACTCCTCGGGCTGGTGCGAATATTTCAATGACCCTATGTGACAAACCGTTGGTTTGTGACACACCCTTACGCGTCCCTCGCTCCCTGTGCTCGCCCGATAACTATAGCCTAACCTAACACCAATCCCTGTTGCGTTCGTTATCCGATAAGGAGGCGACTAATTTCAAATTTGCGAACGTGACGGATCGGTTGTGAGGTTGGACTAGATTCTTACGAGCGAGCGGAGCGAGCGAGCAACGATTACAATTTCCAAGCTATACATATACCTTATGGTGCCGTGCATATATTTCCTGTTATTACCTTAATTTGTCAGCAATTTCGGACCTCACGTTGCAACTGTACTATGTGGAAATATTACTATTTATGTAAAACTATTGATAAACTGTAAACTTTTGTCAGTAGGCAACTCGATAAGGACTTCCTACTCCTCGGGCAGGTGCGAATATTTCAATGTCCCTAAGTGCCAAACCGATGATTTGTGACACACCTTTATGCGTCCCTCGCTCGCTGCGCTCGCTCGATAACTATAGCCTAACCTAAAACCAATCCCTCTTGTGTTCGTTATCCGATAAGGAGGCGACTAATTTCAAATTTGCGAACGTGTCGGATCGGTTGTGAGGTTGGACTAGATTCTTACGAGCGAGCGGAGCGAGCGAGCAACGATTACAATTTCCAAGCTATACATATACCTTATGGTGCCATGCATATATTTCCTGTTATTACCTTAATTTGTCAGCGATTTCGGACCTCACGTTGCAACTGTACTATGTGGAAATATTACTATTAATGTAAAACTATTGATAAACTGTAAACTTTTGTCAGTAGGCAACGCGATAAAGACTTCCTACTCCTCGGGCAGGTGCGAATATTTCAATGTCCCTAAGTGCCAAACCGATGATTTGTGACACACCTTTATGCGTCCCTCGCTCGCTGCGCTCGATCGATAACTATAGCCTAACCTAAAAGCAATCCCTCTTGTGTTCGTTATCCGATAAGGAGGCGACTAATTTCAAATTTGCGAACGTGTCGGATCGGTTGTGAGGTTGCACTAGATTCTTACGAGCGAGCGGAGCGAGCGAGCAACGATTACAATTTCCAAGCTATACATATACCTTATATTGCCTTGCATATATTTCCTGTTATTACCTCAATTGTTCAGCGATTTCGGACCTCACGTTGCACTGTACTGTGTGAAAATATTACTATTTATGTACAAATATTGATATACTGTAAACTTTTGTCAGTAGGCAACGCGATAAAGACTTCCGACTCCTCGGGCTGGTGCGAATATTTCAATGTCCCTAAGTGCCAAACCGTTGGTTTGTGACACACCTTTACGCGACCCTCGCTCGCTGCGCTCGCTTGAAAACTATAGCCTAACCTAAAACCAATATCTCTTACGTTCGCCATTCGATAAGGAGGGGACTAATTTCAAATTTGCGAACGTGTCGGATCGGTTGGGAGGTTGGACTAGATTCTTACGAGCGAGCGGAGCGAGCGAGCAACGAGTACAATTTCCAAGCTATACATATATCTTATATTGCCTTGCATATATTTCCTGTTATTACCTCAATTGGTCAGCGATTTCGGACCTCACGTTGCACTGTACTGTGTGAAAATATTACTATTTATGTACAAACATTGATATACTGTAAACTTTTGTCTGTAGGCAATTCGATAAAGACTTCCGGCTCCTGGGGCTGGTGCGAATATTTCAATGACCCTATGTGACAAACCGTTGGTTTGTGACACGCCCTTAGGCGTCCCTCGCTCCCTGTGCTCGCCCGATAACTATAGCCTAACCTAAAACCAATCCCTCTTGCGTTCGTTATCCGATAAGGAGGCGACTAATTTCAAATTTGCGAACGTGTCGGATCGGTTGTGAGGTTGGACTAGATTCTTACGAGCGAGCGGAGCGAGCGAGCAACGATTACAATTTCCAAGCTATACATATACCTTATATTGCCTTGCATATATTTCCTGTTATTACCTCAATTGGTCAGCGATTTCGGACCTCACGTTGCACTGTACTGTGGGAAAATATTACTATTTATGTACAAATATTGATATACTGTAAACTTTTGTCTGTAGGCAATTCGATAAAGACTTCCGGCTCCTGGGGCTGGTGCGAATATTTCAATGACCCTATGTGACAAACCGTTGGTTTGTGACACACCTTTATGCGTCCCTCGCTCGCTGCGCTCGATCGATAACTATAGCCTAACCTAAAACCAATCCCTCTTGCGTTCGTTATCCGATAAGGAGGCGACTAATTTCAAATTTGCGAACGTGTCGGATCGGTTGGGAGGTTGGACTAGATTCTTACGAGCGAGCGGAGCGAGCGAGCATCGATTACAATTTCCAAGCTACACATATACCTTATATTGCCTTGCATATATTTCCTGTTATTACCTCAATTTGTCAGCGATTTCGGACCTTACGTTGCACCGTACTATGTGGAAATATTACTATTTATGTAAAACTATTGATAAACTGTATACTTTTGTCAGTAGGCAATTCGTTAAACACTTCCGGCTCCTCGGGCTGGTGCGAATATTTCATTGTCCCTAAGTGCCAAACCGTTGGTTTGTGACACACCTTTACGCGACCCTCGCTCGCTGCGCTCGCTTGAAAACTATAGCCTAACCTAAAACCAATATCTCTTACGTTCGCCATTCGATAAGGAGGGGACTAATTTCAAATTTGCGAACGTGTCGGATCGGTTGGGAGGTTGGACTAGATTCTTACGAGCGAGCGGAGCGAGCGAGCAACGATTACAATTTCCAAGCTATACATATACCTTATATTGCCTTGCATATATTTCCTGTTATTACCTCAATTTGTCAGCGATTTCGGACCTTACGTTGCACCGTACTATGTGGAAATATTACTATTTATGTAAAACTATTGATAAACTGTAAACTTTTGTCAGTAGGCAACGCGATAAAGACTTCCGACTCCTCGGGCTGGTGCGAATATTTCAATGACCCTATGTGACAAACCGTTGGTTTGTGACACACCCTTACGCGTCCCTCGCTCCCTGTGCTCGCCCGATAACTATAGCCTAACCTAACACCAATCCCTGTTGCGTTCGTTATCCGATAAGGAGGCGACTAATTTCAAATTTGCGAACGTGTCGGATCGGTTGTGAGGTTGGACTAGATTCTTACGAGCGAGCGGAGCGAGCGAGCAACGATTACAATTTCCAAGCTATACATATACCTTATGGTGCCATGCATATATTTCCTGTTATTACCTTAATTTGTCAGCGATTTCGGACCTCACGTTGCAACTGTACTATGTGGAAATATTACTATTTATGTAAAACTATTGATAAACTGTAAACTTTTGTCAGTAGGCAACTCGATAAAGACTTCCTACTCCTCGGGCAGGTGCGAATATTTCAATGTCCCTATGTGACAAACCGATGATTTGTGACACACCTTTATGCGTCCCTCGCTCGCTGCGCTCGCTCGATAACTATAGCCTAACCTAAAACCAATCCCTCTTGTGTTCGTTATCCGATAAGGAGGCGACTAATTTCAAATTTGCGAACGTGTCGGATCGGTTGTGAGGTTGGACTAGATTCTTACGAGCGAGCGGAGCGAGCGAGCAACGATTACAATTTCCAAGCTATACATATACCTTATGGTGCCATGCATATATTTCCTGTTGTTACCTTAATTTGTCAGCGATTTCGGACCTCACGTTGCAACTGTACTATGTGGAAATATTACTATTTATGTAAAACTATTGATAAACTGTAAACTTTTGTCAGTAGGCAACGCGATAAAGACTTCCTACTCCTCGGGCAGGTGCGAATATTTCAATGTCCCTAAGTGCCAAACCGATGATTTGTGACACACCTTTATGCGTCCCTCGCTCGCTGCGCTCGATCGATAACTATAGCCTAACCTAAAAGCAATCCCTCTTGTGTTCGTTATCCGATAAGGAGGCGACTAATTTCAAATTTGCGAACGTGTCGGATCGGTTGTGAGGTTGCACTAGATTCTTACGAGCGAGCGGAGCGAGCGAGCAACGATTACAATTTCCAAGCTATACATATACCTTATATTGCCTTGCATATATTTCCTGTTATTACCTCAATTGTTCAGCGATTTCGGACCTCACGTTGCACTGTACTGTGTGAAAATATTACTATTTATGTACAAATATTGATATACTGTAAACTTTTGTCAGTAGGCAACGCGATAAAGACTTCCGACTCCTCGGGCTGGTGGGAATATTTCAATGTCCCTAAGTGCCAAACCGTTGGTTTGTGACACACCTTGACGCGACCCTCGCTCGCTGCGCTCGCTTGAAAACTATAGCCTAACCTAAAACCAATATCTCTTACGTTCGCCATTCGATAAGGAGGGGACTAATTTCAAATTTGCGAACGTGTCGGATCGGTTGGGAGGTTGGACTAGATTCTTACGAGCGAGCGGAGCGAGCGAGCAACGACTACAATTTCCAAGCTATACATATACCTTATATTGCCTTGCATATATTTCCTGTTATTACCTCAATTGGTCAGCGGTTTCGGACCTCACGTTGCACTGTACTGTGTGAAAATATTACTATTTATGTACAAATATTGATATACTGTAAACTTTTGTCTGTAGGCAATTCGATAAAGAATTCCGGCTCCTGGGGCTGGTGCGAATATTTCAATGACCCTATGTGACAAACCGTTGGTTTGTGACACGCCCTTACGCGTCCCTCGCTCCCTGTGCTCGCCCGATAACTATAGCCTAACCTAAAACCAATCCCTCTTGCGTTCGTTATCCGAAAAGGAGGCGACTAATTTCAAATTTGCGAACGTGTCGGATCGGTTGTGAGGTTGGACTAGATTCTTACGAGCGAGCGGAGCGAGCGAGCAACGATTACAATTTCCAAGCTATACATATACCTTATGGTGCTGTTCATATATTTCCTGTTATTACCTTAATTTGTCAGCGATTTCGGACCTCACGTTGCAACTGTACTATGTGGAAATATTACTATTAATGTAAAACTATTGATAAACTGTAAACTTTTGTCAGTAGGCAACTCGATAAAGACTTCCTACTCCTCGGGCAGGTGCGAATATTTCAATGTCCCTATGTGCCAAACCGATGATTTGTGACACACCTTTATGCGTCCCTCGCTCGCTGCGCTCGCTCGATAACTATAGCCTAACCTAAAACCAATCCCTCTTGCGTTCGTTATCCGATCAGGAGGCGACTAATTTCAAATTTGCGAACGTGTCGGATCGGTTGTGAGGTTGCACTAGATTCTTACGAGCGAGCGGAGCGAGCGAGCAACGATTACAATTTCCAAGCTATACATATACCTTATATTGCCTTGCATATATTTCCTGTTATTACCTCAATTGGTCAGCGATTTCGGACCTCACGTTGCACTGTACTGTGTGAAAATATTACTATTTATGTACAAATATTGATATACTGTAAACTTTTGTCAGTAGGCAACGCGATAAAGACTTCCGACTCCTCGGGCTGGTGCGAATATTTCAATGTCCCTAAGTGCCAAACCGTTGGTTTGTGACACACCTTTACGCGACCCTCGCTCGCTGCGCTCGCTTGAAAACTATAGCCTAACCTAAAACCAATATCTCTTACGTTCGCCATTCGATAAGGAGGGGACTAATTTCAAATTTGCGAACGTGTCGGATCGGTTGGGAGGTTGGACTAGATTCTTACGAGCGAGCGGAGCGAGCGAGCAACGATTACAATTTCCAAGCTATACATATACCTTATATTGCCTTGCATATATTTCCTGTTATTACCTCAATTTGTCAGCGATTTCGGACCTTACGTTGCAACTGTACTGTGTGAAAATATTACTATTAATGTAAAACTATTGATAAACTGTAAACTTTTGTCAGTAGGCAATTCGATACAGACTTCCGGCTCCTGGGGCTGGTGCGAATATTTCAATGACCCTATGTGACAAACCGTTGGTTTGTGACACACCCTTACGCGTCCCTCGCTCCCTGTGCTCGCCCGATAACTATAGCCTAACCTAAAACCAATCCCTCTTGCGTTCGTTATCCGATAAGGAGGCGACTAATTTCAAATTTGCGAACGTGTCGGATCGGTTGTGAGGTTGGACTAGATTCTTACGAGCGAGCGGAGCGAGCGAGCAACGATTACAATTTCCAAGCTATACATATACCTTATATTGCCTTGCATATATTTCCTGTTATTACCTCAATTGGTCAGCGATTTCGGACCTCACGTTGCACCGTACTATGTGGAAATATTACTATTTATGTAAAACTATTGATAAACTGTAAACCTTTGTCAGTAGGCAACGCGATAAAGACTTCCGACTCCTCGGGCTGGTGCGAATACTTCAATGTCCCTAAGTGCCAAACCGTTGGTTTGTGACACACCTTTACGCGACCCTCGCTCGCTGCGCTCGCATGAAAACTATAGCCTAACCTAAAACCAATATCTCTTACGTTCGCCATTCGATAAGGAGGGGACTAATTTCAAATTTGCGAACGTGTCGGATCGGTTGGGAGGTTGGACTAGATTCTTACGAGCGAGCGGAGCGAGCGAGCAACGATTACAATTTCCAAGCTATACATATACCTTATATTGCCTTGCATATATTTCCTGTTATTACCTCAATTTGTCAGCGATTTCGGACCTCACGTTGCAACTGTACTATGTGGAAATATTACTATTAATGTAAAACTATTGATAAACTGTAAACTTTTGTCAGTAGGCAACTCGATAAAGACTTCCTACTCCTCGGGCAGGTGCGAATATTTCAATGTCCCTATGTGCCAAACCGATGATTTGTGACACACCCTTACGCGTCCCTCGCTCCCTGTGCTCGCCCGATAACTATAGCCTAACCTAACACCAATCCCTGTTGCGTTCGTTATCCGATAAGGAGGCGACTAATTTCAAATTTGCGAACGTGACGGATCGGTTGTGAGGTTGGACTAGATTCTTACGAGCGAGCGGAGCGAGCGAGCAACGATTACAATTTCCAAGCTATACATATACCTTATGGTGCCGTGCATATATTTCCTGTTATTACCTTAATTTGTCAGCAATTTCGGACCTCACGTTGCAACTGTACTATGTGGAAATATTACTATTAATGTAAAACTATTGATAAACTGTAAACTTTTGTCAGTAGGCAACTCGATAAAGACTTCCTACTCCTCGGGCAGGTGCGAATATTTCAATGTCCCTATGTGCCAAACCGATGATTTGTGACACACCCTTACGCGTCCCTCGCTCCCTGTGCTCGCCCGATAACTATAGCCTAACCTAACACCAATCCCTGTTGCGTTCGTTATCCGATAAGGAGGCGACTAATTTCAAATTTGCGAACGTGACGGATCGGTTGTGAGGTTGGACTAGATTCTTACGAGCGAGCGGAGCGAGCGAGCAACGATTACAATTTCCAAGCTATACATATACCTTATGGTGCCGTGCATATATTTCCTGTTATTACCTTAATTTGTCAGCAATTTCGGACCTCACGTTGCAACTGTACTATGTGGAAATATTACTATTAATGTAAGACTATTGATAAACTGTAAACTTTTGTCAGTAGGCAACTCGATAAAGACTTCCTACTCCTCGGGCAGGTGCGAATATTTCAATGTCCCTATGTGCCAAACCGATGATTTGTGACACACCTTTATGCGTCCCTCGCTCGCTGCGCTCGATCGATAACTATAGCCTAACCTAAAACCAATCCCTCTTGTGTTCGCTATCCGATAAGGAGGCGACTAATTTCAAATTTGCGAACGTGTCGGATCGGTTGTGAGGTTGCACTAGAGTCTTACGAGCGAGCGGAGCGAGCGAGCAACGATTACAATTTCCAAGCTATACATATACCTTATATTGCCTTGCATATATTTCCTGTTATTGCATCAATTTGTCAGCGATTTCATACCTCACGTTGCACCGTACTGTGTGAAAATATTACTATTAATGTAAAACTATTGATAAACTGTAAACTTTTGTCAGTAGGCAACTCGATAAGGACTTCCTACTCCTCGGGCAGGTGCGAATATTTCAATGTCCCTATGTGCCAAACCGATGATTTGTGACACACGTTTATGCGTCCCTCGCTCGCTGCGCTCGATCGATAACTATAGCCTAACCTAAAAGCAATCCCTCTTGTGTTCGTTTTCCGATAAGGAGGCGACTAATTTCAAATTTGCGAACGTGTCGGATCGGTTGTGAGGTTGCACTAGATTCTTACGAGCGAGCGGAGCGAGCGAGCAACGATTACAATTTCCAAGCTATACATATACCTTATATTGCCTTGCATATATTTCCTGTTATTACCTCAATTGGTCAGCGATTTCGGACCTCACGTTGCACTGTACTGTGTGAAAATATTACTATTTATGTACAAATATTGATATACTGTAAACTTTTGTCAGTAGGCAACGCGATAAAGACTTCCGACTCCTCGGGCTGGTGCGAATATTTCAATGTCCCTAAGTGCCAAACCGTTGGTTTGTGACACACCTTTACGCGACCCTCGCTCGCTGCGCTCGCTTGAAAACTATAGCCTAACCTAAAACCAATATCTCTTACGTTCGCCATTCGATAAGGAGGGGACTAATTTCAAATTTGCGAACGTGTCGGATCGGTTGGGAGGTTGGACTAGATTCTTACGAGCGAGCGGAGCGAGCGAGCAACGATTACAATTTCCAAGCTATACATATACCTTATATTGCCTTGCATATATTTCCTGTTATTACCTCAATTTGTCAGCGATTTCGGACCTTACGTTGCACCGTACTATGTGGAAATATTACTATTTATGTAAAACTATTGATAAACTGTAAACTTTTGTCAGTAGGCAACGCGATAAAGACTTCCGACTCCTCGGGCTGGTGCGAATATTTCAATGACCCTATGTGACAAACCGTTGGTTTGTGACACACCCTTACGCGTCCCTCGCTCGCTGCGCTCGATCGATAACTATAGCCTAACCTAACACCAATCCCTGTTGCGTTCGTTATCCGATAAGGAGGCGACTAATTTCAAATTTGCGAACGTGACGGATCGGTTGTGAGGTTGGACTAGATTCTTACGAGCGAGCGGAGCGAGCGAGCAACGATTACAATTTCCAAGCTATACATATACCTTATGGTGCCGTGCATATATTTCGTGTTATTACCTTAATTTGTCAGCAATTTCGGACCTCACGTTGCAACTGTACTATGTGGAAATATTACTATTAATGTGAAACTATTGATAAACTGTAAACTTTTGTCAGTAGGCAACTCGATAAAGACTTCCTACTCCTCGGGCAGGTGCGAATATTTCAATGTCCCTATGTGCCAAACCGATGATTTGTGACACACCTTTATGCGTCCCTCGCTCGCTGCGCTCGATCGATAACTATAGCCTAACCTAAAACCAATCCCTCTTGTGTTCGCTATCCGATAAGGAGGCGACTAATTTCAAATTTGCGAACGTGTCGGATCGGTTGTGAGGTTGCACTAGAGTCTTACGAGCGAGCGGAGCGAGCGAGCAACGATTACAATTTCCAAGCTATACATATACCTTATATTGCCTTGCATATATTTCCTGTTATTACCTCAATTGGTCAGCGATTTCGGACCTCACGTTGCACTGTACTGTGTGAAAATATTACTATTTATGTACAAATATTGATATACTGTAAACTTTTGTCAGTAGGCAACGCGATAAAGACTTCCGACTCCTCGGGCTGGTGCGAATATTTCAATGTCCCTAAGTGCCAAACCGTTGGTTTGTGACACACCTTTACGCGACCCTCGCTCGCTGCGCTCGCTTGAAAACTATAGCCTAACCTAAAACCAATATCTCTTACGTTCGCCATTCGATAAGGAGGGGACTAATTTCAAATTTGCGAACGTGTCGGATCGGTTGGGAGGTTGGACTAGATTCTTACGAGCGAGCGGAGCGAGCGAGCAACGATTACAATTTCCAAGCTATACATATACCTTATATTGCCTTGCATATATTTCCTGTTATTACCTCAATTTGTCAGCGATTTCGGACCTTACGTTGCACCGTACTGTGTGAAAATATTACTATTTATGTAAAACTATTGATAAACTGTAAACTTTTGTCAGTAGGCAATTCGATACAGACTTCCGGCTCCTGGGGCTGGTGCGAATATTTCAATGACCCTATGTGACAAACCGTTGGTTTGTGACACGCCCTTACGCGTCCCTCGCTCCCTGTGCTCGCCCGATAACTATAGCCTAACCTAAAACCAATCCCTCTTGCGTTCGTTATCCGATAAGGAGGCGACTAATTTCAAATCTGCGAACGTGTCGGATCGGTTGTGAGGTTGGACTAGATTCTTACGAGCGAGCGGAGCGAGCGAGCAACGATTACAATTTCCAAGCTATACATATACCTTATATTGCCTTGCATATATTTCCTGTTATTACCTCAATTGGTCAGCGATTTCGGACCTCACGTTGCACCGTACTATGTGGAAATATTACTATTTATGTAAAACTATTGATAAACTGTAAACCTTTGTCAGTAGGCAACGCGATAAAGACTTCCGACTCCTCGGGCTGGTGCGAATATTTCAATGTCCCTAAGTGCCAAACCGTTGGTTTGTGACACACCTTTACGCGACCCTCGCTCGCTGCGCTCGCATGAAAACTATAGCCTAACCTAAAACCAATATCTCTTACGTTCGCCATTCGATAAGGAGGGGACTAATTTCAAATTTGCGAACGTGTCGGATCGGTTGGGAGGTTGGACTAGATTCTTACGAGCGAGCGGAGCGAGCGAGCAACGATTACAATTTCCAAGCTATACATATACCTTATATTGCCTTGCATATATTTCCTGTTATTACCTCAATTTGTCAGCGATTTCGGACCTCACGTTGCAACTGTACTATGTGGAAATATTACTATTAATGTAAAACTATTGATAAACTGTAAACTTTTGTCAGTAGGCAACTCGATAAAGACTTCCTACTCCTCGGGCAGGTGCGAATATTTCGATGTCCCTATGTGCCAAACCGATGATTTGTGACACACCCTTACGCGTCCCTCGCTCCCTGTGCTCGCCCGATAACTATAGCCTAACCTAACACCAATCCCTGTTGCGTTCGTTATCCGATAAGGAGGCGACTAATTTCAAATTTGCGAACGTGACGGATCGGTTGTGAGGTTGGACTAGATTCTTACGAGCGAGCGGAGCGAGCGAGCAACGATTACAATTTCCAAGCTATACATATACCTTATGGTGCCGTGCATATATTTCCTGTTATTACCTTAATTTGTCAGCAATTTCGGACCTCACGTTGCAACTGTACTATGTGGAAATATTACTATTAATGTAAAACTATTGATAAACTGTAAACTTTTGTCAGTAGGCAACTCGATAAAGACTTCCTACTCCTCGGGCAGGTGCGAATATTTCAATGTCCCTATGTGCCAAACCGATGATTTGTGACACACCCTTACGCGTCCCTCGCTCCCTGTGCTCGCCCGATAACTATAGCCTAACCTAACACCAATCCCTGTTGCGTTCGTTATCCGATAAGGAGGCGACTAATTTCAAATTTGCGAACGTGACGGATCGGTTGTGAGGTTGGACTAGATTCTTACGAGCGAGCGGAGCGAGCGAGCAACGATTACAATTTCCAAGCTATACATATACCTTATGGTGCCGTGCATATATTTCCTGTTATTACCTTAATTTGTCAGCAATTTCGGACCTCACGTTGCAACTGTACTATGTGGAAATATTACTATTAATGTAAAACTATTGATAAACTGTAAACTTTTGTCAGTAGGCAACTCGATAAAGACTTCCTACTCCTCGGGCAGGTGCGAATATTTCAATGTCCCTAAGTGCCAAACCGTTGGTTTGTGACACACCTTTACGCGACCCTCGCTCGCTGCGCTCGCTTGAAAACTATAGCCTAACCTAAAACCAATATCTCTTACGTTCGCCATTCGATAAGGAGGGGACTAATTTCAAATTTGCGAACGTGTCGGATCGGTTGGGAGGTTGGACTAGATTCTTACGAGCGAGCGGAGCGAGCGAGCAACGATTACAATTTCCAAGCTATACATATACCTTATATTGCCTTGCATATATTTCCTGTTATTACCTCAATTTGTCAGCGATTTCGGACATTACGTTGCACCGTACTATGTGGAAATATTACTCTTTATGTAAAACTATTGATAAACTGTAAACTTTTGTCAGTAGGCAACGCGATAAAGACTTCCGACTCCTCGGGCTGGTGCGAATATTTCAATGACCCTATGTGACAAACCGTTGGTTTGTGACACACCCTTACGCGTCCCTCGCTCGCTGCGCTCGATCGATAACTATAGCCTAACCTAAAACCAATCCCTCTTGTGTTCGCTATCCGATAAGGAGGCGACTAATTTCAAATTTGCGAACGTGTCGGATCGGTTGTGAGGTTGCACTAGAGTCTTACGAGCGAGCGGAGCGAGCGAGCAACGATTACAATTTCCAAGCTATACATATACCTTATATTGCCTTGCATATATTTCCTGTTATTGCCTCAATTTGTCAGCGATTTCATACCTCACGTTGCACCGTACTGTGTGAAAATATTACTATTAATGTAAAACTATTGATAAACTGTAAACTTTTGTCAGTAGGCAACTCGATAAGGACTTCCTACTCCTCGGGCAGGTGCGAATATTTCAATGTCCCTATGTGCCAAACCGATGATTTGTGACACACGTTTATGCGTCCCTCGCTCGCTGCGCTCGATCGATAACTATAGCCTAACCTAAAAGCAATCCCTCTTGTGTTCGTTTTCCGATAAGGAGGCGACTAATTTCAAATTTGCGAACGTGTCGGATCGGTTGTGAGGTTGCACTAGATTCTTACGAGCGAGCGGAGCGAGCGAGCAACGATTACAATTTCCAAGCTATACATATACCTTATATTGCCTTGCATATATTTCCTGTTATTACCTCAATTGGTCAGCGATTTCGGACCTCACGTTGCACTGTACTGTGTGAAAATATTACTATTTATGTACAAATATTGATATACTGTAAACTTTTGTCAGTAGGCAACGCGATAAAGACTTCCGACTCCTCGGGCTGGTGCGAATATTTCAATGTCCCTAAGTGCCAAACCGTTGGTTTGTGACACACCTTTACGCGACCCTCGCTCGCTGCGCTCGCTTGAAAACTATAGCCTAACCTAAAACCAATATCTCTTACGTTCGCCATTCGATAAGGAGGGGACTAATTTCAAATTTGCGAACGTGTCGGATCGGTTGGGAGGTTGGACTAGATTCTTACGAGCGAGCGGAGCGAGCGAGCAACGATTACAATTTCCAAGCTATACATATACCTTATATTGCCTTGCATATATTTCCTGTTATTACCTCAATTTGTCAGCGATTTCGGACCTTACGTTGCACCGTACTATGTGGAAATATTACTATTAATGTAAAACTATTGATAAACTGTAAACTTTTGTCAGTAGGCAACGCGATAAAGACTTCCTACTCCTCGGGCAGGTGCGAATATTTCAATGTCCCTAAGTGCCAAACCGATGATTTGTGACACACCTTTATGCGTCCCTCGCTCGCTGCGCTCGATCGATAACTATAGCCTAACCTAAAAGCAATCCCTCTTGTGTTCGTTATCCGATAAGGAGGCGACTAATTTCAAATTTGCGAACGTGTCGGATCGGTTGTGAGGTTGCACTAGATTCTTACGAGCGAGCGGAGCGAGCGAGCAACGATTACAATTTCCAAGCTATACATATACCTTATATTGCCTTGCATATATTTCCTGTTATTACCTCAATTGTTCAGCGATTTCGGACCTCACGTTGCACTGTACTGTGTGAAAATATTACTATTTATGTACAAATATTGATATACTGTAAACTTTTGTCAGTAGGCAACGCGATAAAGACTTCCGACTCCTCGGGCTGGTGCGAATATTTCAATGTCCCTAAGTGCCAAACCGTTGGTTTGTGACACACCTTTACGCGACCCTCGCTCGCTGCGCTCGCTTGAAAACTATAGCCTAACCTAAAAACAATATCTCTTACGTTCGCCATTCGATAAGGAGGGGACTAATTTCAAATTTGCGAACGTGTCGGATCGGTTGGGAGGTTGGACTAGATTCTTACGAGCGAGCGGAGCGAGCGAGCAACGACTACAATTTCCAAGCTATACATATACCTTATATTGCCTTGCATATATTTCCTGTTATTACCTCAATTGGTCAGCGGTTTCGGACCTCACGTTGCACTGTACTGTGTGAAAATATTACTATTTATGTACAAATATTGATATACTGTAAACTTTTGTCTGTAGGCAATTCGATAAAGAATTCCGGCTCCTGGGGCTGGTGCGAATATTTCAATGACCCTATGTGACAAACCGTTGGTTTGTGACACGCCCTTACGCGTCCCTCGCTCCCTGTGCTCGCCCGATAACTATAGCCTAACCTAACACCAATCCCTGTTGCGTTCGTTATCCGATAAGGAGGCGACTAATTTCAAATTTGCGAACGTGACGGATCGGTTGTGAGGTTGGACTAGATTCTTACGAGCGAGCGGAGCGAGCGAGCAACGATTACAATTTCCAAGCTATACATATACCTTATGGTGCCGTGCATATATTTCCTGTTATTACCTTAATTTGTCAGCAATTTCGGACCTCACGTTGCAACTGTACTATGTGGAAATATTACTATTAATGTAAAACTATTGATAAACTGTAAACTTTTGTCAGTAGGCAACTCGATAAAGACTTCCTACTCCTCGGGCAGGTGCGAATATTTCAATGTCCCTATGTGCCAAACCGATGATTTGTGACACACCCTTACGCGTCCCTCGCTCCCTGTGCTCGCCCGATAACTATAGCCTAACCTAACACCAATCCCTGTTGCGTTCGTTATCCGATAAGGAGGCGACTAATTTCAAATTTGCGAACGTGACGGATCGGTTGTGAGGTTGGACTAGATTCTTACGAGCGAGCGGAGCGAGCGAGCAACGATTACAATTTCCAAGCTATACATATACCTTATGGTGCCGTGCATATATTTCCTGTTATTACCTTAATTTGTCAGCAATTTCGGACCTCACGTTGCAACTGTACTATGTGGAAATATTACTATTAATGTAAAACTATTGATAAACTGTAAACTTTTGTCAGTAGGCAACTCGATAAAGACTTCCTACTCCTCGGGCAGGTGCGAATATTTCAATGTCCCTATGTGCCAAACCGATGATTTGTGACACACCTTTATGCGTCCCTCGCTCGCTGCGCTCGATCGATAACTATAGCCTAACCTAAAACCAATCCCTCTTGTGTTCGCTATCCGATAAGGAGGCGACTAATTTCAAATTTGCGAACGTGTCGGATCGGTTGTGAGGTTGCACTAGAGTCTTACGAGCGAGCGGAGCGAGCGAGCAACGATTACAATTTCCAAGCTATACATATACCTTATATTGCCTTGCATATATTTCCTGTTATTGCCTCAATTTGTCAGCGATTTCATACCTCACGTTGCACCGTACTGTGTGAAAATATTACTATTAATGTAAAACTATTGATAAACTGTAAACTTTTGTCAGTAGGCAACTCGATAAGGACTTCCTACTCCTCGGGCAGGTGCGAATATTTCAATGTCCCTATGTGCCAAACCGATGATTTGTGACACACGTTTATGCGTCCCTCGCTCGCTGCGCTCGATCGATAACTATAGCCTAACCTAAAAGCAATCCCTCTTGTGTTCGTTTTCCGATAAGGAGGCGACTAATTTCAAATTTGCGAACGTGTCGGATCGGTTGTGAGGTTGCACTAGATTCTTACGAGCGAGCGGAGCGAGCGAGCAACGATTACAATTTCCAAGCTATACATATACCTTATATTGCCTTGCATATATTTCCTGTTATTACCTCAATTGGTCAGCGATTTCGGACCTCACGTTGCACTGTACTGTGTGAAAATATTACTATTTATGTACAAATATTGATATACTGTAAACTTTTGTCAGTAGGCAACGCGATAAAGACTTCCGACTCCTCGGGCTGGTGCGAATATTTCAATGTCCCTAAGTGCCAAACCGTTGGTTTGTGACACACCTTTACGCGACCCTCGCTCGCTGCGCTCGCTTGAAAACTATAGCCTAACCTAAAACCAATATCTCTTACGTTCGCCATTCGATAAGGAGGGGACTAATTTCAAATTTGCGAACGTGTCGGATCGGTTGGGAGGTTGGACTAGATTCTTACGAGCGAGCGGAGCGAGCGAGCAACGATTACAATTTCCAAGCTATACATATACCTTATATTGCCTTGCATATATTTCCTGTTATTACCTCAATTTGTCAGCGATTTCGGACCTTACGTTGCACCGTACTATGTGGAAATATTACTCTTTATGTAAAACTATTGATAAACTGTAAACTTTTGTCAGTAGGCAACGCGATAAAGACTTCCGACTCCTCGGGCTGGTGCGAATATTTCAATGACCCTATGTGACAAACCGTTGATTTGTGACACACCCTTACGCGTCCCTCGCTCGCTGCGCTCGATCGATAACTATAGCCTAACCTAAAACCAATCCCTCTTGTGTTCGCTATCCGATAAGGAGGCGACTAATTTCAAATTTGCGAACGTGTCGGATCGGTTGTGAGGTTGCACTAGAGTCTTACGAGCGAGCGGAGCGAGCGAGCAACGATTACAATTTCCAAGCTATACATATACCTTATATTGCCTTGCATATATTTCCTGTTATTGCCTCAATTTGTCAGCGATTTCATACCTCACGTTGCACCGTACTGTGTGAAAATATTACTATTAATGTAAAACTATTGATAAACTGTAAACTTTTGTCAGTAGGCAACTCGATAAGGACTTCCTACTCCTCGGGCAGGTGCGAATATTTCAATGTCCCTATGTGCCAAACCGATGATTTGTGACACACGTTTATGCGTCCCTCGCTCGCTGCGCTCGATCGATAACTATAGCCTAACCTAAAAGCAATCCCTCTTGTGTTCGTTTTCCGATAAGGAGGCGACTAATTTCAAATTTGCGAACGTGTCGGATCGGTTGTGAGGTTGCACTAGATTCTTACGAGCGAGCGGAGCGAGCGAGCAACGATTACAATTTCCAAGCTATACATATACCTTATATTGCCTTGCATATATTTCCTGTTATTACCTCAATTGGTCAGCGATTTCGGACCTCACGTTGCACTGTACTGTGTGAAAATATTACTATTTATGTACAAATATTGATATACTGTAAACTTTTGTCAGTAGGCAACGCGATAAAGACTTCCGACTCCTCGGGCTGGTGCGAATATTTCAATGTCCCTAAGTGCCAAACCGTTGGTTTGTGACACACCTTTACGCGACCCTCGCTCGCTGCGCTCGCTTGAAAACTATAGCCTAACCTAAAACCAATATCTCTTACGTTCGCCATTCGATAAGGAGGGGACTAATTTCAAATTTGCGAACGTGTCGGATCGGTTGGGAGGTTGGACTAGATTCTTACGAGCGAGCGGAGCGAGCGAGCAACGATTACAATTTCCAAGCTATACATATACCTTATATTGCCTTGCATATATTTCCTGTTATTACCTCAATTTGTCAGCGATTTCGGACCTTACGTTGCACCGTACTATGTGGAAATATTACTATTAATGTAAAACTATTGATAAACTGTAAACTTTTGTCAGTAGGCAACTCGATAAAGACTTCCTACTCCTCGGGCAGGTGCGAATATTTCAATGTCCCTAAGTGCCAAACCGATGATTTGTGACACACCTTTATGCGTCCCTCGCTCGCTGCGCTCGATCGATAACTATAGCCTAACCTAAAACCAATCCCTCTTGTGTTCGTTATCCGATAAGGAGGCGACTAATTTCAAATTTGCGAACGTGTCGGATCGGTTGTGAGGTTGCACTAGATTCTTACGAGCGAGCGGAGCGAGCGAGCAACGATTACAATTTCCAAGCTATACATATACCTTATATTGCCTTGCATATATTTCCTGTTATTACCTCAATTTGTCAGCGATTTCGGACCTCACGTTGCACTGTACTGTGTGAAAATATTACTATTTATGTACAAATATTGATATACTGTAAACTTTTGTCAGTAGGCAACGCGATAAAGACTTCCGACTCCTCGGGCTGGTGCGAATATTTCAATGTCCCTAAGTGCCAAACCGTTGGTTTGTGACACACCTTTACGCGACCCTCGCTCGCTGCGCTCGCTTGAAAACTATAGCCTAACCTAAAACCAATATCTCTTACGTTCGCCATTCGATAAGGAGGGGACTAATTTCAAATTTGCGAACGTGTCGGATCGGTTGGGAGGTTGGACTAGATTCTTACGAGCGAGCGGAGCGAGCGAGCAACGACTACAATTTCCAAGCTATACATATACCTTATATTGCCTTGCATATATTTCCTGTTATTACCTCAATTGGTCAGCGGTTTCGGACCTCACGTTGCACTGTACTGTGTGAAAATATTACTATTTATGTACAAATATTGATATACTGTAAACTTTTGTCTGTAGGCAATTCGATAAAGAATTCCGGCTCCTGGGGCTGGTGCGAATATTTCAATGACCCTATGTGACAAACCGTTGGTTTGTGACACGCCCTTACGCGTCCCTCGCTCCCTGTGCTCGCCCGATAACTATAGCCTAACCTAAAACCAATCCCTCTTGCGTTCGTTATCCGATAAGGAGGCGACTAATTTCAAATTTGCGAACGTGTCGGATCGGTTGTGAGGTTGGACTAGATTCTTACGAGCGAGCGGAGCGAGCGAGCAACGATTACAATTTCCAAGCTATACATATACCTTATATTGCCTTGCATATATTTCCTGTTATTACCTCAATTTGTCAGCGATTTCGGACCTTACGTTGCACCGTACTGTGTGAAAATATTACTATTTATGTAAAACTATTGATAAACTGTAAACTTTTGTCAGTAGGCAATTCGATACAGACTTCCGGCTCCTGGGGCTGGTGCGAATATTTCAATGACCCTATGTGACAAACCGTTGGTTTGTGACACACCCTTACGCGTCCCTCGCTCCCTGTGCTCGCCCGATAACTATAGCCTAACCTAAAACCAATCCCTCTTGCGTTCGTTATCCGATAAGGAGGCGACTAATTTCAAATTTGCGAACGTGTCGGATCGGTTGTGAGGTTGGACTAGATTCTTACGAGCGAGCGGAGCGAGCGAGCAACGATTACAATTTCCAAGCTATACATATACCTTATATTGCCTTGCATATATTTCCTGTTATTACCTCAATTGGTCAGCGATTTCGGACCTCACGTTGCACCGTACTATGTGGAAATATTACTATTTATGTAAAACTATTGATAAACTGTAAACCTTTGTCAGTAGGCAACGCGATAAAGACTTCCGACTCCTCGGGCTGGTGCGAATATTTCAATGTCCCTAAGTGCCAAACCGTTGGTTTGTGACACACCTTTACGCGACCCTCGCTCGCTGCGCTCGCTTGAAAACTATAGCCTAACCTAAAACCAATATCTCTTACGTTCGCCATTCGATAAGGAGGGGACTAATTTCAAATTTGCGAACGTGTCGGATCGGTTGGGAGGTTGGACTAGATTCTTACGAGCGAGCGGAGCGAGCGAGCAACGATTACAATTTCCAAGCTATACATATACCTTATATTGCCTTGCATATATTTCCTGTTATTACCTCAATTTGTCAGCGATTTCGGACCTTACGTTGCACCGTACTATGTGGAAATATTACTATTAATGTAAAACTATTGATAAACTGTAAACTTTTGTCAGTATGCAACGCGATAAAGACTTCCGACTCCTCGGGCTGGTGCGAATATTTCAATGACCCTATGTGACAAACCGTTGGTTTGTGACACACCCTTACGCGTCCCTCGCTCCCTGTGCTCGCCCGATAACTATAGCCTAACCTAACACCAATCCCTGTTGCGTTCGTTATCCGATAAGGAGGCGACTAATTTCAAATTTGCGAACGTGACGGATCGGTTGTGAGGTTGGACTAGATTCTTACGAGCGAGCGGAGCGAGCGAGCAACGATTACAATTTCCAAGCTATACATATACCTTATGGTGCCGTGCATATATTTCCTGTTATTACCTTAATTTGTCAGCAATTTCGGACCTCACGTTGCAACTGTACTATGTGGAAATATTACTATTAATGTAAAACTATTGATAAACTGTAAACTTTTGTCAGTAGGCAACTCGATAAAGACTTCCTACTCCTCGGGCAGGTGCGAATATTTCAATGTCCCTATGTGCCAAACCGATGATTTGTGACACACCCTTACGCGTCCCTCGCTCTCTGTGCTCGCCCGATAACTATAGCCTAACCTAACACCAATCCCTGTTGCGTTCGTTATCCGATAAGGAGGCGACTAATTTCAAATTTGCGAACGTGACGGATCGGTTGTGAGGTTGGACTAGATTCTTACGAGCGAGCGGAGCGAGCGAGCAACGATTACAATTTCCAAGCTATACATATATCTTATATTGTCCTGCATATATTTCCTATTATTACCCAATTTTGTCAGCGATTTCTGACCTCACGTTGCACCGTACTGTGTGAAAGTATTACTATTAATGTAAAACTATTGATAAACTGTAAACTTTGGTCAGTAGGCAACTCGATAGAGACTTCCGACTCCTAGGGCTGGTGCGAATATTTCAATGTCCCTATGTGACAAACCGTTGGTTTGTGACATACCTTTATGCGTCCCTCGCTCGCTGCGCTCGATCGATAACTATAGCCTAACCTAAAACCAATCCCTCTTGTGTTCGTTATCCGATAAGGAGGCGACTAATTTCAAATTTGCGAACGTGTCGGATCGGTTGTGAGGTTGCACTAGATTCTTACGAGCGAGGGGAGCGAGCGATCAACGATTACAATTTCAAAGCTATACATATATCTTATATTGTCCTGCATATATTTCCTATTATTACCTCAATTTGTCAGCGATTTCGGACCTCACGTTGCACCGTACTATGTGGAAATATTACTATTTATGTAAAACTATTGATAAACTGTAAACTTTTGTCAGTAGGCAACGCGATAAATACTTCCGACTCCTCGGGCTGGTTCGAATATTTCAATGTCCCTAAGTGCCAAACCGTTGGTTTGTGACACACCCTTACGCGTCCCTCGCTCCCTGTGCTCGCCCGATAACTATAGCCTAACCTAAAACCAATCCCTCTTGCTTTCGTTATCCGATAAGGAGGGGACTAACTTCAAATTTTCGAACGTGTCGGATCGGTTGTGAGGTTGGACTAGATTTTCACGAGCGAGCGGTGCGAGCGAGCAACGATTAAAATTTCCAAGCTATACATATATCTTATATTGTCCTGCATATATTTCCTATTATTACCCAATTTTGTCAGCGATTTCAGACCTCACGTTGCACCGTACTGTGTGAAAATATTACTATTAATGTAAAACTATTGATAAACTGTAAACTTTGGTCAGTAGGCAACTCGATAGAGACTTCCGACTCCTAGGGCTGGTGCGAATATTTCAATGTCCCTATGTGACAAACCGTTGGTTTGTGACACACCCTTACGCGTCCCTCGCTCCCTGTGCTCGCCCGATAACTATAGCCTAACCTAAAACCAATCCCTCTTGCTTTCGTTATCCGATAAGGAGGGGACTAACTTCAAATTTGCGAACGTGTCGGGTCGGTTGTGAGGTTGGACTAGATTTTTACGATCGAGCGGAGCGAGCGAGCAACGATTAAAATTTCCAAGCTATACATATATCTTATATTGTCCTGCATATATTTCCTATTATTACCCAATTTTGTCAGCGATTTCAGACCTCACGTTGCACCGTACTGTGTGAAAATATTACTATTAATGTAAAACTATTGATAAACTGTAAACTTTTGTCAGTAGGCAACGCGATAAAGACTTCCGACTCCTCGGGCTGGTGCGAATATTTCAATGTCCCTAAGTGCCAAACCGTTGGTTTGTGACACACCTTTACGCGACCCTCGCTCGCTGCGCTCGCTTGAAAACTATAGCCTAACCTAAAACCAATATCTCTTACGTTCGCCATTCGATAAGGAGGGGACTAATTTCAAATTTGCGAACGTGTCGGATCGGTTGGGAGGTTGGACTAGATTCTTACGAGCGAGCGGAGCGAGCGAGCAACGATTACAATTTCCAAGCTATACATATACCTTATATTGCCTTGCATATATTTCCTGTTATTACCTCAATTGGTCAGCGATTTCGGACCTCACGTTGCACCGTACTATGTGGAAATATTACTATTTATGTAAAACTATTGATAAACTGTAAACCTTTGTCAGTAGGCAACGCGATAAAGACTTCCGACTCCTCGGGCTGGTGCGAATATTTCAATGTCCCTAAGTGCCAAACCGTTGGTTTGTGACACACCTTTACGCGACCCTCGCTCGCTGCGCTCGCTTGAAAACTATAGCCTAACCTAAAACCAATATCTCTTACGTTCGCCATTCGATAAGGAGGGGACTAATTTCAAATTTGCGAACGTGTCGGATCGGTTGGGAGGTTGGACTAGATTCTTACGAGCGAGCGGAGCGAGCGAGCAACGATTACAATTTCCAAGCTATACATATACCTTATATTGCCTTGCATATATTTCCTGTTATTACCTCAATTTGTCAGCGATTTCGGACCTTACGTTGCACCGTACTATGTGGAAATATTACTATTAATGTAAAACTATTGATAAACTGTAAACTTTTGTCAGTAGGCAACGCGATAAAGACTTCCGACTCCTCGGGCTGGTGCGAATATTTCAATGTCCCTAAGTGCCAAACCGTTGGTTTGTGACACACCTTTACGCGACCCTCGCTCGCTGCGCTCGCTTGAAAACTATAGCCTAACCTAAAACCAATATCTCTTACGTTCGCCATTCGATAAGGAGGGGACTAATTTCAAATTTGCGAACGTGTCGGATCGGTTGGGAGGTTGGACTAGATTCTTACGAGCGAGCGGAGCGAGCGAGCAACGATTACAATTTCCAAGCTATACATATACCTTATATTGCCTTGCATATATTTCCTGTTATTACCTCAATTGGTCAGCGATTTCGGACCTCACGTTGCACCGTACTATGTGGAAATATTACTATTTATGTAAAACTATTGATAAACTGTAAACCTTTGTCAGTAGGCAACGCGATAAAGACTTCCGACTCCTCGGGCTGGTGCGAATATTTCAATGTCCCTAAGTGCCAAACCGTTGGTTTGTGACACACCTTTACGCGACCCTCGGTCGCTGCGCTCGCTTGAAAACTACAGCCTAACCTAAAACCAATATCTCTTACGTTCGCCATTCGATAAGGAGGGGACTAATTTCAAATTTGCGAACGTGTCGGATCGGTTGGGAGGTTGGACTAGATTCTTACGAGCGAGCGGAGCGAGCGAGCAACGATTACAATTTCCAAGCTATACATATACCTTATATTGCCTTGCATATATTTCCTGTTATTACCTCAATTGGTCAGCGATTTCGGACCTCACGTTGCACCGTACTATGTGGAAATATTACTATTTATGTAAAACTATTGATAAACTGTAAACCTTTGTCAGTAGGCAACGCGATAAAGACTTCCGACTCCTCGGGCTGGTGCGAATATTTCAATGTCCCTAAGTGCCAAACCGTTGGTTTGTGACACACCTTTACGCGTCCCTCGGTCGCTGCGCTCGCTTGAAAACTACAGCCTAACCTAAAACCAATACCTCTTACGTTCGCCATTCGATAAGGAGGGGACTAATTTCAAATTTGCGAACGTGTCGGATCGGTTGGGAGGTTGGACTAGATTCTTACGAGCGAGCGGAGCGAGCGAGCAACGATTACAATTTCCAAGCTATACATATACCTTATATTGCCTTGCATATATTTCCTGTTATTACCTCAATTGGTCAGCGATTTCGGACCTCACGTTGCACCGTACTATGTGGAAATATTACTATTTATGTAAAACTATTGATAAACTGTAAACCTTTGTCAGTAGGCAACGCGATAAAGACTTCCGACTCCTCGGGCTGGTGCGAATATTTCAATGTCCCTAAGTGCCAAACCGTTGGTTTGTGACACACCTTTACGCGACCCTCGGTCGCTGCGCTCGCTTGAAAACTATAGCCTAACCTAAAACCAATATCTCTTACGTTCGCCATTCGATAAGGAGGGGACTAATTTCAAATTTGCGAACGTGTCGGATCGGTTGGGAGGTTGGACTAGATTCTTACGAGCGAGCGGAGCGAGCGAGCAACGATTACAATTTCCAAGCTATACATATACCTTATATTGCCTTGCATATATTTCCTGTTATTACCTCAATTTGTCAGCGATTTCGGACCTTACGTTGCACCGTACTATGTGGAAATATTACTATTAATGTAAAACTATTGATAAACTGTAAACTTTTGTCAGTAGGCAACGCGATAAAGACTTCCGACTCCTCGGGCTGGTGCGAATATTTCAATGACCCTATGTGACAAACCGTTGGTTTGTGACACACCCTTACGCGTCCCTCGCTCCCTGTGCTCGCCCGATAACTATAGCCTAACCTAACACCAATCCCTGTTGCGTTCGTTATCCGATAAGGAGGCGACTAATTTCAAATTTGCGAACGTGACGGATCGGTTGTGAGGTTGGACTAGATTCTTACGAGCGAGCGGAGCGAGCGAGCAACGATTACAATTTCCAAGCTATACATATACCTTATGGTGCCGTGCATATATTTCCTGTTATTACCTTAATTTGTCAGCGATTTCGGACCTCACGTTGCAACTGTACTATGTGGAAATATTACTATTAATGTAAAACTATTGATAAACTGTAAACTTTTGTCAGTAGGCAACGCGATAAAGACTTCCTACTCCTCGGGCAGGTGCGAATATTTCAATGTCCCTACGTGCCAAACCGATGATTTGTGACACACCTTTATGCGTCCCTCGCTCGCTGCGCTCGATCGATAACTATAGCCTAACCTAAAAGCAATCCCTCTTGTGTTCGTTATCCGATAAGGAGGCGACTAATTTCAAATTTGCGAACGTGTCGGATCGGTTGTGAGGTTGCACTAGATTCTTACGAGCGAGCGGAGCGAGCGAGCAACGATTACAATTTCCAAGCTATACATATATCTTATATTGCCTTGCATATATTTCCTGTTATTACCTCAATTGTTCAGCGATTTCGGACCTCACGTTGCACTGTACTGTGTGAAAATATTACTATTTATGTACAAATATTGATATACTGTAAACTTTTGTCAGTAGGCAACGCGATAAAGACTTCCGACTCCTCGGGCTGGTGCGAATATTTCAATGTCCCTAAGTGCCAAACCGTTGGTTTGTGACACACCTTGACGCGACCCTCGCTCGCTGCGCTCGCTTGAAAACTATAGCCTAACCTAAAACCAATATCTCTTACGTTCGCCATTCGATAAGGAGGGGACTAATTTCAAATTTGCGAACGTGTCGGATCGGTTGGGAGGTTGGACTAGATTCTTACGAGCGAGCGGAGCGAGCGAGCAACGACTACAATTTCCAAGCTATACATATACCTTATATTGCCTTGCATATATTTCCTGTTATTACCTCAATTGGTCAGCGGTTTCGGACCTCACGTTGCACTGTACTGTGTGAAAATATTACTATTTATGTACAAATATTGATATACTGTAAACTTTTGTCTGTAGGCAATTCGATAAAGAATTCCGGCTCCTGGGGCTGGTGCGAATATTTCAATGACCCTATGTGACAAACCGTTGGTTTGTGACACGCCCTTACGCGTCCCTCGCTCCCTGTGCTCGCCCGATAACTATAGCCTAACCTAAAACCAATCCCTCTTGCGTTCGTTATCCGATAAGGAGGCGACTAATTTCAAATTTGCGAACGTGTCGGATCGGTTGTGAGGTTGGACTAGATTCTTACGAGCGAGCGGAGCGAGCGAGCAACGATTACAATTTCCAAGCTATACATATACCTTATATTGCCTTGCATATATTTCCTGTTATTACCTCAATTTGTCAGCGATTTCGGACCTTACGTTGCACTGTACTGTGTGAAAATATTACTATTTATGTAAAACTATTGATAAACTGTAAACTTTTGTCAGTAGGCAATTCGATACAGACTTCCGGCTCCTGGGGCTGGTGCGAATATTTCAATGACCCTATGTGACAAACCGTTGGTTTGTGACACACCCTTACGCGTCCCTCGCTCCCTGTGCTCGCCCGATAACTATAGCCTAACCTAAAACCAATCCCTCTTGCGTTCGTTATCCGATAAGGAGGCGACTAATTTCAAATTTGCGAACGTGTCGGATCGGTTGTGAGGTTGGACTAGATTCTTACGAGCGAGCGGAGCGAGCGAGCAACGATTACAATTTCCAAGCTATACATATACCTTATATTGCCTTGCATATATTTCCTGTTATTACCTCAATTGGTCAGCGATTTCGGACCTCACGTTGCACCGTACTATGTGGAAATATTACTATTTATGTAAAACTATTGATAAACTGTAAACCTTTGTCAGTAGGCAACGCGATAAAGACTTCCGACTCCTCGGGCTGGTGCGAATATTTCAATGTCCCTAAGTGCCAAACCGTTGGTTTGTGACACACCTTTACGCGACCCTCGCTCGCTGCGCTCGCATGAAAACTATAGCCTAACCTAAAACCAATATCTCTTACGTTCGCCATTCGATAAGGAGGGGACTAATTTCAAATTTGCGAACGTGTCGGATCGGTTGGGAGGTTGGACTAGATTCTTACGAGCGAGCGGAGCGAGCGAGCAACGATTACAATTTCCAAGCTATACATATACCTTATATTGCCTTGCATATATTTCCTGTTATTACCTCAATTTGTCAGCGATTTCGGACCTTACGTTGCACCGTACTATGTGGAAATATTACTATTAATGTAAAACTATTGATAAACTGTAAACTTTTGTCAGTATGCAACGCGATAAAGACTTCCGACTCCTCGGGCTGGTGCGAATATTTCAATGACCCTATGTGACAAACCGTTGGTTTGTGACACACCCTTACGCGTCCCTCGCTCCCTGTGCTCGCCCGATAACTATAGCCTAACCTAACACCAATCCCTGTTGCGTTCGTTATCCGATAAGGAGGCGACTAATTTCAAATTTGCGAACGTGACGGATCGGTTGTGAGGTTGGACTAGATTCTTACGAGCGAGCGGAGCGAGCGAGCAACGATTACAATTTCCAAGCTATACATATACCTTATGGTGCCGTGCATATATTTCCTGTTATTACCTTAATTTGTCAGCAATTTCGGACCTCACGTTGCAACTGTACTATGTGGAAATATTACTATTAATGTAAAACTATTGATAAACTGTAAACTTTTGTCAGTAGGCAACTCGATAAAGACTTCCTACTCCTCGGGCAGGTGCGAATATTTCAATGTCCCTATGTGCCAAACCGATGATTTGTGACACACCCTTACGCGTCCCTCGCACCCTGTGCTCGCCCGATAACTATAGCCTAACCTAACACCAATCCCTGTTGCGTTCGTTATCCGATAAGGAGGCGACTAATTTCAAATTTGCGAACGTGACGGATCGGTTGTGAGGTTGGACTAGATTCTTACGAGCGAGCGGAGCGAGCGAGCAACGATTACAATTTCCAAGCTATACATATACCTTATGGTACCGTGCATATATTTCCTGTTATTACCTTAATTTGTCAGCAATTTCGGACCTCACGTTGCAACTGTACTATGTGGAAATATTACTATTAATGTAAAACTATTGATAAACTGTAAACTTTTGTCAGTAGGCAACTCGATAAAGACTTCCTACTCCTCGGGCAGGTGCGAATA
Source organism: Bombus terrestris (assembly GCF_910591885.1). Classification (NCBI taxonomy): domain Eukaryota; kingdom Metazoa; phylum Arthropoda; class Insecta; order Hymenoptera; family Apidae; genus Bombus; species Bombus terrestris. Next base: position 1,908,094 of record NW_025963551.1, on the reverse strand, counting down.
TTTCAATGTCCCTATGTGCCAAACCGATGATTTGTGACACACCTTTATGCGTCCCTCGCTCGCTGCGCTCGATCGATAACTATAGCCTAACCTAAAACCAATCCCTCTTGTGTTCGCTATCCGATAAGGAGGCGACTAATTTCAAATTTGCGAACGTGTCGGATCGGTTGTGAGGTTGCACTAGAGTCTTACGAGCGAGCGGAGCGAGCGAGCAACGATTACAATATCCAAGCTATACATATACCTTATATTGCCTTGCATATATTTCCTGTTATTGCCTCAATTTGTCAGCGATTTCATACCTCACGTTGCACCGTACTGTGTGAAAATATTACTATTAATGTAAAACTATTGATAAACTGTAAACTTTTGTCAGTAGGCAACTCGATAAGGACTTCCTACTCCTCGGGCAGGTGCGAATATTTCAATGTCCCTATGTGCCAAACCGATGATTTGTGACACACGTTTATGCGTCCCTCGCTCGCTGCGCTCGATCGATAACTATAGCCTAACCTAAAAGCAATCCCTCTTGTGTTCGTTTTCCGATAAGGAGGCGACTAATTTCAAATTTGCGAACGTGTCGGATCGGTTGTGAGGTTGCACTAGATTCTTACGAGCGAGCGGAGCGAGCGAGCAACGATTACAATTTCCAAGCTATACATATACCTTATATTGCCTTGCATATATTTCCTGTTATTGCCTCAATTTGTCAGCGATTTCAGACCTCACGTTGCACCGTACTGTGTGAAAATATTACTATTAATGTGAAACTATTGATAAACTGTAAACTTTTGTCAGTAGGCAACGCGATAAATACTTCCGACTCCTCGGGCTGGTACGAATATTTCAATGTCCCTAAGTGCCAAACCGTTGGTTTGTGACACACCTTTACGCGACCCTCGCTCGCTGCGCTTGCTTGAAAACTATAGCCTAACCTAAAACCAATACCTCTTACGTTCGCCATTCGATAAGGAGGGGACTAATTTCAAATTTGCGAACGTGTCGGATCGGTTGTGAGGTTGGACTAGATTTTTACGAGCGAGCGGAGCGAGCGAGCAACGATTAAAATTTCCAAGCTATACATATATCTTATATTGTCCTGCATATATTTCCTATTATTACCCAATTTTGTCAGCGATTTCTGACCTCACGTTGCACCGTACTGTGTGAAAGTATTACTATTAATGTAAAACTATTGATAAACTGTAAACTTTGGTCAGTAGGCAACTCGATAGAGACTTCCGACTCCTAGGGCTGGTGCGAATATTTCAATGTCCCTATGTGACAAACCGTTGGTTTGTGACATACCTTTATGCGTCCCTCGCTCGCTGCGCTCGATCGATAACTATAGCCTAACCTAAAACCAATCCCTCTTGTGTTCGTTATCCGATAAGGAGGCGACTATTTTCAAATTTGCGAACGTGTCGGATCGGTTGTGAGGTTGCACTAGATTCTTACGAGCGAGGGGAGCGAGCGATCAACGATTACAATTTCAAAGCTATACATATATCTTATATTGTCCTGCATATATTTCCTATTATTACCTCAATTTGTCAGCGATTTCGGACCTCACGTTGCACCGTACTATGTGGAAATATTACTATTTATGTAAAACTATTGATAAACTGTAAACTTTTGTCAGTAGGCAACGCGATAAATACTTCCGACTCCTCGGGCTGGTTCGAATATTTCAATGTCCCTAAGTGCCAAACCGTTGGTTTGTGACACACCCTTACGCGTCCCTCGCTCCCTGTGCTCGCCCGATAACTATAGCCTAACCTAAAACCAATCCCTCTTGCTTTCGTTATCCGATAAGGAGGGGACTAACTTCAAATTTTCGAACGTGTCGGATCGGTTGTGAGGTTGGACTAGATTTTCACGAGCGAGCGGAGCGAGCGAGCAACGATTAAAATTTCCAAGCTATACATATATCTTATATTGTCCTGCATATATTTCCTATTATTACCCAATTTTGTCAGCGATTTCAGACCTCACGTTGCACCGTACTGTGTGAAAATATTACTATTAATGTAAAACTATTGATAAACTGTAAACTTTGGTCAGTAGGCAACTCGATAGAGACTTCCGACTCCTAGGGCTGGTGCGAATATTTCAATGTCCCTATGTGACAAACCGTTGGTTTGTGACACACCCTTGCGCGTCCCTCGCTCCCTGTGCTCGCCCGATAACTATAGCCTAACCTAAAACCAATCCCTCTTGCTTTCGTTATCCGATAAGGAGGGGACTAACTTCAAATTTGCGAACGTGTCGGGTCGGTTGTGAGGTTGGACTAGATTTTTACGATCGAGCGGAGCGAGCGAGCAACGATTAAAATTTCCAAGCTATACATATATCTTATATTGTCCTGCATATATTTCCTATTATTACCCAATTTTGTCAGCGATTTCAGACCTCACGTTGCACCGTACTGTGTGAAAATATTACTATTAATGTAAAACTATTGATAAACTGTAAACTTTTGTCAGTAGGCAACGCGATAAAGACTTCCGACTCCTCCGGCTGGTGCGAATATTTCAATGTCCCTAAGTGCCAAACCGTTGGTTTGTGACACACCTTTACGCGACCCTCGCTCGCTGCGCTCGCTTGAAAACTATAGCCTAACCTAAAACCAATATCTCTTACGTTCGCCATTCGATAAGGAGGGGACTAATTTCAAATTTGCGAACGTGTCGGATCGGTTGGGAGGTTGGACTAGATTCTTACGAGCGAGCGGAGCGAGCGAGCAACGATTACAATTTCCAAGCTATACATATACCTTATATTGCCTTGCATATATTTCCTGTTATTACCTCAATTGGTCAGCGATTTCGGACCTCACGTTGCACCGTACTATGTGGAAATATTACTATTTATGTAAAACTATTGATAAACTGTAAACCTTTGTCAGTAGGCAACGCGATAAAGACTTCCGACTCCTCGGGCTGGTGCGAATATTTCAATGTCCCTAAGTGCCAAACCGTTGGTTTGTGACACACCTTTACGCGACCCTCGCTCGCTGCGCTCGCTTGAAAACTATAGCCTAACCTAAAACCAATATCTCTTACGTTCGCCATTCGATAAGGAGGGGACTAATTTCAAATTTGCGAACGTGTCGGATCGGTTGGGAGGTTGGACTAGATTCTTACGAGCGAGCGGAGCGAGCGAGCAACGATTACAATTTCCAAGCTATACATATACCTTATATTGCCTTGCATATATTTCCTGTTATTACCTCAATTGGTCAGCGATTTCGGACCTCACGTTGCACCGTACTATGTGGAAATATTACTATTTATGTAAAACTATTGATAAACTGTAAACCTTTGTCAGTAGGCAACGCGATAAAGACTTCCGGCTCCTCGGGCTGGTGCGAATATTTCAATGTCCCTAAGTGCCAAACCGTTGGTTTGTGACACACCTTTACGCGTCCCTCGGTCGCTGCGCTCGCTTGAAAACTATAGCCTAACCTAAAACCAATATCTCTTACGTTCGCCATTCGATAAGGAGGGGACTAATTTCAAATTTGCGAACGTGTCGGATCGGTTGGGAGGTTGGACTAGATTCTTACGAGCGAGCGGAGCGAGCGAGCAACGATTACAATTTCCAAGCTATACATATACCTTATATTGCCTTGCATATATTTCCTGTTATTACCTCAATTTGTCAGCGATTTCGGACCTTACGTTGCACCGTACTATGTGGAAATATTACTATTAATGTAAAACTATTGATAAACTGTAAACTTTTGTCAGTAGGCAACGCGATAAAGACTTCCGACTCCTCGGGCTGGTGCGAATATTTCAATGACCCTATGTGACAAACCGTTGGTTTGTGACACACCCTTACGCGTCCCTCGCTCCCTGTGCTCGCCCGATAACTATAGCCTAACCTAACACCAATCCCTGTTGCGTTCGTTATCCGATAAGGAGGCGACTAATTTCAAATTTGCGAACGTGACGGATCGGTTGTGAGGTTGGACTAGATTCTTACGAGCGAGCGGAGCGAGCGAGCAACGATTACAATTTCCGTGCTATACATATACCTTATGGTGCCGTGCATATATTTCCTGTTATTACCTTAATTTGTCAGCAATTTCGGACCTCACGTTGCAACTGTACTATGTGGAAATATTACTATTAATGTAAAACTATTGATAAACTGTAAACTTTTGTCAGTAGGCAACTCGATAAAGACTTCCTACTCCTCGGGCAGGTGCGAATATTTCAATGTCCCTATGTGCCAAACCGATGATTTGTGACACACCCTTACGCGTCCCTCGCTCCCTGTGCTCGCCCGATAACTATAGCCTAACCTAACACCAATCCCTGTTGCGTTCGTTATCCGATAAGGAGGCGACTAATTTCAAATTTGCGAACATGACGGATCGGTTGTGAGGTTGGACTAGATTCTTACGAGCGAGCGGAGCGAGCGAGCAACGATTACAATTTCCGAGCTATACATATACCTTATGGTGCCGTGCATATATTTCCTGTTATTACCTCAATTGGTCAGCGATTTCGGACCTCACGTTGCACTGTACTGTGTGAAAATATTACTATTTATGTACAAATATTGATATACTGTAAACTTTTGTCTGTAGGCAATTCGATAAAGACTTCCGGCTCCTGGGGCTGGTGCGAATATTTCAATGACCCTATGTGCCAAACCGTTGGTTTGTGACACACCTTTACGCGACCCTCGCTCGCTGCGCTCGCTTTAAAACTATAGCCTAACCTAAAACCAATATCTCTTACGTTCGCCATTCGATAAGGAGGGGACTAATTTCAAATTTGCGAACGTGTCGGATCGGTTGGGAGGTTGCACTAGATTCTTACGAGCGAGCGGAGCGAGCGAGCAACGATTACAATTTCCAAGCTATACATATACCTTATGGTGCCGTGCATATATTTCCTGTTATTGCCTCAATTTGTCAGCGATTTCAGACCTCACGTTGCACCGTACTGTGTGAAAATATTACTATTATTGTGAAACTATTGATAAACTGTAAACTTTTGTCAGTAGGCAACGCGATAAATACTTCCGACTCCTCGGGCTGGTGCGAATATTTCAATGTCCCTAAGTGACAAACCGTTGGTTTGTGACACACCTTTACGCGACCCTCGCTCGCTGCGCTTGCTTGAAAACTATAGCCTAACCTAAAACCAATACCTCTTACGTTCGCCATTCGATAAGGAGGGGACTAATTTCAAATTTGCGAACGTGTCGGATCGGTTGTGAGGTTGGACTAGATTTTTACGAGCGAGCGGAGCGAGCGAGCAACGATTAAAATTTCCAAGCTATACATATATCTTATATTGTCCTGCATATATTTCCTATTATTACCCAATTTTGTCAGCGATTTCAGACCTCACGTTGCACCGTACTGTGTGAAAATATTACTATTAATGTAAAACTATTGATAAACTGTAAACTTTGGTCAGTAGGCAACTCGATAGAGACTTCCGACTCCTAGGGCTGGTGCGAATATTTCAATGTCCCTATGTGACAAACCGTTGGTTTGTGACATACCTTTATGCGTCCCTCGCTCGCTGCGCTCGATCGATAACTATAGCCTAACCTAAAACCAATCCCTCTTGTGTTCGTTATCCGATAAGGAGGCGACTAACTTCAAATTTGCGAACGTGTCGGATCGGTTGTGAGGTTGCACTAGATTCTTACGAGCGAGGGGAGCGAGCGATCAACGATTACAATTTCCAAGCTATACATATATCTTATATTGTCCTGCATATATTTCCTATTATTACCTCAATTTGTCAGCGATTTCGGACCTCACGTTGCACCGTACTATGTGGAAATATTACTATTTATGTAAAACTATTGATAAACTGTAAACTTTTGTCAGTAGGCAACGCGATAAATACTTCCGACTCCTCGGGCTGGTTCGAATATTTCAATGTCCCTAAGTGCCAAACCGTTGGTTTGTGACACACCCTTACGCGTCCCTCGCTGCCTGTGCTCGCCCGATAACTATAGCCTAACCTAAAACCAATCCCTCTTGCTTTCGTTATCCGATAAGGAGGGGACTAACTTCAAATTTTCGAACGTGTCGGATCGGTTGTGAGGTTGGACTAGATTTTCACGAGCGAGCGGAGCGAGCGAGCAACGATTAAAATTTCCAAGCTATACATATATCTTATATTGTCCTGCATATATTTCCTATTATTACCCAATTTTGTCAGCGATTTCAGACCTCACGTTGCACCGTACTGTGTGAAAATATTACTATTAATGTAAAACTATTGATAAACTGTAAACTTTGGTCAGTAGGCAACTCGATAGAGACTTCCGACACCTAGGGCTGGTGCGAATATTTCAATGTCCCTATGTGACAAACCGTTGGTTTGTGACACACCCTTACGCGTCCCTCGCTCCCTGTGCTCGCCCGATAACTATAGCCTAACCTAAAACCAATCCCTCTTGCTTTCGTTATCCGATAAGGAGGGGACTAACTTCAAATTTGCGAACGTGTCGGGTCGGTTGTGAGGTTGGACTAGATTTTTACGAGCGAGCGGAGCGAGCGAGCAACGATTAAAATTTCCAAGCTATACATATATCTTATATTGTCCTGCATATATTTCCTATTATTACCTCAATTTGTCAGCGATTTCGGACCTCACGTTGCACCGTACTATGTGGAAATATTACTATTTATGTAAACCTATTGATAAACTGTAAGCTTTTGTCAGTAGGCAACGCGATAAATACTTCCGACTCCTCGGGCTGGTTCGAATATTTCAATGTCCCTAAGTGCCAAACCGTTGGTTTGTGACACACCCTTACGCGTCCCTCGCTCCCTGTGCTCGCCCGATAACTATAGCCTAACCTAAAACCAATCCCTCTTGCTTTCGTTATCCGATAAGGAGGGGACTAACTTCAAATTTTCGAACGTGTCGGATCGGTTGTGAGGTTGGACTAGATTTTCACGAGCGAGCGGAGCGAGCGAGCAACGATTAAAATTTCCAAGCTATACATATATCTTATATTGTCCTGCATATATTTCCTATTATTACCCAATTTTGTCAGCGATTTCAGACCTCACGTTGCACCGTACTGTGTGAAAATATTACTATTAATGTAAAACTATTGATAAACTGTAAACTTTGGTCAGTAGGCAACTCGATAGAGACTTCCGACTCCTAGGGCTGGTGCGAATATTTCAATGTCCCTATGTGACAAACCGTTGGTTTGTGACACACCTTTACGCGACCCTCGCTCGCTGCGCTTGCTTGAAAACTATAGCCTAACCTAAAACCAATATCTCTTACGTTCGCCATTCGATAAGGAGGGGACTAATTTCAAATTTGCGAACGTGTCGGATCGGTTGTGAGGTTGGACTAGATTTTTACGAGCGAGCGGAGCGAGCGAGCAACGATTAAAATTTCCAAGCTATACATATATCTTATATTGTCCTGCATATATTTCCTGTTATTACCTCAATTGGTCAGCGATTTCGGACCTCACGTTGCACTGTACTGTGTGAAAATATTACTATTTATGTACAAATATTGATATACTGTAAACTTTGGTCAGTAGGCAACTCGATAGAGACTTCCGACTCCTAGGGCTGGTGCGAATATTTCAATGTCTCTATGTGACAAACCGTTGGTTTGTGACATACCTTTATGCGTCCCTCGCTCGCTGCGCTCGCTCGATAACTATAGCCTAACCTAAAACCAATCCCTCTTGTGTTCGTTATCCGATAAGGAGGCGACTAATTTCAAATTTGCGAACGTGTCGGATCGGTTGTGAGGTTGGACTAGATTCTTACGAGCGAGGGGAGCGAGCGAGTAACGATTACAATTTCCAAGCTATACATATACCTTATATTGCCTTGCATATATTTCCTGTTATTACCTCAATTGGTCAGCGATTTCGGACCTCACGTTGCACTGTACTGTGTGAAAATATTACTATTTATGTACAAATATTGATATACTGTAAACTTTTGTCTGTAGGCAATTCGATAAAGACTTCCGGCTCCTGGGGCTGGTGCGAATATTTCAATGACCCTATGTGACAAACCGTTGGTTTGTGACACGCCCTTACGCGTCCCTCGCTCCCTGTGCTCGCCCGATAACTATAGCCTAACCTAAAACCAATCCCTCTTGCGTTCGTTATCCGATAAGGAGGGGACTAATTTCAAATTTGCGAACGTGTCGGATCGGTTGTGAGGTTGGACTAGATTCTTACGAGCGAGCGGAGCGAGCGAGCAACGATTACAATTTCCAAGCTATACATATACCTTATATTGCCTTGCATATATTTCCTGTTATTACCTCAATTGGTCAGCGATTTCGGACCTCACGTTGCACTGTACTGTGTGAAAATATTACTATTTATGTACAAATATTGATATACTGTAAACTTTTGTCTGTAGGCAATTCGATAAAGACTTCCGGCTCCTGGGGCTGGTGCGAATATTTCAATGACCCTATGTGACAAACCGTTGGTTTGTGACACGCCCTTACGCGTCCCTCGCTCCCTGTGCTCGCCCGATAACTATAGCCTAACCTAAAACCAATCCCTCTTGCGTTCGTTATCCGATAAGGAGGCGACTAATTTCAAATTTGCGATCGTGTCGCATCGGTTGTGAGGTTGGACTAGATTCTTACGAGCGAGCGGAGCGAGCGAGCAACGATTACAATTTCCAAGCTATACATATACCTTATGGTGCCGTTCATATATTTCCTGTTATTACCTTAATTTGTCAGCGATTTCGGACCTCACGTTGCAACTGTACTATGTGGAAATATTACTATTAATGTAAAACTATTGATAAACTGTAAACTTTTGTCAGTAGGCAACACGATAAAGACTTCCTACTCCTCGGGCAGGTGCGAATATTTCAATGTCCCTATGTGACAAACCGTTGGTTTGTGACACACCTTTACGCGACCCTCGCTCGCTGCGCTTGCTTGAAAACTATAGCCTAACCTAAAACCAATCCCTCTTGTGTTCGTTATCCGATAAGGAGGGGACTAACTTCAAATTTGCGAACGTGTCGGGTCGGTTGTGAGGTTGGACTAGATTTTTACGAGCGAGCGGAGCGAGCGAGCAACGATTAAAATTTCCAAGCTATACATATATCTTATATTGTCCTGCATATATTTCCTATTACTACCTCAATTTGTCAGCGATTTCGGACCTCACGTTGCACCGTACTATGTGGAAATATTACTATTTATGTAAACCTATTGATAAACTGTAAGCTTTTGTCAGTAGGCAACGCGATAAATACTTCCGACTCCTCGGGCTGGTTCGAATATTTCAATGTCCCTAAGTGCCAAACCGTTGGTTTGTGACACACCCTTACGCGTCCCTCGCTCCCTGTGCTCGCCCGATAACTATAGCCTAACCTAAAACCAATCCCTCTTGCTTTCGTTATCCGATAAGGAGGGGACTAACTTCAAATTTTCGAACGTGTCGGATCGGTTGTGAGGTTGGACTAGATTTTCACGAGCGAGCGGAGCGAGCGAGCAACGATTAAAATTTCCAAGCTATACATATATCTTATATTGTCCTGCATATATTTCCTATTATTACCCAATTTTGTCAGCGATTTCAGACCTCACGTTGTACCGTACTGTGTGAAAATATTACTATTAATGTAAAACTATTGATAAACTGTAAACTTTGGTCAGTAGGCAACTCGATAGAGACTTCCGACTCCTAGGGCTGGTGCGAATATTTCAATGTCCCTATGTGACAAACCGTTGGTTTGTGACACACCTTTACGCGACCCTCGCTCGCTGCGCTTGCTTGAAAACTATAGCCTAACCTAAAACCAATATCTCTTACGTTCGCCATTCGATAAGGAGGGGACTAATTTCAAATTTGCGAACGTGTCGGATCGGTTGTGAGGTTGGACTAGATTTTTACGAGCGAGCGGAGCGAGCGAGCAACGATTAAAATTTCCAAGCTATACATATATCTTATATTGTCCTGCATATATTTCCTGTTATTACCTCAATTGGTCAGCGATTTCGGACCTCACGTTGCACTGTACTGTGTGAAAATATTACTATTTATGTACAAATATTGATATACTGTAAACTTTGGTCAGTAGGCAACTCGATAGAGACTTCCGACTCCTAGGGCTGGTGCGAATATTTCAATGTCTCTATGTGACAAACCGTTGGTTTGTGACATACCTTTATGCGTCCCTCGCTCGCTGCGCTCGCTCGATAACTATAGCCTAACCTAAAACCAATCCCTCTTGTGTTCGTTATCCGATAAGGAGGCGACTAATTTCAAATTTGCGAACGTGTCGGATCGGTTGTGAGGTTGGACTAGATTCTTACGAGCGAGGGGAGCGAGCGAGTAACGATTACAATTTCCAAGCTATACATATACCTTATATTGCCTTGCATATATTTCCTGTTATTACCTCAATTGGTCAGCGATTTCGGACCTCACGTTGCACTGTACTGTGTGAAAATATTACTATTTATGTACAAATATTGATATACTGTAAACTTTTGTCTGTAGGCAATTCGATAAAGACTTCCGGCTCCTGGGGCTGGTGCGAATATTTCAATGACCCTATGTGACAAACCGTTGGTTTGTGACACGCCCTTACGCGTCCCTCGCTCCCTGTGCTCGCCCGATAACTATAGCCTAACCTAAAACCAATCCCTCTTGCGTTCGTTATCCGATAAGGAGGCGACTAATTTCAAATTTGCGAACGTGTCGGATCGGTTGTGAGGTTGGACTAGATTCTTACGAGCGAGCGGAGCGAGCGAGCAACGATTACAATTTCCAAGCTATACATATACCTTATATTGCCTTGCATATATTTCCTGTTATTACCTCAATTGGTCAGCGATTTCGGACCTCACGTTGCACTGTACTGTGTGAAAATATTACTATTTATGTACAAATATTGATATACTGTAAACTTTTGTCTGTAGGCAATTCGATAAAGACTTCCGGCTCCTGGGGCTGGTGCGAATATTTCAATGACCCTATGTGACAAACCGTTGGTTTGTGACACGCCCTTACGCGTCCCTCGCTCCCTGTGCTCGCCCGATAACTATAGCCTAACCTAAAACCAATCCCTCTTGCGTTCGTTATCCGATAAGGAGGCGACTAATTTCAAATTTGCGATCGTGTCGCATCGGTTGTGAGGTTGGACTAGATTCTTACGAGCGAGCGGAGCGAGCGAGCAACGATTACAATTTCCAAGCTATACATATACCTTATGGTGCCGTTCATATATTTCCTGTTATTACCTTAATTTGTCAGCGATTTCGGACCTCACGTTGCAACTGTACTATGTGGAAATATTACTATTAATGTAAAACTATTGATAAACTGTAAACTTTTGTCAGTAGGCAACGCGATAAATACTTCCGACTCCTCGGGCTGGTGCGAATATTTCAATGTCCCTAAGTGACAAACCGTTGGTTTGTGACACACCTTTACGCGACCCTCGCTCGCTGCGCTTGCTTGAAAACTATAGCCTAACCTAAAACCAATACCTCTTACGTTCGCCATTCGATAAGGAGGGGACTAATTTCAAATTTGCGAACGTGTCGGATCGGTTGTGAGGTTGGACTAGATTTTTACGAGCGAGCGGAGCGAGCGAGCAACGATTAAAATTTCCAAGCTATACATATATCTTATATTGTCCTGCATATATTTCCTATTATTACCCAATTTTGTCAGCGATTTCAGACCTCACGTTGCACCGTACTGTGTGAAAATATTACTATTAATGTAAAACTATTGATAAACTGTAAACTTTGGTCAGTAGGCAACTCGATAGAGACTTCCGACTCCTAGGGCTGGTGCGAATATTTCAATGTCCCTATGTGACAAACCGTTGGTTTGTGACATACCTTTATGCGTCCCTCGCTCGCTGCGCTCGATCGATAACTATAGCCTAACCTAAAACCAATCCCTCTTGTGTTCGTTATCCGATAAGGAGGCGACTAACTTCAAATTTGCGAACGTGTCGGATCGGTTGTGAGGTTGCACTAGATTCTTACGAGCGAGGGGAGCGAGCGATCAACGATTACAATTTCCAAGCTATACATATATCTTATATTGTCCTGCATATATTTCCTATTATTACCTCAATTTGTCAGCGATTTCGGACCTCACGTTGCACCGTACTATGTGGAAATATTACTATTTATGTAAAACTATTGATAAACTGTAAACTTTTGTCAGTAGGCAACGCGATAAATACTTCCGACTCCTCGGGCTGGTTCGAATATTTCAATGTCCCTAAGTGCCAAACCGTTGGTTTGTGACACACCCTTACGCGTCCCTCGCTGCCTGTGCTCGCCCGATAACTATAGCCTAACCTAAAACCAATCCCTCTTGCTTTCGTTATCCGATAAGGAGGGGACTAACTTCAAATTTTCGAACGTGTCGGATCGGTTGTGAGGTTGGACTAGATTTTCACGAGCGAGCGGAGCGAGCGAGCAACGATTAAAATTTCCAAGCTATACATATATCTTATATTGTCCTGCATATATTTCCTATTATTACCCAATTTTGTCAGCGATTTCAGACCTCACGTTGCACCGTACTGTGTGAAAATATTACTATTAATGTAAAACTATTGATAAACTGTAAACTTTGGTCAGTAGGCAACTCGATAGAGACTTCCGACACCTAGGGCTGGTGCGAATATTTCAATGTCCCTATGTGACAAACCGTTGGTTTGTGACACACCCTTACGCGTCCCTCGCTCCCTGTGCTCGCCCGATAACTATAGCCTAACCTAAAACCAATCCCTCTTGCTTTCGTTATCCGATAAGGAGGGGACTAACTTCAAATTTGCGAACGTGTCGGGTCGGTTGTGAGGTTGGACTAGATTTTTACGAGCGAGCGGAGCGAGCGAGCAACGATTAAAATTTCCAAGCTATACATATATCTTATATTGTCCTGCATATATTTCCTATTATTACCTCAATTTGTCAGCGATTTCGGACCTCACGTTGCACCGTACTATGTGGAAATATTACTATTTATGTAAACCTATTGATAAACTGTAAGCTTTTGTCAGTAGGCAACGCGATAAATACTTCCGACTCCTCGGGCTGGTTCGAATATTTCAATGTCCCTAAGTGCCAAACCGTTGGTTTGTGACACACCCTTACGCGTCCCTCGCTCCCTGTGCTCGCCCGATAACTATAGCCTAACCTAAAACCAATCCCTCTTGCTTTCGTTATCCGAGAAGGAGGGGACTAACTTCAAATTTTCGAACGTGTCGGATCGGTTGTGAGGTTGGACTAGATTTTCACGAGCGAGCGGAGCGAGCGAGCAACGATTAAAATTTCCAAGCTATACATATATCTTATATTGTCCTGCATATATTTCCTATTATTACCCAATTTTGTCAGCGATTTCAGACCTCACGTTGCACCGTACTGTGTGAAAATATTACTATTAATGTAAAACTATTGATAAACTGTAAACTTTGGTCAGTAGGCAACTCGATAGAGACTTCCGCCTCCTAGGGCTGGTGCGAATATTTCAATGTCCCTATGTGACAAACCGTTGGTTTGTGACACACCTTTACGCGACCCTCGCTCGCTGCGCTTGCTTGAAAACTATAGCCTAACCTAAAACCAATATCTCTTACGTTCGCCATTCGATAAGGAGGGGACTAATTTCAAATTTGCGAACGTGTCGGATCGGTTGTGAGGTTGGACTAGATTTTTACGAGCGAGCGGAGCGAGCGAGCAACGATTAAAATTTCCAAGCTATACATATATCTTATATTGTCCTGCATATATTTCCTGTTATTACCTCAATTGGTCAGCGATTTCGGACCTCACGTTGCACTGTACTGTGTGAAAATATTACTATTTATGTATAAATATTGATATACTGTAAACTTTGGTCAGTAGGCAACTCGATAGAGACTTCCGACTCCTAGGGCTGGTGCGAATATTTCAATGTCTCTATGTGACAAACCGTTGGTTTGTGACATACCTTTATGCGTCCCTCGCTCGCTGCGCTCGATCGATAACTATAGCCTAACCTAAAACCAATCCCTCTTGTGTTCGTTATCCGATAAGGAGGCGACTAATTTCAAATTTGCGAACGTGTCGGATCGGTTGTGAGGTTGGACTAGATTCTTACGAGCGAGGGGAGCGAGCGAGTAACGATTACAATTTCCAAGCTATACATATACCTTATATTGCCTTGCATATATTTCCTGTTATTACCTCAATTGGTCAGCGATTTCGGACCTCACGTTGCACTGTACTGTGTGAAAATATTACTATTTATGTACAAATATTGATATACTGTAAACTTTTGTCTGTAGGCAATTCGATAAAGACTTCCGGCTCCTGGGGCTGGTGCGAATATTTCAATGACCCTATGTGACAAACCGTTGGTTTGTGACACGCCCTTACGCGTCCCTCGCTCCCTGTGCTCGCCCGATAACTATAGCCTAACCTAAAACCAATCCCTCTTGCGTTCGTTATCCGATAAGGAGGCGACTAATTTCAAATTTGCGATCGTGTCGCATCGGTTGTGAGGTTGGACTAGATTCTTACGAGCGAGCGGAGCGAGCGAGCAACGATTACAATTTCCAAGCTATACATATACCTTATGGTGCCGTTCATATATTTCCTGTTATTACCTTAATTTGTCAGCGATTTCGGACCTCACGTTGCAACTGTACTATGTGGAAATATTACTATTAATGTAAAACTATTGATAAACTGTAAACTTTTGTCAGTAGGCAACTCGATAAAGACTTCCTACTCCTCGGGCAGGTGCGAATATTTCAATGTCCCTATGTGACAAACCGTTGGTTTGTGACACACCTTTACGCGACCCTCGCTCGCTGCGCTTGCTTGAAAACTATAGCCTAACCTAAAACCAATCCCTCTTGTGTTCGTTATCCGATAAGGAGGCGACTAATTTCAAATTTGCGAACGTGTCGGATCGGTTGTGAGGTTGCACTAGATTCTTACGAGCGAGGGCAGCGAGCGATCAACGATTACAATTTCCAAGCTATACATATATCTTATATTGTCCTGCATATATTTCCTATTATTACCTCAATTTGTCAGCGATTTCGGACCTCACGTTGCATTGTACTGTGTGAAAATATTACTATTTATGTACAAATATTGATATACTGTAAACTTTTGTCAGTACGCAATTCGATAAAGACTTCCGGCTCCTGGGGCTGGTGCGAATATTTCAATGACCCTATGTGACAAACCGTTGGTTTGTGACACACCCTTACACGTCCCTCGCTCCCTGTGCTCGCCCGATAACTATAGCCTAACCTAAAACCAATCCCTCTTGCTTTCGTTATCCGATAAGGAGGGGACTAACTTCAAATTTTCGAACGTGTCGGATCGGTTGTGAGGTTGGACTAGATTTTCACGAGCGAGCGGATCGAGCGAGCAACGATTAAAATTTCCAAGCTATACATATATCTTATATTGTCCTGCATATATTTCCTATTATTACCCAATTTTGTCAGCGATTTCAGACCTCACGTTGCACCGTACTGTGTGAAAATATTACTATTAATGTAAAACTATTGATAAACTGTAAACTTTGGTCAGTAGGCAACTCGATAGAGACTTCCGACTCCTAGGGCTGGTGCGAATATTTCAATGTCCCTATGTGACAAACCGTTGGTTTGTGACATACCTTTATGCGTCCCTCGCTCGCTGCGCTCGATCGATAACTATAGCCTAACCTAAAACCAATCCCTCTTGTGGTCGCTATCCGATAAGGAGGCGACTAATTTCAAATTTGCGAACGTGTCGGGTCGGTTGTGAGGTTGCACTAGATTCTTACGAGCGAGCGGAGCGAGCGAGCAACGATTACAATTTCCAAGCTATACATATACCTTATATTGTCCTGCATATATTTCCTATTATTACCTCAATTTGTCAGCGATTTCGGACCTCACGTTGCATTGTACTGTGTGAAAATATTACTATTTCTGTACAAATATTGATATACTGTAAACTTTTGTCAGTACGCAATTCGATAAAGACTTCCGGCTCCTGGGGCTGGTGCGAATATTTCAATGACCCTATGTGACAAACCGTTGGTTTGTGACACACCCTTACACGTCCCTCGCTCCCTGTGCTCGCCCGATAACTATAGCCTAACCTAAAACCAATCCCTCTTGCTTTCGTTATCCGATAAGGAGGGGACTAACTTCAAATTTTCGAACGTGTCGGATCGGTTGTGAGGTTGGACTAGATTTTCACGAGCGAGCGGATCGAGCGAGCAACGATTAAAATTTCCAAGCTATACATATATCTTATATTGTCCTGCATATATTTCCTATTATTACCCAATTTTGTCAGCGATTTCAGACCTCACGTTGCACCGTACTGTGTGAAAATATTACTATTAATGTAAAACTATTGATAAACTGTAAACTTTGGTCAGTAGGCAACTCGATAGAGACTTCCGACTCCTAGGGCTGGTGCGAATATTTCAATGTCCCTATGTGACAAACCGTTGGTTTGTGACATACCTTTATGCGTCCCTCGCTCGCTGCGCTCGATCGATAACTATAGCCTAACCTAAAACCAATCCCTCTTGTGGTCGCTATCCGATAAGGAGGCGACTAATTTCAAATTTGCGAAC
Source organism: Bombus terrestris (assembly GCF_910591885.1). NCBI lineage: Eukaryota > Metazoa > Arthropoda > Insecta > Hymenoptera > Apidae > Bombus > Bombus terrestris. Next base: position 1,891,477 of record NW_025963551.1, on the reverse strand, counting down.
GTGTCGGGTCGGTTGTGAGGTTGCACTAGATTCTTACGAGCGAGCGGAGCGAGCGAGCAGCGATTACAATTTCCAAGCTATACATATACCTTATATTGTCCTGCATATATTTCCTATTATTACCTCAATTTGTCAGCGATTTCGGACCTCACGTTGCATTGTACTGTGTGAAAATATTACTATTAATGTAAAACTATTGATAAACTGTAAACTTTGGTCAGTGGGCAACTCGATAGAGACTTCCGACTCCTAGGGCTGGTGCGAATATTTCAATGACCCTATGTGACAAACCGTTGGTTTTTGACACACCCTTACACGTCCCTCGCTCCCTGTGCTCGCCCGATAACTATAGCCTAACCTAAAACCAATCCCTCTTGCTTTCGTTATCCGATAAGGAGGGGACTAACTTCAAATTTTCGAACGTGTCGGATCGGTTGTGAGGTTGGACTAGATTTTCACGAGCGAGCGGAGCGAGCGAGCAACGATTAAAATTTCCAAGCTATACATATACCTTATATTGTCCTGCATATATTTCCTATTATTACCCAATTTTGTCAGCGATTTCAGACCTCACGTTGCACCGTACTGTGTGAAAATATTACTATTAATGTAAAACTATTGATAAACTGTAAACTTTGGTCAGTAGGCAACTCGATAGAGACTTCCGACTCCTAGGGCTGGTGCGAATATTTCAATGTCCCTATGTGACAAACCGTTGGTTTGTGACACACCCTTACGCGTCCCTCGCTCCCTGTGCTCGCCCGATAACTATAGCCTAACCTAAAACCAATCCCTCTTGCTTTCGTTATCCGATAAGGAGGGGACTAACTTCAAATTTGCGAACGTGTCGGGTCGGTTGTGAGGTTGGACTAGATTTTTACGAGCGAGCGGAGCGAGCGAGCAACGATTAAAATTTCCAAGCTATACATATATCTTATATTGTCCTGCATATATTTCCTATTATTACCTCAATTTGTCAGCGATTTCGGACCTCACGTTGCATTGTACTGTGTGAAAATATTACTATTTATGTACAAATATTGATATACTGTAAACTTTTGTCAGTACGCAATTCGATAAAGACTTCCGGCTCCTGGGGCTGGTGCGAATATTTCAATGTCTCTATGTGACAAACCGTTGGTTTGTGACATACCTTTATGCGTCCCTCGCTCGCTGCGCTCGATCGATAACTATAGCCTAACCTAAAACCAATCCCTCTTGTGTTCGTTATCCGATAAGGAGGCGACTAATTTCAAATTTGCGAACGTGTCGGATCGGTTGTGAGGTTGGACTAGATTCTTACGAGCGAGGGGAGCGAGCGAGTAACGATTACAATTTCCAAGCTATACATATACCTTATATTGCCTTGCATATATTTCCTGTTATTACCTCAATTGGTCAGCGATTTCGGACCTCACGTTGCAACTGTACTATGTGGAAATATTACTATTAATGTAAAACTATTGATAAACTGTAAACTTTTGTCAGTAGGCAACTCGATAAAGACTTCCTACTCCTCGGGCAGGTGCGAATATTTCAATGTCCCTATGTGACAAACCGTTGGTTTGTGACACACCTTTACGCGACCCTCGCTCGCTGCGCTTGCTTGAAAACTATAGCCTAACCTAAAACCAATCTCTCTTGTGTTCGTTATCCGATAAGGAGGCGACTAATTTCAAATTTGCGAACGTGTCGGATCGGTTGTGAGGTTGCACTAGATTCTTACGAGCGAGGGCAGCGAGCGATCAACGATTACAATTTCCAAGCTATACATATATCTTATATTGTCCTGCATATATTTCCTATTATTACCTCAATTTGTCAGCGATTTCGGACCTCACGTTGCATTGTACTGTGTGAAAATATTACTATTTATGTACAAATATTGATATACTGTAAACTTTTGTCAGTACGCAATTCGATAAAGACTTCCGGCTCTTGGGGCTGGTGCGAATATTTCAATGACCCTATGTGACAAACCGTTGGTTTGTGACACACCCTTACACGTCCCTCGCTCCCTGTGCTCGCCCGATAACTATAGCCTAACCTAAAACCAATCCCTCTTGCTTTCGTTATCCGATAAGGAGGGGACTAACTTCAAATTTTCGAACGTGTCGGATCGGTTGTGAGGTTGGACTAGATTTTCACGAGCGAGCGGATCGAGCGAGCAACGATTAAAATTTCCAAGCTATACATATATCTTATATTGTCCTGCATATATTTCCTATTATTACCCAATTTTGTCAGCGATTTCAGACCTCACGTTGCACCGTACTGTGTGAAAATATTACTATTAATGTAAAACTATTGATAAACTGTAAACTTTGGTCAGTAGGCAACTCGATAGAGACTTCCGACTCCTAGGGCTGGTGCGAATATTTCAATGTCCCTATGTGACAAACCGTTGGTTTGTGACATACCTTTATGCGTCCCTCGCTCGCTGCGCTCGCTTGAAAACTATAGCCTAACCTAAAACCAATATCTCTTACGTTCGCCATTCGATAAGGAGGGGACTAATTTCAAATTTGCGAACGTGTCGGATCGGTTGGGAGGTTGGACTAGATTCTTACGAGCGAGCGGAGCGAGCGAGCAACGACTACAATTTCCAAGCTATACATATATCTTATATTGTCCTGCATATATTTCCTATTATTACCCAATTTTGTCAGCGATTTCAGACCTCACGTTGCACCGTACTGTGTGAAAATATTACTATTAATGTAAAACTATTGATAAACTGTAAACTTTGGTCAGTGGGCAACTCGATAGAGACTTCCGACTCCTAGGGCTGGTGCGAATATTTCAATGACCCTATGTGACAAACCGTTGGTTTTTGACACACCCTTACACGTCCCTCGCTCCCTGTGCTCGCCCGATAACTATAGCCTAACCTAAAACCAATCCCTCTTGCTTTCGTTATCCGATAAGGAGGGGACTAACTTCAAATTTTCGAACGTGTCGGATCGGTTGTGAGGTTGGACTAGATTTTCACGAGCGAGCGGAGCGAGCGAGCAACGATTAAAATTTCCAAGCTATACATATATCTTATATTGTCCTGCATATATTTCCTATTATTACCCAATTTTGTCAGCGATTTCAGACCTCACGTTGCACCGTACTGTGTGAAAATATTACTATTAATGTAAAACTATTGATAAACTGTAAACTTTGGTCAGTAGGCAACTCGATAGAGACTTCCGACTCCTAGGGCTGGTGCGAATATTTCAATGTCCCTATGTGACAAACCGTTGGCTTGTGACACACCCTTACGCGTCCCTCGCTCCCTGTGCTCGCCCGATAACTATAGCCTAACCTAAAACCAATCCCTCTTGCTTTCGTTATCCGATAAGGAGGGGACTAACTTCAAATTTGCGAACGTGTCGGGTCGGTTGTGAGGTTGGACTAGATTTTTACGAGCGAGCGGAGCGAGCGAGCAACGATTAAAATTTCCAAGCTATACATATATCTTATATTGTCCTGCATATATTTCCTATTATTACCCAATTTTGTCAGCGATTTCAGACCTCACGTTGCACCGTACTGTGTGAAAATATTACTATTAATGTAAAACTATTGATAAACTGTAAACTTTGGTCAGTAGGCAACTCGATAGAGACATCCGACTCCTAGGGCTGGTGCGAATATTTCAATGTCCCTATGTGACAAACCGTTGGTTTGTGACACACCTTTACGCGACCCTCGCTCGCTGCGCTTGCTTGAAAACTATAGCCTAACCTAAAACCAATATCTCTTACTTTCGCCATTCGAGAAGGAGGGGAATAATTTCAAATTTGCGAACGTGTCGGATCGGTTGTGAGGTTGGACTAGATTTTTACGAGCGAGCGGAGCGAGCTAGCAACGATTAAAATTTCCAAGCTATACATATATCTTATATTGTCCTGCATATATTTCCTATTATTACCCAATTTTGTCAGCGATTTCAGACCTCACGTTGCACCGTACTGTGTGAAAATATTACTATTAATGTAAAACTATTGATAAACTGTAAACTTTGGTCAGTAGGCAACTCGATAGAGACTTCCGACTCCTAGGGCTGGTGCGAATATTTCAATGTCCCTATGTGACAAACCGTTGGTTTGTGACATACCTTTATGCGTCCCTCGCTCGCTGCGCTCGATCGATAACTATAGCCTAACCTAAAACCAATCCCTCTTGTGTTCGTTATCCGATAAGGAGGCGACTAATTTCAAATTTGCGAACGTGTCGGATCGGTTGTGAGGTTGGACTAGATTCTTACGAGCGAGCGGAGCTAGCGAGCAACGATTACAATTTCCAAGCTATACATATACCTTATATTGCCTTGCATATATTTTCTGTTATTACCCAATTTTGTCAGCGATTTCAGACCTCACGTTGCACCGTACTGTGTGAAAATATTACTATTAATGTAAAACTATTGATAAACTGTAAACTTTGGTCAGTGGGCAACTCGATAGAGACTTCCGACTCCTAGGGCTGGTGCGAATATTTCAATGTCCCTATGTGACAAACCGTTGGTTTGTGACACACCCTTACACGTCCCTCGCTCCCTGTGCTCGCCCGATAACTATAGCCTAACCTAAAACCAATCCCTCTTGTGTTCGTTATCCGATAAGGAGGCGACTAATTTCAAATTTGCGAACGTGTCGGATCGGTTGTGAGGTTGGACTAGATTCTTACGAGCGAGCGGAGCGAGCGATCAACGATTACAATTTCCAAGCTATACATATATCTTATATTGTCCTGCATATATTTCCTATTATTACCTCAATTTGTCAGCGATTTCGGACCTCAGGTTGCATTGTACTGTGTGGAAATATTACTATTTATGTACAAATATTGATATACTGTAAACTTTGGTCAGTAGGCAACTCGATAGAGACTTCCGACTCCTAGGGCTGGTGCGAATATTTCAATGTCCCTATGTGACAAACCGTTGGTTTGTGACATACCTTTATGCGTCCCTCCCTCGCTGCGCTCGATCGATAACTATAGCCTAACCTAAAACCAATCCCTCTTGTGTTCGTTATCCGATAAGGAGGCGACTAATTTCAAATTTGCGAACGTGTCGGATCGGTTGTGAGATTGGACTAGATTTTTACGAGCGAGCGGAGCGAGCGAGCAACGATTAAAATTTCCAAGCTATACATATATCTTATATTGTCCTGCATATATTTCCTATTATTACCCAATTTTGTCAGCGATTTCAGACCTCACGTTGCACCGTACTGTGTGAAAATATTACTATTTATGTACAAATATTGATATACTGTAAACTTTTGTCAGTACGCAATTCGATAAAGACTTCCGGCTCCTGGGGCTGGTGCGAATATTTCAATGACCCTATGTGACAAACCGTTGGTTTGTGACACACCCTTACACGTCCCTCGCTCCCTGTGCTCGCCCGATAACTATAGCCTAACCTAAAACCAATCCCTCTTGCTTTCGTTATCCGATAAGGAGGGGACTAACTTCAAATTTTCGAACGTGTCGGATCGGTTGTGAGGTTGGACTAGATTTTCACGAGCGAGCGGATCGAGCGAGCAACGATTAAAATTTCCAAGCTATACATATATCTTATATTGTCCTGCATATATTTCCTATTATTACCCAATTTTGTCAGCGATTTCAGACCTCACGTTGCACCGTACTGTGTGAAAATATTACTATTAATGTAAAACTATTGATAAACTGTAAACTTTGGTCAGTAGGCAACTCGATAGAGACTTCCGACTCCTAGGGCTGGTGCGAATATTTCAATGTCCCTATGTGACAAACCGTTGGTTTGTGACATACCTTTATGCGTCCCTCGCTCGCTGCGCTCGATCGATAACTATAGCCTAACCTAAAACCAATCCCTCTTGTGGTCGCTATCCGATAAGGAGGCGACTAATTTCAAATTTGCGAACGTGTCGGGTCGGTTGTGAGGTTGCACTAGATTCTTACGAGCGAGCGGAGCGAGCGAGCAGCGATTACAATTTCCAAGCTATACATATACCTTATATTGTCCTGCATATATTTCCTATTATTACCTCAATTTGTCAGCGATTTCGGACCTCACGTTGCATTGTACTGTGTGAAAATATTACTATTTCTGTACAAATATTGATATACTGTAAACTTTTGTCAGTAGGCAACGCGATAAAGACTTCCGACTCCTCGGGCTGGTGCGAATATTTCAATGTCCCTAAGTGCCAAACCGTTGGTTTGTGACACACCTTTACGCGACCCTCGCTCGCTGCGCTCGCTTGAAAACTATGGCCTAACCTAAAACCAATATCTCTTACGTTCGCCATTCGATAAGGAGGGGACTAATTTCAAATTTGCGAACGTGTCGGATCGGTTGTGAGGTTGGACTAGATTTTTACGAGCGAGCGGAGCGAGCGAGCAACGATTAAAATTTCCAAGCTATACATATATCTTATATTGTCCTGCATATATTTCCTATTATTACCCAATTTTGTCAGCGATTTCAGACCTCACGTTGCACCGTACTGTGTGAAAATATTACTATTAATGTAAAACTATTGATAAACTGTAAACTTTGGTCAGTGGGCAACTCGATAGAGACTTCCGACTCCTAGGGCTGGTGCGAATATTTCAATGACCCTATGTGACAAACCGTTGGTTTTTGACACACCCTTACACGTCCCTCGCTCCCTGTGCTCGCCCGATAACTATAGCCTAACCTAAAACCAATCCCTCTTGCTTTCGTTATCCGATAAGGAGGGGACTAACTTCAAATTTTCGAACGTGTCGGATCGGTTGTGAGGTTGGACTAGATTTTCACGAGCGAGCGGAGCGAGCGAGCAACGATTAAAATTTCCAAGCTATACATATATCTTATATTGTCCTGCATATATTTCCTATTATTACCCAATTTTGTCAGCGATTTCAGACCTCACGTTGCACCGTACTGTGTGAAAATATTACTATTAATGTAAAACTATTGATAAACTGTAAACTTTGGTCAGTAGGCAACTCGATAGAGACTTCCGACTCCTAGGGCTGGTGCGAATATTTCAATGTCCCTATGTGACAAACCGTTGGTTTGTGACACACCCTTACGCGTCCCTCGCTCCCTGTGCTCGCCCGATAACTATAGCCTAACCTAAAACCAATCCCTCTTGCTTTCGTTATCCGATAAGGAGGGGACTAACTTCAAATTTGCGAACGTGTCGGATCGGTTGTGAGGTTGGACTAGATTTTTACGAGCGAGCGGAGCGAGCGAGCAACGATTAAAATTTCCAAGCTATACATATATCTTATATTGTCCTGCATATATTTCCTATTATTACCTCAATTTGTCAGCGATTTCGGACCTCACGTTGCATTGTACTGTGTGAAAATATTACTATTTATGTACAAATATTGATATACTGTAAACTTTTGTCAGTACGCAATTCGATAAAGACTTCCGGCTCCTGGGGCTGGTGCGAATATTTCAATGTCTCTATGTGACAAACCGTTGGTTTGTGACATACCTTTATGCGTCCCTCGCTCGCTGCGCTCGATCGATAACTATAGCCTAACCTAAAACCAATCCCTCTTGTGTTCGTTATCCGATAAGGAGGCGACTAATTTCAAATTTGCGAACGTGTCGGATCGGTTGTGAGGTTGCACTAGATTCTTACGAGCGAGGGCAGCGAGCGATCAACGATTACAATTTCCAAGCTATACATATATCTTATATTGTCCTGCATATATTTCCTATTATTACCTCAATTTGTCAGCGATTTCGGACCTCACGTTGCATTGTACTGTGTGAAAATATTACTATTTATGTACAAATATTGATATACTGTAAACTTTTGTCAGTACGCAATTCGATAAAGACTTCCGGCTCCTGGGGCTGGTGCGAATATTTCAATGACCCTATGTGACAAACCGTTGGTTTGTGACACACCCTTACACGTCCCTCGCTCCCTGTGCTCGCCCGATAACTATAGCCTAACCTAAAACCAATCCCTCTTGCTTTCGTTATCCGATAAGGAGGGGACTAACTTCAAATTTTCGAACGTGTCGGATCGGTTGTGAGGTTGGACTAGATTTTCACGAGCGAGCGGATCGAGCGAGCAACGACTAAAATTTCCAAGCTATACATATATCTTATATTGTCCTGCATATATTTCCTATCATTACCCAATTTTGTCAGCGATTTCAGACCTCACGTTGCACCGTACTGTGTGAAAATATTACTATTAATGTAAAACTATTGATAAACTGTAAACTTTGGTCAGTAGGCAACTCGATAGAGACTTCCGACTCCTAGGGCTGGTGCGAATATTTCAATGTCCCTATGTGACAAACCGTTGGTTTGTGACATACCTTTATGCGTCCCTCGCTCGCTGCGCTCGCTTGAAAACTATAGCCTAACCTAAAACCAATATCTCTTACGTTCGCCATTCGATAAGGAGGGGACTAATTTCAAATTTGCGAACGTGTCGGATCGGTTGGGTGGTTGGACTAGATTCTTACGAGCGAGCGGAGCGAGCGAGCAACGACTACAATTTCCAAGCTATACATATATCTTATATTGTCCTGCATATATTTCCTATTATTACCCAATTTTGTCAGCGATTTCAGACCTCACGTTGCACCGTACTGTGTGAAAATATTACTATTAATGTAAAACTATTGATAAACTGTAAACTTTGGTCAGTGGGCAACTCGATAGAGACTTCCGACTCCTAGGGCTGGTGCGAATATTTCAATGACCCTATGTGACAAACCGTTGGTTTTTGACACACCCTTACACGTCCCTCGCTCCCTGTGCTCGCCCGATAACTATAGCCTAACCTAAAACCAATCCCTCTTGCTTTCGTTATCCGATAAGGAGGGGACTAACTTCAAATTTTCGAACGTGTCGGATCGGTTGTGAGGTTGGACTAGATTTTCACGAGCGAGCGGAGCGAGCGAGCAACGATTAAAATTTCCAAGCTATACATATATCTTATATTGTCCTGCATATATTTCCTATTATTACCCAATTTTGTCAGCGATTTCAGACCTCACGTTGCACCGTACTGTGTGAAAATATTACTATTAATGTAAAACTATTGATAAACTGTAAACTTTGGTCAGTAGGCAACTCGATAGAGACTTCCGACTCCTAGGGCTGGTGCGAATATTTCAATGTCCCTATGTGACAAACCGTTGGCTTGTGACACACCCTTACGCGTCCCTCGCTCCCTGTGCTCGCCCGATAACTATAGCCTAACCTAAAACCAATCCCTCTTGCTTTCGTTATCCGATAAGGAGGGGACTAACTTCAAATTTGCGAACGTGTCGGATCGGTTGTGAGGGTGGACTAGATTATTACGAGCGAGCGGAGCGAGCGAGCAACGATTAAAATTTCCAAGCTATACATATATCTTATATTGTCCTGCATATATTTCCTATTATTACCCAATTTTGTCAGCGATTTCAGACCTCACGTTGCACCGTACTGTGTGAAAATATTACTATTAATGTAAAACTATTGATAAACTGTAAACTTTGGTCAGTAGGCAACTCGATAGAGACTTCCGACTCCTAGGGCTGGTGCGAATATTTCAATGTCCCTATGTGACAAACCGTTGGTTTGTGACACACCTTTACGCGACCCTCGCTCGCTGCGCTTGCTTGAAAACTATAGCCTAACCTAAAACCAATATCTCTTACGTTCGCCATTCGAGAAGGAGGGGAATAATTTCAAATTTGCGAACGTGTCGGATCGGTTGTGAGGTTGGACTAGATTTTTACGAGCGAGCGGAGCGAGCTAGCAACGATTAAAATTTCCAAGCTATACATATATCTTATATTGTCCTGCATATATTTCCTATTATTACCCAATTTTGTCAGCGATTTCAGACCTCACGTTGCACCGTACTGTGTGAAAATATTACTATTAATGTAAAACTATTGATAAACTGTAAACTTTGGTCAGTAGGCAACTCGATAGAGACTTCCGACTCCTCGGGCTGGTGCGAATATTTCAATGTCCCTATGTGACAAACCGTTGGTTTGTGACATACCTTTATGCGTCCCTCGCTCGCTGCGCTCGATCGATAACTATAGCCTAACCTAAAACCAATCCCTCTTGTGTTCGTTATCCGATAAGGAGGCGACTAATTTCAAATTTGCGAACGTGTCGGATCGGTTGTGAGGTTGGACTAGATTCTTACGAGCGAGCGGAGCGAGCGAGCAACGATTACAATTTCCAAGCTATACATATACCTTATATTGCCTTGCATATATTTCCTGTTATTACCCAATTTTGTCAGCGATTTCAGACCTCACGTTGCACCGTACTGTGTGAAAATATTACTATTAATGTAAAACTATTGATAAACTGTAAACTTTGGTCAGTGGGCAACTCGATAGAGACTTCCGACTCCTAGGGCTGGTGCGAATATTTCAATGTCCCTATGTGACAAACCGTTGGTTTGTGACACACCCTTACACGTCCCTCGCTCCCTGTGCTCGCCCGATAACTATAGCCTAACCTAAAACCAATCCCTCTTGTGTTCGTTATCCGATAAGGAGGCGACTAATTTCAAATTTGCGAACGTGTCGGATCGGTTGTGAGGTTGGACTAGATTCTTACGAGCGAGCGGAGCGAGCGATCAACGATTACAATTTCCAAGCTATACATATATCTTATATTGTCCTGCATATATTTCCTATTATTACCTCAATTTGTCAGCGATTTCGGACCTCAGGTTGCATTGTACTGTGTGGAAATATTACTATTTATGTACAAATATTGATATACTGTAAACTTTGGTCAGTAGGCAACTCGATAGAGACTTCCGACTCCTAGGGCTGGTGCGAATATTTCAATGTCCCTATGTGACAAACCGTTGGTTTGTGACATACCTTTATGCGTCCCTCCCTCGCTGCGCTCGATCGATAACTATAGCCTAACCTAAAACCAATTCCTCTTGTGTTCGTTATCCGATAAGGAGGCGACTAATTTCAAATTTGCGAACGTGTCGGATCGGTTGTGAGGTTGGACTAGATTCTTACGAGCGAGGGGAGCGAGCGATCAACGATTACAATTTCCAAGCTATACATATATCTTATATTGTCCTGCATATATTTCCTATTATTACCTCAATTTGTCAGCGATTTCGGACCTCAGGTTGCATTGTACTGTGTGGAAATATTACTATTTATGTACAAATATTGATATACTGTAAACTTTTGTCAGTACGCAATTCGATAAAGACTTCCGGCTGCTGGGGCTGGTGCGAATATTTCAATGACCCTATGTGACAAACCGTTGGTTTGTGACACACCCTTACACGTCCCTCGCTCCCTGCGCTCGCCCGATAACTATAGCCTAACCTAAAACCAATCCCTCTTGCTTTCGTTATCCGATAAGGAGGGGACTAACTTCAAATTTGCGAACGTGTCGGATCGGTTGTGAGGTCGGACTAGATTCTTACGAGCGAGCGGAGCGAGCGAGTAACGATTACAATTTCCAAGCTATACATATACCTTATATTGCCTTGCATATATTTCCTGTTGTTACCTCAATTGGTCAGCGATTTCGGACCTCACGTTGCACTGTACTGTGTGAAAATATTACTATTTATGTACAAATATTGATATACTGTAAACTTTTGTCTGTAGGCAATTCGATAAAGACTTCCGGCTCCTGGGGCTGGTGCGAATATTTCAATGACCCTATGTGACAAACCGTTGGTTTGTGACACGCCCTTACGCGTCCCTCGCTCCCTGTGCTCGCCCGATAACTATAGCCTAACCTAAAACCAATCCCTCTTGCGTTCGTTATCCGATAATGAGGCGACTAATTTCAAATTTGCGAACGTGTGGGATCGGTTGTGAGGTTGGACTAGATTCTTACGAGCGAGCGGAGCGAGCGAGCAACGATTACAATTTCCAAGCTATACATATACCTTATATTGCCTTGCATATATTTCCTGTTATTACCTCAATTGGTCAGCGATTTCGGACCTCACGTTGCACTGTACTGTGTGAAAATATTACTATTTATGTACAAATATTGATATACTGTAAACTTTTGTCAGTAGGCAATTCGATACAGACTTCCGGCTCCTGGGGCTGGTGCGAATATTTCAATGACCCTATGTGACAAACCGTTGGTTTGTGACACGCCCTTACGCGTCCCTCGCTCCCTGTGCTCGCCCGATAACTATAGCCTAACCTAAAACCAATCCCTCTTGCGTTCGTTATCCGATAAGGAGGCGACTAATTTCAAATTTGCGAACGTGTCGGATCGGTTGTGAGGTTGGACTAGATTCTTACGAGCGAGCGGAGCGAGCGAGCAATGATTACAATTTCCAAGCTATACATATACCTTATATTGCCTTGCATATATTTCCTGTTATTACCTCAATTGGTCAGCGATTTCGGACCTCACGTTGCACTGTACTGTGTGAAAATATTACTATTTATGTACAAATATTGATATACTGTAAACTTTTGTCAGTAGGCAACGCGATAAAGACTTCCGACTCCTCGGGCTGGTGCGAATATTTCAATGCCCCTAAGTGCCAAACCGTTGGTGTGTGACACACCTTTACGCGACCCTCGCTCGCTGCGCTCCCTTGAAAACTATAGCCTAACCTAAAACCAATATCTCTTACGTTCGCCATTCGATAAGGAGGGGACTAATTTCAAATTTGCGAACGTGTCGGATCGGTTGGGAGGTTGGACTAGATTCTTACGAGCGAGCGGAGCGAGCGAGCAACGATTACAATTTCCAAGCTATACATACACCTTATATTGCCTTGCATATATTTCCTGTTATTACCTCAATTTGTCAGCGATTTCGGACCTTACGTTGCACCGTACTATGTGGAAATATTACTATTTATGTAAAACTATTGATAAACTGTAAACTTTTGTCAGTAGGCAACGCGATAAAGACTTCCGACTCCTCGGGCTGGTGCGAATATTTCAATGTCCCTATGTGCCAAACCGTTGGTTTGTGACACACCTTTACGCGACCCTCACTCTCTGCGCTCGCTTGAAAACTATAGCCTAACCTAAAACCAATATCTCTTACGTTCGCCATTCGATAAGGAGGGGACTAATTTCAAATTTGCGAACGTGTCGGATCGGTTGGGAGGTTGGACTAGATTCTTACGAGCGAGCGGAGCGAGCGAATAACGATTACAATTTCCAGGCTATACATATACCTTATATCGCCTTGCATATATTTCCAGTTATTACCTCAATTTGTCAACGATTTCGGACCTCACGTTGCACTGTACTGTGTGAAAATATTACTATTTATGTACAAATATTGACATACTGTAAACTTTTGTCTGTAGGCAATTCGATAAAGACTTCCGGCTCCTGGGGCTGGTGCGAATATTTCAATGACCCTATGTGACAAACCGTTGGTTTGTGACACGCCCTTACGCGTCCCTCGCTCCCTGTGCTCGCCCGATAACTATAGCCTAACCTAAAACCAATCCCTCTTGCGTTCGTTATCCGATAAGGAGGCGACTAATTTCAAATTTGCGAACGTGTCGGATCGGTTGTGAGGTTGGACTAGATTCTTACGAGCGAGCGGAGCGAGCGAGCAACGATTACAATTTCCAAGCTATACATATACCTTATATTGCACTGCATATATTTCCTGTTATTACCTCAATTTGTCAGCGATTTCGGACCTCACGTTGCATTGTACTGTGTGAAAATATTACTATTTATGTAAAACTATTGATAAACTGTAAACTTTTGTCAGTAGGCAACGCGATAAATACTTCCGACTCCTCGGGCTGGTGCGAATATTTCAATGTCCCTATGTGACAAACCGTTGGTTTGTGACACGCCCTTACGCGTCCCTCGCTCCCTGTGCTCGCCCGATAACTATAGCCTAACCTAAAACCAATCCCTCTTGCGTTCGTTATCCGATAAGGAGGCGACTAATTTCAAATTTGCGAACGTGTCGGATCGGTTGTGAGGTTGCACTAGATTCTTACGAGCGAGCGGAGCGAGCGAGCAACGATTACAATTTCCAAGCTATACATATACCTTATATTGCCGTGCATATATTTCCTGTTATTACCTCAATTGGTCAAAGATTTCGGACCTCACGTTGCACTGTACTGTGTGAAAATATTACTATTAATGTAAAACTATTGATAAACTGTAAACTTTTTTCAGTAGGCAACGCGATAAATACTTCCGACTCCTCGGGCTGGTGCGAATATTTCAATGACCCTATGTGACAAACCGTTGGTTTGTGACACGCCCTTACGCGTCCCTCGCTCCCTGTGCTCGCCCGATAACTATAGCCTAACCTAAAACCAATCCCTCTTGCGTTCGTTATCCGATAAGGAGGCGACTAATTTCAAATTTGCGAACGTGTCGGATCGGTTGTGAGGTTGCACTAGATTCTTACGAGCGAGGGGAGCGAGCGATCAACGATTACAATTTCCAAGCTATGCATATATCTTATATTGTCCTGCATATATTTCCTATTATTACCTCAATTTGTCAGCGATTTCGGACCTCACGTTGCATTGTACTGTGTGAAAATATTACTATTTATGTACAAATATTGATATACTGTAAACTTTTGTCAGTACGCAATTCGATAAAGACTTCCGGCTCCTGGGGCTGGTGCGAATATTTCAATGACCCTATGTGACAAACCGTTGGTTTGTGACACACCCTTACACGTCCCTCGCTCCCTGTGCTCGCCCGATAACTATAGCCTAACCTAAAACCAATCCCTCTTGCTTTCGTTATCCGATAAGGAGGGGACCAACTTCAAATTTTCGAACGTGTCGGATCGGTTGTGAGGTTGGACTAGATTTTCACGAGCGAGCGGAGCGAGCGAGCAACGATTAAAATTTCCAAGCTATACATATATCTTATATTGTCCTGCATATATTTCCTATTATTACCCAATTTTGTCAGCGATTTCAGACCTCACGTTGCACCGTACTGTGTGAAAATATTACTATTAATGTAAAACTATTGATAAACTGTAAACTTTGGTCAGTAGGCAACTCGATAGAGACTTCCGACTCCTAGGGCTGGTGCGAATATTTCAATGTCCCTATGTGACAAACCGTTGGTTTGTGACACACCCTTACGCGTCCCTCGCTCCCTGTGCTCGCCCGATAACTATAGCCTAACCTAAAACCAATCCCTCCTGCTTTCGTTATCCGATAAGGAGGGGACTAACTTCAAATTTGCGAACGTGTCGGGTCGGTTGTGAGGTTGGACTAGATTTTTACGAGCGAGCGGAGCGAGCGAGCAACGATTAAAATTTCCAAGCTATACATATATCTTATATTGTCCTGCATATATTTCCTATTATTACCCAATTTTGTCAGCGATTTCAGACCTCACGTTGCACCGTACTGTGTGAAAATATTACTATTAATGTAAAAATATTGATAAACTGTAAACTTTGGTCAGTAGGCAACTCGATAGAGACTTCCGACTCCTAGGGCTGGTGCGAATATTTCAATGTCCCTATGTGACAAACCGTTGGTTTGTGACACACCTTTACGCGACCCTCGCTCGCTGCGCTCCCTTGAAAACTATAGCCTAACCTAAAACCAATATCTCTTACGTTCGCCATTCGATAAGGAGGGGACTAATTTCAAATTTGCGAACGTGTCGGATCGGTTGGGAGGTTGGACTAGATTCTTACGAGCGAGCGGAGCGAGCGAGCAACGATTACAATTTCCAAGCTATACATATACCTTATATTGCCTTGCATATATTTCCTGTTATTACCTCAATTTGTCAGCGATTTCGGACCTTATGTTGCACCGTACTATGTGGAAATATTACTATTTATGTAAAACTATTGATAAACTGTAAACTTTTGTCAGTAGGCAACGCGATAAAGACTTCCGACTCCTCGGGCTGGTGCGAATATTTCAATGTCCCTATGTGCCAAACCGTTGGTTTGTGACACACCTTTACGCGACCCTCACTCGCTGCGCTCGCTTGAAAACTATAGCCTAACCTAAAACCAATACCTCTTACGTTCGCCATTCGATAAGGAGGCGACTAATTTCAAATTTGCGAACGTGTCGGATCGGTTGTGAGGTTGGACTAGATTTTCACGAGCGAGCGGAGCGAGCGAGCAACGATTAAAATTTCCAAGCTATACATATATCTTATATTGTCCTGCATATATTTCCTATTATTACCCAATTTTGTCAGCGATTTCAGACCTCACGTTGCACCGTACTGTGTGAAAATATTACTATTAATGTAAAACTATTGATAAACTGTAAACTTTGGTCAGTGGGCAACTCGATAGAGACTTCCGACTCCTAGGGCTGGTGCGAATATTTCAATGTCCCTATGTGACAAACCGTTGGTTTGTGACACACCCTTACACGTCCCTCGCTCCCTGTGCTCGCCCGATAACTATAGCCTAACCTAAAACCAATCCCTCTTGTGTTCGTTATCCGATAAGGAGGCGACTAATTTCAAATTTGCGAACGTGTCGGATCGGTTGTGAGGTTGGACTAGATTCTTACGAGCGAGCGGAGCTAGCGAGCAACGATTACAATTTCCAAGCTATACATATACCTTATATTGCCTTGCATATATTTTCTGTTATTACCCAATTTTGTCAGCGATTTCAGACCTCACGTTGCACCGTACTGTGTGAAAATATTACTATTAATGTAAAACTATTGATAAACTGTAAACTTTGGTCAGTGGGCAACTCGATAGAGACTTCCGACTCCTAGGGCTGGTGCGAATATTTCAATGTCCCTATGTGACAAACCGTTGGTTTGTGACACACCCTTACACGTCCCTCGCTCCCTGTGCTCGCCCGATAACTATAGCCTAACCTAAAACCAATCCCTCTTGTGTTCGTTATCCGATAAGGAGGCGACTAATTTCAAATTTGCGAACGTGTCGGATCGGTTGTGAGGTTGGACTAGATTCTTACGAGCGAGCGGAGCGAGCGATCAACGATTACAATTTCCAAGCTATACATATATCTTATATTGTCCTGCATATATTTCCTATTATTACCTCAATTTGTCAGCGATTTCGGACCTCAGGTTGCATTGTACTGTGTGGAAATATTACTATTTATGTACAAATATTGATATACTGTAAACTTTGGTCAGTAGGCAACTCGATAGAGACTTCCGACTCCTAGGGCTGGTGCGAATATTTCAATGTCCCTATGTGACAAACCGTTGGTTTGTGACATACCTTTATGCGTCCCTCCCTCGCTGCGCTCGATCGATAACTATAGCCTAACCTAAAACCAATCCCTCTTGTGTTCGTTATCCGATAAGGAGGCGACTAATTTCAAATTTGCGAACGTGTCGGATCGGTTGTGAGGTTGGACTAGATTCTTACGAGCGAGGGGAGCGAGCGATCAACGATTACAATTTCCAAGCTATACATATATCTTATATTGTCCTGCATATATTTCCTATTATTACCTCAATTTGTCAGCGATTTCGGACCTCAGGTTGCATTGTACTGTGTGGAAATATTACTATTTATGTACAAATATTGATATACTGTAAACTTTTGTCAGTACGCAATTCGATAAAGACTTCCGGCTGCTGGGGCTGGTGCGAATATTTCAATGACCCTATGTGACAAACCGTTGGTTTGTGACACACCCTTACACGTCCCTCGCTCCCTGCGCTCGCCCGATAACTATAGCCTAACCTAAAACCAATCCCTCTTGCTTTCGTTATCCGATAAGGAGGGGACTAACTTCAAATTTGCGAACGTGTCGGATCGGTTGTGAGGTCGGACTAGATTCTTACGAGCGAGCGGAGCGAGCGAGTAACGATTACAATTTCCAAGCTATACATATACCTTATATTGCCTTGCATATATTTCCTGTTGTTACCTCAATTTGTCAGCGATTTCGGACCTCACGTTGCACTGTACTGTGTGAAAATATTACTATTTATGTGCAAATATTGATATATTGTAAACTTTTGTCTGTAGGCAATTCGATAAAGACTTCCGGCTCCTGGGGCTGGTGCGAATATTTCAATGACACTATGTGACAAACCGTTGGTTTGTGACACGCCCTTACGCGTCCCTCGCTCCCTGTGCTCGCCCGATAACTATAGCCTAACCTAAAACCAATCCCTCTTGCGTTCGTTATCCGATAAGGAGGCGACTAATTTCAAATTTGCGAACGTGTCGGATCGGTTGTGAGGTTGGACTAGATTCTTACGAGCGAGCGGAGCGAGCGAGCAACGATTACAATTTCCAAGCTATACATATACCTTATATTGCCTTGCATATATTTCCTGTTATTACCTCAATTGGTCAGCGATTTCGGACCTCACGTTGCACTGTACTGTGTGAAAATATTACTATTTATGTACAAATATTGATATACTGTAAACTTTTGTCTGTAGGCAATTCGATAAAGACTTCCGGCTCCTGGGGCTGGTGCGAATATTTCAATGACCCTATGTGACAAACCGTTGGTTTGTGACACGCCCTTACGCGTCCCTCGCTCCCTGTGCTCGCCCGATAACTATAGCCTAACCTAAAACCAATCCCTCTTGCGTTCGTTATCCGATAAGGAGGCGACTAATTTCAAATTTGCGAACGTGTCGGATCGGTTGTGAGGTTGGACTAGATTCTTACGAGCGAGCGGAGCGAGCGAGCAACGATTACAATTTCCAAGCTATACATATACCTTATATTGCCTTGCATATATTTCCTGTTATTACCTCAATTGGTCAGCGATTTCGGACCTCACGTTGCACTGTACTGTGTGAAAATATTACTATTTATGTACAAATATTGATATACTGTAAACTTTTGTCAGTAGGCAACGCGATAAAGACTTCCGACTCCTCGGGCTGGTGCGAATATTTCAATGTCCCTAAGTGCCAAACCGTTGGTGTGTGACACACCTTTACGCGACCCTCGCTCGCTGCGCTCCCTTGAAAACTATAGCCTAACCTAAAACCAATATCTCTTACGTTCGCCATTCGATAAGGAGGGGACTAATTTCAAATTTGCGAACGTGTCGGATCGGTTGGGAGGTTGGACTAGATTCTTACGAGCGAGCGGAGCGAGCGAGCAACGATTACAATTTCCAAGCTATACATACACCTTATATTGCCTTGCATATATTTCCTGTTATTACATCAATTTGTCAGCGATTTCGGACCTTACGTTGCACCGTACTATGTGGAAATATTACTATTTATGTAAAACTATTGATAAACTGTAAACTTTTGTCAGTAGGCAACGCGATAAAGACTTCCGACTCCTCGGGCTGGTGCGAATATTTCAATGTCCCTATGTGCCAAACCGTTGGTTTGTGACACACCTTTACGCGACCCTCACTCTCTGCGCTCGCTTGAAAACTATAGCCTAACCTAAAACCAATATCTCTTACGTTCGCCATTCGATAAGGAGGGGACTAATTTCAAATTTGCGAACGTGTCGGATCGGTTGGGAGGTTGGACTAGATTCTTACGAGCGAGCGGAGCGAGCGAATAACGATTACAATTTCCAGGCTATACATATACCTTATATCGCCTTGCATATATTTCCAGTTATTACCTCAATTTGTCAACGATTTCGGACCTCACGTTGCACTGTACTGTGTGAAAATATTACTATTTATGTACAAATATTGACATACTGTAAACTTTTGTCTGTAGGCAATTCGATAAAGACTTCCGGCTCCTGGGGCTGGTGCGAATGTTTCAATGACCCTATGTGACAAACCGTTGGTTTGTGACACGCCCTTACGCGTCCCTCGCTCCCTGTGCTCGCCCGATAACTATAGCCTAACCTAAAACCAATCCCTCTTGCGTTCGTTATCCGATAAGGAGGCGACTAATTTCAAATTTGCGAACGTGTCGGATCGGTTGTGAGGTTGGACTAGATTCTTACGAGCGAGCGGAGCGAGCGAGCAACGATTACAATTTCCAAGCTATACATATACCTTATATTGCACTGCATATATTTCCTGTTATTACCTCAATTTGTCAGCGATTTCGGACCTCACGTTGCATTGTACTGTGTGAAAATATTACTATTTATGTAAAACTATTGATAAACTGTAAACTTTTGTCAGTAGGCAACGCGATAAATACTTCCGACTCCTCGGGCTGGTGCGAATATTTCAATGACCCTATGTGACAAACCGTTGGTTTGTGACACGCCCTTACGCGTCCCTCGCTCCCTGTGCTCGCCCGATAACTATAGCCTAACCTAAAACCAATCCCTCTTGCGTTCGTTATCCGATAAGGAGGCGACTAATTTCAAATTTGCGAACGTGTCGGATCGGTTGTGAGGTTGCACTAGATTCTTACGAGCGAGCGGAGCGAGCGAGCAACGATTACAATTTCCAAGCTATACATATACCTTATATTGCCGTGCATATATTTCCTGTTATTACCTCAATTGGTCAGCGATTTCGGACCTCACGTTGCACTGTACTGTGTGAAAATATTACTATTAATGTAAAACTATTGATAAACTGTAAACTTTTTTCAGTAGGCAACGCGATAAATACTTCCGACTCCTCGGGCTGGTGCGAATATTTCAATGACCCTATGTGACAAACCGTTGGTTTGTGACACGCCCTTACGCGTCCCTCGCTCCCTGTGCTCGCCCGATAACTATAGCCTAACCTAAAACCAATCCCTCTTGCGTTCGTTATCCGATAAGGAGGCGACTAATTTCAAATTTGCGAACGTGTCGGATCGGTTGTGAGGTTGCACTAGATTCTTACGAGCGAGGGGAGCGAGCGATCAACGATTACAATTTCCAAGCTATGCATATATCTTATATTGTCCTGCATATATTTCCTATTATTACCTCAATTTGTCAGCGATTTCGGACCTCACGTTGCATTGTACTGTGTGAAAATATTACTATTTATGTACAAATATTGATATACTGTAAACTTTTGTCAGTACGCAATTCGATAAAGACTTCCGGCTCCTGGGGCTGGTGCGAATATTTCAATGACCCTATGTGACAAACCGTTGGTTTGTGACACACCCTTACACGTCCCTCGCTCCCTGTGCTCGCCCGATAACTATAGCCTAACCTAAAACCAATCCCTCTTGCTTTCGTTATCCGATAAGGAGGGGACCAACTTCAAATTTTCGAACGTGTCGGATCGGTTGTGAGGTTGGACTAGATTTTCACGAGCGAGCGGAGCGAGCGAGCAACGATTAAAATTTCCAAGCTATACATATATCTTATATTGTCCTGCATATATTTCCTATTATTACCCAATTTTGTCAGCGATTTCAGACCTCACGTTGCACCGTACTGTGTGAAAATATTACTATTAATGTAAAACTATTGATAAACTGTAAACTTTGGTCAGTAGGCAACTCGATAGAGACTTCCGACTCCTAGGGCTGGTGCGAATATTTCAATGTCCCTATGTGACAAACCGTTGGTTTGTGACACACCCTTACGCGTCCCTCGCTCCCTGTGCTCGCCCGATAACTATAGCCTAACCTAAAACCAATCCCTCCTGCTTTCGTTATCCGATAAGGAGGGGACTAACTTCAAATTTGCGAACGTGTCGGGTCGGTTGTGAGGTTGGACTAGATTTTTACGAGCGAGCGGAGCGAGCGAGCAACGATTAAAATTTCCAAGCTATACATATATCTTATATTGTCCTGCATATATTTCCTATTATTACCCAATTTTGTCAGCGATTTCAGACCTCACGTTGCACCGTACTGTGTGAAAATATTACTATTAATGTAAAAATATTGATAAACTGTAAACTTTGGTCAGTAGGCAACTCGATAGAGACTTCCGACTCCTAGGGCTGGTGCGAATATTTCAATGTCCCTATGTGACAAACCGTTGGTTTGTGACACACCTTTACGCGACCCTCGCTCGCTGCGCTCCCTTGAAAACTATAGCCTAACCTAAAACCAATATCTCTTACGTTCGCCATTCGATAAGGAGGGGACTAATTTCAAATTTGCGAACGTGTCGGATCGGTTGGGAGGTTGGACTAGATTCTTACGAGCGAGCGGAGCGAGCGAGCAACGATTACAATTTCCAAGCTATACATATACCTTATATTGCCTTGCATATATTTCCTGTTATTACCTCAATTTGTCAGCGATTTCGGACCTTATGTTGCACCGTACTATGTGGAAATATTACTATTTATGTAAAACTATTGATAAACTGTAAACTTTTGTCAGTAGGCAACGCGATAAAGACTTCCGACTCCTCGGGCTGGTGCGAATATTTCAATGTCCCTATGTGCCAAACCGTTGGTTTGTGACACACCTTTACGCGACCCTCACTCGCTGCGCTCGCTTGAAAACTATAGCCTAACCTAAAACCAATATCTCTTACGTTCGCCATTCGATAAGGAGGCGACTAATTTCAAATTTGCGAACGTGTCGGATCGGTTGTGAGGTTGGACTAGATTCTTACGAGCGAGGGGAGCGAGCGATCAACGATTACAATTTCCAAGCTATACATATATCTTATATTGTCCTGCATATATTTCCTATTATTACCTCAATTTGTCAGCGATTTCGGACCTCAGCTTGCATTGTACTGTGTGGAAATATTACTATTTATGTACAAATATTGATATACTGTAAACTTTTGTCAGTGCGCAATTCGATAAAGACTTCCGGCTCCTGGGGCTGGTGCGAATATTTCAATGACCCTATGTGACAAACCGTTGGTTTGTGACACACCCTTACGCGTCCCTCGCTCCCTGTGCTCGCCCGATAACTATAGCCTAACCTAAAACCAATCCCTCTTGCGTTCGTTATCCGATAAGGAGGCGACTAATTTCAAATTTGCGAACGTGTCGGATCGGTTGTGAGGTTGGACTAGATTCTTACGAGCGAGCGGAGCGAGCGAGCAACGATTACAATTTCCAAGCTATACATATACCTTATATTGCCTTGCATATATTTCCTGTTATTACCTCAATTGGTCAGCGATTTCGGACCTCACGTTGCACTGTACTGTGTGAAAATATTACTATTTATGTACAAATATTGATATACTGTAAACTTTTGTCTGTAGGCAATTCGATAAAGACTTCCGGCTCCTGGGGCTGGTGCGAATATTTCAATGACCCTATGTGACAAACCGTTGGTTTGTGACACGCCCTTACGCGTCCCTCGCTCCCTGTGCTCGCCCGATAACTATAGCCTAACCTAAAACCAATCCCTCTTGCGTTCGTTATCCGATAAGGAGGCGACTAATTTCAAATTTGCGAACGTGTCGGATCGGTTGTGAGGTTGGACTAGATTCTTACGAGCGAGCGGAGCGAGCGAGCAACGATTACAATTTCCAAGCTATACATATACCTTATATTGCCTTGCATATATTTCCTGTTATTACCTCAATTTGTCAGCGATTTCGGACCTCACGTTGCACTGTACTGTGTGAAAATATTACTATTTATGTACAAATATTGATATACTGTAAACTTTTGTCAGTAGGCAACGCGATAAAGACTTCCGACTCCTCGGGCTGGTGCGAATATTTCAATGTCCCTAAGTGCCAAACCGTTGGTGTGTGACACACCTTTACGCGACCCTCGCTCGCTGCGCTCCCTTGAAAACTATAGCCTAACCTAAAACCAATATCTCTTACGTTCGCCATTCGATAAGGAGGGGACTAATTTCAAATTTGCGAACGTGTCGGATCGGTTGGGAGGTTGGACTAGATTCTTACGAGCGAGCGGAGCGAGCGAGCAACGATTACAATTTCCAAGCTATACATACACCTTATATTGCCTTGCATATATTTCCTGTTATTACATCAATTTGTCAGCGATTTCGGACCTTACGTTGCACCGTACTATGTGGAAATATTACTATTTATGTAAAACTATTGATAAACTGTAAACTTTTGTCAGTAGGCAACGCGATAAAGACTTCCGACTCCTCGGGCTGGTGCGAATATTTCAATGTCCCTATGTGCCAAACCGTTGGTTTGTGACACACCTTTACGCGACCCTCACTCTCTGCGCTCGCTTGAAAACTATAGCCTAACCTAAAACCAATATCTCTTACGTTCGCCATTCGATAAGGAGGGGACTAATTTCAAATTTGCGAACGTGTCGGATCGGTTGGGAGGTTGGACTAGATTCTTACGAGCGAGCGGAGCGAGCGAATAACGATTACAATTTCCAGGCTATACATATACCTTATATCGCCTTGCATATATTTCCAGTTATTACCTCAATTTGTCAACGATTTCGGACCTCACGTTGCACTGTACTGTGTGAAAATATTACTATTTATGTACAAATATTGACATACTGTAAACTTTTGTCTGTAGGCAATTCGATAAAGACTTCCGGCTCCTGGGGCTGGTGCGAATGTTTCAATGACCCTATGTGACAAACCGTTGGTTTGTGACATACCTTTATGCGTCCCTCCCTCGCTGCGCTCGATCGATAACTATAGCCTAACCTAAAACCAATCCCTCTTGTGTTCGTTATCCGATAAGGAGGCGACTAATTTCAAATTTGCGAACGTGTCGGATCGGTTGTGAGGTTGGACTAGATTCTTACGAGCGAGGGGAGCGAGCGATCAACGATTACAATTTCCAAGCTATACATATATCTTATATTGTCCTGCATATATTTCCTATTATTACCTCAATTTGTCAGCGATTTCGGACCTCAGGTTGCATTGTACTGTGTGGAAATATTACTATTTATGTACAAATATTGATATACTGTAAACTTTTGTCAGTACGCAATTCGATAAAGACTTCCGGCTGCTGGGGCTGGTGCGAATATTTCAATGACCCTATGTGACAAACCGTTGGTTTGTGACACACCCTTACACGTCCCTCGCTCCCTGTGCTCGCCCGATAACTATAGCCTAACCTAAAACCAATCCCTCTTGCTTTCGTTATCCGATAAGGAGGGGACTAACTTCAAATTTGCGAACGTGTCGGATCGGTTGTGAGGTCGGACTAGATTCTTACGAGCGAGCGGAGCGAGCGAGTAACGATTACAATTTCCAAGCTATACATATACCTTATATTGCCTTGCATATATTTCCTGTTGTTACCTCAATTGGTCAGCGATTTCGGACCTCACGTTGCACTGTACTGTGTGAAAATATTACTATTTATGTACAAATATTGATATACTGTAAACTTTTGTCTGTAGGCAATTCGATAAAGACTTCCGGCTCCTGGGGCTGGTGCGAATATTTCAATGACCCTATGTGACAAACCGTTGGTTTGTGACACGCCCTTACGCGTCCCTCGCTCCCTGTGCTCGCCCGATAACTATAGCCTAACCTAAAACCAATCCCTCTTGCGTTCGTTATCCGATAAGGAGGCGACTAATTTCAAATTTGCGAACGTGTCGGATCGGTTGTGAGGTTGGACTAGATTCTTACGAGCGAGCGGAGCGAGCGAGCAACGATTACAATTTCCAAGCTATACATATACCTTATATTGCCTTGCATATATTTCCTGTTATTACCTCAATTGGTCAGCGATTTCGGACCTCACGTTGCACTGTACTGTGTGAAAATATTACTATTTATGTACAAATATTGATATACTGTAAACTTTTGTCTGTAGGCAATTCGATAAAGACTTCCGGCTCCTGGGGCTGGTGCGAATATTTCAATGACCCTATGTGACAAACCGTTGGTTTGTGACACGCCCTTACGCGTCCCTCGCTCCCTGTGCTCGCCCGATAACTATAGCCTAACCTAAAACCAATCCCTCTTGCGTTCGTTATCCGATAAGGAGGCGACTAATTTCAAATTTGCGAACGTGTCGGATCGGTTGTGAGGTTGGACTAGATTCTTACGAGCGAGCGGAGCGAGCGAGCAACGATTACAATTTCCAAGCTATACATATACCTTATATTGCCTTGCATATATTTCCTGTTATTACCTCAATTGGTCAGCGATTTCGGACCTCACGTTGCACTGTACTGTGTGAAAATATTACTATTTATGTACAAATATTGATATACTGTAAACTTTTGTCAGTAGGCAACGCGATAAAGACTTCCGACTCCTCGGGCTGGTGCGAATATTTCAATGTCCCTAAGTGCCAAACCGTTGGTGTGTGACACACCTTTACGCGACCCTCGCTCGCTGCGCTCCCTTGAAAACTATAGCCTAACCTAAAACCAATATCTCTTACGTTCGCCATTCGATAAGGAGGGGACTAATTTCAAATTTGCGAACGTGTCGGATCGGTTGGGAGGTTGGACTAGATTCTTACGAGCGAGCGGAGCGAGCGAGCAACGATTACAATTTCCAAGCTATACATACACCTTATATTGCCTTGCATATATTTCCTTTTATTACCTCAATTTGTCAGCGATTTCGGACCTTACGTTGCACCGTACTATGTGGAAATATTACTATTTATGTAAAACTATTGATAAACTGTAAACTTTTGTCAGTAGGCAACGCGATAAAGACTTCCGACTCCTCGGGCTGGTGCGAATATTTCAATGTCCCTATGTGCCAAACCGTTGGTTTGTGACACACCTTTACGCGACCCTCACTCTCTGCGCTCGCTTGAAAACTATAGCCTAACCTAAAACCAATATCTCTTACGTTCGCCATTCGATAAGGAGGGGACTAATTTCAAATTTGCGAACGTGTCGGATCGGTTGGGAGGTTGGACTAGATTCTTACGAGCGAGCGGAGCGAGCGAATAACGATTACAATTTCCAGGCTATACATATACCTTATATCGCCTTGCATATATTTCCAGTTATTACCTCAATTTGTCAACGATTTCGGACCTCACGTTGCACTGTACTGTGTGAAAATATTACTATTTATGTACAAATATTGACATACTGTAAACTTTTGTCTGTAGGCAATTCGATAAAGACTTCCGGCTCCTGGGGCTGGTGCGAATATTTCAATGACCCTATGTGACAAACCGTTGGTTTGTGACACGCCCTTACGCGTCCCTCGCTCCCTGTGCTCGCCCGATAACTATAGCCTAACCTAAAACCAATCCCTCTTGCGTTCGTTATCCGATAAGGAGGCGACTAATTTCAAATTTGCGAACGTGTCGGATCGGTTGTGAGGTTGGACTAGATTCTTACGAGCGAGCGGAGCGAGCGAGCAACGATTACAATTTCCAAGCTATACATATACCTTATATTGCACTGCATATATTTCCTGTTATTACCTCAATTTGTCAGCGATTTCGGACCTCACGTTGCATTGTACTGTGTGAAAATATTACTATTTATGTAAAACTATTGATAAACTGTAAACTTTTGTCAGTAGGCAACGCGATAAATACTTCCGACTCCTCGGGCTGGTGCGAATATTTCAATGACCCTATGTGACAAACCGTTGGTTTGTGACACGCCCTTACGCGTCCCTCGCTCCCTGTGCTCGCCCGATAACTATAGCCTAACCTAAAACCAATCCCTCTTGCGTTCGTTATCCGATAAGGAGGCGACTAATTTCAAATTTGCGAACGTGTCGGATCGGTTGTGAGGTTGCACTAGATTCTTACGAGCGAGCGGAGCGAGCGAGCAACGATTACAATTTCCAAGCTATACATATACCTTATATTGCCGTGCATATATTTCCTGTTATTACCTCAATTGGTCAGCGATTTCGGACCTCACGTTGCACTGTACTGTGTGAAAATATTACTATTAATGTAAAACTATTGATAAACTGTAAACTTTTTTCAGTAGGCAACGCGATAAATACTTCCGACTCCTCGGGCTGGTGCGAATATTTCAATGACCCTATGTGACAAACCGTTGGTTTGTGACACGCCCTTACGCGTCCCTCGCTCCCTGTGCTCGCCCGATAACTATAGAATAACCTAAAACCAATCCCTCTTGCGTTCGTTATCCGATAAGGAGGCGACTAATTTCAAATTTGCGAACGTGTCGGATCGGTTGTGAGGTTGCACTAGATTCTTACGAGCGAGGGGAGCGAGCGATCAACGATTACAATTTCCAAGCTATGCATATATCTTATATTGTCCTGCATATATTTCCTATTATTACCTCA
The DNA here is from genome assembly GCF_910591885.1 of Bombus terrestris. NCBI lineage: Eukaryota > Metazoa > Arthropoda > Insecta > Hymenoptera > Apidae > Bombus > Bombus terrestris. The sequence continues at coordinate 1,863,497 of NW_025963551.1, read as the reverse complement.
ATTTGTCAGCGATTTCGGACCTCACGTTGCATTGTACTGTGTGAAAATATTACTATTTATGTACAAATATTGATATACTGTAAACTTTTGTCAGTACGCAATTCGATAAAGACTTCCGGCTCCTGGGGCTGGTGCGAATATTTCAATGACCCTATGTGACAAACCGTTGGTTTGTGACACACCCTTACACGTCCCTCGCTCCCTGTGCTCGCCCGATAACTATAGCCTAACCTAAAACCAATCCCTCTTGCTTTCGTTATCCGATAAGGAGGGGACCAACTTCAAATTTTCGAACGTGTCGGATCGGTTGTGAGGTTGGACTAGATTTTCACGAGCGAGCGGAGCGAGCGAGCAACGATTAAAATTTCCAAGCTATACATATATCTTATATTGTCCTGCATATATTTCCTATTATTACCCAATTTTGTCAGCGATTTCAGACCTCACGTTGCACCGTACTGTGTGAAAATATTACTATTAATGTAAAACTATTGATAAACTGTAAACTTTGGTCAGTAGGCAACTCGATAGAGACTTCCGACTCCTAGGGCTGGTGCGAATATTTCAATGTCCCTATGTGACAAACCGTTGGTTTGTGACACACCCTTACGCGTCCCTCGCTCCCTGTGCTCGCCCGATAACTATAGCCTAACCTAAAACCAATCCCTCCTGCTTTCGTTATCCGATAAGGAGGGGACTAACTTCAAATTTGCGAACGTGTCGGGTCGGTTGTGAGGTTGGACTAGATTTTTACGAGCGAGCGGAGCGAGCGAGCAACGATTAAAATTTCCAAGCTATACATATATCTTATATTGTCCTGCATATATTTCCTATTATTACCCAATTTTGTCAGCGATTTCAGACCTCACGTTGCACCGTACTGTGTGAAAATATTACTATTAATGTAAAAATATTGATAAACTGTAAACTTTTGTCAGTAGGCAACGCGATAAAGACTTCCGACTCCTCGGGCTGGTGCGAATATTTCAATGTCCCTATGTGCCAAACCGTTGGTTTGTGACACACCTTTACGCGACCCTCACTCGCTGCGCTCGCTTGAAAACTATAGCCTAACCTAAAACCAATATCTCTTACGTTCGCCATTCGATAAGGAGGCGACTAATTTCAAATTTGCGAACGTGTCGGATCGGTTGTGAGGTTGGACTAGATTCTTACGAGCGAGGGGAGCGAGCGATCAACGATTACAATTTCCAAGCTATACATATATCTTATATTGTCCTGCATATATTTCCTATTATTACCTCAATTTGTCAGCGATTTCGGACCTCAGCTTGCATTGTACTGTGTGGAAATATTACTATTTATGTACAAATATTGATATACTGTAAACTTTTGTCAGTGCGCAATTCGATAAAGACTTCCGGCTCCTGGGGCTGGTGCGAATATTTCAATGACCCTATGTGACAAACCGTTGGTTTGTGACACACCCTTACACGTCCCTCGTTCCCTGTGCTCGCCCGATAACTATAGCCTAACCTAAAACCAATCCCTCTTGCGATCGTTATCCGATAAGGAGGCGACTAATTTCAAAATTTGCGAACGTGTCGGATCGGTTGTGAGGTTGGACTAGATTCTTACGGGCGAGCGGAGCGAGCGAGCAACGATTACAATTTCCAAGCTATACATATACCTTATATTGCCTTGCATATATTTCCTGTTATTACCTCAATTGGTCAGCGATTTCGGACCTCACGTTGCACTGTACTGTGTGAAAATATTACTATTTATGTACAAATATTGATATACTGTAAACTTTTGTCTGTAGGCAATTCGATAAAGACTTCCGGCTCCTGGGGCTGGTGCGAATATTTCAATGACCCTATGTGACAAACCGTTGGTTTGTGACACACCCTTACGCGTCCCTCGCTCCCTGTGCTCGCCCGATAACTATAGCCTAACCTAACACCAATCCCTGTTGCGTTCGTTATCCGATAAGGAGGCGACTAATTTCAAATTTGCGAACGTGTCGGATCGGTTGTGAGGTTGGACTAGATTCTTACGAGCGAGCGGAGCGAGCGAGCAACGATTACAATTTCCAAGCTATACATATACCTTATATTGCCTTGCATATATTTCCTGTTATTACCTCAATTGGTCAGCGATTTCGGACCTCACGTTGCACTGTACTGTGTGAAAATATTACTATTTATGTACAAATATTGATATACTGTAAACTTTTGTCAGTAGGCAACGCGATAAAGACTTCCGAATCCTCGGGCTGGTGCGAATATTTCAATGTCCCTAAGTGCCAAACCGTTGGTTTGTGACACACCTTTACGCGACCCTCGCTCGCTGCGCTCCCTTGAAAACTATAGCCTAACCTAAAACCAATATCTCTTACGTTCGCCATTCGATAAGGAGGGGACTAATTTCAAATTTGCGAACGTGTCGGATCGGTTGGGAGGTTGGACTAGATTCTTACGAGCGAGCGGAGCGAGCGAGCAACGATTACAATTTCCAAGCTATACATATACCTTATATTGCCTTGCATAAATTTCCTGTTATTACCTCAATTTGTCAGCGATTTCGGACCTTACGTTGCACCGTACTATGTGGAAATATTACTATTTATGTAAAACTATTGATAAACTGTAAACTTTTGTCAGTAGGCAACGCGATAAAGACTTCCGACTCCTCGGGCTGGTGCGAATATTTCAATGTCCCTATGTGCCAAACCGTTGGTTTGTGACACAACTTTACGCGACCCTCACTCTCTGCGCTCGCTTGAAAACTATAGCCTAACCTAAAACCAATATCTCTTACGTTCGCCATTCGAAAAGGAGGGGACTAATTTCAAATTTGCGAACGTGTCGGATCGGTTGGGAGGTTGGACTAGATTCTTACGAGCGAGCGGAGCGAGCGAATAACGATTACAATTTCCAGGCTATACATATACCTTATATCGCCTTGCATATATTTCCTGTTATTACCTCAATTGGTCAGCGATTTCGGACCTCACGTTGCACTGTACTGTGTGAAAATATTACTATTTATGTACAAATATTGATATACTGTAAACTTTTGTCTGTAGGCAATTCGATAAAGACTTCCGGCTCCTCGGGCTGGTGCGAATATTTCAATGACCCTATGTGACAAACCGTTGGTTTGTGACACGCCCTTACGCGTCCCTCGCTCCCTGTGCTCGCCCGATAACTATAGCCTAACCTAAAACCAATCCCTCTTGAGTTCGTTATCCGATAAGGAGGCGACTAATTTCAAATTTGCGAACGTGTCGGATCGGTTGTGAGGTTGGACTAGATTCTTACGAGCGAGCGGAGCGAGCGAGCAACGATTACAATTTCCAAGCTATACATATACCTTATATTGCCGTGCATATATTTCCTGTTATTACCTCAATTGGTCAGCGATTTCGGACCTCACGTTGCACTGTACTGTGTGAAAATATTACTATTAATGTAAAACTATTGATAAACTGTAAACTTTGGTCAGTGGGCAACTCGATAGAGACTTCCGACTCCTAGGGCTGGTGCGAATATTTCAATGTCCCTATGTGACAAACCGTTGGTTTGTGACATACCTTTATGCGTCCCTCGCTCGCTGCGCTCGATCGATAACTATAGCCTAACCTAAAACCAATCCCTCTTGTGTTCGTTATCCGATAAGGAGGCGACTAATTTCAAATTTGCGAACGTGTCGGATCGGTTGTGAGGTTGCACTAGATTCTTACGAGCGAGGGGAGCGAGCGATCAACGATTACAATTTCCAAGCTATACATATATCTTATATTGTCCTGCATATATTTCCTATTATTACCTCAATTTGTCAGCGATTTCGGACCTCACGTTGCATTGTACTGTGTGAAAATATTACTATTTATGTACAAATATTGATATACTGTAAACTTTTGTCAGTACGCAATTCGATAAAGACTTCCGGCTCCTGGGGCTGGTGCGAATATTTCAATGACCCTATGTGACAAACCGTTGGTTTGTGACACACCCTTACACGTCCCTCGCTCCCTGTGCTCGCCCGATAACTATAGCCTAACCTAAAACCAATCCCTCTTGCTTTCGTTATCCGATAAGGAGGGGACTAACTTCAAATTTTCGAACGTGTCGGATCGGTTGTGAGGTTGGACTAGATTCTTACGAGCGAGCGGAGCGAGCGAGCAGCGATTACAATTTCCAAGCTATACATATACCTTATATTGCCTTGCATATATTTCCTGTTATTACCTCAATTGGTCAGCGATTTCGGACCTCACGTTGCACTGTACTGTGTGAAAATATTACTATTTATGTACAAATATTGATATACTGTAAACTTTTGTCTGTAGGCAATTCGATAAAGACTTCCGGCTCCTGGGGCTGGTGCGAATATTTCAATGACCCTATGTGACAAACCGTTGGTTTGTGACACGCCCTTACGCGTCCCTCGCTCCCTGTGCTCGCCCGATAACTATAGCCTAACCTAACACCAATCCCTGTTGCGTTCGTTATCCGATAAGGAGGCGACTAATTTCAAATTTGCGAACGTGTCGGATCGGTTGTGAGGTTGGACTAGATTCTTACGAGCGAGCGGAGCGAGCGAGCAACGATTACAATTTCCAAGCTATACATATACCTTATATTGCACTGCATATATTTCCTGTTATTACCTCAATTTGTCAGCGATTTCGGACCTCACGTTGCATTGTACTGTGTGAAAATATTACTATTTATGTAAAACTATTGATAAACTGTAAACTTTTGTCAGTAGGCAACGCGATAAATACTTCCGACTCCTCGGGCTGGTGCGAATATTTCAATGACCCTATGTGACAAACCGTTGGTTTGTGACACGCCCTTACGCGTCCCTCGCTCCCTGTGCTCGCCCGATAACTATAGCCTAACCTAAAACCAATCCCTCTTGAGTTCGTTATCCGATAAGGAGGCGACTAATTTCAAATTTGCGAACGTGTCGGATCGGTTGTGAGGTTGGACTAGATTCTTACGAGCGAGCGGAGCGAGCGAGCAACGATTACAATTTCCAAGCTATACATATACCTTATATTGCCGTGCATATATTTCCTGTTATTACCTCAATTGGTCAGCGATTTCGGACCTCACGTTGCACTGTACTGTGTGAAAATATTACTATTAATGTAAAACTATTGATAAACTGTAAACTTTGGTCAGTGGGCAACTCGATAGAGACTTCCGACTCCTAGGGCTGGTGCGAATATTTCAATGTCCCTATGTGACAAACCGTTGGTTTGTGACATACCTTTATGCGTCCCTCGCTCGCTGCGCTCGATCGATAACTATAGCCTAACCTAAAACCAATCCCTCTTGTGTTCGTTATCCGATAAGGAGGCGACTAATTTCAAATTTGCGAACGTGTCGGATCGGTTGTGAGGTTGCACTAGATTCTTACGAGCGAGGGGAGCGAGCGATCAACGATTACAATTTCCAAGCTATACATATATCTTATATTGTCCTGCATATATTTCCTATTATTACCTCAATTTGTCAGCGATTTCGGACCTCACGTTGCATTGTACTGTGTGAAAATATTACTATTTATGTACAAATATTGATATACTGTAAACTTTTGTCAGTACGCCATTCGATAAAGACTTCCGGCTCCTGGGGCTGGTGCGAATATTTCAATGACCCTATGTGACAAACCGTTGGTTTGTGACACACCCTTACACGTCCCTCGCTCCCTGTGCTCGCCCGATAACTATAGCCTAACCTAAAACCAATCCCTCTTGCTTTCGTTATCCGATAAGGAGGGGACTAACTTCAAATTTTCGAACGTGTCGGATCGGTTGTGAGGTTGGACTAGATTCTTACGAGCGAGCGGAGCGAGCGAGCAGCGATTACAATTTCCAAGCTATACATATACCTTATATTGCCTTGCATATATTTCCTGTTATTACCTCAATTGGTCAGCGATTTCGGACCTCACGTTGCACTGTACTGTGTGAAAATATTACTATTTATGTACAAATATTGATATACTGTAAACTTTTGTCTGTAGGCAATTCGATAAAGACTTCCGGCTCCTGGGGCTGGTGCGAATATTTCAATGACCCTATGTGACAAACCGTTGGTTTGTGACACGCCCTTACGCGTCCCTCGCTCCCTGTGCTCGCCCGATAACTATAGCCTAACCTAACACCAATCCCTGTTGCGTTCGTTATCCGATAAGGAGGCGACTAATTTCAAATTTGCGAACGTGTCGGATCGGTTGTGAGGTTGGACTAGATTCTTACGAGCGAGCGGAGCGAGCGAGCAACGATTACAATTTCCAAGCTATACATATACCTTATATTGCACTGCATATATTTCCTGTTATTACCTCAATTTGTCAGCGATTTCGGACCTCACGTTGCATTGTACTGTGTGAAAATATTACTATTTATGTAAAACTATTGATAAACTGTAAACTTTTGTCAGTAGGCAACGCGATAAATACTTCCGACTCCTCGGGCTGGTGCGAATATTTCAATGACCCTATGTGACAAACCGTTGGTTTGTGACACGCCCTTACGCGTCCCTCGCTCCCTGTGCTCGCCCGATAACTATAGCCTAACCTAAAACCAATCCCTCTTGAGTTCGTTATCCGATAAGGAGGCGACTAATTTCAAATTTGCGAACGTGTCGGATCGGTTGTGAGGTTGGACTAGATTCTTACGAGCGAGCGGAGCGAGCGAGCAACGATTACAATTTCCAAGCTATACATATACCTTATATTGCCGTGCATATATTTCCTGTTATTACCTCAATTGGTCAGCGATTTCGGACCTCACGTTGCACTGTACTGTGTGAAAATATTACTATTAATGTAAAACTATTGATAAACTGTAAACTTTGGTCAGTGGGCAACTCGATAGAGACTTCCGACTCCTAGGGCTGGTGCGAATATTTCAATGTCCCTATGTGACAAACCGTTGGTTTGTGACATACCTTTATGCGTCCCTCGCTCGCTGCGCTCGATCGATAACTATAGCCTAACCTAAAACCAATCCCTCTTGTGTTCGTTATCCGATAAGGAGGCGACTAATTTCAAATTTGCGAACGTGTCGGATCGGTTGTGAGGTTGCACTAGATTCTTACGAGCGAGGGGAGCGAGCGATCAACGATTACAATTTCCAAACTATACATATATCTTATATTGTCCTGCATATATTTCCTATTATTACCTCAATTTGTCAGCGATTTCGGACCTCACGTTGCATTGTACTGTGTGAAAATATTACTATTTATGTACAAATATTGATATACTGTAAACTTTTGTCAGTACGCAATTCGGTAAAGACTTCCGGCTCCTGGGGCTGGTGCGAATATTTCAATGACCCTATGTGACAAACCGTTGGTTTGTGACACACCCTTACACGTCCCTCGCTCCCTGTGCTCGCCCGATAACTATAGCCTAACCTAAAACCAATCCCTCTTGCGTTCGTTATCCGATAAGGAGGCGACTAATTCCAAATTTGCGAACGTGTCGGATCGGTTGTGAGGTTGGACTAGATTCTTACGAGCGAGCGGAGCGAGCGAGCTGCGATTACAATTTCCAAGCTATACATATACCTTATATTGCCTTGCATATATTTCCTGTTATTACCTCAATTGGTCAGCGATTTCGGACCTCACGTTGCACTGTACTGTGTGAAAATATTACTATTTATGTACAAATATTGATATACTGTAAACTTTGGTCAGTAGGCAACTCGATAGAGACTTCCGACTCCTAGGACTGGTGCGAATATTTCAATGACCCTATGTGACAAACCGTTGGTTTGTGACACGCCCTTACGCGTCCCTCGCTCCCTGTGCTCGCCCGATAACTATAGCCTAACCTAAAACCAATCCCTCTTGCGTTCGTTATCCGATAAGGAGGCGACTAATTCCAAATTTGCGAACGTGTCGGATCGGTTGTGAGGTTGGACTAGATTCTTACGAGCGAGCGGAGCGAGCGAGCAACGATTACAATTTCCAAGCTATACATATACCTTATGGTGCCGTTCATATATTTCCTGTTATTACCTCAATTTGTCAGCGATTTCGGACCTCACGTTGCAACTGTACTATGTGGAAATATTACTATTAATGTAAAACTATTGATAAACTGTCAACTTTTGTCAGTAGGCAACTCGATAAAGACTTCCTACTCCTCGGGCAGGTGCGAATATTTCAATGTCCCTATGTGCCAAACCGATGAGTTGTGACACACCTTTATGCGTCCCTCGCTCGCTGCGCTCGATCGATAACTATAGCCTAACCTAAAACCAATCCCTCTTGTGTTCGTTATCCGATCAGGAGGCGACTAATTTCAAATTTGCGAACGTGTCGGATCGGTTGTGAGGTTGGACTAGATTCTTACGAGCGAGCGGAGCGAGCGAGCAGCGATTACAATTTCCAAGCTATACATATACCTTATATTGCCTTGCATATATTTCCTGTTATTACCTCAATTGGTCAGCGATTTCGGACCTCACGTTGCACTGTACTGTGTGAAAATATTACTATTTATGTACAAATATTGATATACTGTAAACTTTTGTCTGTAGGCAATTCGATAAAGACTTCCGGCTCCTCGGGCTGGTGCGAATATTTCAATGACCCTATGTGACAAACCGTTGGTTTGTGACACGCCCTTACGCGTCCCTCGCTCCCTGTGCTCGCCCGATAACTATAGCCTAACCTAAAACCAATCCCTCTTGAGTTCGTTATCCGATAAGGAGGCGACTAATTTCAAATTTGCGAACGTGTCGGATCGGTTGTGAGGTTGGACTAGATTCTTACGAGCGAGCGGAGCGAGCGAGCAACGATTACAATTTCCAAGCTATACATATACCTTATATTGCCGTGCATATATTTCCTGTTATTACCTCAATTGGTCAGCGATTTCGGACCTCACGTTGCACTGTACTGTGTGAAAATATTACTATTAATGTAAAACTATTGATAAACTGTAAACTTTGGTCAGTGGGCAACTCGATAGAGACTTCCGACTCCTAGGGCTGGTGCGAATATTTCAATGTCCCTATGTGACAAACCGTTGGTTTGTGACATACCTTTATGCGTCCCTCGCTCGCTGCGCTCGCTCGATAACTATAGCCTAACCTAAAACCAATCCCTCTTGTGTTCGTTATCCGATAAGGAGGCGACTAATTTCAAATTTGCGAACGTGTCGGATCGGTTGTGAGGTTGCACTAGATTCTTACGAGCGAGGGGAGCGAGCGATCAACGATTACAATTTCCAAGCTATACATATATCTTATATTGTCCTGCATATATTTCCTATTATTACCTCAATTTGTCAGCGATTTCGGACCTCACGTTGCATTGTACTGTGTGAAAATATTACTATTTATGTACAAATATTGATATACTGTAAACTTTTGTCAGTACGCAATTCGATAAAGACTTCCGGCTCCTGGGGCTGGTGCGAATATTTCAATGACCCTATGTGACAAACCGTTGGTTTGTGACACACCCTTACACGTCCCTCGCTCCCTGTGCTCGCCCGATAACTATAGCCTAACCTAAAACCAATCCCTCTTGCTTTCGTTATCCGATAAGGAGGGGACTAACTTCAAATTTTCGAACGTGTCGGATCGGTTGTGAGGTTGGACTAGATTCTTACGAGCGAGCGGAGCGAGCGAGCAGCGATTACAATTTCCAAGCTATACATATACCTTATATTGCCTTGCATATATTTCCTGTTATTACCTCAATTGGTCAGCGATTTCGGACCTCACGTTGCACTGTACTGTGTGAAAATATTACTATTTATGTACAAATATTGATATACTGTAAACTTTTGTCTGTAGGCAATTCGATAAAGACTTCCGGCTCCTGGGGCTGGTGCGAATATTTCAATGACCCTATGTGACAAACCGTTGGTTTGTGACACGCCCTTACGCGTCCCTCGCTCCCTGTGCTCGCCCGATAACTATAGCCTAACCTAAAACCAATCCCTCTTGCGTTCGTTATCCGATAAGGAGGCGTCTAATTCCAAATTTGCGAACGTGTCGGATCGGTTGTGAGGTTGGACTAGATTCTTACGAGCGAGCGGAGCGAGCGAGAAACGATTACAATTTCCAAGCTATACATATACCTTATGGTGCCGTTCATATATTTCCTGTTATTACCTCAATTTGTCAGCGATTTCGGACCTCACGTTGCAACTGTACTATGTGGAAATATTACTATTAATGTAAAACTATTGATAAACTGTAAACTTTTGTCAGTAGGCAACTCGATAAAGACTTCCTACTCCTCGGGCAGGTGCGAATATTTCAATGTCCCTATGTGCCAAACCGATGAGTTGTGACACACCTTTATGCGTCCCTCGCTCGCTGCGCTCGCTCGATAACTATAGCCTAACCTAAAACCAATCCCTCTTGTGTTCGTTATCCGATCAGGAGGCGACTAATTTCAAATTTGCGAACGTGTCGGATCGGTTGTGAGGTTGGACTAGATTCTTACGAGCGAGCGGAGCGAGCGAGCAGCGATTACAATTTCCAAGCTATACATATACCTTATATTGCCTTGCATATATTTCCTGTTATTACCTCAATTGGTCAGCGATTTCGGACCTCACGTTGCACTGTACTGTGTGAAAATATTACTATTTATGTACAAATATTGATATACTGTAAACTTTTGTCTGTAGGCAATTCGATAAAGACTTCCGGCTCCTGGGGCTGGTGCGAATATTTCAATGACCCTATGTGACAAACCGTTGGTTTGTGACACGCCCTTACGCGTCCCTCGCTCCCTGTGCTCGCCCGATAACTATAGCCTAACCTAAAACCAATCCCTCTTGCGTTCGTTATCCGATAAGGAGGCGACTAATTCCAAATTTGCGAACGTGTCGGATCGGTTGTGAGGTTGGACTAGATTCTTACGAGCGAGCGGAGCGAGCGAGCAGCGATTACAATTTCCAAGCTATACATATACCTTATATTGCCTTGCATATATTTCCTGTTATTACCTAATTTTGTCAGCGATTTCGGACCTCACGTTGCACTGTACTGTGTGAAAATATTACTATTAATGTAAAACTATTGATAAACTGTAAACTTTTGTCAGTAGGCAACTCGATAAAGACTTCCTACTCCTCGGGCAGGTGCGAATATTTCAATGTCCCTATGTGCCAAACCGACGATTTGTGACACACCTTTATGCGTCCCTCGCTCGCTGCGCTCGATCGATAACTATAGCCTAACCTAAAACCAATCCCTCTTGTGTTCGTTATCCGATCAGGAGGCGACTAATTTCAAATTTGCGAACGTGTCGGATCGGTTGTGAGGTTGGACTAGATTCTTACGAGCGAGCGGAGCGAGCGAGCAGCGATTACAATTTCCGAGCTATACATATACCTTATATTGCCTTGCATATATTTCCTGTTATTACCTCAATTGGTCAGCGATTTCGGACCTCACGTTGCACTGTACTGTGTGAAAATATTACTATTTATGTACAAATATTGATATACTGTAAACTTTTGTCTGTAGGCAATTCGATAAAGACTTCCGGCTCCTCGGGCTGGTGCGAATATTTCAATGACCCTATGTGACAAACCGTTGGTTTGTGACACACCCTTACGCGTCCCTCGCTCCCTGTGCTCGCCCGATAACTATAGCCTAACCTAAAACCAATCCCTCTTGAGTTCGTTATCCGATAAGGAGGCGACTAATTTCAAATTTGCGAACGTGTCGGATCGGTTGTGAGGTTGGACTAGATTCTTACGAGCGAGCGGAGCGAGCGAGCAACGATTACAATTTCCAAGCTATACATATACCTTATATTGCCGTGCATATATTTCCTGTTATTACCTCAATTGGTCAGCGATTTCGGACCTCACGTTGCACTGTACTGTGTGAGAATATTACTATTAATGTAAAACTATTGATAAACTGTAAACTTTGGTCAGTAGGCAACTCGATAGAGACTTCCGACTCCTAGGGCTGGTGCGAATATTTCAATGTCCCTATGTGACAAACCGTTGGTTTGTGACATACCTTTATGCGTCCCTCGCTCGCTGCGCTCGCTCGATAACTATAGCCTAACCTAAAACCAATCCCTCTTGTGTTCGTTATCCGATAAGGAGGCGACTAATTTCAAATTTGCGAACGTGTCGGATCGGTTGTGAGGTTGCACTAGATTCTTACGAGCGAGGGGAGCGAGCGATCAACGATTACAATTTCCAAGCTATACATATATCTTATATTGTCCTGCATATATTTCCTATTATTACCTCAATTTGTCAGCGATTTCGGACCTCACGTTGCATTGTACTGTGTGAAAATATTACTATTTATGTACAAATATTGATATACTGTAAACTTTTGTCAGTACGCAATTCGATAAAGACTTCCGGCTCCTGGGGCTGGTGCGAATATTTCAATGACCCTATGTGACAAACCGTTGGTTTGTGACACACCCTTACACGTCCCTCGCTCCCTGTGCTCGCCCGATAACTATAGCCTAACCTAAAACCAATCCCTCTTGCTTTCGTTATCCGATAAGGAGGGGACTAACTTCAAATTTTCGAACGTGTCGGATCGGTTGTGAGGTTGGACTAGATTCTTACGAGCGAGCGGAGCGAGCGAGCAGCGATTACAATTTCCAAGCTATACATATACCTTATATTGCCTTGCATATATTTCCTGTTATTACCTCAATTGGTCAGCGATTTCGGACCGCACGTTGCACTGTACTGTGTGAAAATATTACTATTTATGTACAAATATTGATATACTGTAAACTTTTGTCTGTAGGCAATTCGATAAAGACTTCCGGCTCCTGGGGCTGGTGCGAATATTTCAATGACCCTATGTGACAAACCGTTGGTTTGTGACACGCCCTTACGCGTCCCTCGCTCCCTGTGCTCGCCCGATAACTATAGCCTAACCTAAAACCAATCCCTCTTGCGTTCGTTATCCGATAAGGAGGCGTCTAATTCCAAATTTGCGAACGTGTCGGATCGGTTGTGAGGTTGGACTAGATTCTTACGAGCGAGCGGAGCGAGCGAGCAACGATTACAATTTCCAAGCTATACATATACCTTATGGTGCCGTTCATATATTTCCTGTTATTACCTCAATTTGTCAGCGATTTCGGACCTCACGTTGCAACTGTACTATGTGGAAATATTACTATTAATGTAAAACTATTGATAAACTGTAAACTTTTGTCAGTAGGCAACTCGATAAAGACTTCCTACTCCTCGGGCAGGTGCGAATATTTCAATGTCCCTATGTGCCAAACCGATGAGTTGTGACACACCTTTATGCGTCCCTCGCTCGCTGCGCTCGATCGATAACTATAGCCTAACCTAAAACCAATCCCTCTTGTGTTCGTTATCCGATCAGGAGGCGACTAATTTCAAATTTGCGAACGTGTCGGATCGGTTGTGAGGTTGGACTAGATTCTTACGAGCGAGCGGAGCGAGCGAGCAGCGATTACAATTTCCAAGCTATACATATACCTTATATTGCCTTGCATATATTTCCTGTTATTACCTCAATTGGTCAGCGATTTCGGACCTCACGTTGCACTGTACTGTGTGAAAATATTACTATTTATGTACAAATATTGATATACTGTAAACTTTTGTCTGTAGGCAATTCGATAAAGACTTCCGGCTCCTGGGGCTGGTGCGAATATTTCAATGACCCTATGTGACAAACCGTTGGTTTGTGACACGCCCTTACGCGTCCCTCGCTCCCTGTGCTCGCCCGATAACTATAGCCTAACCTAAAACCAATCCCTCTTGCGTTCGTTATCCGATAAGGAGGCGACTAATTCCAAATTTGCGAACGTGTCGGATCGGTTGTGAGGTTGGACTAGATTCTTACGAGCGAGCGGAGCGAGCGAGCAGCGATTACAATTTCCAAGCTATACATATACCTTATGTTGCCTTGCATATATTTCCTGTTATTACCTCAATTGGTCAGCGATTTCGGACCTCACGTTGCACTGTACTGTGTGAAAATATTACTATTTATGTACAAATATTGATATACTGTAAACTTTGGTCAGTAGGCAACTCGATAGAGACTTCCGACTCCTAGGGCTGGTGCGAATATTTCAATGACCCTATGTGACAAACCGTTGGTTTGTGACACGCCCTTACGCGTCCCTCGCTCCCTGTGCTCGCCCGATAACTATAGCCTAACCTAAAACCAATCCCTCTTGCGTTCGTTATCCGATAAGGAGGCGACTAATTCCAAATTTGCGAACGTGTCGGATCGGTTGTGAGGTTGGACTAGATTCTTACGAGCGAGCGGAGCGAGCGAGCAACGATTACAATTTCCAAGCTATACATATACCTTATGGTGCCGTTCATATATTTCCTGTTATTACCTCAATTTGTCAGCGATTTCGGACCTCACGTTGCAAATGTACTATGTGGAAATATTACTATTAATGTAAAACTATTGATAAACTGTAAACTTTTGTCAGTAGGCAACTCGATAAAGACTTCCTACTCCTCGGGCAGGTGCGAATATTTCAATGTCCCTATGTGCCAAACCGATGAGTTGTGACACACCTTTATGCGTCCCTCGCTCGCTGCGCTCGATCGATAACTATAGCCTAACCTAAAACCAATCCCTCTTGTGTTCGTTATCCGATCAGGAGGCGACTAATTTCAAATTTGCGAACGTGTCGGATCGGTTGTGAGGTTGGACTAGATTCTTACGAGCGAGCGGAGCGAGCGAGCAGCGATTACAATTTCCAAGCTATACATATACCTTATATTGCCTTGCATATATTTCCTGTTATTACCTCAATTGGTCAGCGATTTCGGACATCACGTTGCACTGTACTGTGTGAAAATATTACTATTTATGTACAAATATTGATATACTGTAAACTTTTGTCTGTAGGCAATTCGATAAAGACTTCCGGCTCCTGGGGCTGGTGCGAATATTTCAATGACCCTATGTGACAAACCGTTGGTTTGTGACACGCCCTTACGCGTCCCTCGCTGCCTGTGCTCGCCCGATAACTATAGCCTAACGTAAAACCAATCCCTCTTGCGTTCGTTATCCGATAAGGAGGCGACTAATTCCAAATTTGCGAACGTGTCGGATCGGTTGTGAGGTTGGACTAGATTCTTACGAGCGAGCGGAGCGAGCGAGCAGCGATTACAATTTCCAAGCTATACATATACCTTATATTGCCTTGCATATATTTCCTGTTATTACCTCAATTGGTCAGCGATTTCGGACCTCACGTTGCACTGTACTGTGTGAAAATATTACTATTTATGTACAAATATTGATATACTGTAAACTTTGGTCAGTAGGCAACTCGATAGAGACTTCCGACTCCTAGGGCTGGTGCGAATATTTCAATGTCCCTATGTGACAAACCGTTGGTTTGTGACATACCTTTATGCGTCCCTCGCTCGCTGCGCTCGATCGATAACTATAGCCTAACCTAAAACCAATCCCTCTTGTGTTCGTTATCCGATAAGGAGGCGACTAATTTCAAATTTGCGAACGTGTCGGATCGGTTGTGAGGTTGCACTAGATTCTTACGAGCGAGGGGAGCGAGCGATCAACGATTGCAATTTCCAAGCTATACATATATCTTATATTGTCCTGCATATATTTCCTATTATTACCTCAATTTGTCAGCGATTTCGGACCTCACGTTGCATTGTACTGTGTGAAAATATTACTATTTATGTACAAATATTGATATACTGTAAACTTTTGTCAGTACGCAATTCGATAAAGACTTCCGGCTCTTGGGGCTGGTGCGAATATTTCAATGTCCCTATGTGACAAACCGTTGGTTTGTGACATACCTTTATGCGTCCCTCGCTCGCTGCGCTCGATCGATAACTATAGCCTAACCTAAAACCAATCCCTCTTGTGTTCGTTATCCGATAAGGAGGCGACTAATTTCAAATTTGCGAACGTGTCGGATCGGTTGTGAGGTTGCACTAGATTCTTACGAGCGAGGGGAGCGAGCGATCAACGATTGCAATTTCCAAGCTATACATATATCTTATATTGTCCTGCATATATTTCCTATTATTACCCAATTTTGTCAGCGATTTCAGACCTCACGTTGCACCGTACTGTGTGAAAATATTACTATTAATGTAAAACTATTGATAAACTGTAAACTTTTGTCAGTAGGCAACTCGATAAGGACTTCCTACTGCTCGGGCAGGTGCGAATATTTCAGTGTCCCTATGTGCCAAACCGATGATTTGTGACACACCTTTATGCGTCCCTCGCTCGCTGCGCTCGATCGATAACTATAGCCTAACCTAAAACCAATCCCTCTTGTGTTCGTTATCCGATCAGGAGGCGACTAATTTCAAGTTTGGGAACGTGTCGGATCGGTTGTGAGGTTGGACTAGATTTTTACGAGCGAGCGCAGCGAGCGAAAAACGATCACAATTTCCAAGCTATACATGTAACTTATATTGCCTCGCATATATTTCGTGTTATTACCTAATTTTGTCAGCCATTTCGGACATCACATTGCACTTTACTATGTGGAAATAGTACTATTTATGTGAAACTATCGATAAACTGAAAACTTTTGTCAGTAGGCAATAGGATAAAGACTTCCGGATCCTCGGGCTGGTGCGAATATTTCAATGTCCCCATGTGCCAAACCGTTGGATTGTGACACACCTTTACGCGTCCCTCGCTCGCTGTGCTCGCTCGAAAACTATAGCCTAACCTAAAACCAATCCCTCTTGCGTTCGTCATTCGATGTGGAGGCGACTTATTTCAAATTTGCGGACGTGTCGGATCGGATGTGAGATTGGACTAAATTTTTACGAGCGAGCGGAGCGAGCGAGCAACGATCACAATTTCCAAGCTATACATATACCTTATATTGCCTTGCATATATTTCGTGTTATTACGTAATTTTGTCAGACACTTCTGACATCACATTGCACTTTACTATGTGGAAATAGTACTATTTATGTGAAACTATTGATGAACTGAAAACTTTTGTCAGTAGGCAATAGGATAAAGACTTCCGGCTCCTCGGGCTGGTGCAAATATTTCAATGTCCCCATGTGCCAAACCGTTGGATTGAGACACACCTTTACGCGTACCTCGCTCGCCGTGCTCGCTCGAAATCTATAGCCTAACCTAAAACCAATCCCTCTTGCGTTCGTCATTCAATGAAGAGGCGACTTATTTCAAGTTTGGGAACGTGTCGGATCGGTTGTGAGGTTGGACTAGATTCTTACGAGCGAGCGGAGCGAGCGAGCAACGATTACAATTTCCAAGCTATACATATACCTTATATTGCCTTGCATATATTTCCTGTTATTACCTCAATTGGTCAGCGATTTCGGACCTCACGTTGCACTGTACTGTGTGAAAATATTACTATTTATGTACAAATATTGATATACTGTAAACTTTTGTCAGTAGGCAACGCGATAAAGACTTCCGACTCCTCGGGCTGGTGCGAATATTTCAATGTCCCTAAGTGCCAAACCGTTGGTTTGTGACACACCTTTACGCGACCCTCGCTCGCTGCGCTCGCTTGAAAACTATAGCCTAACCTAAAACCAATATCTCTTACGTTCGCCATTCGATAAGGAGGGGACTAATTTCAAATTTGCGAACGTGTCGGATCGGTTGGGAGGTTGGACTAGATTCTTACGAGCGAGCGGAGCGAGCGAGCAACGACTACAATTTCCAAGCTATACATATACCTTATATTGCCTTGCATATATTTCCTGTTATTACCTCAATTGGTCAGCGATTTCGGACCTCACGTTGCACTGTACTGTGTGAAAATATTACTATTTATGTACAAATATTGATATACTGTAAACTTTTCTCTGTAGGCAATTCGATAAAGACTTCCGGCTCCTGGGGCTGGTGCGAATATTTCAATGACTCTATGTGACAAACCGTTGGTTTGTGACACGCCCTTACGCGTCCCTCGCTCCCTGTGCTCGCCCGATAACTATAGCCTAACCTAAAACCAATCCCTCTTGCGTTCGTTATCCGATAAGGAGGCGACTGATTTCAAATTTGCGAACGTGTCGGATCGGTTGTGAGGTTGGACTAGATTCTTACGAGCGAGCGGAGCGAGCGAGCAGCGATTACAATTTCCAAGCTATACATATACCTTATATTGCCTTGCATATATTTCCTGTTATTACCTCAATTGGTCAGCGATTTCGGACCTCACGTTGCACTGTACTGTGTGAAAATATTACTATTTATGTACAAATATTGATATACTGTAAACTTTTGTCTGTAGGCAATTCGATAAAGACTTCCGGCTCCTGGGGCTGGTGCGAATATTTCAATGACCCTATGTGACAAACCGTTGGTTTGTGACACGCCCTTACGCGTCCCTCGCTCCCTGTGCTCGCCCGATAACTATAGCCTAACCTAAAACCAATCCCTCTTGCGTTCGTTATCCGATAAGGAGGCGACTAATTCCAAATTTGCGAACGTGTCGGATCGGTTGTGAGGTTGGACTAGATTCTTACGAGCGAGCGGAGCGAGCGAGCAACGATTACAATTTCCAAGCTATACATATACCTTATGGTGCCGTTCATATATTTCCTGTTATTACCTCAATTTGTCAGCGATTTCGGACCTCACGTTGCAACTGTACTATGTGTAAATATTACTATTAATGTAAAACTATTGATAAACTGTAAACTTTTGTCAGTAGGCAACTCGATAAAGACTTCCTACTCCTCGGGCAGGTGCGAATATTTCAATGTCCCTATGTGCCAAACCGATGAGTTGTGACACACCTTTATGCGTCCCTCGCTCGCTGCGCTCGATCGATAACTATAGCCTAACCTAAAACCAATCCCTCTTGTGTTCGTTATCCGATCAGGAGGCGACTAATTTCAAATTTGCGAACGTGTCGGATCGGTTGTGAGGTTGCACTAGTTTCTTACGAGCGAGCGGAGCGAGCGAGCAACGATTACAATTTCCAAGCTATACATATACCTTATATTGCCTTGCATATATTTCGTGTTATTACCTAATTTTGTCAGCCATTTCGGACATCACATTGCACTTTACTATGTGGAAATAGTACTATTTATGTGAAACTATTGATAAACTGTAAACTTTTGTCAGTAGGCAATAGGATAAAGACATCCGGATCCTCGGGCTGGTGCGAATATTTCAATGTCCCCATGTGCCAAACCGTTGCACTGTGACACACCTCTACGCGTCCCTCGCCCGCCGTGCTCGCTCGAAAACTAGAGCCTAACCTAAAACCAATCCCTCTTGCGATCGTCATTCAATGAGGAGGCGACTTATTTCAAGTTTGGGAACGTGTCGGATCGGTTGTGAGGTTGGACGAGATTTTTACGAGCGAGCGGAGCGAGCGAGCAACGATCACAATTTCCAAGGTATACATGTAACTTATATTGCCTTGCATATATTTCCTGTTATTACCTCAATTGGTCAGCGATTACGGACCTCACATTGCACTTTACTATGTGGAAATAGTACTATTTATGTGAAACTATTGATAAACTGAAAACTTTTGTCAGTAGGCAATAGGATAAAGACTTCCGGATCCTCGGGCTGGTGCGAATATTTCAATGTCCCCATGTGCCATACCGATGGATTGTGACACACCTTTACGCGTACCTCGCTCGCCGTGCTCGCTCGAAAACTATAGCCTGACCTAAAACCAATCCCTCTTGCGTTCGTCATTCAATGAGGAGGCGACTTATTTCAAGTTTGGGAACGTGTCGGATCGGTTGTGAGGTTGGACTTGATTTTTACGAGCGAGCGGAGCGAGCGAGCAACGATCACTAGTTCCAAGCTATACATGTAACTTATATTGCCTTGCATATATTTCGTGTTATTACCAAATTTTGACAGCCACTTCGGATATCACATTGCACTTTACTATGTGGAAATAGTACTATTTATGTGAAACTATCGATAATCTCTAAACTTTTGTCAGTAAGCAATAGGATAAAGACTTCCGGCTCCTCGGGCTGGTGCGAATATTTCAATGTCCCTATGTGACAAACCGTTGGTTTGTGACACACCTTTACGCGACCCTCGCTCGCTGCGCTCGCTTGAAAACTATAGCCTAACCTAAAACCAATATCTCTTACGTTCGCCATTCGATAAGGAGGGGACTAATTTCAAATTTGCGAACGTGTCGGATCGGTTGGGAGGTTGGACTAGATTCTTACGAGCGAGCGGAGCGAGCGAGCAACGACTACAATTTCCAAGCTATACATATACCTTATATTGCCTTGCATATATTTCCTGTTATTACCTGATTTTGTAACCCATTTCGGAAATCACATTGCACTTTACTATGTGGAAATAGTACTATTTATGTGAAACTATCGATAATCTCTAAACTTTTGTCAGTAGGCAATGGGATAAAGACTTCCGGCTCCTCGGGCTGGTGCGAATATTTCAATGTCCCCATGTGCCAAACCGTTGGATTATGGCACACCTTTTCGTGTCCCTCGCTCGCTGTGCTCGCTAGAAAACTATAGCCTAACCTAAAACCAATCCCTCTTGTGTTCGTTATCCGATCAGGAGGCGACTAATTTCAAATTTGCGAACGTGTCGGATCGGTTGTGAGGTTGCACTAGTTTCTTACGAGCGAGCGGAGCGAGCGAGCAACGATTACAATTTCCAAGCTATACATATACCTTATATTGCCTTGCATATATTTCCTGTTATTACCTCAATTTGTCAGCGATTTCGGACCTTACGTTGCACCGTACTATGTGGAAATATTACTATTTATGTAAAACTATTGATAAACTGTAAACTTTTGTCAGTAGGCAACGCGATAAAGACTTCCGACTCCTCGGGCTGGTGCGAATATTTCAATGTCCCCATGTGCCAAACCGTTGCATTGTGACACACCTCTACGCGTCCCTCGCCCGCCGTGCTCGCTCGAAAACTAGAGCCTAACCTAAAACCAATCCCTCTTGCGATCGTCATTCAATGAGGAGGCGACTTATTTCAAGTTTGGGAACGTGTCGGATCGGTTGTGAGGTTGGACGAGGTTTTTACGAGCGAGCGGAGCGAGCGAGCAACGATCACAATTTCCAAGGTATACATGTAACTTATATTGCCTTGCATATATTTCCTGTTATTACCTCAATTGGTCAGCGATTTCGGACCTCACATTGCACTTTACTATGTGGAAATAGTACTATTTATGTGAAACTATTGATAAACTGAAAACTTTTGTCAGTAGGCAATAGGATAAAGACTTCCGGATCCTCGGGCTGGTGCGAATATTTCAATGTCCCCATGTGCCATACCGATGGATTGTGACACACCTTTACGCGTACCTCGCTCGCCGTGCTCGCTCGAAAACTATAGCCTAACCTAAAACCAATCCCTCTTGCGTTCGTCATTCAATGAGGAGGCGACTTATTTCAAGTTTGGGAACGTGTCGGATCGGTTGTGAGGTTGGACTAGATTTTTACGAGCGAGCGGAGCGAGCGAGCAACGATCACAAGTTCCAAGCTATACATGTAACTTATATTGCCTTGCATATATTTCGTGTTATTACCTAATTTTGTCAGCCATTTCGGACATGACATTGCACTTTACTATGTGGAAATAGTACTATTTATGTGAAACTATTGATAAACTG
Source organism: Bombus terrestris (assembly GCF_910591885.1). Taxonomy (NCBI): domain Eukaryota; kingdom Metazoa; phylum Arthropoda; class Insecta; order Hymenoptera; family Apidae; genus Bombus; species Bombus terrestris. The sequence goes on along the minus strand of NW_025963551.1, from coordinate 1,841,889 downwards.
AATACTTTTGTCAGTAGGCAATAGGATAAAGACTTCCGGATCCTCGGGCTGGTGCGAATATTTCAATGTCCCCATGTGCCAAACCGTTGGATTGTGACACACATTTACGCGTCCCTCGCTCGCTGTGCTCCCTCGAAAACTATAGCCTAACCTGAAACCAATCCCTCTTGCGTTCGTCATTCGATGTGGAGGCGACTTATTTCAAATTTTCGAACGTGACGGATCGGATGTGAGATTGGACTACATTTTTACGAGCGAGCGGAGCGAGCGAGCAACGATCACAATTTCCAAGCTATACATATACCTTATATTGCCTTGCATATATTTCGTGTTATTACGTAATTTTGTTAGACACTTCTGACATCACATTGCACTTTGCTATGTGGAAATAGTACTATTTATGTGAAACTATTGATAAACTGAAAACTTTTGTCAGTAGGCAATAGGATAAAGACTTCCGGATCCTCGGGCTGGTGCGAATATTTCAATGTCCCCATGTGCGAAACCGTTGGATTGTGGCACACCTTTTCATGTCCCTCGCTCGCTGTGCTCGCTAGAAAACTATAGCCTAACCTAAAACCAATCCCTCTTGCGTTCGTCATTCGATGTGGAAGCGACTTATTTCAAATTTGCGAACGTGTCGGATCGGATGTGAGATTGGACTACATTTTTACGAGCGAGCGGAGCGAGGGAGCAACGATCACAATTCCCAAGCTATACATGTAACTTATATTGCCTTGCATATATTTCGTGTTATTACCTAATTTTGCCAGCCATTTCGGACATCACATTGTACTTTACTATGTGGAAATAGTACTATTTATGTGAAACTATTGAAAAACTGTAAACTTTTGTCAGTAGGCAATAGGATAAAGACTTCCGGCTCCTCGGGCTGGTGCGAATATTTCAATGTCCCCATGTGTCAAACCGTTGGATTGTGGCACACCTTTTCGTGTCCCTCGCTCGCTGTGCTCGCTAGAAAACTATAGCCTAACCTAAAACCAATCCCTCTTGCGTTCGTCATTCGATGTGGAGTCGACTTATTTCAAATTTTCGAACGTGACGGATCGGATGTGAGATTGGACTACATTTTTACGAGCGAGCGGAGCGAGCGAGCAACGATCACAATTTCCAAGCTATACATATACCTTATATTGCCTTGCATATATTTCGTGTTATTACGTAATTTTGTCAGACACTTCTGACATCACATTGCACTTTGCTATGTGGAAATAGTACTATTTATGTGAAACTATTGATAAACTGAAAACTTTTGTCAGTAGGCAATAGGATAAAGACTTCCGGATCCTCGGGCTGGTGGAATATTTCAATGTCCCCATGTGCCAAACCGTTGGATTGTGACACACCTTTACGCGTCCCTCGCTCGCCGTGCTCGCTCGAAAACTATAGCCTAACCTAAAACCAACCCTTCTCGCTTTCGTTAATCGATAAGCAGGCGAATTATTTCAAATTTGGCAACGTGGCGGAACAGTTGTGAGGTTGGACTAGATTTTTACGAGCGAGCGCAGCGAGCGAAAAACGATCACAATTTCCAAGCTATACATGTAACTTATATTGCCTTGCATATATTTCGTGTTATTACCTAATTTTGTCAGCCATTTCGGACATCACATTGCACCTTACTATGTGGAAATAGTACTATTTATGTGAAACTATTGATAAACTGAAAACTTTTGTCAGTAGGCAATAGGATAAAGACTTCCGGATCCTCGGGCTGGTGCGAATATTTCAATGTCCCCATGTGCCATACCGATGGATTGTGACACACCTTTACGCGTACTTCGCTCGCCGTGCTCGCTCGAAAACTATAGCCTAACCTAAAACCAATCCCTCTTGCGTTCGTCATTCAATGAGGAGGCGACTTATTTCAAGTTTGGGAACGTGTCGGATCGGTTGTGAGGTTGGACTAGATTTTTACGAGCGAGCGGAGCGAGCGAGCAACGATCACAGTTTCCAAGCTATACATGTAACTTATATTGCCTTGCACATATTTCGTGTTATTACCAAATTTTGACAGCCACTTCGGATATCACATTGCACTTTACTATGTGGAAATAGTACTATTTATGTGAAACTATCGATGATCTCTAAACTTTTGTCAGTAAGCAATAGGATAAAGACTTCCGGCTCCTCGGGCTGGTGCGAATATTTCAATGTCCCCATGTGCCACCCGTTGGATTGTGACACACCTTTACGCGTCCCTCGCTCGCTGTGCTCGCTCGAAAACTATAGCCTAACCTAAAACCAATCCCTCTTGCGTTCGTCATTCGATGTGGAGGCGACTTATTTCAAATTTGCGAACGTGTCGGATCGGATGTGAGATTGGACTAAATTTTTACGAGCGAGCGGAGCGAGCGAGCAACGATCACAATTTCCAAGCTATACATGTAACTTATATTGCCTTGCATATATTTCGTGTTATTACCTAATTTTGTCAGCCATTTCGGACATCACATTGCACTTTACTATGTGGAAATAGTACTATTTATGTGAAACTATTGATAAACTGTAAACTTTTGTCAGTAGGCAATAGGATAAAGACATCCGGATCCTCGGGCTGGTGCGAATATTTCAATGTCCCCATGTGCCAAACCGTTGCACTGTGACACACTTCTACGCGTCCCTCGCCCGCCGTGCTCGCTCGAAAACTAGAGCCTAACCTAAAACCAATCCCTCTTGCGATCGTCATTCAATGAGGAGGCGACTTATTTCAAGTTTGGGAACGTGTCGGATCGGTTGTGAGGTTGGACGAGATTTTTACGAGCGAGCGGAGCGAGCGAGCAACGATCACAATTTCCAAGGTATACATGTAACTTATATTGCCTTGCATATATTTCCTGTTATTACCTCAATTGGTCAGCGATTTCGGACCTCACATTGCACTTTACTATGTGGAAATAGTACTATTTATGTGAAACTAGTGATAAACTGAAAACTTTTGTCAGTAGGCAATAGGATAAAGACTTCCGGATCCTCGGGCTGGTGCGAATATTTCAATGTCCCCATGTGCCATACCGATGGATTGTGACACACCTTTACGCGTACCTCGCTCGCCGTGCTCGCTCGAAAACTATAGCCTGACCTAAAACCAATCCCTCTTGCGTTCGTCATTCAATGAGGAGGCGACTTATTTCAAGTTTGGGAACGTGTCGGATCGGTTGTGAGGTTGGACTTGATTTTTACGAGCGAGCGGAGCGAGCGAGCAACGATCACTAGTTCCAAGCTATACATGTAACTTATATTGCCTTGCATATATTTCGTGTTATTACCAAATTTTGACAGCCACTTCGGATATCACATTGCACTTTACTATGTGGAAATAGTACTATTTATGTGAAACTATCGATAATCTCTAAACTTTTGTCAGTAAGCAATAGGATAAAGACTTCCGGCTCCTCGGGCTGGTGCGAATATTTCAATGTCCCTATGTGACAAACCGTTGGTTTGTGACACACCTTTACGCGACCCTCGCTCGCTGCGCTCGCTTGAAAACTATAGCCTAACCTAAAACCAATATCTCTTACGTTCGCCATTCGATGTGGAGGCGACTTATTTCAAATTTGCGAACGTGTCGGATCGGTTGGGAGGTTGGACTAGATTCTTACGAGCGAGCGGAGCGAGCGAGCAACGACTACAATTTCCAAGCTATACATATACCTTATATTGCCTTGCATATATTTCCTGTTATTACCTGATTTTGTAACCCATTTCGGAAATCACATTGCACTTTACTATGTGGAAATAGTACTATTTATGTGAAACTATTGAAAAACTGAAAACTTTTGTCAGTAGGCAATGGGATAAAGACTTCCGGCTCCTCGGGCTGGTGCGAATATTTCAATGTCCCCATGTGCCAAACCGTTGGATTATGGCACACCTTTTCGTGTCCCTCGCTCGCTGTGCTCGCTAGAAAACTATAGCCTAACCAAAACCAATCCCTCTTGCGTTCGTCATTCGATGTGGAGGCGACTTATTTCAAATTTGCGAACGTGTCGGATCGGATGTGAGGTTGGACTAGATTCTTACGAGCGAGCGGAGCGAGCGAGCAACGATTACAATTTCCAAGCTATACATATACCTTATGGTGCCGTTCATATATTTCCTGTTATTACCTCAATTTGTCAGCGATTTCGGACCTCACGTTGCAACTGTACTATGTGGAAATATTACTATTAATGTAAAACTATTGATAAACTGTAAACTTTTGTCAGTAGGCAACTCGATAAAGACTTCCTACTCCTCGGGCAGGTGCGAATATTTCAATGTCCCTATGTGCCAAACCGATGATTTGTGACACACCTTTATGCGTCCCTCGCTCGCTGCGCTCGATCGATAACTATAGCCTAACCTAAAACCAATCCCTCTTGTGTTCGTTATCCGATCAGGAGGCGACTAATTTCAAATTTGCGAACGTGTCGGATCGGTTGTGAGGTTGCACTAGTTTCTTACGAGCGAGCGGAGCGAGCGAGCAACGATTACAATTTCCAAGCTATACATATACCTTATATTGCCTTGCATATATTTCCTGTTATTACCTCAATTTGTCTGCGATTTCGGACCTTACGTTGCACCGTACTATGTGGAAATATTACTATTTATGTAAAACTATTGATAAACTGTAAACTTTTGTCAGTAGGCAACGCGATAAAGACTTCCGACTCCTCGGGCTGGTGCGAATATTTCAATGTCCCTAAGTGCCAAACCGTTGGTTTGTGACACACCTTTACGCGACCCTCGCTCGCTGCGCTCGCTTGAAAACTATAGCCTAACCTAAAACCAATATCTCTTACGTTCGCCATTCGATAAGGAGGGGACTAATTTCAAATTTGCGAACGTGTCGGATCGGTTGGGAGGTTGGACTAGATTCTTACGAGCGAGCGGAGCGAGCGAGCAACGACTACAATTTCCAAGCTATACATATACCTTATATTGCCTTGCATATATTTCCTGTTATTACCTGATTTTGTAACCCATTTCGGAAATCACATTGCACTTTACTATGTGGAAATATTACTATTTATGTAAAACTATTGATAAACTGTAAACTTTTGTCAGTAGGCAACGCGATAAAGACTTCCGACTCCTCGGGCTGGTGCGAATATTTCAATGTCCCCATGTGCCAAACCGTTGGATTATGGCACACCTTTTCGTGTCCCTCGCTCGCTGCGCTCGCTAGAAAACTATAGCCTAACCTAAAACCAATCCCTCTGCGTTCGTCATTCGATGTGGAGGCGACTTATTTCAAGTTTGGGACCGTGTCGGATCGGTTGTGAGGTTGGACTAGATTTTTACGAGCGAGCGGAGCGAGCGAGCAACGATCACAGTTTCCAAGCTATACATGTAACTTATATTGCCTTGCATATATTTCCTGTTATTACCTCAATTGGTCAGCGATTTCGGACCTCACATTGCACTTTACTATGTGGAAATAGTACTATTTATGTGAAACTATTGATAAACTGAAAACTTTTGTCAGTAGGCAATAGGATAAAGACATCCGGATCCTCGGGCTGGTGCGAATATTTCAATGTCCCCATGTGCCAAACCGTTGCATTGTGACACACCTCTACGCGTCCCTCGCCCGCCGTGCTCGCTCGAAAACTAGAGCCTAACCTAAAACCAATCCCTCTTGCGATCGTCATTCAATGAGGAGGCGACTTATTTCAAGTTTGGGAACGTGTCGGATCGGTTGTGAGGTTGGACGAGGTTTTTACGAGCGAGCGGAGCGAGCGAGCAACGATCACAATTTCCAAGGTATACATGTAACTTATATTGCCTTGCATATATTTCCTGTTATTACCTCAATTGGTCAGCGATTTCGGACCTCACATTGCACTTTACTATGTGGAAATAGTACTATTTATGTGAAACTATTGATAAACTGAAAACTTTTGTCAATAGGCAATAGGATAAAGACTTCCGGATCCTCGGGCTGGTGCGAATATTTCAATGTCCCCATGTGCGAAACCGTTGGATTGTGGCACACCTTTTCATGTCCCTCGCTCGCTGTGCTCGCTAGAAAACTATAGCCTAACCTAAAACCAATCCCTCTTGCGTTCGTCATTCGATGTGGAAGCGACTTATATCAAATTTGCGAACGTGTCGGATCGGATGTGAGATTGGACTACATTTTTACGAGCGAGCGGAGCGAGGGAGCAACGATCACAATTCCCAAGCTATACATGTAACTTATATTGCCTTGCATATATTTCGTGTTATTACCTAATTTTGCCAGCCATTTCGGACATCACATTGTACTTTACTATGTGGAAATAGTACTATTTATGTGAAACTATTGAAAAACTGAAAACTTTTGTCAGTAGGCAATAGGATAAAGACTTCCGGCTCCTCGGGCTGGTGCGAATATTTCAATGTCCCCATGTGTCAAACCGTTGGATTGTGGCACACCTTTTCGTGTCCCTCGCTCGCTGTGCTCGCTAGAAAACTATAGCCTAACCTAAAACCAATCCCTCTTGCGTTCGTCATTCGATGTGGAGTCGACTTATTTCAAATTTTCGAACGTGACGGATCGGATGTGAGATTGGACTACATTTTTACGAGCGAGCGGAGCGAGAGAGCAACGATCACAATTTCCAAGCTATACATATACCTTATATTGCCTTGCATATATTTCGTGTTATTACGTAATTTTGTCAGACACTTCTGACATCACATTGCACTTTGCTATGTGGAAATAGTACTATTTATGTGAAACTATTGATAAACTGAAAACTTTTGTCAGTAGGCAATAGGATAAAGACTTCCGGATCCTCGGGCTGGTGGAATATTTCAATGTCCCCATGTGCCAAACCGATGGATTGTGACACACCTTTACGCGTCCCTCGCTCGCCGTGCTCGCTCGAAAACTATAGCCTAACCTAAAACCAACCCTTCTCGCTTTCGTTAATCGATAAGCAGGCGAATTATTTCAAATTTGGCAACGTGTCGGAACAGTTGTGAGGTTGGACTAGATTTTTACGAGCGAGCGCAGCGAGCGAAAAACGATCACAATTTCCAAGCTATACATGTAACTTATATTGCCTTGCATATATTTCGTGTTATTACCTAATTTTGTTAGCCATTTCGGACATCACATTGTACTTTACTATGTGGAAATAGTACTATTTATGTGAAACTATTGAAAAACTGAAAACTTTTTTCAGTAGGCAATAGGATAAAGACTTCCGGCTCCTCGGGCTGGTGCGAATATTTCAATGTCCCCATGTGCCAAACCGTTGGATTGTGGCACACCTTTTCGTGTCCCTCGCTCGCTGTGCTCGCTAGAAAACTATAGCCTAACCTAAAACCAATCCCTCTTGCTTTCGTCATTCGATGTGGAGTCGACTTATTTCAAATTTTCGAACGTGACGGATCGGATGTGAGATTGGACTATATTTTTACGAGCGAGCGGAGCGAGCGAGCAACGATCACAATTTCCAAGCTATACATATACCTTATATTGCCTTGCATATATTTCGTGTTATTACCTAATTTTGTCAGCCATTTCGGACATCACATTGCACTTTACTATGTGGAAATAGTACTATTTATGTGAAACTATTGATAAACTGAAAACTTTTTTCAGCAGGCAATAGGATAAAGACTTCCGGATCCTCGGGCTGGTGCGAATATTTCAATGTCCCCATGTGCCAAACCGTTGGATTGTGACACACATTTACGCGTCCCTCGCTCGCTGTGCTCCCTCGAAAACTATAGCCTAACCTGAAACCAATCCCTCTTGCGTTCGTCATTCGATGTGGAGGCGACTTGTTTCAAATTTGCGAACGTGTCGGATCGGATGTGAGATTGGACTATATTTTTACGAGCGAGCGGAGCGAGCGAGCAACGATCACAATTTCCAAGCTATAGATATACCTTATATTGCCTTGCATATATGTCGTGTTATTACCTAATTTTGTAAGCGATTTCGGACCTCATTTTGCACTGTACTATGTGGAAATATTGCTATTTATGTGAAACTATTGATAAACTGAAAACTTTTGTCAGTAGGCAATAGGATAAAGACTTCCGGCTCCTCGGGCTGCTGCGAATATTTCAATGTCCCCATGTGCCAAACCGTTGGATTGTGCATACCTTTACGCGTACCTCGCTCGCCGTGCTCGCTCGAAAACTATAGCCTAACCTAAAACCAATCCCTCTTGCGTTCGTCATTCAATGAGGAGGCGACTTATTTCAAGTTTGTGAAAGTGTCGGATCGGTTGTGAGGTTGGACTAGATTTTTACGAGCGAGCGGAGCGAGCGAGCAACCATCACAATTCCCAAGCTATACATTTAACTTATATTGCCTTGCATATATTTCGTGTTATTACCTAATTTTGTCAGCCATTTCGGACATCACATTGCACTTTACTATGTGGAAATAGTACTATTTATGTGAAACTATTGAAAAACTGAAAACTTTTGTCAGTAGGCAATGGGATAAAGACTTCCGGCTCCTCGGGCTGGTGCGAATATTTCAATGTCCCCATGTGCCAAACCGTTGGATTGTGGCACACCTTTTCGTGTCCCTCGCTCGCTGTGCTAGCTAGAAAACTATAGCCTAACCTAAAACCAATCCCTCTTGCGTTCGTCATTCGATGTGGAGGCGACTTATTTCAAATTTGGCAACGTGTCGGAACAGTTGTGAGGTTGGACTAGATTTTTACGAGCGAGCGCAGCGAGCGAAAAACGATCACAATTTCCAAGCTATACATGTAACTTATATTGCCTTGCATATATTTCGTGTTATTACCTAATTTGGTCAGCCATTTCGGACATCACATTGCACTTTACTATGTGGAAATAGTACTATTTATGTGAAACTATTGATAAACTGAAAACTTTTGTCAGTAGGCAATAGGATAAAGACTTCCGGATCCTCGGGCTGGTGGAATATTTCAATGTCCCCATGTGCCAAACCGATGGATTGTGACACACCTTTACGCGTCCCTCGCTCGCCGTGCTCGCTCGAAAACTATAGCCTAACCTAAAACCAACCCTTCTCGCTTTCGTTAATCGATAAGCAGGCGAATAATTTCAAATTTGGCAACGTGTCGGAACAGTTGTGAGGTTGGACTAGATTTTTACGAGCGAGCGCAGCGAGCGAAAAACGATCACAATTTCCAAGCTATACATGTAACTTATATTGCCTTGCATATATTTCGTGTTATTACCTAATTTTGTTAGCCATTTCGGACATCACATTGTACTTTACTATGTGGAAATAGTACTATTTATGTGAAACTATTGAAAAACTGAAAACTTTTGTCAGTAGGCAATAGGATAAAGACTTCCGGCTCCTCGGGCTGGTGCGAATATTTCAATGTCCCCATGTGCCAAACCGTTGGATTGTGGACCACCTTTTCGTGTCCCTCGCTCGCTGTGCTCGGTAGAAAACTATAGCCTAACCTAAAACCAATCCCACTTGCGTTCGTCATTCGATGTGGAGTCGACTTATTTCAAATTTTCGAATGTGACGGATCGGATGTGAGATGGGACTACATTTTTACGAGCGAGCGGAGCGAGCGAGCAACGATCACAATTTCCAAGCTATACATATACCTTATATTGCCTTGCATATATTTCGTGTTATTACGTAATTTTGTCAGACACTTCTGACATCACATTGCACTTTGCTATGTGGAAATAGTACTATTTATGTGAAACTATTGATAAACTGAAAACTTTTGTCAGTAGGCAATAGGATAAAGACTTCCGGATCCTCGGGCTGGTGGAATATTTCAATGTCCCCATGTGCCAAACCGTTGGATTGTGACACACCTTTACGCGTCCCTCGCTCGCCGTGCCCGCTCGAAAACTATAGCCTAACCTAAAACCAACCCTTCTCGCTTTCGTTAATCGATAAGCAGGCGAATTATTTCAAATTTGGCAACGTGTCGGAACAGTTGTGAGGTTGGACTAGATTTTTACGAGCGAGCGCAGCGAGCGAAAAACGATCACAATTTCCAAGCTATACATGTAACTTATATTGCCTTGCATATATTTCGTGTTATTACCTAATTTTGTCAGCCATTTCGGACATCACATTGCATTTTACTATGTGGAAATAGTACTATTTATGTGAAACTATTGATAAACTGAAAACTTTTGTCAGTAGGCAATAGGATAAAGACTTCCGGATCCTCGGGCTGGTGCGAATATTTCAATGTCCCCATGTGCCATACTGATGGATTGTGACACACCTTTACGCGTACTTCGCTCGCCGTGCTCGCTCGAAAACTATAGCCTAACCTAAAACCAATCCCTCTTGCGTTCGTCATTCAATGAGGAGGCGACTTATTTCAAGTTTGGGAACGTGTCGGATCGGTTGTGAGGTTGGACTAGATTTTTACGAGCGAGCGGAGCGAGCGAGCAACGATCACAAGTTCCAAGCTATACATGTAACTTATATTGCCTTGCATATATTTCGTGTTATTACCTAATTTTGTCAGCCATTTCGGACATCACATTGCACTTTACTATGTGGAAATAGTACTATTTATGTGAAACTATTGATAAACTGAAAACTTTTGTCAGTAGGCAATAGGATAAAGACTTCCGGATCCACGGGCTGGTGCGAATATTTCAATGTCCCCATGTGCCAAACCGTTGGATTGTGACACACATTTACGCGTCCCTCGCTCGCTGTGCTCCCTCGAAAACTATAGCCTAACCTGAAACCAATCCCTCTTGCGTTCGTCATTCGATGTGGAGGCGACTTGTTTCAAATTTGCGAACGTGTCGGATCGGATGTGAGATTGGACTAGATTTTTACGAGCGAGCGAGCAACCATCACAATTCCCAAGCTATACATTTAACTTATATTGCCTTGCATATATTTCGTGTTATTACCTAATTTTGTCAGCCATTTCGGACATCACATTGCACTTTACTATGTGGAAATAGTACTATTTATGTGAAACTATTGAAAAACTGAAAACTTTTGTCAGTAGGCAATGGGATAAAGACTTCCGGCTTCTCGGGCTGGTGCGAATATTTCAATGTCCCCATGTGCCAAACCGTTGGATTGTGGCTCACCTTTTCGTGTCCCTCGCTCGCTGTGCTCGCTAGAAAACTATAGCCTAACCTAAAACCAATCCCTCTTGCGTTCGTCATTCGATGTGGAGGCGACTTATTTCAAATTTGCGAACGTGTCGGATCGGATGTGAGATTGGACTACATTTTTACGAGCGAGCGGAGCGAGCGAGCAACGATCACAATTTCCAAGCTATACATATACCTTATATTGCCTTGCATATATTTCGTGTTATTACGTAATTTTGTCAGACACTTCTGACATCACATTGCACTTTACTATGTGGAAATATTACTATTTATGTGAAACTATTGAAAAACTGAAAACTTTTGTCAGTAGGCAATAGGATAAAGACTTCCGGCTCCTCGGGCTGGTGCGAATATTTCAATGTCCCCATGTGCCAAACCGTTGGATTGTGGCACACCTTTTCGTGTCCCTCGCTCGCTGTGCGCGCTAGAAAACTATAGCCTAACCTAAAACCAATCCCTCTTGCGTTCGTCATTCGATGTGGAGTCGACTTATTTCAAATTTTCGAACGTGACGGATCGGATGTGAGATTGGACTACATTTTTACGAGCGAGCGGAGCGAGCGAGCAACGATCACAATTTCCAAGCTATACATATACCTTATATTGCCTTGCATATATTTCGTGTTATTACGTAATTTTGTCAGACACTTCTGACATCACATTGCACTTTGCTATGTGGAAATAGTACTATTTATGTGAAACTATTGATAAACTGAAAACTTTTGTCAGTAGGCAATAGGATAAAGACTTCCGGATCCTCGGGCTGGTGCGAATATTTCAATGACCCCATGTGCGAAACCGTTGGATTGTGGCACAACTTTTCATGTCCCTCGCTCGCTGTGCTCGCTAGAAAACTATAGCCTAACCTAAAATCAATCCCTCTTGCGTTCGTCATTCGATGTGGAGGCGACTTATTTCAAATTTGCGAACGTGTCGGATCGGATGTGAGATTGGACTACATTTTTACGAGCGAGCGGAGCGAGCGAGCATCGATCACAATTCCCAAGCTATACATGTAACTTATATTGCCTTGCATATATTTCGTGTTATTACCTAATTTTGTCAGCCATTTCGGACATCACATTGCACTTTACTATGTGGAAATAGTACTATTTATGTGAAACTATTGAAAAACTGAAAACTTTTGTCAGTAGGCAATAGGATAAAGACTTCCGGCTCCTCGGGCTGGTGCGAATATTTCAATGTCCCCATGTGCCAAACCGTTGGATTGTGGCACACCTTTTCGTGTCCCTCGCTCGCTGTGCTCGCTAGAAAACTATAGCCTAACCTAAAACCAATCCCTCTTGCGTTCGTCATTCGATGTGGAGTCGACTTATTTCAAATTTTCGAACGTGACGGATCGGATGTGAGATTGGACTATATTTTTACGAGCGAGCGGAGCGAGCGAGCAACGATCACAATTTCCAAGCTATACATATACCTTATATTGCCTTGCATATATTTCGTGTTATTACCTAATTTTGTCAGCCATTTCGGACATCACATTGCACTTTACTATGTGGAAATAGTACTATTTATGTGAAACTATTGAGAAACTGAAAACTTTTTTCAGTAGGCAATAGGATAAAGACTTCCGGATCCTCGGGCTGGTGCGAATATTTCAATGTCCCCATGTGCCAAACCGTTGGATTGTGACACACATTTACGCGTCCCTCGCTCGCTGTGCTCCCTCGAAAACTATAGCCTAACCTGAAACCAATCCCTCTTGCGTTCGTCATTCGATGTGGAGGCGACTTGTTTCAAATTTGCGAACGTGTCGGATCGGATGTGAGATTGGACTAAATTTTTACGAGCGAGCGGAGCGAGCGAGCAACGATCACAATTTCCAAGCTATAGATATACCTTATATTGCCTTGCACATATGTCGTGTTATTACCTAATTTTGTAAGCGATTTCGGACCTCATTTTGCACTGTACTATGTGGAAATATTGCTATTTATGTGAAACTATTGATAAACTGAAAACTTTTGTCAGTAGGCAATAGGATAAAGACTTCCGGCTCCTCGGGCTGGTGCGAATATTTCAATGTCCCCATGTGCCAAACCGTTGGATTGTGACACACATTTACGCGTCCCTCGCTCGCTGTGCTCCCTCGAAAACTATAGCCTAACCTGAAACCAATCCCTCTTGCGTTCGTCATTCGATGTGGAGGCGACTTGTTTCAAATTTGCGAACGTGTCGGATCGGATGTGAGATTGGACTAGATTTTTACGAGCGAGCGGAGCGAGCGAGCAACCATCACAATTCCCAAGCTATACATTTAACTTATATTGCCTTGCATATATTTCGTGTTATTACCTAATTTTGTCAGCCATTTCGGACATCACATTGCACTTTACTATGTGGAAATAGTACTATTTATGTGAAACTATTGAAAAACTGAAAACTTTTGTCAGTAGGCAATGGGATAAAGACTTCCGGCTCATCGGGCTGGTGCGAATATTTCAATGTCCCCATGTGCCAAACCGTTGGATTGTGGCACACCTTTTCGTGTCCCTCGCTCGCTGTGCTAGCTAGAAAACTATAGCCTAACCTAAAACCAATCCCTCTTGCGTTCGTCATTCGATGTGGAGGCGACTTATTTCAAATTTGGCAACGTGTCGGAACAGTTGTGAGGTTGGACTAGATTTTTACGAGCTAGCGCAGCGAGCGAAAAACGATCACAATTTCCAAGCTATACATGTAACTTATATTGCCTTGCATATATTTCGTGTTATTACCTAATTTGGTCAGCCATTTCGGACATCACATTGCACTTTACTATGTGGAAATAGTACTATTTATGTGAAACTATTGATAAACTGAAAACTTTTGTCAGTAGGCAATAGGATAAAGACTTCCGGATCCTCGGGCTGGTGCGAATATTTCAATGTCACCATGTGCGAAACCGTTGGATTGTGACACACCTTTACGCGTCCCTCGCACGCCGTGCTCGCTCGAAAACTATAGCCTAACCTAAAAACAATCCCTCTTGCGTTCGTCATTCAATGAGGAGGCGACTTATTTCAAGTTTGTGAAAGTGTCGGATCGGTTGTGAGGTTGGACTAGATTTTTACGAGCGAGCGGAGCGAGCGAGCAGCCATCACAATTCCCAAGCTATACATGTAACTTATATTGCCTTGCATATATTTCGTGTTATTACCTAATTTTGTCAGCCATTTCGGACATCACATTGCACTTTACTATGTGGAAATAGTACTATTTATGTGAAACTATTGAAAAACTGAAAACTTTTGTCAGTAGGCAATAGGATAAAGACTTGCGGCTCCTAGGGCTGGTGCGAATATTTCAATGTCCCCATGTGCCAAACCGATGGATTGTGACACACCTTTACGCGTCCCTCGCTCGCCGTGCTCGCTCGAAAACTATAGCCTAACCTAAAACCAACCCTTCTCGCTTTCGTTAATCGATGAGCAGGCGAATTATTTCAAATTTGGCAACGTGTCGGAACAGTTGTGAGGTTGGACTAGATTTTTACGAGCGAGCGCAGCGAGCGAAGAACGATCACAATTTCCAAGCTATACATGTAACTTATATTGCCTTGCATATATTTCGTGTTATTACCTAATTTTGTCAGCCATTTCGGACATCACATTGCACTTTACTATGTGGAAATAGTACTATTTATGTGAAACTATTGATAAACTGAAAACTTTTGTCAGTAGGCAATAGGATAAAGACTTCCGGATCCTCGGGCTGGTGCGAATATTTCAATGTCCCCATGTGCGAAACCGTTGGATTGTGACACACCTTTACGCGTCCCTCGCACGCCGTGCTCGCTCGAAAGCTATAGCCTAACCTAAAACCAATCCCTCTTGCTTGCGTCATTCAATCAGGAGGCGACTTATTTCAAGTTTGGGAACGTGTCGGATCGGTTGTGAGGTTGGACTAGATTTTTACGAGCGAGCGGAGCGAGCGAGCAACGATCACAATTTCCAAGCTATACATGTAACTTATATTGCCTTGCACATATTTCGTGTTATTACCTAATTTTGACAGCCATTTCGGATATCACATTGCACTTTACTATGTGGAAATAGTACTATTTATGTGAAACTATCGATAAACTCTAAACTTTTGTCAGTAAGCAATAGGATAAAGACTTCCGGCTCCTCGGGCTGGTGCGAATATTTCAATGTCCCCATGTGCCAAACCGTTGGATTGTGACACACCTTTACGCGTCCCTCGCTCGCTGTGCTCGCTCGAAAACTATAGTATAACCTAAAACCAATCCCTCTTGCGTTCGTCATTCGATGTGGAGTCGACTTATTTCAAATTTTCGAACGTGACGGATCGGATGTGAGATTGGACTATATTTTTACGAGCGAGCGGAGCGAGCGAGCAACGATCACAATTTCCAAGCTATACATATACCTTATATTGCCTTGCATATATTTCGTGTTATTACCTAATTTTGTCAGCCATTTCGGACATCACATTGCACTTTACTATGTGGAAATAGTACTATTTATGTGAAACTATTGATAAACTGAAAACTTTTTTCAGTAGGCAATAGGATAAAGACTTCCGGATCCTCGGGCTGGTGCGAATATTTCAATGTCCCCATGTGCCAAACCGTTGGATTGTGACACACATTTACGCGTCCCTCGCTCGCTGTGCTCCCTCGAAAACTATAGCCTAACCTGAAACCAATCCCTCTTGCGTTCGTCATTCGATGTGGAGGCGACTTGTTTCAAATTTGCGAACGTGTCGGATCGGATGTGAGATTGGACTAAATTTTTACGAGCGAGCGGAGCGAGCGAGCAACGATCATAATTTCCAAGCTATAGATATACCTTATATTGCCTTGCATATATGTCGTGTTATTACCTAATTTTGTAAGCGATTTCGGACCTCATTTTGCACTGTACTATGTGGAAATATTGCTATTTATGTGAAACTATTGATAAACTGAAAACTTTTGTCAGTAGGCAATAGGATAAAGACTTCCGGCTCCTCGGGCTGGTGCGAATATTTCAATGTCCCCATGTGCCAAACCGTTGGATTGTGCATACCTTTACGCGTACCTCGCTCGCCGTGCTCGCTCGAAAACTATAGCCTAACCTAAAACCAATCCCTCTTGCGTTCGTCATTCAATGAGGAGGCGACTTATTTCAAGTTTGTGAAAGTGTCGGATCGGTTGTGAGGTTGGACTAGATTTTTACGAGCGAGCGGAGCGAGCGAGCAACCATCACAATTCCCAAGCTATACATTTAACTTATATTGCCTTGCATATATTTCGTGTTATTACCTAATTTTGTCAGCCATTTCGGACATCACATTGCACTTTACTATGTGGAAATAGTACTATTTATGTGAAACTATTGAAAAACTGAAAACTTTTGTCAGTAGGCAATGGGATAAAGACTTCCGGCTCCTCGGGCTGGTGCGAATATTTCAATGTCCCCATGTGCCAAACCGTTGGATTGTGGCACACCTTTTCGTGTCCCTCGCTCGCTGTGCTAGCTAGAAAACTATAGCCTAACCTAAAACCAATCCCTCTTGCGTTCGTCATTCGATGTGGAGGCGACTTATTTCAAATTTGGCAACGTGTCGGAACAGTTGTGAGGTTGGACTAGATTTTTACGAGCGAGCGCAGCGAGCGAAAAACGATCACAATTTCCAAGCTATACATGTAACTTATATTGCCTTGCATATATTTCGTGTTATTACCTAATTTGGTCAGCCATTTCGGACATCACATTGCACTTTACTATGTGGAAATAGTACTATTTATGTGAAACTATTGATAAACTGAAAACATTTGTCAGTAGGCAATAGGATAAAGACTTCCGGATCCTCGGGCTGGTGCGAATATTTCAATGTCACCATGTGCGAAACCGTTGGATTGTGACACACCTTTACGCGTCCCTCGCACGCCGTGCTCGCTCGAAAACTATAGCCTAACCTAAAAACAATCCCTCTTGCGTTCGTCATTCAATGAGGAGGCGACTTATTTCAAGTTTGTGAAAGTGTCGGATCGGTTGTGAGGTTGGACTAGATTTTTACGAGCGAGCGGAGCGAGCGAGCAGCCATCACAATTCCCAAGCTATACATGTAACTTATATTGCCTTGCATATATTTCGTGTTATTACCTAATTTTGTCAGCCATTTCGGACATCAGATTGCACTTTACTATGTGGAAATAGTACTATTTATGTGAAACTATTGAAAAACTTAAAACTTTTGTCAGTAGGCAATAGGATAAAGACTTGCGGCTCCTAGGGCTGGTGCGAATATTTCAATGTCCCCATGTGCCAAACCGTTGGATTGTGGCACACCTTTTCATGTCCCTCGCTCGCTGTGCTCGCTAGAAAACTATAGCCTAACCTAAAACCAATCCCTCTTGCGTTCGTCATTCGATGTGGAGTCGACTTATTTCAAATTTTCGAACGTGACGGATCGGATGTGAGATTGGACTACATTTTTACGAGCGAGCGGAGCGAGCGAGCAACGTTCACAATTTCCAAGCTATACATATACCTTATATTGCGTTGCATATATTTCGTGTTATTACGTAATTTTGTCAGACACTTCTGACATCACATTGCACTTTGCTATGTGGAAATAGTACTATTTATGTGAAACTATTGATAAACTGAAAACTTTTGTCAGTAGGCAATAGGATAAAGACTTCCGGATCCTCGGGCTGGTGCGAATATTTCAATGTCCCCATGTGCCAAACCGTTGGATTGTGACACACCTTTACGCGTCCCTCGCTCGCCGTGCTCGCTCGAAAACTATAGCCTAACCTAAAACCAACCCTTCTCGCTTTCGTTAATCGATGAGCAGGCGAATTATTTCAAATTTGGCAACGTGTCGGAACAGTTGTGAGGTTGGACTAGATTTTTACGAGCGAGCGCAGCGAGCGAAGAACGATCACAATTTCCAAGCTATACATGTAACTTATATTGCCTTGCATATATTTCGTGTTATTACCTAATTTTGTCAGCCATTTCGGACATCACATTGCACTTTACTATGTGGAAATAGTACTATTTATGTGAAACTATTGATAAACTGAAAACTTTTGTCAGTAGGCAATAGGATAAAGACTTCCGGATCCTCGGGCTGGTGCGAATATTTCAATGTCCCCATGTGCGAAACCGTTGGATTGTGACACACCTTTACGCGTCCCTCGCACGCCGTGCTCGCTCGAAAACTATAGCCTAACCTAAAAACAATCCCTCTTGCGTTCGTCATTCAATGAGGAGGCGACTTATTTCAAGTTTGTGAAAGTGTCGGATCGGTTGTGAGGTTGGACTAGATTTTTACGAGCGAGCGGAGCGAGCGAGCAGCCATCACAATTCCCAAGCTATACATGTAACTTATATTGCCTTGCATATATTTCGTGTTATTACCTAATTTTGTCAGCCATTTCGGACATCACATTGCACTTTACTATGTGGAAATAGTACTATTTATGTGAAACTATTGAAAAACTGAAAACTTTTGTCAGTAGGCAATAGGATAAAGACTTGCGGCTCCTAGGGCTGGTGCGAATATTTCAATGTCCCCATGTGCCAAACCGTTGGATTGTGGCACACCTTTTCATGTCCCTCGCTCGCTGTGCTCGCTAGAAAACTATAGCCTAACCTAAAACCAATCCCTCTTGCGTTCGTCATTCGATGTGGAGTCGACTTATTTCAAATTTTCGAACGTGACGGATCGGATGTGAGATTGGACTACATTTTTACGAGCGAGCGGAGCGAGCGAGCAACGATCACAATTTCCAAGCTATACATATACCTTATATTGCGTTGCATATATTTCGTGTTATTACGTAATTTTGTCAGACACTTCTGACATCACATTGCACTTTGCTATGTGGAAATAGTACTATTTATGTGAAACTATTGATAAACTGAAAACTTTTGTCAGTAGGCAATAGGATAAAGACTTCCGGATCCTCGGGCTGGTGCGAATATTTCAATGTCCCCATGTGCCAAACCGTTGGATTGTGACACACCTTTACGCGTCCCTCGCTCGCCGTGCTCGCTCGAAAACTATAGCCTAACCTAAAACCAACCCTTCTCGCTTTCGTTAATCGATGAGCAGGCGAATTATTTCAAATTTGGCAACGTGTCGGAACAGTTGTGAGGTTGGACTAGATTTTTACGAGCGAGCGCAGCGAGCGAAGAACGATCACAATTTCCAAGCTATACATGTAACTTATATTGCCTTGCATATATTTCGTGTTATTACCTAATTTTGTCAGCCATTTCGGACATCACATTGCACTTTACTATGTGGAAATAGTACTATTTATGTGAAACTATTGATAAACTGAAAACTTTTGTCAGTAGGCAATAGGATAAAGACTTCCGGATCCTCGGGCTGGTGCGAATATTTCAATGTCCCCATGTGCGAAACCGTTGGATTGTGACACACCTTTACGCGTCCCTCGCACGCCGTGCTCGCTCGAAAGCTATAGCCTAACCTAAAACCAATCCCTCTTGCTTGCGTCATTCAATCAGGAGGCGACTTATTTCAAGCTTGGGAACGTGTCGGATCGGTTGTGAGGTTGGACTAGATTTTTACGAGCGAGCGGAGCGAGCGAGCAACGATCACAATTTCCAAGCTATACATGTAACTTATATTGCCTTGCACATATTTCGTGTTATTACCTAATTTTGACAGCCATTTCGGATATCACATTGCACTTTACTATGTGGAAATAGTACTATTTATGTGAAACTATCGATAAACTCTAAACTTTTGTCAGTAAGCAATAGGATAAAGACTTCCGGCTCCTCGGGCTGGTGCGAATATTTCAATGTCCCCATGTGCCAAACCGTTGGATTGTGACACACCTTTACGCGTCCCTCGCTCGCTGTGCTCGCTCGAAAACTATAGTATAACCTAAAACCAATCCCTCTTGCGTTCGTCATTCGATGTGGAGGCGACTTATTTCAAATTTGCGAACGTGTCGTATCGGATGTGAGATTGGACTAAATTTTTACGAGCGAGCGGAGCGAGCGAGCAACGATCACAATTTCCAAGCTATACATATACCTTATATTGCCTTGCATATATTTCGTGTTATTACGTAATTTTGTCAGACACTTCTGACATCACATTGCACTTTACTATGTGGAAATAGTACTATTTATGTGAAACTATTGAAAAACTGAAAACTTCTGTCAGTAGGCAATAGGATAAAGACTTCCGGCTCCTCGGGCTGGTGCGAATATTTCAATGTCCACATGTGCCAAACCGTTGGATTGTGACACACCTTTACGCGTCCCTCGCTCGCCGTGCTCGCTCGAAAACTATAGCCTAACCTAAAACCAACCCTTCACGCTTTCGTTAATCGATGAGCAGGCGAATTATTTCAAATTTGGCAACGTGTCGGAACAGTTGTGAGGTTGGACTAGATTTTTACGAGCGAGCGCAGCGAGCGAAGAACGATCACAATTTCCAAGCTATACATGTAACTTATATTGCCTTGCATATATTTCGTGTTATTACCTAATTTTGTCAGCCATTTCGGACATCACATTGCACTTTACTATGTGGAAATAGTACTATTTATGTGAAACTATTGATAAACTGAAAACTTTTGTCAGTAGGCAATAGGATAAAGACTTCCGGATCCTCGGGCTGGTGCGAATATTTCAATGTCCCCATGTGCGAAACCGTTGGATTGTGACACACCTTTACGCGTCCCTCGCACGCCGTGCTCGCTCGAAAGCTATAGCCTAACCTAAAACCAATCCCTCTTGCTTGCGTCATTCAATCAGGAGGCGACTTATTTCAAGTTTGGGAACGTGTCGGATCGGTTGTGAGGTTGGACTAGACTTTTACGAGCGAGCGGAGCGAGCGAGCAACGATCACAATTTCCAAGCTATACATGTAACTTATATTGCCTTGCACATATTTCGTGTTATTACCTAATTTTGACAGCCATTTCGGATATCACATTGCACTTTACTATGTGGAAATAGTACTATTTATGTGAAACTATCGATAAACTCTAAACTTTTGTCAGTAAGCAATAGGATAAAGACTTCCGGCTCCTCGGGCTGGTGCGAATATTTCAATGTCCCCATGTGCCAAACCGTTGGATTGTGACACACCTTTACGCGTCCCTCGCTCGCTGTGCTCGCTCGAAAACTATAGTATAACCTAAAACCAATCCCTCTTGCGTTCGTCATTCGATGTGGAGGCGACTTATTTCAAATTTGCGAACGTGTCGTATCGGATGTGAGATTGGACTAAATTTTTACGAGCGAGCGGAGCGAGCGAGCAACGATCACAATTTCCAAGCTATACATATACCTTATATTGCCTTGCATATATTTCGTGTTATTACGTAATTTTGTCAGACACTTCTGACATCACATTGCACTTTACTATGTGGAAATAGTACTATTTATGTGAAACTATTGAAAAACTGAAAACTTTTGTCAGTAGGCAATAGGATAAAGACTTCCGGCTCCTCGGGCTGGTGCGAATATTTCAATGTCCCCATGTGCCAAACCGTTGGATTGTGGCACACCTTTTCGAGTCCCTCGCTCGCTGTGCTCGCTAGAAAACTATAGCCTAACCTAAAACCAATCCCTCTTGCGTTCGTCATTCGATGTGGAGTCGACTTATTTCAAATTTTCGAACGTGACGGATCGGATGTGAGATTGGACTACATTTTTACGAGCGAGCGGAGCGAACGAGCAACGATCACATTTTCCAAGCTATACATATACCTTATATTGCCTTGCATATATTTCGTGTTATTACGTAATTTTGTCAGACACTTCTGACATCACATTGCACTTTGCTATGTGGAAATAGCACTATTTATGTGAAACTATTGATAAACTGAAAACTTTTGTCAGTAGGCAATAGGATAAAGACTTCCGGATCCTCGGGCTGGTGCGAATATTTCAATGTCCCCATGTGCCAAACCGTTGGATTGTGACACACCTTTACGCGTCCCTCGCTCGCCGTGCTCGCTCGAAAACTATAGCCTAACCTAAAACCAACCCTTCTCGCTTTCGTTAATCGATAAGCAGGCGAATTATTTCAAATTTGGCAACGTGTCGGAACAGTTGTGAGGTTGGACTAGATTTTTACGAGCGAGCGCAGAGAGCGAAGAACGATCACAATTTCCAAGCTATACATGTAACTTATATTGCCTTGCATATATTTCGTGTTATTACCTAATTTTGTCAGCCATTTCGGATATCACATTGCACTTTACTATGTGGAAATAGTACTATTTATGTGAAACTATCGATAAACTCTAAACTTTTGTCAGTAAGCAATAGGATAAAGACTTCCGGCTCCTCGGGCTGGTGCGAATATTTCAATGTCCCCATGTGCCAAACCGTTGGATTGTGACACACCTTTACGCGTCCCTCGCTCGCTGTGCTCGCTCGAAAACTATAGTATAACCTAGAACCAATCCCTCTTGCGTTCGTCATTCGATGTGGAGGCGACTTATTTCAAATTTGCGAACGTGTCGGATCGGATGTGAGATTGGACTAAATTTTTACGAGCGAGCGGAGCGCGCGAGCAACGATCACAATTTCCAAGCTATACATGTAACTTATATTGCCTTGCATATATTTCGTGTTATTACCTAATTTTGTCAGCCATTTCGGACATCGCATTGCACTTTACTATGTGGAAATATTGCTATTTATGTGAAACTATTTATAAACTGTAAACTTTAGTCAGTAGGCAATAGGATAAAGACTTCCGGATCCTCGGGCTGGTGCGAATATTTCAATGTCCCCATGTGCCAAACCGTTGGATTGTGACACACCTTTACGCGTCCCTCGCACGCCTTGCTCGCTCGAAAACTATAGCCTAACCTAAAACCAATCCCTCTTGCGTTCGTCATTCGATGTGGAGGCGACTTGTTTCAAATTTGCGAACGTGTCGGATCGGATGTGAGATTGGACTAAATTTTTACGAGCGAGCGGAGCGAGCGAGCAACGATCACAATTTCCAAGCTATAGATATACCTTATATTGCCTTGCACATATGTCGTGTTATTACCTAATTTTGTAAGCGATTTCGGACCTCATTTTGCACTGTACTATGTGGAAATATTGCTATTTATGTGAAACTATTGATAAACTGAAAACTTTTGTCAGTAGGCAATAGGATAAAGACTTCCGGCTCCTCGGGCTGGTGCGAATATTTCAATGTCCCCATGTGCCAAACCGTTGGATTGTGACACACATTTACGCGTTCCTCGCTCGCTGTGCTCCCTCGAAAACTATAGCCTAACCTGAAACCAATCCCTCTTGCGTTCGTCATTCGATGTGGAGGCGACTTGTTTCAAATTTGCGAACGTGTCGGATCGGATGTGAGATTGGACTAGATTTTTACGAGCGAGCGGAGCGAGCGAGCAACCATCACAATTCCCAAGCTATACATTTAACTTATATTGCCTTGCATATATTTCGTGTTATTACCTAATTTTGTCAGCCATTTCGGACATCACATTGCACTTTACTATGTGGAAATAGTACTATTTATGTGAAACTATTGAAAAACTGAAAACTTTTGTCAGTAGGCAATGGGATAAAGACTTCCGGCTCCTCGGGCTGGTGCGAATATTTCAATGTCCCCATGTGCCAAACCGTTGGATTGTGGCACACCTTTTCGTGTCCCTCGCTCGCTGTGCTAGCTAGAAAACTATAGCCTAACCTAAAACCAATCCCTCTTGCGTTCGTCATTCGATGTGGAGGCGACTTATTTCAAATTTGGCAACGTGTCGGAACAGTTGTGAGGTTGGACTAGATTTTTACGAGCGAGCGCAGCGAGCGAAAAACGATCACAATTTCCAAGCTATACATGTAACTTATATTGCCTTGCATATATTTCGTGTTATTACCTAATTTGGTCAGCCATTTCGGACATCACATTGCACTTTACTATGTGGAAATAGTACTATTTATGTGAAACTATTGATAAACTGAAAACTTTTGTCAGTAGGCAATAGGATAAAGACTTCCGGATCCTCGGGCTGGTGCGAATATTTCAATGTCCCCATGTGCCATACCGATGGATTGTGACACACCTTTACGCGTACCTCGCTCGCCGTGCTCGCTCGAAAACTATAGCCTGACCTAAAACCAATCCCTCTTGCGTTCGTCATTCAATGAGGAGGCGACTTATTTCAAGTTTGTGAAAGTGTCGGATCGGTTGTGAGGTTGGACTAGATTTTTACGAGCGAGCGGAGCGAGCGAGCAGCCATCACAATTCCCAAGCTATACATGTAACTTATATTGCCTTGCATATATTTCGTGTTATTACCTAATTTTGTCAGCCATTTCGGACATCACATTGCACTTTACTATGTGGAAATAGTACTATTTATGTGAAACTATTGAAAAACTGAAAACTTTTGTCAGTAGGCAATAGGATAAAGACTTGCGGCTCCTAGGGCTGGTGCGAATATTTCAATGTCCCCATGTGCCAAACCGATGGATTGTGACACACCTTTACGCGTCCCTCGCTCGCCGTGCTCGCTCGAAAACTATAGCCTAACCTAAAACCAACCCTTCTCGCTTTCGTTAATCGATGAGCAGGCGAATTATTTCAAATTTGGCAACGTGTCGGAACAGTTGTGAGGTTGGACTAGATTTTTACGAGCGAGCGCAGCGAGCGAAGAACGATCACAATTTCCAAGCTATACATGTAACTTATATTGCCTTGCATATATTTCGTGTTATTACCTAATTTTGTCAGCCATTTCGGACATCACATTGCACTTTACTATGTGGAAATAGTACTATTTATGTGAAACTATTGATAAACTGAAAACTTTTGTCAGTAGGCAATAGGATAAAGACTTCCGGATCCTCGGGCTGGTGCGAATATTTCAATGTCCCCATGTGCGAAACCGTTGGATTGTGACACACCTTTACGCGTCCCTCGCACGCCGCGCTCGCTCGAAAGCTATAGCCTAACCTAAAACCAATCCCTCTTGCTTGCGTCATTCAATCAGGAGGCGACTTATTTCAAGTTTGGGAACGTGTCGGATCGGTTGTGAGGTTGGACTAGATTTTTACGAGCGAGCGGAGCGAGCGAGCAACGATCACAATTTCCAAGCTATACATGTAACTTATATTGCCTTGCACATATTTCGTGTTATTACCTAATTTTGACAGCCATTTCGGATATCACATTGCACTTTACTATGTGGAAATATTGCTATTTATGTGAAACTATTGATAAACTCTAAACTTTTGTCAGTAAGCAATAGGATAAAGACTTCCGGCTCCTCGGGCTGGTGCGAATATTTCAATGTCCCCATGTGCCAAACCGTTGGATTGTGACACACCTTTACGCGTCCCTCGCTCGCTGTGCTCGCTCGAAAACTATAGTATAACCTAAAACCAATCCCTCTTGCGTTCGTCATTCAATGAGGAGGCGACTTATTTCAAGTTTGTGAAAGTGTCGGATCGGTTGTGAGGTTGGACTAGATTTTTACGAGCGAGCGGAGCGAGCGAGCAACCATCACAATTCCCAAGCTATACATTTAACTTATATTGCCTTGCATATATTTCGTGTTATTACCTAATTTTGTCAGCCATTTCGGACATCACATTGCACTTTACTATGTGGAAATAGTACTATTTATGTGAAACTATTGAAAAACTGAAAACTTTTGTCAGTAGGCAATGGGATAAAGACTTCCGGCTCCTCGGGCTGGTGCGAATATTTCAATGTCCCCATGTGCCAAACCGTTGGATTGTGGCACACCTTTTCGTGTCCCTCGCTCGCTGTGCTAGCTAGAAAACTATAGCCTAACCTAAAACCAATCCCTCTTGCGTTCGTCATTCGATGTGGAGGCGACTTATTTCAAATTTGGCAACGTGTCGGAACAGTTGTGAGGTTGGACTAGATTTTTACGAGCGAGCGCAGCGAGCGAAAAACGATCACAATTTCCAAGCTATACATGTAACTTATATTGCCTTGCATATATTTCGTGTTATTACCTAATTTGGTCAGCCATTTCGGACATCACATTGCACTTTACTATGTGGAAATAGTACTATTTATGTGAAACTATTGATAAACTGAAAACTTTTGTCAGTAGGCAATAGGATAAAGACTTCCGGATCCTCGGGCTGGTGCGAATATTTCAATGTCACCATGTGCGAAACCGTTGGATTGTGACACACCTTTACGCGTCCCTCGCACGCCGTGCTCGCTCGAAAACTATAGCCTAACCTAAAAACAATCCCTCTTGCGTTCGTCATTCAATGAGGAGGCGACTTATTTCAAGTTTGTGAAAGTGTCGGATCGGTTGTGAGGTTGGACTAGATTTTTACGAGCGAGCGGAGCGAGCGAGCAGCCATCACAATTCCCAAGCTATACATGTAACTTATATTGCCTTGCATATATTTCGTGTTATTACCTAATTTTGTCAGCCATTTCGGACATCAGATTGCACTTTACTATGTGGAAATAGTACTATTTATGTGAAACTATTGAAAAAGTTAAAACTTTTGTCAGTAGGCAATAGGATAAAGACTTGCGGCTCCTAGGGCTGGTGCGAATATTTCAATGTCCCCATGTGCCAAACCGTTGGATTGTGGCACACCTTTTCATGTCCCTCGCTCGCTGTGCTCGCTAGAAAACTATAGCCTAACCTAAAACCAATCCCTCTTGCGTTCGTCATTCGATGTGGAGTCGACTTATTTCAAATTTTCGAACGTGACGGATCGGATGTGAGATTGGACTACATTTTTACGAGCGAGCGGAGCGAGCGAGCAACGTTCACAATTTCCGAGCTATACATATACCTTATATTGCGTTGCATATATTTCGTGTTATTACGTAATTTTGTCAGACACTTCTGACATCACATTGCACTTTGCTATGTGGAAATAGTACTATTTATGTGAAACTATTGATAAACTGAAAACTTTTGTCAGTAGGCAATAGGATAAAGACTTCCGGATCCTCGGGCTGGTGCGAATATTTCAATGTCCCCATGTGCCAAACCGTTGGATTGTGACACACCTTTACGCGTCCCTCGCTCGCCGTGCTCGCTCGAAAACTATAGCCTAACCTAAAACCAACCCTTCTCGCTTTCGTTAATCGATGAGCAGGCGAATTATTTCAAATTTGGCAACGTGTCGGAACAGTTGTGAGGTTGGACTAGATTTTTACGAGCGAGCGCAGCGAGCGAAGAACGATCACAATTTCCAAGCTATACATGTAACTTATATTGCCTTGCATATATTTCGTGTTATTACCTAATTTTGTCAGCCATTTCGGACATCACATTGCACTTTACTATGTGGAAATAGTACTATTTATGTGAAACTATTGATAAACTGAAAACTTTTGTCAGTAGGCAATAGGATAAAGACTTCCGGATCCTCGGGCTGGTGCGAATATTTCAATGTCCCCATGTGCGAAACCGTTGGATTGTGACACACCTTTACGCGTCCCTCGCACGCCGTGCTCGCTCGAAAACTATAGCCTAACCTAAAAACAATCCCTCTTGCGTTCGTCATTCAATGAGGAGGCGACTTATTTCAAGTTTGTGAAAGTGTCGGATCGGTTGTGAGGTTGGACTAGATTTTTACGAGCGAGCGGAGCGAGCGAGCAGCCATCACAATTCCCAAGCTATACATGTAACTTATATTGCCTTGCATATATTTCGTGTTATTACCTAATTTTGTCAGCCATTTCGGACATCACATTGCACTTTACTATGTGGAAATAGTACTATTTATGTGAAACTATTGAAAAACTGAAAACTTTTGTCAGTAGGCAATAGGATAAAGACTTGCGGCTCCTAGGGCTGGTGCGAATATTTCAATGTCCCCATGTGCCAAACCGTTGGATTGTGGCACACCTTTTCATGTCCCTCGCTCGCTGTGCTCGCTAGAAAACTATAGCCTAACCTAAAACCAATCCCTCTTGCGTTCGTCATTCGATGTGGAGTCGACTTATTTCAAATTTTCGAACGTGACGGATCGGATGTGAGATTGGACTACATTTTTACGAGCGAGCGGAGCGAGCGAGCAACGATCACAATTTCCAAGCTATACATATACCTTATATTGCGTTGCATATATTTCGTGTTATTACGTAATTTTGTCAGACACTTCTGACATCACATTGCACTTTGCTATGTGGAAATAGTACTATTTATGTGAAACTATTGATAAACTGAAAACTTTTGTCAGTAGGCAATAGGATAAAGACTTCCGGATCCTCGGGCTGGTGCGAATATTTCAATGTCCCCATGTGCGAAACCGTTGGATTGTGACACACCTTTACGCGTCCCTCGCACGCCGTGCTCGCTCGAAAGCTATAGCCTAACCTAAAACCAATCCCTCTTGCTTGCGTCATTCAATCAGGAGGCGACTTATTTCAAGTTTGGGAACGTGTCGGATCGGTTGTGAGGTTGGACTAGATTTTTACGAGCGAGCGGAGCGAGCGAGCAACGATCACAATTTCCAAGCTATACATGTAACTTATATTGCCTTGCACATATTTCGTGTTATTACCTAATTTTGACAGCCATTTCGGATATCACATTGCACTTTACTATGTGGAAATAGTACTATTTATGTGAAACTATCGATAAACTCTAAACTTTTGTCAGTAAGCAATAGGATAAAGACTTCCGGCTCCTCGGGCTGGTGCGAATATTTCAATGTCCCCATGTGCCAAACCGTTGGATTGTGACACACCTTTACGCGTCCCTCGCTCGCTGTGCTCGCTCGAAAACTATAGTATAACCTAAAACCAATCCCTCTTGCGTTCGTCATTCGATGTGGAGGCGACTTATTTCAAATTTGCGAACGTGTCGTATCGGATGTGAGATTGGACTAAATTTTTACGAGCGAGCGGAGCGAGCGAGCAACGATCACAATTTCCAAGCTATACATATACCTTATATTGCCTTGCATATATTTCGTGTTATTACGTAATTTTGTCAGACACTTCTGACATCACATTGCACTTTACTATGTGGAAATAGTACTATTTATGTGAAACTATTGAAAAACTGAAAACTTTTGTCAGTAGGCAATAGGATAAAGACTTCCGGCTCCTCGGGCTGGTGCGAATATTTCAATGTCCACATGTGCCAAACCGTTGGATTGTGACACACCTTTACGCGTCCCTCGCTCGCCGTGCTCGCTCGAAAACTATAGCCTAACCTAAAACCAACCCTTCTCGCTTTCGTTAATCGATGAGCAGGCGAATTATTTCAAATTTGGCAACGTGTCGGAACAGTTGTGAGGTTGGACTAGATTTTTACGAGCGAGCGCAGCGAGCGAAGAACGATCACAATTTCCAAGCTATACATGTAACTTATATTGCCTTGCATATATTTCGTGTTATTACCTAATTTTGTCAGCCATTTCGGACATCACATTGCACTTTACTATGTGGAAATAGTACTATTTATGTGAAACTATTGATAAACTGAAAACTTTTGTCAGTAGGCAATAGGATAAAGACTTCCGGATCCTCGGGCTGGTGCGAATATTTCAATGTCCCCATGTGCGAAACCGTTGGATTGTGACACACCTTTACGCGTCCCTCGCACGCCGTGCTCGCTCGAAAGCTATAGCCTAACCTAAAACCAATCCCTCTTGCTTGCGTCATTCAATCAGGAGGCGACTTATTTCAAGTTTGGGAACGTGTCGGATCGGTTGTGAGGTTGGACTAGATTTTTACGAGCGAGCGGAGCGAGCGAGCAACGATCACAATTTCCAAGCTATACATGTAACTTATATTGCCTTGCACATATTTCGTGTTATTACCTAATTTTGACAGCCATTTCGGATATCACATTGCACTTTACTATGTGGAAATAGTACTATTTATGTGAAACTATCGATAAACTCTAAACTCTTGTCAGTAAGCAATAGGATAAAGACTTCCGGCTCCTCGGGCTGGTGCGAATATTTCAATGTCCCCATGAGCCAAACCGTTGGATTGTGACACACCTTTACGCGTCCCTCGCTCGCTGTGCTCGCTCGAAAACTATAGTATAACCTAAAACCAATCCCTCTTGCGTTCGTCATTCGATGTGGAGGCGACTTATTTCAAATTTGCGAACGTGTCGTATCGGATGTGAGATTGGACTAAATTTTTACGAGCGAGCGGAGCGAACGAGCAACGATCACATTTTCCAAGCTATACATATACCTTATATTGCCTTGCATATATTTCGTGTTATTACGTAATTTTGTCAGACACTTCTGACATCACATTGCACTTTGCTATGTGGAAATAGCACTATTTATGTGAAACTATTGATAAACTGAAAACTTTTGTCAGTAGGCAATAGGATAAAGACTTCCGGATCCTCGGGCTGGTGCGAATATTTCAATGTCCCCATGTGCCAAACCGTTGGATTGTGACACACCTTTACGCGTCCCTCGCTCGCCGTGCTCGCTCGAAAACTATAGCCTAACCTAAAACCAACCCTTCTCGCTTTCGTTAATCGATAAGCAGGCGAATTATTTCAAATTTGGCAACGTGTCGGAACAGTTGTGAGGTTGGACTAGATTTTTACGAGCGAGCGCAGAGAGCGAAAAACGATCACAATTTCCAAGCTATACATGTAACTTATATTGCCTTGCATATATTTCGTGTTATTACCTAATTTTGTCAGCCATTTCGGATATCACATTGCACTTTACTATGTGGAAATAGTACTATTTATGTGAAACTATCGATAAACTCTAAACTTTTGTCAGTAAGCAATAGGATAAAGACTTCCGGCTCCTCGGGCTGGTGCGAATATTTCAATGTCCCCATGTGCCAAACCGTTGGATTGTGACACACCTTTACGCGTCCCTCGCTCGCTGTGCTCGCTCGAAAACTATAGTATAACCTAGAACCAATCCCTCTTGCGTTCGTCATTCGATGTGGAGGCGACTTATTTCAAATTTGCGAACGTGTCGGATCGGATGTGAGATTGGACTAAATTTTTACGAGCGAGCGGAGCGAGCGAGCAACGATCACAATTTCCAAGCTATACATGTAACTTATATTGCCTTGCATATATTTCGTGTTATTACCTAATTTTGTCAGCCATTTCGGACATCGCATTGCACTTTACTATGTGGAAATATTGCTATTTATGTGAAACTATTTATAAACTGTAAACTTTAGTCAGTAGGCAATAGGATAAAGACTTCCGGATCCTCGGGCTGGTGCGAATATTTCAATGTCCCCATGTGCCAAACCGTTGGATTGTGACACACCTTTACGCGTCCCTCGCTCGCCGTGCTCGCTCAAAAACTATACCCTAACCTAAAACCAACCCTTCTCGCTTTCGTTAATCGATAAGCAGGCGACTTATTTCAAATTTGGCAACGTGTCGGAACAGTTGTGAGGTTGGACTTGATTTTTACGAGCGAGCGCAGCGAGCGAGCAACGATCACAATTTCCAAGCTATACATGTAACTTATATTGCTTTGCATATATGTCGTGTTATTACCTAATTTTGTCAGCGATTTCGGACCCCATGTTGCACTGTACTATATGAAAATATTGCTATTTATGTGAAACTATTGATAAACTGAAAACTTTTGTCAGTAGGCAATAGGATAAAGACTTCCGGCTCCTCGGGCTGGTGCGAATATTTCAATGTCCCCATGTGCCAAACCGTTGGATTGTGACACACCTCTACGCGTCCCTCGCTCGCCGTGCTCGCTCGAAAACTAGAGCCTAACCTAAAACCAATCCCTCTTGCGTTCGTCATTCGATGTGGAGGCGACTTATTTCAAATTTGCGAACGTGTCGGATCGGATGTGAGATTGGACTAAATTTTTACGAGCGAGCGGAGCGAGCGAGCAACGATCACAATTTCCAAGCTATAAATGTAACTTATATTGCTTTGCATATATGTCGTGTTATTACCTAATTTTGTCAGCGATTTCGGACCCCATGTTGCACTGTACTATATGAAAATATTGCTATTTATGTGAAACTATTGATAAACTGAAAACTTTTGTCAGTAGGCAATAGGATAAAGACTTCCGGCTCCTCGGGCTGGTGCGAATATTTCAATGTCCCCATGTGCCAAACCGTTGGATTGTGGCACACCTTTACGCGTCCCTCGCTCGCTGTGCTCGCTCGAAAACTATAGCCTAACCTAAAACCAATCCCTCTTGCGTTCGTCATTCGATGTGGAGGCGACTTATTTCAAATTTGCGAACGTGTCGGATCGGATGTGAGATTGGACTAAATTTTTACGAGCGAGCGGAGCGAGCGAGCAACGATCACAATTTCCAAGCTATACATATACCTTTTATTGCCTTGCATATATTTCGTGTTATTACGTAATTTTGTCAGACACTTCTGGCATCACATTGCACTTTACTATGTGGAAATAGTACTATTTATGTGAAACTATTTATAAACTGTAAACTTTAGTCAGTAGGCAATTAGATAAAGCCTTCCGGATCCTCGGGCTGGTGCGAATATTTCAATGTCCCCATGTGCCAAACCGTTGGATTGTGACACACCTCTACGCGTCCCTCGCTCGCCGTGCTCGCTCGAAAACTAGAGCCTAACCTAAAACCAATCCCTCTTGCGTTCGTCATTCAATGAGGAGGCGACTTATTTCAAGTTTGGGACCGTGTCGGATCGGTTGTGAGGTTGGACTAGATTTTTACGAGCGAGCGGAGCGAGCGAGCAACGATCACAATTTCCAAGCTATACATATACCTTATATTGCCTTGCATATATTTCGTGTTATTACGTAATTTTGTCAGACACTTCTGACATCACATTGCACTTTACTATGTGGAAATAGTACTATTTATGTGAAACTATTGAAAAACTGAAAACTTTTGTCAGTAGGCAATAGGATAAAGACTTCCGGCTCCTCGGGCTGGTGCGAATATTTCAATGTCCCCATGTGCCAAACCGTTGGATTGTGGCACACCTTTTCGAGTCCCTCGCTCGCTGTGCTCGCTAGAAAACTATAGCCTAACCTAAAACCAATCCCTCTTGCGTTCGTCATTCGATGTGGAGTCGACTTATTTCAAATTTTCGAACGTGACGGATCGGATGTGAGATTGGACTACATTTTTACGAGCGAGCGGAGCGAACGAGCAACGATCACATTTTCCAAGCTATACATATACCTTATATTGCCTTGCATATATTTCGTGTTATTACGTAATTTTGTCAGACACTTCTGACATCACATTGCACTTTGCTATGTGGAAATAGCACTATTTATGTGAAACTATTGATAAACTGAAAACTTTTGTCAGTAGGCAATAGGATAAAGACTTCCGGATCCTCGGGCTGGTGCGAATATTTCAATGTCCCCATGTGCCAAACCGTTGGATTGTGACACACCTTTACGCGTCCCTCGCTCGCCGTGCTCGCTCGAAAACTATAGCCTAACCTAAAACCAACCCTTCTCGCTTTCGTTAATCGATAAGCAGGCGAATTATTTCAAATTTGGCAACGTGTCGGAACAGTTGTGAGGTTGGACTAGATTTTTACGAGCGAGCGCAGAGAGCGAAAAACGATCACAATTTCCAAGCTATACATGTAACTTATATTGCCTTGCATATATTTCGTGTTATTACCTAATTTTGTCAGCCATTTCGGATATCACATTGCACTTTACTATGTGGAAATAGTACTATTTATGTGAAACTATCGATAAATTCTAAACTTTTGTCAGTAAGCAATAGGATAAAGACTTCCGGCTCCTCGGGCTGGTGCGAATATTTCAATGTCCCCATGTGCCAAACCGTTGGATTGTGACACACCTTTACGCGTCCCTCGCTCGCTGTGCTCGCTCGAAAACTATAGTATAACCTAGAACCAATCCCTCTTGCGTTCGTCATTCGATGTGGAGGCGACTTATTTCAAATTTGCGAACGTGTCGGATCGGATGTGAGATTGGACTAAATTTTTACGAGCGAGCGGAGCGCGCGAGCAACGATCACAATTTCCAAGCTATACATGTAACTTATATTGCCTTGCATATATTTCGTGTTATTACCTAATTTTGTCAGCCATTTCGGACATCGCATTGCACTTTACTATGTGGAAATATTGCTATTTATGTGAAACTATTTATAAACTGTAAACTTTAGTCAGTAGGCAATAGGATAAAGACTTCCGGATCCTCGGGCTGGTGCGAATATTTCAATGTCCCCATGTGCCAAACCGTTGGATTGTGACACACCTTTACGCGTCCCTCGCTCGCCGTGCTCGCTCAAAAACTATACCCTAACCTAAAACCAACCCTTCTCGCTTTCGTTAATCGATAAGCAGGCGACTTATTTCAAATTTGGCAACGTGTCGGAACAGTTGTGAGGTTGGACTTGATTTTTACGAGCGAGCGCAGCGAGCGAGCAACGATCACAATTTCCAAGCTATACATATACCTTATATTGCCTTGCATATATTTCGTGTTATTACGTAATTTTGTCAGACACTTCTCACATCACATTGCACTTTACTATGTGGAAATAGTACTATTTATGTGAAACTATTGATAAACTGAAAACTTTTGTCAGTAGGCAATAGAATAAAGACTTCCGGCTCCTCGGGCTGGTGCGAATATTTCAATGTCCCCATGTGCCAAACCGTTGGATTGTGACACACCTTTACGCGTCCCTCGGTCGCTGTGCTCGCTCGAAAACTATAGCCTAACCTAAAACCAATCCCTCTTGCGTTCGTCATTCGATGTGGAGGCGACTTATTTCAAATTTGCGAACGTGTCGGATCGGATGTGAGATTGGACTAAATTTTTACGAGCGAGCGGAGCGAGCGAGCAACGATCACAATTTCCAAGCTATACATGTAACTTATATTGCTTTGCATATATGTCGTGTTATTACCTAATTTTGTCAGCGATTTCGGACCCCATGTTGCACTGTACTATATGGAAATATTGCTATTTATGTGAAACTATTGATAAACTGAAAACTTTTGTCAGTAGGCAATAGGATAAAGACTTCCGGCTCCTCGGGCTGGTGCGAATATTTCAATGTCCCCATGTGCCAAACCGTTGGATTGTGACACACCTTTACGCGTCCCTCGGTCGCTGTGCTCGCTCGAAAACTATAGCCTAACCTAAAACCAATCCCTCTTGCGTTCGTCATTCGATGTGGAGGCGACTTATTTCAAATTTGCGAACGTGTCGGATCGGATGTGAGATTGGACTAAATTTTTACGAGCGAGCGGAGCGAGCGAGCAACGATCACAATTTCCAAGCTATACATGTAACTTATATTGCTTTGCATATATGTCGTGTTATTACCTAATTTTGTCAGCGATTTCGGACCCCATGTTGCACTGTACTATATGAAAATATTGCTATTTATGTGAAACTATTGATAAACTGAAAACTTTTGTCAGTAGGCAATAGGATAAAGACTTCCGGCTCCTCGGGCTGGTGCGAATATTTCAATGTCCCCATGTGCCAAACCGTTGGATTGTGGCACACCTTTACGCGTCCCTCGCTCGCTGTGCTCGCTCGAAAACTATAGCCTAACCTAAAACCAATCCCTCTTGCGTTCGTCATTCGATGTGGAGGCGACTTATTTCAAATTTGCGAACGTGTCGGATCGGATGTGAGATTGGACTAAATTTTTACGAGCGAGCGGAGCGAGCGAGCAACGATCACAATTTCCAAGCTATACATATACCTTATATTGCCTTGCATATATTTCGTGTTATTACGTAATTTTGTCAGACACTTCTGGCATCACATTGCACTTTACTATGTGGAAATAGTACTATTTATGTGAAACTATTTATAAACTGTAAACATTAGTCAGTAGGCAATTAGATAAAGCCTTCCGGATCCTCGGGCTGGTGCGAATATTTCAATGTCCCCATGTGCCAAACCGTTGGATTGTGACACACCTCTACGCGTCCCTCGCTCGCCGTGCTCGCTCGAAAACTAGAGCCTAACCTAAAACCAATCCCTCTTGCGTTCGTCATTCAATGAGGAGGCGACTTATTTCAAGTTTGGGACCGTGTCGGATCGGTTGTGAGGTTGGACTAGATTTTTACGAGCGAGCGGAGCGAGCGAGCAACGATCACAATTTCCAAGCTATACATATACCTTATATTGCCTTGCATATATTTCGTGTTATTACGTAATTTTGTCAGACACTTCTGACATCACATTGCACTTTACTATGTGGAAATAGTACTATTTATGTGAAACTATTGAAAAACTGAAAACTTTTGTCAGTAGGCAATAGGATAAAGACTTCCGGCTCCTCGGGCTGGTGCGAATATTTCAATGTCCCCATGTGCCAAACCGTTGGATTGTGGCACACCTTTTCGAGTCCCTCGCTCGCTGTGCTCGCTAGAAAACTATAGCCTAACCTAAAACCAATCCCTCTTGCGTTCGTCATTCGATGTGGAGTCGACTTATTTCAAATTTTCGAACGTGACGGATCGGATGTGAGATTGGACTACATTTTTACGAGCGAGCGGAGCGAACGAGCAACGATCACATTTTCCAAGCTATACATATACCTTATATTGCCTTGCATATATTTCGCGTTATTACGTAATTTTGTCAGACACTTCTGACATCACATTGCACTTTGCTATGTGGAAATAGCACTATTTATGTGAAACTATTGATAAACTGAAAACTTTTGTCAGTAGGCAATAGGAT
The DNA here is from genome assembly GCF_910591885.1 of Bombus terrestris. Taxonomy (NCBI): domain Eukaryota; kingdom Metazoa; phylum Arthropoda; class Insecta; order Hymenoptera; family Apidae; genus Bombus; species Bombus terrestris. The sequence continues at coordinate 1,805,165 of NW_025963551.1, read as the reverse complement.
AAAGACTTCCGGATCCTCGGGCTGGTGCGAATATTTCAATGTCCCCATGTGCCAAACCGTTGGATTGTGACACACCTTTACGCGTCCCTCGCTCGCCGTGCTCGCTCGAAAACTATAGCCTAACCTAAAACCAATCCCTCTTGCGTTCGTCATTCGATATGGAGGCGACTTATTTCAAATTTGCGAACGTGTCGGATCGGATGTGAGATTGGACTAAATTTTTATGAGCGAGCGGAGCGAGCGAGCAACGATCACAATTTCCAAGCTATACATGTAACTTATATTGCCTTGCATATATTTCGTGTTATTACCTAATTTTGTCAGCCATTTCGGACATCACACTGCACTTTACTATGTGGAAATATTGCTATTTATGTGAAACTATTTATAAACTGTAAACTTTAGTCAGTAGGCAATTAGATAAAGCCTTCCGGATCCTCGGGCTGGTGCGAATATTTCAATGTCCCCATGTGCCAAACCGTTGGATTGTGACACACCTCTACGCGTCCCTCGCTCGCCGTACTCGCTCGAAAACTATAGCCTAACCTAAAACCAATCCCTCTTGCGTTCGTCATTCAATGAGGAGGCAACTTATTTCAAGTTTGGGACCGTGTCGGATCGGTTGTGAGGTTGGACTAGATTTTTACGAGCGAGCGAGCAACGATCACAGTTTCCAAGCTATACATGTAACTTATATTGCCTTGCATATAATTCGTGTTATTACCTAATTTTGTCAGCGATTTCGGACATCACATTGCACTTTACTATGTGGAAATAGTACTATTTATGTGAAACTATTGATAAACTGAAAACTTTTGTCAGTAGGCAATAGGATAAAGACTTCCGGCTCCTCGGGCTGGTGCGAATATTTCAATGTCCCCATGTGCCAAACCGTTGGATTGTGGCACAACTTTACGCGTCCCTCGCTCGCTGTGCTCGCTCGAAAACTATAGCCTAACCTAAAACCAATCCCTCTTGCGTTCGTCATTCGATGTGGAGGCGACTTATTTCAAATTTGCGAACGTGTCGGATCGGATGTGAGATTGGACTAAATTTTTACGAGCGAGCGGAGCGAGCGAGCAACGATCACAATTTCCAAGCTATACATATACCTTATATTGCCTTGCATATATTTCGTGTTATTACGTAATTTTGTCAGACACTTCTGGCATCACATTGCACTTTACTATGTGGAAATAGTACTATTTATGTGAAACTATTTATAAACTGTAAACTTTAGTCAGTAGGCAATTAGATAAAGCCTTCCGGATCCTCGGGCTGGTGCGAATATTTCAATGTCCCCATGTGCCAAACCGTTGGATTGTGACACACCTCTACGCGTCCCTCGCTCGCCGTGCTCGCTCGAAAACTAGAGCCTAACCTAAAACCAATCCCTCTTGCGTTCGTCATTCAATGAGGAGGCGACTTATTTCAAGTTTGGGACCGTGTCGGATCGGTTGTGAGGTTGGACTAGATTTTTACGAGCGAGCGGAGCGAGCGAGCAACGATCACAATTTCCAAGCTATACATATACCTTATATTGCCTTGCATATATTTCGTGTTATTACGTAATTTTGTCAGACACTTCTGACATCACATTGCACTTTACTATGTGGAAATAGTACTATTTATGTGAAACTATTGAAAAACTGAAAACTTTTGTCAGTAGGCAATAGGATAAAGACTTCCGGCTCCTCGGGCTGGTGCGAATATTTCAATGTCCCCATGTGCCAAACCGTTGGATTGTGGCACACCTTTTCGAGTCCCTCGCTCGCTGTGCTCGCTAGAAAACTATAGCCTAACCTAAAACCAATCCCTCTTGCGTTCGTCATTCGATGTGGAGTCGACTTATTTCAAATTTTCGAACGTGACGGATCGGATGTGAGATTGGACTACATTTTTACGAGCGAGCGGAGCGAGCGAGCAACGATCACATTTTCCAAGCTATACATATACCTTATATTGCCTTGCATATATTTCGTGTTATTACGTAATTTTGTCAGACACTTCTGACATCACATTGCACTTTGCTATGTGGAAATAGCACTATTTATGTGAAACTATTGATAAACTGAAAACTTTTGTCAGTAGGCAATAGGATAAAGACTTCCGGATCCTCGGGCTGGTGCGAATATTTCAATGTCCCCATGTGCCAAACCGTTGGATTGTGACACACCTTTACGCGTCCCTCGCTCGCCGTGCTCGCTCGAAAACTATAGCCTAACCTAAAACCAACCCTTCTCGCTTTCGTTAATCGATAAGCAGGCGAATTATTTCAAATTTGGCAACGTGTCGGAACAGTTGTGAGGTTGGACTAGATTTTTACGAGCGAGCGCAGAGAGCGAAAAACGATCACAATTTCCAAGCTATACATGTAACTTATATTGCCTTGCATATATTTCGTGTTATTACCTAATTTTGTCAGCCATTTCGGATATCACATTGCACTTTACTATGTGGAAATAGTACTATTTATGTGAAACTATCGATAAACTCTAAACTTTTGTCAGTAAGCAATAGGATAAAGACTTCCGGCTCCTCGGGCTGGTGCGAATATTTCAATGTCCCCATGTGCCAAACCGTTGGATTGTGACACACCTTTACGCGTCCCTCGCTCGCTGTGCTCGCTCGAAAACTATAGTATAACCTAGAACCAATCCCTCTTGCGTTCGTCATTCGATGTGGAGGCGACTTATTTCAAATTTGCGAACGTGTCGGATCGGATGTGAGATTGGACTAAATTTTTACGAGCGAGCGGAGCGAGCGAGCAACGATCACAATTTCCAAGCTATACATGTAACTTATATTGCCTTGCATATATTTCGTGTTATTACCTAATTTTGTCAGCCATTTCGGACATCGCATTGCACTTTACTATGTGGAAATATTGCTATTTATGTGAAACTATTTATAAACTGTAAACTTTAGTCAGTAGGCAATAGGATAAAGACTTCCGGATCCTCGGGCTGGTGCGAATATTTCAATGTCCCCATGTGCCAAACCGTTGGATTGTGACACACCTTTACGCGTCCCTCGCTCGCCGTGCTCGCTCAAAAACTATACCCTAACCTAAAACCAACCCTTCTCGCTTTCGTTAATCGATAAGCAGGCGACTTATTTCAAATTTGGCAACGTGTCGGAACAGTTGTGAGGTTGGACTTGATTTTTACGAGCGAGCGCAGCGAGCGAGCAACGATCACAATTTCCAAGCTATACATATACCTTATATTGCCTTGCATATATTTCGTGTTATTACGTAATTTTGTCAGACACTTCTCACATCACATTGCACTTTACTATGTGGAAATAGTACTATTTATGTGAAACTATTGATAAACTGAAAACTTTTGTCAGTAGGCAATAGAATAAAGACTTCCGGCTCCTCGGGCTGGTGCGAATATTTCAATGTCCCCATGTGCCAAACCGTTGGATTGTGACACACCTTTACGCGTCCCTCGGTCGCTGTGCTCGCTCGAAAACTATAGCCTAACCTAAAACCAATCCCTCTTGCGTTCGTCATTCGATGTGGAGGCGACTTATTTCAAATTTGCGAACGTGTCGGATCGGATGTGAGATTGGACTAAATTTTTACGAGCGAGCGGAGCGAGCGAGCAACGATCACAATTTCCAAGCTATACATGTAACTTATATTGCTTTGCATATATGTCGTGTTATTACCTAATTTTGTCAGCGATTTCGGACCCCATGTTGCACTGTACTATATGGAAATATTGCTATTTATGTGAAACTATTGATAAACTGAAAACTTTTGTCAGTAGGCAATAGGATAAAGACTTCCGGCTCCTCGGGCTGGTGCGAATATTTCAATGTCCCCATGTGCCAAACCGTTGGATTGTGGCACACCTTTACGCGTCCCTCGCTCGCTGTGCTCGCTCGAAAACTATAGCCTAACCTAAAACCAATCCCTCTTGCGTTCGTCATTCGATGTGGAGGCGACTTATTTCAAATTTGCGAACGTGTCGGATCGGATGTGAGATTGGACTAAATTTTTATGAGCGAGCGGAGCGAGCGAGCAACGATCACAATTTCCAAGCTATACATGTAACTTATATTGCCTTGCATATATTTCGTGTTATTACTTAATTTTGTCAGCCATTTCGGACATCACACTGCTCTTTACTATGTGGAAATATTGCTATTTATGTGAAACTATTTATAAACTGTAAACTTTAGTCAGTAGGCAATTATATAAAGCCTTCCGGATCCTCGGGCTGGTGCGAATATTTCAATGTCCCCATGTGCCAAACCGTTGGATTGTGACACACCTCTACGCGTCCCTCCCTCGCTGTGCTCGCTCGAAAACTATAGCCTAACCTAAAACCAATCCCTCTTGCGTTCGTCATTCGATATGGAGGCGACTTATTTCAAATTTGCGAACGTGTCGGATCGGATGTGAGATTGGACTAAATTTTTATGAGCGAGCGGAGCGAGCGAGCAACGATCACAATTTCCAAGCTATACATGTAACTTATATTGCCTTGCATATATTTCGTGTTATTACCTAATTTTGTCAGCCATTTCGGACATCACACTGCACTTTACTATGTGGAAATATTGCTATTTATGTGAAACTATTTATAAACTGTAAACTTTAGTCAGTAGGCAATTAGATAAAGCCTTCCGGATCCTCGGGCTGGTGCGAATATTTCAATGTCCCCATGTGCCAAACCGTTGGATTGTGACACACCTCTACGCGTCCCTCGCTCGCCGTACTCGCTCGAAAACTATAGCCTAACCTGAAACCAATCCCTCTTGCGTTCGTCATTCGATGTGGAGGCGACTTCTTTCAAGTCTGGGAACGTGTCGGATCGGTTGTGAGGTTGGACTAGATTTTTACGAGCGAGCGGAGCGAGCGAGCAACGATCACAAGTTCCAAGCTATACATGTAACTTATATTGCCTTGCATATATTTCGTGTTATTACCTAATTTTGTCAGCGATTTCGGACATCACATTGCACTTTACTATGTGGAAATAGTACTATTTATGTGAAACTATAGATAAACTGTAAACTTTTGTCAGCAGGCAATAGGATAAAGACATCCGGCTCCTCGGGCTGGTGCGAATATTTCAATGTCACCATGTGCCAAACCGTTAGATTGTGGCACACCTTTACGCGTCCCTCGGTCGCTGTGCTCGCTCGAAAACTATAGCCTAACCTAAAACCATCCCTCTTGCGTTTGTCATTCGTTGTGGAGGGGACTTATTTCAAATTTGCGAACGTGTCGGATCGGATGTGAGATTGGACTAAATTTTTACGAGCGAGCGGAGCGAGCGAGCAACGATCACAATTTCCAAGCTATATATATACCTTATATTGCTTTGCATATATGTCGTGTTATTACCTAATTTTGTCAGCGATTTCGGACCCCATGTTGCACTGTACTATATGGAAATATTGCTATTTATGTGAAACTATTGATAAACTGAAAACTTTTGTCAGTAGGCAATAGGATAAAGACTTCCGGCTCCTCGGGCTGGTGCGAATATTTCAATGTCCCCATGTGCCAAACCGTTGGATTGTGGCACACCTTTACGCGTCCCTCGCTCGCTGTGCTCGCTCGAAAACTATAGCCTAACCTAAAACCAATCCCTCTTGCGTTCGTCATTCGATGTGGAGGCGACTTATTTCAAATTTGCGAACGTGTCGGATCGGATGTGAGATTGGACTAAATTTTTACGAGCGAGCGGAGCGAGCGAGCAACGATCACAATTTCCAAGCTATACATATACCTTATATTGCCTTGCATATATTTCGTGTTATTACGTAATTTTGTCAGACACTTCTGGCATCACATTGCACTTTACTATGTGGAAATAGTACTATTTATGTGAAACTATTTATAAACTGTAAACATTAGTCAGTAGGCAATTAGATAAAGCCTTCCGGATCCTCGGGCTGGTGCGAATATTTCAATGTCCCCATGTGCCAAACCGTTGGATTGTGACACACCTCTACGCGTCCCTCGCTCGCCGTGCTCGCTCGAAAACTAGAGCCTAACCTAAAACCAATCCCCCTTGCGTTCGTCATTCAATGAGGAGGCGACTTATTTCAAGTTTGGGACCGTGTCGGATCGGTTGTGAGGTTGGACTAGATTTTTACGAGCGAGCGGAGCGAGCGAGCAACGATCACAATTTCCAAGCTATACATGTAACTTATATTGCCTTGCATATATTTCGTGTTATTATCTAATTTTGTCAGCCATTTCGGAAATCACATTGCACTTTACTATGTGGAAATAGTACTATTTATGTGAAACTATTGATAAACTGAAAACTTTTGTCAGTAGGCAATAGGATAAAGACTTCCGGATCCTCGGGCTGGTGCGAATATTTCAATGTCCCCATGTGCCAAACCGTTGGATTGTGACACACCTTTACGCGTACCTCGCTCGCCGTGCTCGCTCGAAAACTATAGCCTAACCTAAAACCAATCCCTCTTGCGTTCGTCATTCAATGAAGAGGCGACTTATTTCAAGTTTGGGAACGTGTCGGGTCGGTTGTGAGGTTGGACTAGATTTTTACGAGCGAGCGGAGCGAGCGAGCAACGATCACAAGTTCCAAGCTATACATGTAACTTATATTGCCTTGCATATATTTCGTGTTATTACCTAACTTTGTCAGCCATTTCGGACATCACATTGCACTTTACTATGTGGAAATAGTACTATTTATGTGAAACTATTGATGAACTGAAAACCTTTGTCAGTAGGCAATAGGATAAACACTTCCGGCTCCTCGGGCTGGTGCGAATATTTCAATGTCCCCATGTGCCAAACCGTTGGATTGAGACACACCTTTACGCGTACCTCGCTCGCCGTGCTCGCTCGAAATCTATAGCCTAACCTAAAACCAATCCCTCTTGCGTTCGTCATTCAATGAAGAGGCGACTTATTTCAAGTTTGGGAACGTGTCGGATCGGTTGTGAGGTTGGACTAGATTTTTACGAGCGAGCGGAGCGAGCGAGCAACGATCACAAGTTCCAAGCTATACATGTAACTTATATTGCCTTGCATATATTTCGTGTTATTACCTAACTTTGTCAGCCATTTCGGACATCACATTGCACTTTACTATGTAGAAATAGTACTATTTATGTGAAACTATTGATAAACTGAAAACTTTTGTCAGTAGGCAATAGGATAAAGACTTCCGGATCCTCGGGCTGGTGCGAATATTTCAATGTCCCCATGTGCGAAACCGTTGGATTGTGACACACCTTTACGCGTCCCTCGCACGCCGTGCTCGCTCGAAAACTATAACCTAACCTAAAACCAATCCCTCTTGCTTGCGTCATTCAATGAGGAGGCGACTTATTTCAAGTTTGGGAACGTGTCGGATCGGTTGTGAGGTTGGACTAGATTTTTACGAGCGAGCGGAGCGAGCGAGCAACGATCACAATTTCCAAGCTATACATGTAACTTATATTGCCTTGCATATATTTCGTGTTATTATCTAATTTTGTCAGCCATTTCGGAAATCACATTGCACTTTACTATGTGGAAATAGTACTATTTATGTGAAACTATTGATAAACTGAAAACTTTTGTCAGTAGGCAATAGGATAAAGACTTCCGGATCCTCGGGCTGGTGCGAATATTTCAATGTCCCCATGTGCCAAACCGTTGGATTGTGACACACCTTTACGCGTACCTCGCTCGCCGTGCTCGCTCGAAAACTATAGCCTAACCTAAAACCAATCCCTCTTGCGTTCGTCATTCAATGAGGAGGCGACTTATTTCAAGTTTGGGAATGTGTCGGGTCGGTTGTGAGGTTGGACTAGATTTTTACGAGCGAGCGGAGCGAGCGAGCAACGATCACAAGTTCCAAGCTATACATGTAACTTATATTGCCTTGCATATATTTCGTGTTATTACCTAACTTTGTCAGCCATTTCGGACATCACATTGCACTTTACTATGTGGAAATAGTACTATTTATGTGAAACTATTGATGAACTGAAAACCTTTGTCAGTAGGCAATAGGATAAACACTTCCGGCTCCTCGGGCTGGTGCGAATATTTCAATGTCCCCATGTGCCAAACCGTTGGATTGAGACACACCTTTACGCGTACCTCGCTCGCCGTGCTCGCTCGAAATCTATAGCCTAACCTAAAACCAATCCCTCTTGCGTTCGTCATTCAATGAAGAGGCGACTTATTTCAAGTTTGGGAACGTGTCGGATCGGTTGTGAGGTTGGACTAGATTTTTACGAGCGAGCGGAGCGAGCGAGCAACGATCACAAGTTCCAAGCTATACATGTAACTTATATTGCCTTGCATATATTTCGTGTTATTACCTAACTTTGTCAGCCACTTCGGACATCACATTGCACTTTACTATGTAGAAATAGTACTATTTATGTGAAACTATTGATAAACTGAAAACTTTTGTCAGTAGGCAATAGGATAAAGACTTCCGGATCCTCGGGCTGGTGCGAATATTTCAATGTCCCCATGTGCGAAACCGTTGGATTGTGACACACCTTTACGCGTCCCTCGCACGCCGTGCTCGCTCGAAAACTATAACCTAACCTAAAACCAATCCCTCTTGCTTGCGTCATTCAATGAGGAGGCGACTTATTTCAAGTTTGGGAACGTGTCGGATCGGTTGTGAGGTTGGACTAGATTTTTACGAGCGAGAGGAGCGAGCGAGCAACGATCACAATTTCCAAGCTATACATGTAACTTATATTGCCTTGCACATATTTCGTGTTATTATCTAATTTTGGCAGCCACTTCGGATATCACATTGCACTTTACTATGTGGAAATAGTACTATTTATGTGAAACTATCGATAAACTCTAAACTTTTGTCAGTAAGCAATAGGATAAAGACTTCCGGCTCCTCGGGCTGGTGCGAATATTTCAATGTCCCCATGTGCCAAACCGTTGGATTGTGACACACCTTTACGCGTCCCTCGCTCGCCGTGCTCGCTCGAAAACTATAGCCTAACCTAAAACCAATCCCTCTTGCGTTCGTCATTCAATGAGGAGGCGACTTATTTCAAGTTTGGGAACGTGTCGGATCGGGTGTGAGGTTGGACTAGATTTTTACGAGCGAGCGGAGCGAGCGAGCAACGATCACAATTTCCAAGCTATACATGTAACTTATATTGCCTTGCATATATTTCGTGTTATTACCTAATTTTGTCAGCCATTTCGAACATCACATTGCACTTTACTATGTGGAAATAGTACTATTTATGTGAAACTATTGATAAACTGAAAACTTTTGTCAGTAGGCAATAGGACAGAGACTTCCGGCTCCTCGGGCTGGTGCGGATATTTCAATGTCCCCATGTGCCAAACCGTTGGATTGTGGCACACCTTTACGCGTCCCTCGCTCGCTCTGCTCGCTCGAAAACTGTAGCCTAACCTAAAGCCAACCCTTCTCGCTTTCGTTAATCGATAAGCAGGCGACTTATTTCAAATTTGGCAACGTGTCGGAACAGTTGTGAGGTTGGACTTGATTTTTACGAGCGAGCGCAGCGAGCGAAAAACGATCACAATTTCCAAGCTATACATGTAACTTATATTGCCTCGCATATATTTCGTGTTATTACCTAATTTTGTCAGCCATTTCGGACATCACATTGCACTTTACTATGTGCAAATAGTACTATTTATGTGAAACTATCGATAAACTCTAAACTTTTGTCAGTAAGCAATAGGATAAAGACTTCCGGCTCCTCGGGCTGGTGCGAATATTTCAATGTCCCCATGTGCCAAACCGTTGGATTGTGACACACCTCTACGCGTCCCTCGCTCGCCGTGCTCGCTCGAAAACTATAGCCTAACCTACAACCAATCCCTCTTGCGTTCGTCATTCAATGAGGAGGCGACTTATTTCAAGTTTGGGACCGTGTCGGATCGGTTGTGACGTTGGACTAGATTTTTACGAGCGAGCGGAGCGAGAGAGCAACGATCACAATTTCCAAGCTATACATATACCTTATACTGTGTTGCATATATTTCGTGTTATTACGTAATTTTGTCAGACACTTCTGACATCACATTGCACTTTACTAAGTGGAAATAGTACTATTTATGTGAAACTATTGATAAACTCTAAACTTTTGACAGTAGGCAATAGGATAAAGACTTCCGGCTCCTCGGTCTGGTGCGGATATTTCAATGTCCCCATGTGCCAAACCGTTGGATTGTGGCACACCTTTACGCGTCCCTCGCTCGCTCTGCTCGCTCGAAAACTGTAGCCTAACCTAAAGCCAACCCTTCTCGCTTTCGTTAATCGATAAGCAGGCGACTTATTTCAAATTTGGCAACGTGTCGGAACAGTTGTGAGGTTGGACTTGATTTTTACGAGCGAGCGCAGCGAGCGAAAAACGATCACAATTTCCAAGCTATACATGTAACTTATATTGCCTCGCATATATTTCGTGTTATTACCTAATTTTGTCAGCCATTTCGGACATCACATTGCACTTTACTATGTGCAAATAGTACTATTTATGTGAAACTATCGATAAACTCTAAACTTTTGTCAGTAAGCAATAGGATAAAGACTTCCGGCTCCTCGGGCTGGTGCGAATATTTCAATGTCTCCATGTGCCAAACCGTTGGATTGTGACACACCTCTACGCGTCCCTCGCTCGCCGTGCTCGCTCGAAAACTATAGCCTAACCTAAAACCAATCCCTCTTGCGTTCGTCATTCAATGAGGAGGCGACTTATTTCAAGTTTGGGACCGTGTCGGATCGGTTGTGAGGTTGGACTAGATTTTTACGAGCGAGCGGAGCGAGAGAGCAACGATCACAATTTCCAAGCTATACATATACCTTATAATGTCTTGCATATATTTCGTGTTATTACGTAATTTTGTCAGACACTTCTGACATCACATTGCACTTTACTAAGTGGAAATAGTACTATTTATGTGAAACTATTGATAAACTCTAAACTTTTGACAGTAGGCAATAGGATAAAGACTTCCGGCTCCTCGGGCTGGTGCGGATATTTCAATGTCCCCATGTGCCAAACCGTTGGATTGTGACACACCTTTATGCGTCCCTCGCTCGCTCTGCTCGCTCGAAAACTGTAGCCTAACCTAAAGCCAACCCTTCTCGCTTTCGTTAATCGATAAGCAGGCGACTTCTTTCAAGTTTGGGAACGTGTCGGATCGGTTGTGAGGTTGGACTAGATTTTTACGAGCGAGCGCAGCGAGCGAAAAACGATCACAATTTCCAAGCTATACATGTAACTTATATTGCCTCGCATATATTTCGTGTTATTACCTAATTTTGTCAGCCATTTCGGACATCACATTGCACTTTACTATGTGGAAATAGTACTATTTATGTGAAACTATCGATAAACTGAAAACTTTTGTCAGTAGGCAATAGGATAAAGACTTCCGGATCCTCGGGCTGGTGCGAATATTTCAATGTCCCCATGTGCCAAACCGTTGGATTGCGACACACCTTTACGCGTCCCTCGCTCGCTGTGCTCGCTCGAAAACTATAGCCTAACCTAAAACCAATCCCTCTTGCGTTCGTCATTCGATGTGGAGGCGACTTATTTCAAATTTGCGGACGTGTCGGATCGGATGTGAGATTGGACTAAATTTTTACGAGCGAGCGGAGCGAGCGAGCAACGATCACAATTTCCAAGCTATACATATACCTTATATTGCCTTGCATATATTTCGTGTTATTACGTAATTTTGTCAGACACTTCTGACATCACATTGCACTTTACTATGTGGAAATAGTACTATTTATGTGAAACTATTGATGAACTGAAAACTTTTGTCAGTAGGCAATAGGATAAAGACTTCCGGCTCCTCGGGCTGGTGCAAATATTTCAATGTCCCCATGTGCCAAACCGTTGGATTGAGACACACCTTTACGCGTACCTCGCTCGCCGTGCTCGCTCGAAATCTATAGCCTAACCTAAAACCAATCCCTCTTGCGTTCGTCATTCAATGAAGAGGCGACTTATTTCAAGTTTGGGAACGTGTCGGATCGGTTGTGAGGTTGGACTAGATTTTTACGAGCGAGCGGAGCGAGCGAGCAACGATCACAAGTTCCAAGCTATACATGTAACTTATATTGTCTTGCATATATTTCGTGTTATTACGTAATTTTGTCAGACACTTCTGACATCACATTGCACTTTACTAAGTGGAAATAGTACTATTTATGTGAAACTATTGATAAACTCTAAACTTTTGTCAGTAAGCAATAGGATAAAGACTTCCGGCTCCTCGGGCTGGTGCGAATATTTCAATGTCCCCATGTGCCAAACCGTTGGATTGTGACACACCTCTACGCGTCCCTCGCTCGCCGTGCTCGCTCGAAAACTATAGCCTAACCTAAAACCAATCCCTCTTGCGTTCGTCATTCAATGAGGAGGCGACTTATTTCAAGTTTGGGACCGTGTCGGATCGGTTGTGAGGTTGGACTAGATTTTTACGAGCGAGCGGAGCGAGAGAGCAACGATCACAATTTCCAAGCTATACATATACCTTATACTGTGTTGCATATATTTCGTGTTATTACGTAATTTTGTCAGACACTTCTGACATCACATTGCACTTTACTAAGTGGAAATAGTACTATTTATGTGAAACTATTGATAAACTCTAAACTTTTGACAGTAGGCAATAGGATAAAGACTTCCGGCTCCTCGGGCTGGTGCGGATATTTCAATGTCCCCATGTGCCAAACCGTTGGATTGTGGCACACCTTTACGCGTCCCTCGCTCGCTCTGCTCGCTCGAAAACTGTAGCCTAACCTAAAGCCAACCCTTCTCGCTTTCGTTAATCGATAAGCAGGCGACTTATTTCAAATTTGGCAACGTGTCGGAACAGTTGTGAGGTTGGACTTGATTTTTACGAGCGAGCGCAGCGAGCGAAAAACGATCACAATTTCCAAGCTATACATGTAACTTATATTGCCTCGCATATATTTCGTGTTATTACCTAATTTTGTCAGCCATTTCGGACATCACATTGCACTTTACTATGTGCAAATAGTACTATTTATGTGAAACTATCGATAAACTCTAAACTTTTGTCAGTAAGCAATAGGATAAAGACTTCCGGCTCCTCGGGCTGGTGCGAATATTTCAATGTCTCCATGTGCCAAACCGTTGGATTGTGACACACCTCTACGCGTCCCTCGCTCGCCGTGCTCGCTCGAAAACTATAGCCTAACCTAAAACCAATCCCTCTTGCGTTCGTCATTCAATGAGGAGGCGACTTATTTCAAGTTTGGGACCGTGTCGGATCGGTTGTGAGGTTGGACTAGATTTTTACGAGCGAGCGGAGCGAGAGAGCAACGATCACAATTTCCAAGCTATACATATACCTTATAATGTCTTGCATATATTTCGTGTTATTACGTAATTTTGTCAGACACTTCTGACATCACATTGCACTTTACTAAGTGGAAATAGTACTATTTATGTGAAACTATTGATAAACTCTAAACTTTTGACAGTAGGCAATAGGATAAAGACTTCCGGCTCCTCGGGCTGGTGCGGATATTTCAATGTCCCCATGTGCCAAACCGTTGGATTGTGACACACCTTTATGCGTCCCTCGCTCGCTCTGCTCGCTCGAAAACTGTAGCCTAACCTAAAGCCAACCCTTCTCGCTTTCGTTAATCGATAAGCAGGCGACTTCTTTCAAGTTTGGGAACGTGTCGGATCGGTTGTGAGGTTGGACTAGATTTTTACGAGCGAGCGCAGCGAGCGAAAAACGATCACAATTTCCAAGCTATACATGTAACTTATATTGCCTCGCATATATTTCGTGTTATTACCTAATTTTGTCAGCCATTTCGGACATCACATTGCACTTTACTATGTGGAAATAGTACTATTTATGTGAAACTATCGATAAACTGAAAACTTTTGTCAGTAGGCAATAGGATAAAGACTTCCGGATCCTCGGGCTGGTGCGAATATTTCAATGTCCCCATGTGCCAAACCGTTGGATTGTGACACACCTTTACGCGTCCCTCGCTCGCTGTGCTCGCTCGAAAACTATAGCCTAACCTAAAACCAATCCCTCTTGCGTTCGTCATTCGATGTGGAGGCGACTTATTTCAAATTTGCGGACGTGTCGGATCGGATGTGAGATTGGACTAAATTTTTACGAGCGAGCGGAGCGAGCGAGCAACGATCACAATTTCCAAGCTATACATATACCTTATATTGCCTTGCATATATTTCGTGTTATTACGTAATTTTGTCAGACACTTCTGACATCACATTGCACTTTACTATGTGGAAATAGTACTATTTATGTGAAACTATTGATGAACTGAAAACTTTAGTCAGTAGGCAATAGGATAAAGACTTCCGGCTCCTCGGGCTGGTGCAAATATTTCAATGTCCCCATGTGCCAAACCGTTGGATTGAGACACACCTTTACGCGTACCTCGCTCGCCGTGCTCGCTCGAAATCTATAGCCTAACCTAAAACCAATCCCTCTTGCGTTCGTCATTCAATGAAGAGGCGACTTATTTCAAGTTTGGGAACGTGTCGGATCGGTTGTGAGGTTGGACTAGATTTTTACGAGCGAGCGGAGCGAGCGAGCAACGATCACAATTTCCAAGCTATACATATACCTTATATTGCCTTGCATATATTTCGTGTTATTACGTAATTTTGTCAGACACTTCTGACATCACATTGCACTTTACTATGTGGAAATAGTACTATTTATGTGAAACTATTGATGAACTGAAAACTTTTGTCAGTAGGCAATAGGATAAAGACTTCCGGCTCCTCGGGCTGGTGCAAATATTTCAATGTCCCCATGTGCCAAACCGTTGGATTGAGACACACCTTTACGCGTACCTCGCTCGCCGTGCTCGCTCGAAATCTATAGCCTAACCTAAAACCAATCCCTCTTGCGTTCGTCATTCAATGAAGAGGCGACTTATTTCAAGTTTGGGAACGTGTCGGATCGGTTGTGAGGTTGGACTAGATTTTTGCGAGCGAGCGGAGCGAGCGAGCAACGATCACAAGTTCCAAGCTATACATGTAACTTATATTGCCTCGCATATATTTCGTGTTATTACCTAATTTTGTCAGCCATTTCGGACATCACATTGCACTTTACTATGTGCAAATAGTACTATTTATGTGAAACTATCGATAAACTCTAAACTTTTGTCAGTAAGCAATAGGATAGAGACTTCCGGCTCCTCGGGCTGGTGCGAATATTTCAATGTCTCCATGTGCCAAACCGTTGGATTGTGACACACCTCTACGCGTCCCTCGCTCGCCGTGCTCGCTCGAAAACTATAGCCTAACCTAAAACCAATCCCTCTTGCGTTCGTCATTCAATGAAGAGGCGACTTATTTCAAGTTTGGGAACGTGTCGGGTCGGTTGTGAGGTTGGACTAGATTTTTACGAGCGAGCGGAGCGAGCGAGCAACGATCACAAGTTCCAAGCTATACATGTAACTTATATTGCCTTGCATATATTTCGTGTTATTACCTAACTTTGTCAGCCATTTCGGACATCACATTGCACTTTACTATGTGGAAATAGTACTATTTATGTGAAACTATTGATGAACTGAAAACCTTTGTCAGTAGGCAATAGGATAAAGACTTCCGGCTCCTCGGGCTGGTGCGAATATTTCAATGTCCCCATGTGCCAAACCGTTGGATTGAGACACACCTTTACGCGTACCTCGCTCGCCGTGCTCGCTCGAAATCTATAGCCTAACCTAAAACCAATCCCTCTTGCGTTCGTCATTCAATGAAGAGGCGACTTATTTCAAGTTTGGGAACGTGTCGGATCGGTTGTGAGGTTGGACTAGATTTTTACGAGCGAGCGGAGCGAGCGAGCAACGATCACAAGTTCCAAGCTATACATGTAACTTATATTGCCTTGCATATATTTCGTGTTATTACCTAACTTTGTCAGCCATTTCGGACATCACATTGCACTTTACTATGTGGAAATAGTACTATTTATGTGAAACTATTGATAAACTGAAAACTTTTGTCAGTAGGCAATAGGATAAAGACTTCCGGATCCTCGGGCTGGTGCGAATATTTCAATGTCCCCATGTGCGAAACCGTTGGATTGTGACACACCTTTACGCGTCCCTCGCACGCCGTGCTCGCTCGAAAACTATAACCTAACCTAAAACCAATCCCTCTTGCTTGCGTCATTCAATGAGGAGGCGACTTATTTCAAGTTTGGGAACGTGTCGGATCGGTTGTGAGGTTGGACTAGATTTTTACGAGCGAGAGGAGCGAGCGAGCAACGATCACAATTTCCAAGCTATACATGTAACTTATATTGCCTCGCATATATTTCGTGTTATTACCTAATTTTGTCAGCCATTTCGGACATCACATTGCACTTTACTATGTGCAAATAGTACTATTTATGTGAAACTATCGATAAACTCTAAACTTTTGTCAGTAAGCAATAGGATAAAGACTTCCGGCTCCTCGGGCTGGTGCGAATATTTCAATGTCCCCATGTGCCAAACCGTTGGATTGTGACACACCTCTACGCGTCCCTCGCTCGCCGTGCTCGCTCGAAAACTATAGCCTAACCTAAAACCAATCCCTCTTGCGTTCGTCATTCAATGAGGAGGCGACTTATTTCAAGTTTGGGACCGTGTCGGATCGGTTGTGACGTTGGACTAGATTTTTACGAGCGAGCGGAGCGAGAGAGCAACGATCACAATTTCCAAGCTATACATATACCTTATACTGTGTTGCATATATTTCGTGTTATTACGTAATTTTGTCAGACACTTCTGACATCACATTGCACTTTACTAAGTGGAAATAGTACTATTTATGTGAAACTATTGATAAACTCTAAACTTTTGACAGTAGGCAATAGGATAAAGACTTCCGGCTCCTCGGGCTGGTGCGGATATTTCAATGTCCCCATGTGCCAAACCGTTGGATTGTGGCACACCTTTACGCGTCCCTCGCTCGCTCTGCTCGCTCGAAAACTGTAGCCTAACCTAAAGCCAACCCTTCTCGCTTTCGTTAATCGATAAGCAGGCGACTTATTTCAAATTTGGCAACGTGTCGGAACAGTTGTGAGGTTGGACTTGATTTTTACGAGCGAGCGCAGCGAGCGAAAAACGATCACAATTTCCAAGCTATACATGTAACTTATATTGCCTCGCATATATTTCGTGTTATTACCTAATTTTGTCAGCCATTTCGGACATCACATTGCACTTTACTATGTGCAAATAGTACTATTTATGTGAAACTATCGATAAACTCTAAACTTTTGTCAGTAAGCAATAGGATAAAGACTTCCGGCTCCTCGGGCTGGTGCGAATATTTCAATGTCCCCATGTGCCAAACCGTTGGATTGTGACACACCTCTACGCGTCCCTCGCTCGCCGTGCTCGCTCGAAAACTATAGCCTAACCTAAAACCAATCCCTCTTGCGTTCGTCATTCAATGAGGAGGCGACTTATTTCAAGTTTGGGACCGTGTCGGATCGGTTGTGAGGTTGGACTAGATTTTTACGAGCGAGCGGAGCGAGAGAGCAACGATCACAATTTCCAAGCTATACATATACCTTATACTGTCTTGCATATATTTCGTGTTATTACGTAATTTTGTCAGACACTTCTGACATCACATTGCACTTTACTAAGTGGAAATAGTACTATTTATGTGAAACTATTGATAAACTCTAAACTTTTGACAGTAGGCAATAGGATAAAGACTTCCGGCTCCTCGGGCTGGTGCGGATATTTCAATGTCCCCATGTGCCAAACCGTTGGATTGTGACACACCTTTATGCGTCCCTCGCTCGCTCTGCTCGCTCGAAAACTGTAGCCTAACCTAAAGCCAACCCTTCTCGCTTTCGTTAATCGATAAGCAGGCGACTTCTTTCAAGTTTGGGAACGTGTCGGATCGGTTGTGAGGTTGGACTAGATTTTTACGAGCGAGCGCAGCGAGCGAAAAACTATCACAATTTCCAAGCTATACATGTAACTTATATTGCCTCGCATATATTTCGTGTTATTACCTAATTTTGTCAGCCATTTCGGACATCACATTGCACTTTACTATGTGGAAATAGTACTATTTATGTGAAACTATCGATAAACTGAAAACTTTTGTCAGTAGGCAATAGGATAAAGACTTCCGGATCCTCGGGCTGGTGCGAATATTTCAATGTCCCCATGTGCCAAACCGTTGGATTGTGACACACCTTTACGCGTCCCTCGCTCGCTGTGCTCGCTCGAAAACTATAGCCTAACCTAAAACCAATCCCTCTTGCGTTCGTCATTCGATGTGGAGGCGACTTATTTCAAATTTGCGGACGTGTCGGATCGGATGTGAGATTGGACTAAATTTTTACGAGCGAGCGGAGCGAGCGAGCAACGATCACAATTTCCAAGCTATACATATACCTTATATTGCCTTGCATATATTTCGTGTTATTACGTAATTTTGTCAGACACTTCTGACATCACATTGCACTTTACTATGTGGAAATAGTACTATTTATGTGAAACTATTGATAAACTCTAAACTTTTGACAGTAGGCAATAGGATAAAGACTTCCGGCTCCTCGGGCTGGTGCGGATATTTCAATGTCCCCATGTGCCAAACCGTTGGATTGTGACACACCTTTATGCGTCCCTCGCTCGCTCTGCTCGCTCGAAAACTGTAGCCTAACCTAAAGCCAACCCTTCTCGCTTTCGTTAATCGATAAGCAGGCGACTTCTTTCAAGTTTGGGAACGTGTCGGATCGGTTGTGAGGTTGGACTAGATTTTTACGAGCGAGCGCAGCGAGCGAAAAACGATCACAATTTCCAAGCTATACATGTAACTTATATTGCCTCGCATATATTTCGTGTTATTACCTAATTTTGTCAGCCATTTCGGACATCACATTGCACTTTACTATGTGGAAATAGTACTATTTATGTGAAACTATCGATAAACTGAAAACTTTTGTCAGTAGGCAATAGGATAAAGACTTCCGGATCCTCGGGCTGGTGCGAATATTTCAATGTCCCCATGTGCCAAACCGTTGGATTGTGACACACCTTTACGCGTCCCTCGCTCGCTGTGCTCGCTCGAAAACTATAGCCTAACCTAAAACCAATCCCTCTTGCGTTCGTCATTCGATGTGGAGGCGACTTATTTCAAATTTGCGGACGTGTCGGATCGGATGTGAGATTGGACTAAATTTTTACGAGCGAGCGGAGCGAGCGAGCAACGATCACAATTTCCAAGCTATACATATACCTTATATTGCCTTGCATATATTTCGTGTTATTACGTAATTTTGTCAGACACTTCTGACATCACATTGCACTTTACTATGTGGAAATAGTACTATTTATGTGAAACTATTGATGAACTGAAAACTTTTGTCAGTAGGCAATAGGATAAAGACTTCCGGCTCCTCGGGCTGGTGCAAATATTTCAATGTCCCCATGTGCCAAACCGTTGGATTGAGACACACCTTTACGCGTACCTCGCTCGCCGTGCTCGCTCGAAATCTATAGCCTAACCTAAAACCAATCCCTCTTGCGTTCGTCATTCAATGAAGAGGCGACTTATTTCAAGTTTGGGAACGTGTCGGATCGGTTGTGAGGTTGGACTAGATTTTTACGAGCGAGCGGAGCGAGCGAGCAACGATCACAAGTTCCAAGCTATACATGTAACTTATATTGTCTTGCATATATTTCGTGTTATTACGTAATTTTGTCAGACACTTCTGACATCACATTGCACTTTACTAAGTGGAAATAGTACTATTTATGTGAAACTATTGATAAACTCTAAACTTTTGACAGTAGGCAATAGGATAAAGACTTCCGGCTCCTCGGGCTGATGCGGATATTTCAATGTCCCCATGTGCCAAACCGTTGGATTGTGGCACACCTTTACGCGTCCCTCGCTCGCTCTGCTCGCTCGAAAACTGTAGCCTAACCTAAAGCCAACCCTTCTCGCTTTCGTTAATCGATAAGCAGGCGACTTCTTTCAAGTTTGGGACCGTGTCGGATCGGTTGTGAGGTTGGACTAGATTTTTACGAGCGAGCGGAGCGAGAGAGCAACGATCACAATTTCCAAGCTATACATATACCTTATACTGTCTTGCATATATTTCGTGTTATTACGTAATTTTGTCAGACACTTCTGACATCACATTGCACTTTACTAAGTGGAAATAGTACTATTTATGTGAAACTATTGATAAACTCTAAACTTTTGACAGTAGGCAATAGGATAAAGACTTCCGGCTCCTCGGGCTGGTGCGGATATTACAATGTCCCCATGTGCCAAACCGTTGGATTGTGGCACACCTTTACGCGTCCCTCGCTCGCTCTGCTCGCTCGAAAACTGTAGCCTAACCTAAAGCCAACCCTTCTCGCTTTCGTTAATCGATAAGCAGGCGACTTCTTTCAAGTTTGGGAACGTGTCGGATCGGTTGTGAGGTTGGACTAGATTTTTACGAGCGAGCGCAGCGAGCGAAAAACGATCACAATTTCCAAGCTATACATGTAACTTATATTGCCTCGCATATATTTCGTGTTATTACCTAATTTTGTCAGCCATTTCGGACATCACATTGCACTTTACTATGTGGAAATAGTACTATTTATGTGAAACTATCGATAAACTGAAAACTTTTGTCAGTAGGCAATAGGATAAAGACTTCCGGATCCTCGGGCTGGTGCGAATATTTCAATGTCCCCATGTGCCAAACCGATGGATTGTGACACACCTTTACGCGTCCCTCGCTCGCTGTGCTCGCTCGAAAACTATAGCCTAACCTAAAACCAATCCCTCTTGCGTTCGTCATTCGATGTGGAGGCGACTTATTTCAAATTTGCGGACGTGTCGGATCGGATGTGAGATTGGACTAAATTTTTACGAGCGAGCGGAGCGAGCGAGCAACGATCACAATTTCCAAGCTATACATATACCTTATGTTGCCTTGCATATATTTCGTGTTATTACGTAATTTTGTCAGACACTTCTGACATCACATTGCACTTTACTATGTGGAAATAGTACTATTTATGTGAAACTATTGATGAACTGAAAACTTTTGTCAGTAGGCAATAGGATAAAGACTTCCGGCTCCTCGGGCTGGTGCGAATATTTCAATGTCCCCATGTGCCAAACCGTTGGATTGAGACACACCTTTACGCGTACCTCGCTCGCCGTGCTCGCTCGAAATCTATAGCCTAACCTAAAACCAATCCCTCTTCCGTTCGTCATTCAATGAAGAGGCGACTTATTTCAAGTTTGGGAACGTGTCGGATCGGTTGTGAGGTTGGACTAGATTTTTACGAGCGAGCGGAGCGAGCGAGCAACGATCACAAGTTCCAAGCTATACATGTAACTTATATTGTCTTGCATATATTTCGTGTTATTACGTAATTTTGTCAGACACTTCTGACATCACATTGCACTTTACTAAGTGGAAATAGTACTATTTATGTGAAACTATTGATAAACTCTAAACTTTTGACAGTAGGCAATAGGATAAAGACTTCCGGCTCCTCGGGCTGGTGCGAATATTTCAATGTCCCCATGTGCCAAACCGTTGGATTGAGACACACCTTTACGCGTACCTCGCTCGCCGTGCTCGCTCGAAATCTATAGCCTAACCTAAGACCAATCCCTCTTGCGTTCGTCATTCAATGAAGAGGCGACTTATTTCAAGTTTGGGAACGTGTCGGATCGGTTGTGAGGTTGGACTAGATTTTTACGAGCGAGCGGAGCGAGCGAGCAACGATCACAAGTTCCAAGCTATACATGTAACTTATATTGCCTTGTATATATTTCGTGTTATTACCTAACTTTGTCAGCCATTTCGGACATCACATTGCACTTTACTATGTGGAAATAGTACTATTTATGTGAAACTATTGATAAACTGAAAACTTTTGTCAGTAGGCAATAGGATAAAGACTTCCGGATCCTCGGGCTGGTGCGAATATTTCAATGTCCCCATGTGCGAAACCGTTGGATTGTGACACACCTTTACGCGTCCCTCGCACGCCGTGCTCGCTCGAAAACTATAGCCTAACCTAAAACCAATCCCTCTCGCGTTCGTCATTCAATGAGGAGGCAACTTATTTCAAGTTTGGGACCGTGTCGGATCGGTTGTGAGGTTGGACTAGATTTTTACGAGCGAGCGGAGCGAGAGAGCAACGATCACAATTTCCAAGCTATACATATACCTTATACTGTGTTGCATATATTTCGTGTTATTACGTAATTTTGTCAGACACTTCTGACATCACATTGCACTTTACTAAGTGGAAATAGTACTATTTATGTGAAACTATTGATAAACTCTAAACTTTTGACAGTAGGCAATAGGATAAAGACTTCCGGCTCCTCGGGCTGGTGCGGATATTTCAATGTCCCCATGTGCCAAACCGTTGGATTGTGGCACACCTTTACGCGTCCCTCGCTCGCTCTGCTCGCTCGAAAACTGTAGCCTAACCTAAAGCCAACCCTTCTCGCTTTCGTTAATCGATAAGCAGGCGACTTCTTTCAAGTTTGGGAACGTGTCGGATCGGTTGTGAGGTTGGACTAGATTTTTACGAGCGAGCGCAGCGAGCGAAAAACGATCACAATTTCCAAGCTATACATGTAACTTATATTGCCTCGCATATATTTCGTGTTATTACCTAATTTTGTCAGCCATTTCGGACATCACATTGCACTTTACTATGTGGAAATAGTACTATTTATGTGAAACTATCGATAAACTGAAAACTTTTGTCAGTAGGCAATAGGATAAAGACTTCCGGATCCTCGGGCTGGTGCGAATATTTCAATGTCCCCATGTGCCAAACCGTTGGATTGTGACACACCTTTACGCGTCCCTCGCTCGCTGTGCTCGCTCGAAAACTATAGCCTAACCTAAAACCAATCCCTCTTGCGTTCGTCATTCGATGTGGAGGCGACTTATTTCAAATTTGCGGACGTGTCGGATCGGATGTGAGATTGGACTAAATTTTTACGAGCGAGCGGAGCGAGCGAGCAACAATCACAATTTCCAAGCTATACATATACCTTATATTGCCTTGCATATATTTCGTGTTATTACGTAATTTTGTCAGACACTTCTGATATCACATTGCACTTTACTATGTGGAAATAGTACTATTTATGTGAAACTATTGATGAACTGAAAACTTTTGTCAGTAGGCAATAGGATAAAGACTTCCGGCTCCTCGGGCTGGTGCGAATATTTCAATGTCCCCATGTGCCAAACCGTTGGATTGAGACACACCTTTACGCGTACCTCGCTCGCCGTGCTCGCTCGAAATCTATAGCCTAACCTAAAACCAATCCCTCTTGCGTTCGTCATTCAATGAAGAGGCGACTTATTTCAAGTTTGGGAACGTGTCGGATCGGTTGTGAGGTTGGACTAGATTTTTACGAGCGAGCGGAGCGAGCGAGCAACGATCACAAGTTCCAAGCTATACATGTAACTTATATTGTCTTGCATATATTTCGTGTTATTACGTAATTTTGTCAGACACTTCTGACATCACATTGCACTTTACTAAGTGGAAATAGTACTATTTATGTGAAACTATTGATAAACTCTAAACTTTTGACAGTAGGCAATAGGATAAAGACTTCCGGCTCCTCGGGCTGATGCGGATATTTCAATGTCCCCATGTGCCAAACCGTTGGATTGTGGCACACCTTTACGCGTCCCTCGCTCGCTCTGCTCGCTCGAAAACTGTAGCCTAACCTAAAGCCAACCCTTCTCGCTTTCGTTAATCGATAAGCAGGCGACTTCTTTCAAGTTTGGGACCGTGTCGGATCGGTTGTGAGGTTGGACTAGATTTTTACGAGCGAGCGGAGCGAGAGAGCAACGATCACTATTTCCAAGCTATACATATACCTTATACTGTCTTGCATATATTTCGTGTTATTACGTAATTTTGTCAGACACTTCTGACATCACATTGCACTTTACTAAGTGGAAATAGTACTATTTATGTGAAACTATTGATAAACTCTAAACTTTTGACAGTAGGCAATAGGATAAAGACTTCCGGCTCCTCGGGCTGGTGCGGATATTTCAATGTCCCCATGTGCCAAACCGTTGGATTGTGGCACACCTTTACGCGTCCCTCGCTCGCTCTGCTCGCTCGAAAACTGTAGCCTAACCTAAAGCCAACCCTTCTCGCTTTCGTTAATCGATAAGCAGGCGACTTCTTTCAAGTTTGGGAACGTGTCGGATCGGTTGTGAGGTTGGACTAGATTTTTACGAGCGAGCGCAGCGAGCGAAAAACGATCACAATTTCCAAGCTATACATGTAACTTATATTGCCTCGCATATATTTCGTGTTATTACCTAATTTTGTCAGCCATTTCGGACATCACATTGCACTTTACTATGTGGAAATAGTACTATTTATGTGAAACTATCGATAAACTGAAAACTTTTGTCAGTAGGCAATAGGATAAAGACTTCCGGATCCTCGGGCTGGTGCGAATATTTCAATGTCCCCATGTGCCAAACCGATGGATTGTGACACACCTTTACGCGTCCCTCGCTCGCTGTGCTCGCTCGAAAACTATAGCCTAACCTAAAACCAATCCCTCTTGCGTTCGTCATTCGATGTGGAGGCGACTTATTTCAAATTTGCGGACGTGTCGGATCGGATGTGAGATTGGACTAAATTTTTACGAGCGAGCGGAGCGAGCGAGCAACGATCACAATTTCCAAGCTATACATATACCTTATGTTGCCTTGCATATATTTCGTGTTATTACGTAATTTTGTCAGACACTTCTGACATCACATTGCACTTTACTATGTGGAAATAGTACTATTTATGTGAAACTATTGATGAACTGAAAACTTTTGTCAGTAGGCAATAGGATAAAGACTTCCGGCTCCTCGGGCTGGTGCGAATATTTCAATGTCCCCATGTGCCAAACCGTTGGATTGAGACACACCTTTACGCGTACCTCGCTCGCCGTGCTCGCTCGAAATCTATAGCCTAACCTAAAACCAATCCCTCTTGCGTTCGTCATTCAATGAAGAGGCGACTTATTTCAAGTTTGGGAACGTGTCGGATCGGTTGTGAGGTTGGACTAGATTTTTACGAGCGAGCGGAGCGAGCGAGCAACGATCACAATTTCCAAGCTATACATGTAACTTATATTGTCTTGCATATATTTCGTGTTATTACGTAATTTTGTCAGACACTTCTGACATCACATTGCACTTTACTAAGTGGAAATAGTACTATTTATGTGAAACTATTGATAAACTCTAAACTTTTGACAGTAGGCAATAGGATAAAGACTTCCGGCTCCTCGGGCTGGTGCGGATATTTCAATGTCCCCATGTGCCAAACCGTTGGATTGTGGCACACCTTTACGCGTCCCTCGCTCGCTCTGCTCGCTCGAAAACTGTAGCCTAACCTAAAGCCAACCCTTCTCGCTTTCGTTAATCGATAAGCAGGCGACTTCTTTCAAGTTTGGGAACGTGTCGGATCGGTTGTGAGGTTGGACTAGATTTTTACGAGCGAGCGCAGCGAGCGAAAAACGATCACAATTTCCAAGCTATACATGTAACTTATATTGCCTCGCATATATTTCGTGTTATTACCTAATTTTGTCAGCCATTTCGGACATCACATTGCACTTTACTATGTGGAAATAGTACTATTTATGTGAAACTATCGATAAACTGAAAACTTTTGTCAGTAGGCAATAGGATAAAGACTTCCGGATCCTCGGGCTGGTGCGAATATTTCAATGTCCCCATGTGCCAAACCGTTGGATTGTGACACACCTTTACGCGTCCCTCGCTCGCTGTGCTCGCTCGAAAACTATAGCCTAACCTAAAACCAATCCCTCTTGCGTTCGTCATTCGATGTGGAGGCGACTTATTTCAAATTTGCGGACGTGTCGGATCGGATGTGAGATTGGACTAAATTTTTACGAGCGAGCGGAGCGAGCGAGCAACGATCACAATTTCCAAGCAATACATATACATTATATTGCCTTGCATATATTTCGTGTTATTACGTAATTTTGTCAGACACTTCTGACATCACATTGCACTTTACTATGTGGAAATAGTACTATTTATGTGAAACTATTGATGAACTGAAAACTTTTGTCAGTAGGCAATAGGATAAAGACTTCCGGCTCCTCGGGCTGGTGCGAATATTTCAATGTCCCCATGTGCCAAACCGTTGGATTGAGACACACCTTTACGCGTACCTCGCTCGCCGTGCTCGCTCGAAATCTATAGCCTAACCTAAGACCAATCCCTCTTGCGTTCGTCATTCAATGAAGAGGCGACTTATTTCAAGTTTGGGAACGTGTCGGATCGGTTGTGAGGTTGGACTAGATTTTTACGAGCGAGCGGAGCGAGCGAGCAACGATCACAAGTTCCAAGCTATACATGTAACTTATATTGCCTTGTATATATTTCGTGTTATTACCTAACTTTGTCAGCCATTTCGGACATCACATTGCACTTTACTATGTGGAAATAGTACTATTTATGTGAAACTGTTGATAAACTGAAAACTTTTGTCAGTAGGCAATAGGATAAAGACTTCCGGATCCTCGGGCTGGTGCGAATATTTCAATGTCCCCATGTGCGAAACCGTTGGATTGTGACACACCTTTACGCGTCCCTCGCACGCCGTGCTCGCTCGAAAACTATAGCCTAACCTAAAACCAATCCCTCTTGCGTTCGTCATTCAATGAGGAGGCAACTTATTTCAAGTTTGGGACCGTGTCGCATCGGTTGTGAGGTTGGACTAGATTTTTACGAGCGAGCGAGCAACGATCACAGTTTCCAAGCTATACATGTAACTTATATTGCCTTGCATATATTTCGTGTTATTACCTAATTTTGTCAGCCATTTCGGATATCACATTGCACTTTACTATGTGGAAATAGTACTATTTATGTGAAACTATTGATAAACTGTAAACTTTTGTCAGTAGGCAATAGGATAAAGACATCCGGCTCCTCGGGCTGGTGCGAATATTTCAATGTCACCATGTGCCAAACCGTTAGATTGTGGCACACCTTTACGCGTCCCTCGGTCGCTGTGCTCGCTCGAAAACTATAGCCTAACCTAAAACCATCCCTCTTGCGTTCGTCATTCGATGTGGAGGCGACTTATTTCAAATTTGCGAACGTGTCGGATCGGATGTGAGATTGGACTAAATTTTTACGAGCGAGCGGAGCGAGCGAGCAACGATCACAATTTCCAAGCTATATATATACCTTATATTGCTTTGCATATATGTCGTGTTATTACCTAATTTTGTCAGCGATTTCGGACCCCATGTTGCACTGTACTATATGGAAATATTGCTATTTATGTGAAACTATTGATAAACTGAAAACTTTTGTCAGTAGGCAATAGGATAGAGACTTCCGGATCCTCGGGCTGGTGCGAATATTTCAATGTCCCCATGTGCCAAACCGTTGGATTGTGACACACCTTTACGCGTCCCTCGCGCGCTGTGCTCGCTCGAAAACTATAGCCTAACCTAAAACCAATCCCTCTTGCGTTCGTCATTCGATGTGGAGGCGACTTATTTCAAATTCGCGAACGTGTCGGATCGGATGTGAGATTGGACTAAATTTTTACGAGCGAGCGGAGCGAGCGAGCAACGATCACAATTCCCAAGCTATACATATACCTTATATTGCCTTGCATATATTTCGTGTTATTACGTAATTTTGTCAGACACTTCTGACATCACATTGCACTTTACTATGTGGAAATAGTACTATTTATGTGAAACTATTGATAAACTGAAAACTTTTGTCAGTAGGCAATAGGATAAAGACTTCCGGATCCTCGGGCTGGTGCGAATATTTCAATGTCCCGATGTGCCAAACCGTTGGATTGTGACACACCTTTACGCGTACCTCGCTCGCCGTGCTCGCTCGAAAACTATAGCCTAACCTAAAACCAATCCCTCTTGCGTTCGTCATTCAATGAGGAGGCGACTTATTTCAAGTTTGGGAACGTGTCGGATCGGTTGTGAGGTTGGACTAGATTTTTACGAGCGAGCGGAGCGAGCGAGCAACGATCACAATTTCCAAGCTATACATGTAACTTATATTGCCTTGCATATATTTCGTGTTATTACCTAATTTTGTCAGCCATTTCGGACATTACATTGCACTTTACTATGTGGAAATAGTACTATTTATGTGAAACGATTGATAAACTGAAAACGTTTGTCAGTAGGCAATAGGATAAAGACTTCCGGATCCTCGGGCTGGTGCGAATATTTCAATGTCCCCATGTGCCAAACCGTTGGATTGTGACACACCTTTACGCGTCCCTCGCTCGCCGTGCTCGCTCAAAAACTATACCCTAACCTAAAACCAACCCTTCTCGCTTTCGTTAATCGATAAGCAGGCGACTTACTTCAAATTTGTCAACGTGTCGGAACAGTTGTGAGGTTGGACTTGATTTTTACGAGCGAGCGCAGCGAGCGAGCAACGATCACAATTTCCAAGCTATACATATACCTTATATTGCCTTGCATTTATTTCGTGTTATTACGTAATTTTGTCAGACACTTCTCACATCACATTGCACTTTACTATGTGGAAATAGTACTATTTATGTGAAACTATTGATAAACTGAAAACTTTTGTCAGTAGGCAATAGGATAAAGACTTCCGGCTCCTCGGGCTGGTGCGAATATTTCAATGTCCCCATGTGCCAAACCGTTGGATTGTGACACACCTCTACGCGTCCCTCGCTCGCCGTGCTCGCTCGAAAACTATAGCCTAACCTAAAACCAATCCCTCTTGCGTTCGTCATTCAATGAGGAGGCGAGTTATTTCAAGTTTGGGACCGTGTCGGATCGGTTGTGAGGTTGGACTACATTTTTACGAGCGAGCGGAGCGAGCGAGCAACGATCACAATTTCCAAGCTATACATGTAACTTATATTGCCTTGCATATATTTCGTGTTATTACCTAATTTTGTCAGACACTTCTGACATCACATTGCACTTTACTATGTGGAAATAGTACTATTTATGTGAATCTATTGATAAACTGAAAACTTTTGTCAGTCGGCAATAGGATAAAGACTTCCGGATCCTCAGGCTGGTGCGAATATTTCAATGTCCCCATGTGCCAAACCGTTGGATTGTGACACACCTTTAGGCGTACCTCGCTCGCCGTGCTCGCTCGAAAACTATAGCCTAACCTAAAACCAATCCCTCCTGCGTTCGTCATTCAATGAGGAGGCGACTTATTTCAAGTTTGGGAACGTGTCGGATCGGGTGTGAGGTTGGACTAGATTTTTACGAGCGAGCGGAGCGAGGGAGCAACGATCACAATTTCCAAGATATGCATGTAACTTATATTGCCTTGCATATATTTCGTGCTATTACCTAATTTTGTCAGCCATTTCGAACATCACATTGCACTTTACTATGTGGAAATAGTACTATTTATGTGAAACTATTGATAAACTGAAAACTTTTGTCAGTAGGCAATAGGACAGAGACTTCCGGCTCCTCGGGCTGGTGCGGATATTTCAATGTCCCCATGTGCCAAACCGTTGGATTGTGGCACACCTTTACGCGTCCCTCGCTCGCTCTGCTCGCTTGAAAACTGTAGCCTAACCTAAAGCCAACCCTCCTCGCTTTCGTTGATCGATAAGCAGGCGACTTATTTCAAATTTGGCAACGTGTCGGAACAGTTGTGAGGTTGGACTTGATTTTTACGAGCGAGCGCAGCGAGCGAAAAACGATCACAATTTCCAAGCTATACATGTAACTTATATTGCCTCGCATATATTTCGTGTTATTACCTAATTTTGTCAGCCATTTCGGACATCACATTGCACTTTACTATGTGCAAATAGTACTATTTATGTGAAACTATCGATAAACTCTAAACCTTTGTCAGTAAGCAATAGGATAAAGACTTCCGGCTCCTCGGGCTGGTGCGAATATTTCAATGTCCCCATGTGCCAAACCGTTGGATTGTGACACACCTCTACGCGTCCCTCGCTCGCCGTGCTCGCTCGAAAACTATAGCCTAACCTAAAACCAATCCCTCTTGCGTTCGTCATTCAATGAGGAGGCGACTTATTTCAAGTTTGGGAACGTGTCGGATCGGTTGTGAGGTTGGACTAGATTTTTACGAGCGAGCGGAGCGAGCGAGCAACGATCACAATTTCCAAGCTATACATGTAACTTATATTGCCTTGCATATATTTCGTGCTATTACCTAATTTTGTCAGCGATTTCGGACATTATATTGCACTTTACTATGTGGAAATAGTACTATTTATGTGAAACGATTGATAAACTGAAAACGTTTGTCAGTAGGCAATAGGATAAAGACTTCCGGATCCTCGGGCTGGTGCGAATATTTCAATGTCCCCATGTGCCAAACCGTTGGATTGTGACACACCTTTACGCGTCCCTCGCTCGCCGTGGTCGCTTAAAAACTATACCCTAACCTAAAACCAACCCTTCTCGCTTTCGTTAATCGATAAGCAGGCGACATACTTCAAATTTTGCAACGTGTCGGAACAGTTGTGAGGTTGGACTTGATTTTTACGAGCGAGCGCAGCGAGCGAGCAACGATCACAATTTCCAAGCTATACATATACCTTATATTGCCTTGCATATATTTCGTGTTATTACGTAATTTTGTCAGACACTTCTCACATCACATTGCACTTTACTATGTGGAAATAGTACTATTTATGTGAAACTATTGATAAACTGAAAACTTTTGTCAGTAGGCAATAGGATAAAGACTTCCGGCTCCTCGGGCTGGTGCGAATATTTCAATGTCCCCATGTGCCAAACCGTTGGATTGTGACACACCTCTACGCGTCCCTCGCTCGCCGTGCTCGCTCGAAAACTATAGCCTAACCTAAAACCAATCCCTCTTGCGTTCGTCATTCAATGAGGAGGCGACTTATTTCAAGTTTGGGACCGTGTCGGATCGGTTGTGAGGTTGGACTACATTTTTACGAGCGGGCGGAGCGAGCGAGCAACGATCACAATTTCCAAGCTATACATGTAACTTATATTGCCTTGCATATATTTCGTGTTATTACCTAATTTTGTCAGCCATTTCGGACATCACACTGCACTTTACTATGTGGAAATATTGCTATTTATGTGAAACTATTTATAAACTGTAAACTTTAGTCAGTAGGCAATTAGATAAAGCCTTCCGGATCCTCGGGCTGGTGCGAATATTTCAATGTCCCCATGTGCCAAACCGTTGGATTGTGACACACCTCTACGCGTCCCTCGCTCGCCGTACTCGCTCGAAAACTATAGCCTAACCTAAAACCAATCCCTCTTGCGTTCGTCATTCAATGAGGAGGCAACTTATTTCAAGTTTGGGACCGTGTCGGATCGGTTGTGAGGTTGGACTAGATTTTTACGAGCGAGCGAGCAACGATCACAGTTTCCAAGCTATACATGTAACTTATATTGCCTTGCATATATTTCGTGTTATTACCTAATTTTGTCAGCGATTTCGGACATCACATTGCACTTTACTATGTGGAAATAGTACTATTTATGTGAAACTATAGATAAACTGTAAACTTTTGTCAGTAGGCAATAGGATAAAGACATCCGGCTCCTCGGGCTGGTGCGAATATTTCAATGTCACCATGTGCCAAACCGTTGGATTGTGACACATCTTTACGCGTCCCTCGCGCGCTGTGCTCGCTCGAAAACTATAGCCTAACCTAAAACCAATCCCTCTTGCGTTCGTCATTCGATGTGGAGGCGACTTATGTCAAATTCGCGAACGTGTCGGATCGGATGTGAGATTGGACTAAATTTTTACGAGCGAGCGGAGCGAGCGAGCAACGATCACAATTCCCAAGCTATACATATACCTTATATTGCCTTGCATATATTTCGTGTTATTACGTAATTTTGTCAGCCACTTCTGACATCACATTGCACTTTACTATGTGGAAATAGTACTATTTATGTGAAACTATTGATAAACTGAAAACTTTTGTCAGTAGGCAATAGGATAAAGACTTCCGGATCCTCGGGCTGGTGCGAATATTTCAATGTCCCGATGTGCCAAACCGTTGGATTGTGGCACACCTTTACGCGTACCTCGCTCGCCGTGCTCGCTCGAAAACTATAGCCTAACCTAAAACCAATCCCTCTTGCGTTCGTCATTCAATGAGGAGGCGACTTATTTCAAGTTTGGGAACGTGTCGGATCGGTTGTGAGGTTGGACTAGATTTTTACGAGCGAGCGGAGCGAGCGAGCAACGATCACAATTTCCAAGCTATACATGTAACTTATATTGCCTTGCATATATTTCGTGTTATTACCTAATTTTGTCAGCCATTTCGGACATTACATTGCACTTTACTATGTGGAAATAGTACTATTTATGTGAAACGATTGATAAACTGAAAACGTTTGTCAGTAGGCAATAGGATAAAGACTTCCGGATCCTCGGGCTGGTGCGAATATTTCAATGTCCCCATGTGCCAAACCGTTGGATTGTGACACACCTTTACGCGTCCCTCGCTCGCCGTGCTCGCTCAAAAACTATACCCTAACCTAAAACCAACCCTTCTCGCTTTCGTTAATCGATAAGCAGGCGACTTACTTCAAATTTGTCAACGTGTCGGAACAGTTGTGAGGTTGGACTTGATTTTTACGAGCGAGCGCAGCGAGCGAGCAACGATCACAATTTCCAAGCTATACATATACCTTATATTGCCTTGCATATATTTCGTGTTATTACGTAATTTTGTCAGACACTTCTCACATCACATTGAACTTTACTATGTGGAAATAGTACTATTTATGTGAAACTATTGATAAACTGAAAACTTTTGTCAGTAGGCAATAGGATAAAGACTTCCGGCTCCTCGGGCTGGTGCGAATATTTCAATGTCCCCATGTGCCAAACCGTTGGATTGTGACACACCTCTACGCGTCCCTCGCTCGCCGTGCTCGCTCGAAAACTATAGCCTAACCTAAAACCAATCCCTCTTGCGTTCGTCATTCAATGAGGAGGCGACTTATTTCAAGTTTGGGACCGTGTCGGATCGGTTGTGAGGTTGGACTACATTTTTACGAGCGAGCGGAGCGAGCGAGCAACGATCACAATTTCCAAGCTATACATGTAACTTATATTGCCTTGCATATATTTCGTGTTATTACCTAATTTTGTCAGCCATTTCGGACATCACATTGCACTTTACAATGTGGAAATAGTGCTATTTATGTGAAACTATTGATAAACTGAAAACTTTTGTCAGTAGGCAATAGGATAAATACTTCCGGCTCCTCGGGCTGGTGCGAATATTTCAATGTCCCCATGTGCCAAACCGTTGGATTGTGGCACACCTTTACGCGTCCCTCGCTCGCTCTGCTCGCTCGGAAACTATAGCCTAACCTAAAACCAATCGCTCTTGCGTTCGTCATTCGATGTGGAGGCGACTTATTTCAAATTTGCGAACGTGTCGGATCGGATGTGAGATTGGACTAAATTTTTACGAGCGAGCGGAGCGAGCGAGCAACGATCACAATTTCCAAGCTATACATATACCTTATATTGCCTTGCATATATTTCGTGTTATTACGTAATTTTGTCAGACACTTCTGACATCACATTGCACTTTACTATGTGGAAATAGTACTATTTATGTGAATCTATTGATAAACTGAAAACTTTTGTCAATCGGCAATAGGATAAAGACTTCCGGATCCTCAGGCTGGTGCGAATATTTCAATGTCCCCATGTGCCAAACCGTTGGATTGTGACACACCTTTACGCGTACCTCGCTCGCCGTGCTCGCTCGAAAACTATAGCCTAACCTAAAACCAATCCCTCTTGCGTTCGTCATTCAATGAGGAGGCGACTTATTTCAAGTTTGGGAACGTGTCGGATCGGGTGTGAGGTTGGACTAGATTTTTACGAGCGAGCGGAGCGAGCGAGCAACGATCACAATTTCCAAGATATGCATGTAACTTATATTGCCTTGCATATATTTCGTGTTATTACCTAATTTTGTCAGCCATTTCGAACATCACATTGCACTTTACTATGTGGAAATAGTACTATTTATGTGAAACTATTGATAAACTGAAAACTTTTGTGAGTAGGCAATAGGACAGAGACTTCCGGCTCCTCGGGCTGGTGCGGATATTTCAATGTCCCCATGTGCCAAACCGTTGGATTGTGGCACACCTTTACGCGTCCCTCGCTCGCTCTGCTCGCTTGAAAACTGTAGCCTAACCTAAAGCCAACCCTCCTCGCTTTCGTTAATCGATAAGCAGGCGACTTATTTCAAATTTGGCAACGTGTCGGAACAGTTGTGAGGTTGGACTTGATTTTTACGAGCGAGCGCAGCGAGCGAAAAACGATCACAATTTCCAAGCTATACATGTAACTTATATTGCCTCGCATATATTTCGTGTTATTACCTAATTTTGTCAGCCATTTCGGACATCACATTGCACTTTACTATGTGCAAATAGTACTATTTATGTGAAACTATCGATAAACTCTAAACCTTTGTCAGTAAGCAATAGGATAAAGACTTCCGGCTCCTCGGGCTGGTGCGAATATTTCAATGTCCCCATGTGCCAAACCGTTGGATTGTGACACACCTCTACGCGTCCCTCGCTCGCCGTGCTCG
The DNA here is from genome assembly GCF_910591885.1 of Bombus terrestris. Classification (NCBI taxonomy): domain Eukaryota; kingdom Metazoa; phylum Arthropoda; class Insecta; order Hymenoptera; family Apidae; genus Bombus; species Bombus terrestris. The sequence goes on along the minus strand of NW_025963551.1, from coordinate 1,770,486 downwards.
CTCGAAAACTATAGCCTAACCTAAAACCAATCCCTCTTGCGTTCGTCATTCAATGAGGAGGCGACTTATTTCAAATTTGGGAACGTGTCGTATCGGTTGTGAGGTTGGACTAGATTTTCACGAGCGAGCGGAGCGAGCGAGCAACGATCACAATTTCCAAGCTATACATGTAACTTATATTGCCTTGCATATATTTCGTGCTATTACCTAATTTTGTCAGCCATTTCGGACATTACATTGCACTTTACTATGTGGAAATAGTACTATTTATGTGAAACGATTGATAAACTGAAAACGTTTGTCAGTAGGCAATAGGATAAAGACTTCCGGATCCTCGGGCTGGTGCGAATATTTCAATGTCCCCATGTGCCAAACCGTTGGATTGTGACACACCTTTACGCGTCCCTCGCTCGCCGTGGTCGCTTAAAAACTATACCCTAACCTAAAACCAACCCTTCTCGCTTTCGTTAATCGATAAGCAGGCGACTTACTTCAAATTTTGCAACGTGTCGGAACAGTTGTGAGGTTGGACTTGATTTTTACGAGCGAGCGCAGCGAGCGAGCAACGATCACAATTTCCAAGCTATACATATACCTTATATTGCCTTGCATATATTTCGTGTTATTACGTAATTTTGTCAGACACTTCTCACATCACATTGCACTTTACTATGTGGAAATAGTACTATTTATGTGAAACTATTGATAAACTGAAAACTTTTGTCAGTAGGCAATAGGATAAAGACTTCCGGCTCCTCGGGCTGGTGCGAATATTTCAATGTCCCCATGTGCCAAACCGTTGGATTGTGACACACCTCTACGCGTCCCTCGCTCGCCGTGCTCGCTCGAAAACTATAGCCTAACCTAAAACCAATCCCTCTTGCGTTCGTCATTCAATGAGGAGGCGACTTATTTCAAGTTTGGGACCGTGTCGGATCGGTTGTGAGGTTGGACTACATTTTTACGAGCGGGCGGAGCGAGCGAGCAACGATCACAATTTCCAAGCTATACATGTAACTTATATTGCCTTGCATATATTTCGTGTTATTACCTAATTTTGTCAGCCATTTCGGACATCACACTGCACTTTACTATGTGGAAATATTGCTATTTATGTGAAACTATTTATAAACTGTAAACTTTAGTCAGTAGGCAATTAGATAAAGCCTTCCGGATCCTCGGGCTGGTGCGAATATTTCAATGTCCCCATGTGCCAAACCGTTGGATTGTGACACACCTCTACGCGTCCCTCGCTCGCCGTACTCGCTCGAAAACTATAGCCTAACCTAAAACCAATCCCTCTTGCGTTCGTCATTCAATGAGGAGGCAACTTATTTCAAGTTTGGGACCGTGTCGGATCGGTTGTGAGGTTGGACTAGATTTTTACGAGCGAGCGAGCAACGATCACAGTTTCCAAGCTATACATGTAACTTATATTGCCTTGCATATATTTCGTGTTATTACCTAATTTTGTCAGCGATTTCGGACATCACATTGCACTTTACTATGTGGAAATAGTACTATTTATGTGAAACTATAGATAAACTGTAAACTTTTGTCAGTAGGCAATAGGATAAAGACATCCGGCTCCTCGGGCTGGTGCGAATATTTCAATGTCACCATGTGCCAAACCGTTGGATTGTGACACATCTTTACGCGTCCCTCGCGCGCTGTGCTCGCTCGAAAACTATAGCCTAACCTAAAACCAATCCCTCTTGCGTTCGTCATTCGATGTGGAGGCGACTTATGTCAAATTCGCGAACGTGTCGGATCGGATGTGAGATTGGACTAAATTTTTACGAGCGAGCGGAGCGAGCGAGCAACGATCACAATTCCCAAGCTATACATATACCTTATATTGCCTTGCATATATTTCGTGTTATTACGTAATTTTGTCAGCCACTTCTGACATCACATTGCACTTTACTATGTGGAAATAGTACTATTTATGTGAAACTATTGATAAACTGAAAACTTTTGTCAGTAGGCAATAGGATAAAGACTTCCGGATCCTCGGGCTGGTGCGAATATTTCAATGTCCCGATGTGCCAAACCGTTGGATTGTGGCACACCTTTACGCGTACCTCGCTCGCCGTGCTCGCTCGAAAACTATAGCCTAACCTAAAACCAATCCCTCTTGCGTTCGTCATTCAATGAGGAGGCGACTTATTTCAAGTTTGGGAACGTGTCGGATCGGTTGTGAGGTTGGACTAGATTTTTACGAGCGAGCGGAGCGAGCGAGCAACGATCACAATTTCCAAGCTATACATGTAACTTATATTGCCTTGCATATATTTCGTGTTATTACCTAATTTTGTCAGCCATTTCGGACATTACATTGCACTTTACTATGTGGAAATAGTACTATTTATGTGAAACGATTGATAAACTGAAAACGTTTGTCAGTAGGCAATAGGATAAAGACTTCCGGATCCTCGGGCTGGTGCGAATATTTCAATGTCCCCATGTGCCAAACCGTTGGATTGTGACACACCTTTACGCGTCCCTCGCTCGCCGTGCTCGCTCAAAAACTATACCCTAACCTAAAACCAACCCTTCTCGCTTTCGTTAATCGATAAGCAGGCGACTTACTTCAAATTTGTCAACGTGTCGGAACAGTTGTGAGGTTGGACTTGATTTTTACGAGCGAGCGCAGCGAGCGAGCAACGATCACAATTTCCAAGCTATACATATACCTTATATTGCCTTGCATATATTTCGTGTTATTACGTAATTTTGTCAGACACTTCTCACATCACATTGCACTTTACTATGTGGAAATAGTACTATTTATGTGAAACTATTGATAAACTGAAAACTTTTGTCAGTAGGCAATAGGATAAAGACTTCCGGCTCCTCGGGCTGGTGCGAATATTTCAATGTCCCCATGTGCCAAACCGTTGGATTGTGACACACCTCTACGCGTCCCTCGCTCGCCGTGCTCGCTCGAAAACTATAGCCTAACCTAAAACCAATCCCTCTTGCGTTCGTCATTCAATGAGGAGGCGACTTATTTCAAGTTTGGGACCGTGTCGGATCGGTTGTGAGGTTGGACTACATTTTTACGAGCGAGCGGAGCGAGCGAGCAACGATCACAATTTCCAAGCTATACATGTAACTTATATTGCCTTGCATATATTTCGTGTTATTACCTAATTTTGTCAGCCATTTCGGACATCACATTGCACTTTACAATGTGGAAATAGTGCTATTTATGTGAAACTATTGATAAACTGAAAACTTTTGTCAGTAGGCAATAGGATAAATACTTCCGGCTCCTCGGGCTGGTGCGAATATTTCAATGTCCCCATGTGCCAAACCGTTGGTTTGTGACACACCTTTACGCGTCCCTCGCTCGCTCTGCTCGCTCGGAAACTATAGCCTAACCTAAAACCAATCGCTCTTGCGTTCGTCATTCGATGTGGAGGCGACTTATTTCAAATTTGCGAACGTGTCGGATCGGATGTGAGATTGGACTAAATTTTTACGAGCGAGCGGAGCGAGCGAGCAACGATCACAATTTCCAAGCTATACATATACCTTATATTGCCTTGCATATATTTCGTGTTATTACGTAATTTTGTCAGACACTTCTGACATCACATTGCACTTTACTATGTGGAAATAGTACTATTTATGTGAATCTATTGATAAACTGAAAACTTTTGTCAATCGGCAATAGGATAAAGACTTCCGGATCCTCAGGCTGGTGCGAATATTTCAATGTCCCCATGTGCCAAACCGTTGGATTGTGACACACCTTTACGCGTACCTCGCTCGCCGTGCTCGCTCGAAAACTATAGCCTAACCTAAAACCAATCCCTCTTGCGTTCGTCATTCAATGAGGAGGCGACTTATTTCAAGTTTGGGAACGTGTCGGATCGGGTGTGAGGTTGGACTAGATTTTTACGAGCGAGCGGAGCGAGCGAGCAACGATCACAATTTCCAAGATATGCATGTAACTTATATTGCCTTGCATATATTTCGTGTTATTACCTAATTTTGTCAGCCATTTCGAACATCACATTGCACTTTACTATGTGGAAATAGTACTATTTATGTGAAACTATTGATAAACTGAAAACTTTTGTGAGTAGGCAATAGGACAGAGACTTCCGGCTCCTCGGGCTGGTGCGGATATTTCAATGTCCCCATGTGCCAAACCGTTGGATTGTGGCACACCTTTACGCGTCCCTCGCTCGCTCTGCTCGCTTGAAAACTGTAGCCTAACCTAAAGCCAACCCTCCTCGCTTTCGTTAATCGATAAGCAGGCGACTTATTTCAAATTTGGCAACGTGTCGGAACAGTTGTGAGGTTGGACTTGATTTTTACGAGCGAGCGCAGCGAGCGAAAAACGATCACAATTTCCAAGCTATACATGTAACTTATATTGCCTCGCATATATTTCGTGTTATTACCTAATTTTGTCAGCCATTTCGGACATCACATTGCACTTTACTATGTGCAAATAGTACTATTTATGTGAAACTATCGATAAACTCTAAACCTTTGTCAGTAAGCAATAGGATAAAGACTTCCGGCTCCTCGGGCTGGTGCGAATATTTCAATGTCCCCATGTGCCAAACCGTTGGATTGTGACACACCTCTACGCGTCCCTCGCTCGCCGTGCTCGCTCGAAAACTATAGCCTAACCTAAAACCAATCCCTCTTGCGTTCGTCATTCAATGAGGAGGCGACTTATTTCAAGTTTGGGAACGTGTCGGATCGGTTGTGAGGTTGGACTAGATTTTCACGAGCGAGCGGAGCGAGCGAGCAACGATCACAATTTCCAAGCTATACATGTAACTTATATTGCCTTGCATATATTTCGTGCTATTACCTAATTTTGTCAGCCATTTCGGACATTACATTGCACTTTACTATGTGGAAATAGTACTATTTATGTGAAACGATTGATAAACTGAAAACGTTTGTCAGTAGGCAATAGGATAAAGACTTCCGGATCCTCGGGCTGGTGCGAATATTTCAATGTCCCCATGTGCCAAACCGTTGGATTGTGACACACCTTTACGCGTCCCTCGCTCGCCGTGGTCGCTTAAAAACTATACCCTAACCTAAAACCAACCCTTCTCGCTTTCGTTAATCGATAAGCAGGCGACTTACTTCAAATTTTGCAACGTGTCGGAACAGTTGTGAGGTTGGACTTGATTTTTACGAGCGAGCGCAGCGAGCGAGCAACGATCACAATTTCCAAGCTATACATATACCTTATATTGCCTTGCATATATTTCGTGTTATTACGTAATTTTGTCAGACACTTCTCACATCACATTGCACTTTACTATGTGGAAATAGTACTATTTATGTGAAACTATTGATAAACTGAAAACTTTTGTCAGTAGGCAATAGGATAAAGACTTCCGGCTCCTCGGGCTGGTGCGAATATTTCAATGTCCCCATGTGCCAAACCGTTGGATTGTGACACACCTCTACGCGTCCCTCGCTCGCCGTGCTCGCTCGAAAACTATAGCCTAACCTAAAACCAATCCCTCTTGCGTTCGTCATTCAATGAGGAGGCGACTTATTTCAAGTTTGGGACCGTGTCGGATCGGTTGTGAGGTTGGACTACATTTTTACGAGCGAGCGGAGCGAGCGAGCAACGATCACAATTTCCAAGCTATACATGTAACTTATATTGCCTTGCATATATTTCGTGTTATTACCTAATTTTGTCAGCCATTTCGGACATCACACTGCACTTTACTATGTGGAAATATTGCTATTTATGTGAAACTATTTATAAACTGTAAACTTTAGTCAGTAGGCAATTAGATAAAGCCTTCCGGATCCTCGGGCTGGTGCGAATATTTCAATGTCCCCATGTGCCAAACCGTTGGATTGTGACACACCTCTACGCGTCCCTCGCTCGCCGTACTCGCTCGAAAACTATAGCCTAACCTAAAACCAATCCCTCTTGCGTTCGTCATTCAATGAGGAGGCAACTTATTTCAAGTTTGGGACCGTGTCGGATCGGTTGTGAGGTTGGACTAGATTTTTACGAGCGAGCGAGCAACGATCACAGTTTCCAAGCTATACATGTAACTTATATTGCCTTGCATATATTTCGTGTTATTACCTAATTTTGTCAGCGATTTCGGACATCACATTGCACTTTACTATGTGGAAATAGTACTATTTATGTGAAACTATAGATAAACTGTAAACTTTTGTCAGTAGGCAATAGGATAAAGACATCCGGCTCCTCGGGCTGGTGCGAATATTTCAATGTCACCATGTGCCAAACCGTTAGATTGTGGCACACCTTTACGCGTCCCTCGGTCGCCGTGCTCGCTCGAAAACTAGAGCCTAACCTAAAACCAATCCCTCTTGCGTTCGTCATTCAATGAGGAGGCGACTTATTTCAAGTTTGGGACCGTGTCGGATCGGTTGTGAGGTTGGACTAGATTTTTACGAGCGAGCGGAGCGAGCGAGCAACGATCACAATTTCCAAGCTATACATGTAACTTATATTGCCTTGCATATATTTCGTGTTATTACCTAATTTTGTCAGCCATTTCGGAAATCACATTGCACTTTACTATGTGGAAATAGTACTATTTATGTGAAACTATTGATAAACTGAAAACTTTTGTCAGTAGGCAATAGGACAGAGACTTCCGGCTCCTCGGGCTGGTGCGGATATTTCAATGTCCCCATGTGCCAAACCGTTGGATTGTGGCACACCTTTACGCGTCCCTCGCTCGCTCTGCTCGCTCGAAAACTGTAGCCTAACCTAAAGCCAACCCTTCTCGCTTTCGTTAATCGATAAGCAGGCGACTTATTTCAAATTTGGCAACGTGTCGGAACAGTTGTGATGTTGGACTTGATTTTTACGAGCGAGCGCAGCGAGCGAAAAACGATCACAATTTCCAAGCTATACATGTAACTTATATTGCCTCGCATATATTTCGTGTTATTACCTAATTTTGTCAGCCATTTCGGACATCACATTGCACTTTACTATGTGCAAATAGTACTATTTATGTGAAACTATCGATAAACTCTAAACTATATCAGTAAGAAATTGGATAAAGACTTCCGGCTCCTCGGGCTGGTGCGAATATTTCAATGTCCCCATGTGCCAAACCGTTGGATTGTGACACACCTCTACGCGTCCCTCGCTCGCCGTGCTCGCTCGAAAACTATAGCCTAACCTAAAACCAATCCCTCTTGCGTTCGTCATTCAATGAGGAGGCGACTTATTTCAAGTTTGGGACCGTGTCGGATCGGTTGTGAGGTTGGACTAGATTTTTACGAGCGAGCGGAGCGAGAGAGCAACGATCACAATTTCCAAGCTATACATATACCTTATATTGTCTTGCATATATTTCGTGTTATTACGTAATTTTGTCAGACACTTCTGACATCACATTGCACTTTACTAAGTGGAAATAGTACTATTTATGTGAAACTATTGATAAACTATAAACTTTTGACAGTAGGCAATAGGATAAAGACTTCCGGATCCTCAGGCTGGTGCGAATATTTCAATGTCCCCATGTGCCAAACCGTTGGATTGTGACACACCTTTACGCGTACCTCGCTCGCCGTGCTCGCTCGAAAACTATAGCCTAACCTAAAACCAATCCCTCTTGCGTTCGTCATTCAATGAGGAGGCGACTTATTTCAAGTTTGGGAACGTGTCCGATCGGGTGTGAGGTTGGACTAGATTTTTACGAGCGAGCGGAGCGAGAGAGCAACGATCACAATTTCCAAGCTATACATATACCTTATACTGTCTTGCATATATTTCGTGTTATTACGTAATTTTGTCAGACACTTCTGACATCACATTGCACTTTACTAAGTGGAAATAGTACTATTTATGTGAAACTATTGATAAACTCTAAACTTTTGACAGTAGGCAATAGGATAAAGACTTCCGGCTCCTCGGGCTGGTGCGGATATTTCAATGTCCCCATGTGCCAAACCGTTGGATTGTGGCACACCTTTACGCGTCCCTCGCTCGCTCTGCTCGCTCGAAAACTGTAGCCTAACCTAAAGCCAACCCTTCTCGCTTTCGTTAATCGATAAGCAGGCGACTTCTTTCAAGTTTGGGAACGTGTCGGATCGGTTGTGAGGTTGGACTAGATTTTTACGAGCGAGCGCAGCGAGCGAAAAACGATCACAATTTCCAAGCTATACATGTAACTTATATTGCCTCGCATATATTTCGTGTTATTACCTAATTTTGTCAGCCATTTCGGACATCACATTGCACTTTACTATGTGGAAATAGTACTATTTATGTGAAACTATCGATAAACTGAAAACTTTGTCAGTAGGCAATAGGATAAAGACTTCCGGATCCTCGGGCTGGTGCGAATATTTCAATGTCCCCATGTGCCAAACCGTTGGATTGTGACACACCTTTACGCGTCCCTCGCTCGCTGTGCTCGCTCGAAAACTATAGCCTAACCTAAACCCAATCCCTCTTGCGTTCGTCATTCGATGTGGAGGCGACTTATTTCAAATTTGCGGACGTGTCGGATCGGATGTGAGATTGGACTAAATTTTTACGAGCGAGCGGAGCGAGCGAGCAACGATCACAATTTCCAAGCTATACATATACCTTATATTGCCTTGCATATATTTCGTGTTATTACGTAATTTTGTCAGACACTTCTGACATCACATTGCACTTTACTATGTGGAAATAGTACTATTTATGTGAAACTATTGATGAACTGAAAACTTTTGTCAGTAGGCAATAGGATAAAGACTTCCGGCTCCTCGGGCTGGTGCGAATATTTCAATGTCCCCATGTGCCAAACCGTTGGATTGAGACACACCTTTACGCGTACCTCGCTCGCCGTGCTCGCTCGAAATCTATAGCCTAACCTAAAACTAATCCCTCTTGCGTTCGTCATTCAATGAAGAGGCGACTTATTGCAAGCTTGGGAACGTGTCGGATCGGTTGTGAGGTTGGACTAGATTTTTACGAGCGAGCGGAGCGAGCGAGCAACGATCACAAGTTCCAAGCTATACATGTAACTTATTTTGTCTTGCATATATTTCGTGTTATTACGTAATTTTGTCAGACACTTCTGACATCACATTGCACTTTACTAAGTGGAAATAGTACTATTTATGTGAAACTATTGATAAACTCTAAACTTTTGACAGTAGGCAATAGGATAAAGACTTCCGGCTCCTCGGGCTGGTGCGGATATTTCAATGTCCCCATGTGCCAAACCGTTGGATTGTGGCACACCTTTACGCGTCCCTCGCTCGCTCTGCTCGCTCGAAAACTGTAGCCTAACCTAAAGCCAACCCTTCTCGCTTTCGTTAATCGATAAGCAGGCGACTTCTTTCAAGTTTGGGAACGTGTCGGATCGGTTGTGAGGTTGGACTAGATTTTTACGAGCGAGCGCAGCGAGCGAAAAACGATCACAATTTCCAAGCTATACATGTAACTTATATTGCCTCGCATATATTTCGTGTTATTACCTAATTTTGTCAGCCATTTCGGACATCACATTGCACTTTACTATGTGGAAATAGTACTATTTATGTGAAACTATCGATAAACTGAAAACTTTTGTCAGTTGGCAATAGGATAAAGACTTCCGGATCCTCGGGCTGGTGCGAATATTTCAATGTCCCCATGTGCCAAACCGTTGGATTGTGACACACCTTTACGCGTCCCTCGCTCGCTGTGCTCGCTCGAAAACTATAGCCTAACCTAAAACCAATCCCTCTTGCGTTCGTCATTCGATGTGGAGGCGACTTATTTCAAATTTGCGGACGTGTCGGATCGGATGTGAGATTGGACTAAATTTTTACGAGCGAGCGGAGCGAGCGAGCAACGATCACAATTTCCAAGCTATATAAAAACCTTATATTGCCTTGCATATATTTCGTGTTATTACGTAATTTTGTCAGACACTTCTGACATCACATTGCACTTTACTATGTGGAAATAGTACTATTTATGTGAAACTATTGATGAACTGAAAACTTTTGTCAGTAGGCAATAGGATAAAGACATCCGGCTCCTCGGGCTGGTGCGAATATTTCAATGTCACCATGTGCCAAACCGTTAGATTGTGGCACACCTTTACGCGTCCCTCTGTCGCTGTGCTCGCTCGAAAACTATAGCCTAACCTAAAACCATCCCTCTTGCGTTCGTCATTCGATGTGGAGGCGACTTATTTCAAATTTGCGATCGTGTCGGATCGGATGTGAGATTGGACTAAATTTTTACGAGCGAGCGGAGCGAGCGAGCAACGATCACAATTTCCAAGCTATATATATACCTTATATTGCTTTGCATATATGTCGTGTTATTACCTAATTTTGTCAGCGATTTCGGACCCCATGTTGCACTGTACTATATGGAAATATTGCTATTTATGTGAAACTATTGATAAACTGAAAACTTTTGTCAGTAGGCAATAGGATAAAGACTTCCGGATCCTCGGGCTGGTGCGAATATTTTAATGTCCCCATGTGCCAAACCGTTGGATTGTGACACACCTTTACGCGTCCCTCGCGCGCTGTGCTCGCTCGAAAACTATAGCCTAACCTAAAACCAATCCCTCTTGCGTTCGTCATTCGATGTGGAGGCGACTTATGTCAAATTCGCGAACGTGTCGGATCGGATGTGAGATTGGACTAAATTTTTACGAGCGAGCGGAGCGAGCGAGCAACGATCACAATTCCCAAGCTATACATATACCTTATATTGCCTTGCATATATTTCGTGTTATTACGTAATTTTGTCAGACACTTCTGACATCACATTGCACTTTACTATGTGGAAATAGTACTATTTATGTGAAACTATTGATAAACTGAAAACTTTTGTCAGTAGGCAATAGGATAAAGACTTCCGGATCCTCGGGCTGGTGCGAATATTTCAATGTCCCGATGTGCCAAACCGTTGGATTGTGACACACCTTTACGCGTACCTCGCTCGCCGTGCTCGCTCGAAAACTATAGCCTAACCTAAAACCAATCCCTCTTGCGTTCGTCATTCAATGAGGAGGCGACTTATTTCAAGTTTGGGAACGTGTCGGATCGGTTGTGAGGTTGGACTAGATTTTTACGAGCGAGCGGAGCGAGCGAGCAACGATCACGATTTCCAAGCTATACATGTAACTTATATTGCCTTGCATATATTTCGTGTTATTACCTAATTTTGTCAGCCATTTCGGACATTACATTGCACTTTACTATGTGGAAATAGTACTATTTATGTGAAACGATTGATAAACTGAAAACGTTTGTCAGTAGGCAATAGGATAAAGACTTCCGGATCCTCGGGCTGGTGCGAATATTTCAATGTCCCCATGTGCCAAACCGTTGGATTGTGACACACCTTTACGCGTCCCTCTCTCGCCGTGCTCGCTGAAAAACTATACCCTAACCTAAAACTAACCCTTCTCGCTTTCGTTAATCGATAAGCAGGCGACTTACTTCAAATTTGTCAACGTGTCGGAACAGTTGTGAGGTTGGACTTGATTTTTACGAGCGAGCGCAGCGAGCGAGCAACGATCACAATTTCCAAGCTATACATATACCTTATATTGCCTTGCATATATTTCGTGTTATTACGTAATTTTGTCAGACACTTCTCACATCACATTGCACTTTACTATGTGGAAATAGTACTATTTATGTGAAACTATTGATAAACTGAAAACTTTTGTCAGTAGGCAATAGGATAAAGACTTCCGGCTCCTCGGGCTGGTGCGAATATTTCAATGTCCCCATGTGCCAAACCGTTGGATTGTGACACACCTCTACGCGTCCCTCGCTCGCCGTGCTCGCTCGAAAACTATAGCCTAACCTAAAACCAATCCCTCTTGCGTTCGTCATTCAATGAGGAGGCGACTTATTTCAAGTTTGGGACCGTGTCGGATCGGTTGTGAGGTTGGACTACATTTTTACGAGCGAGCGGAGCGAGCGAGCAACGATCACAATTTCCAAGCTATACATGTAACTTATATTGCCTTGCATATATTTCGTGTTATTACCTAATTTTGTCAGCCATTTCGGATATCACATTGCACTTTACTATGTGGAAATAGTACTATTTATGTGAAACTATTGATAAACTGTAAACTTTTGTCAGTAGGCAATAGGATAAAGACATCCGGCTCCTCGGGCTGGTGCGAATATTTCAATGTCACCATGTGCCAAACCGTTAGATTGTGGCACACCTTTACGCGTCCCTCGGTCGCTGTGCTCGCTCGAAAACTATAGCCTAACCTAAAACCATCCCTCTTGCGTTCGTCATTCGATGTGGAGGCGACTTATTTCAAATTTGCGATCGTGTCGGATCGGATGTGAGATTGGACTAAATTTTTACGAGCGAGCGGAGCGAGCGAGCAACGATCACAATTTCCAAGCTATATATATACCTTATATTGCTTTGCATATATGTCGTGTTATTACCTAATTTTGTCAGCGATTTCGGACCCCATGTTGCACTGTACTATATGGAAATATTGCTATTTATGTGAAACTATTGATAAACTGAAAACTTTTGCCAGTAGGCAATAGGATAAAGACTTCCGGATCCTCGGGCTGGTGCGAATATTTTAATGTCCCCATGTGCCAAACCGTTGGATTGTGACACACCTTTACGCGTCCCTCGCGCGCTGTGCTCGCTCGAAAACTATAGCCTAACCTAAAACCAATCCCTCTTGCGTTCGTCATTCGATGTGGAGGCGACTTATTTCAAATTCGCGAACGTGTCGGATCGGATGTGAGATTGGACTAAATTTTTACGAGCGAGCGGAGCGAGCGAGCAACGATCACAATTCCCAAGCTATACATATACCTTATATTGCCTTGCATATATTTCGTGTTATTACGTAATTTTGTCAGACACTTCTGACATCACATTGCACTTTACTATGTGGAAATAGTACTATTTATGTGAAACTATTGATAAACTGAAAACTTTTGTCAGTAGGCAATAGGATAAAGACTTCCGGATCCTCGGGCTGGTGCGAATATTTCAATGTCCCGATGTGCCAAACCGTTGGATTGTGACACACCTTTACGCGTACCTCGCTCGCCGTGCTCGCTCGAAAACTATAGCCTAACCTAAAACCAATCCCTCTTGCGTTCGTCATTCAATGAGGAGGCGACTTATTTCAAGTTTGGGAACGTGTCGGATCGGTTGTGAGGTTGGACTAGATTTTTACGAGCGAGCGGAGCGAGCGAGCAACGATCACGATTTCCAAGCTATACATGTAACTTATATTGCCTTGCATATATTTCGTGTTATTACCTAATTTTGTCAGCCATTTCGGACATTACATTGCACTTTACTATGTGGAAATAGTACTATTTATGTGAAACGATTGATAAACTGAAAACGTTTGTCAGTAGGCAATAGGATAAAGACTTCCGGATCCTCGGGCTGGTGCGAATATTTCAATGTCCCCATGTGCCAAACCGTTGGATTGTGACACACCTTTACGCGTCCCTCGCTCGCCGTGCTCGCTGAAAAACTATACCCTAACCTAAAACTAACCCTTCTCGCTTTCGTTAATCGATAAGCAGGCGACTTACTTCAAATTTGTCAACGTGTCGGAACAGTTGTGAGGTTGGACTTGATTTTTACGAGCGAGCGCAGCGAGCGAGCAACGATCACAATTTCCAAGCTATACATATACCTTATATTGCCTTGCATATATTTCGTGTTATTACGTAATTTTGTCAGACACTTCTCACATCACATTGCACTTTACTATGTGGAAATAGTACTATTTATGTGAAACTATTGATAAACTGAAAACTTTTGTCAGTAGGCAATAGGATAAAGACTTCCGGCTCCTCGGGCTGGTGCGAATATTTCAATGTCCCCATGTGCCAAACCGTTGGATTGTGACACACCTCTACGCGTCCCTCGCTCGCCGTGCTCGCTCGAAAACTATAGCCTAACCTAAAACCAATCCCTCTTGCGTTCGTCATTCAATGAGGAGGCGACTTATTTCAAGTTTGGGACCGTGTCGGATCGGTTGTGAGGTTGGACTACATTTTTACGAGCGAGCGGAGCGAGCGAGCAACGATCACAATTTCCAAGCTATACATGTAACTTATATTGCCTTGCATATATTTCGTGTTATTACCTAATTTTGTCAGCCATTTCGGACATCACATTGCACTTTACAATGTGGAAATAGTGCTATTTATGTGAAACTATTGATAAACTGAAAACTTTTGTCAGTAGGCAATAGGATAAAGACTTCCGGATTCTCAGGCTGGTGCGAATATTTCAATGTCCCCATGTGCCAAACCGTTGGATTGTGACACACCTTTACGCGTACCTCGCTCGCCGTGCTCGCTCGAAAACTATAGCCTAACCTAAAACCAATCCCTCTTGCGTTCGTCATTCAATGAGGAGGCGACTTATTTCAAGTTTGGGAACGTGTCGGATCGGGTGTGAGGTTGGACTAGATTTTTACGAGCGAGCGGAGCGAGCGAGCAACGATCACAATTTCCAAGATATGCATGTAACTTATATTGCCTTGCATATATTTCGTGTTATTACCTAATTTTGTCAGCCATTTCGAACATCACATTGCACTTTACTATGTGGAAATAGTACTATTTATGTGAAACTATTGATAAACTGAAAACTTTTGTCAGTAGGCAATAGGACAGAGACTTCCGGCTCCTCGGGCTGGTGCGGATATTTCAATGTCCCCATGTGCCAAACCGTTGGATTGTGGCACACCTTTACGCGTCCCTCGCTCGCTCTGCTCGCTTGAAAACTGTAGCCTAACCTAAAGCCAACCCTCCTCGCTTTCGTTAATCGATAAGCAGGCGACTTATTTCAAATTTGGCAACGTGTCGGAACAGTTGTGAGGTTGGACTTGATTTTTACGAGCGGGCGCAGCGAGCGAAAAACGATCACAATTTCCAAGCTATACATGTAACTTATATTGCCTCGCATATATTTGGTGTTATTACCTAATTTTGTCAGCCATTTCGGACATCACATTGCACTTTACTATGTGCAAATAGTACTATTTATGTGAAACTATCGATAAACTCTAAACCTTTGTCAGTAAGCAATAGGATAAAGACTTCCGGCTCCTCGGGCTGGTGCGAATATTTCAATGTCCCCATGTGCCAAACCGTTGGATTGTGACACACCTCTACGCGTCCCTCGCTCGCCGTGCTCGCTCGAAAACTATAGCCTAACCTAAAACCAATCCCTCTTGCGTTCGTCATTCAATGAGGAGGCGACTTATTTCAAGTTTGGGAACGTGTCGGATCGGTTGTGAGGTTGGACTAGATTTTTACGAGCGAGCGGAGCGAGCGAGCAACGATCACAATTTCCAAGCTATACATGTAACTTATATTGCCTTGCATATATTTCGTGCTATTACCTAATTTTGTCAGCCATTTCGGACATTACATTGCACTTTACTATTTGGAAATAGTACTATTTATGTGAAACGATTGATAAACTGAAAACGTTTGTCAGTAGGCAATAGGATAAAGACTTCCGGATCCTCGGGCTGGTGCGAATATTTCAATGTCCCCATGTGCCAAACCGTTGGATTGTGACACACCTTTACGCGTCCCTCGCTCGCCGTGGTCGCTTAAAAACTATACCCTAACCTAAAACCAACCCTTCTCGCTTTCGTTAATCGATAAGCAGGCGACTTACTTCAAATTTTGCAACGTGTCGGAACAGTTGTGAGGTTGGACTTGATTTTTACGAGCGAGCGCAGCGAGCGAGCAACGATCACAATTTCCAAGCTATACATATACCTTATATTGCCTTGCATATATTTCGTGTTATTACGTAATTTTGTCAGACACTTCTCACATCACACTGCACTTTACCATGTGGAAATAGTACTATTTATGTGAAACTATTGATAAACTGAAAACTTTTGTCAGTAGGCAATAGGATGAAGACTTCCGGCTCCTCGGGCTGGTGCGAATATTTCAATGTCCCCATGTGCCAAACCGTTGGATTGTGACACACCTCTACGCGTCCCTCGCTCGCCATGCTCGCTCGAAAACTATAGCCTAACCTAAAACCAATCCCTCTTGCGTTCGTCATTCAATGAGGAGGCGACTTATTTCAAGTTTGGGACCGTGTCGGATCGGTTGTGAGGTTGGACTACATTTTTACGAGCGAGCGGAGCGAGCGAGCAACGATCACAATTTCCAAGCTATACATGTAACTTATATTGCCTTGCATATATTTCGTGTTATTACCTAATTTTGTCAGCCATTTCGGACATCACATTGCACTTTACAATGTGGAAATAGTGCTATTTATGTGAAACTATTGATAAACTGAAAACTTTTGTCAGTAGGCAATAGGATAAATACTTACGGCTCCTCGGGCTGGTGCGAATATTTCAATGTCCCCATGTGCCAAACCGTTGGATTGTGGCACACCTTTACGCGTCCCTCGCTCGCTCTGCTCGCTCGAAAACTATAGCCTAACCTAAAACCAATCGCTCTTGCGTTCGTCATTCGATGTGGAGGCGACTTATTTCAAATTTGCGAACGTGTCGGATCGGATGTGAGATTGGACTAAATTTTTACGTGCGAGCGGAGCGAGCGAGCAACGATCACAATTTCCAAGATATACATGTAACTTATATTGCCTCGCATATATTTCGTGTTATTACCTAATGTTGTCAGCCATTTCGGATTATCACATTGCACTTTACTATGTGCAAATAATACTATTTATGTGAAACTATCGATAAACTCTAAACCTTTGTCAGTAAGGAATAGGATAAAGACTTCCGGCTCCTCGGGGTGGTGCGAATATTTCAATGTCCCCATGTGCCAAACCGTTGGATTGTGACACACCTCTACGCGTCCCTCGCTCGCCGTGCTCGCTCGAAAACTATAGCCTAACCTAAAACCAATCCCTCTTGCGTTCGTCATTCAATGAGGAGGCGACTTATTTCAAGTTTGGGACCGTGTCGGATCGGTTGTGAGGTTGGACTAGATTTTTACGAGCGAGCGGAGCGAGCGAGCAACGATCACAATATCCAAGCTATACATGTAACTTATATTGCCTTGCATATATTTCGTGTTATTACCTAATTTTGTCAGCCATTTCGGACATCACATTGCACTTTACTATGTGGAAATAGTACTATTTATGTGAAACTATTGATAAACTCTAAACTTTTGACAGTAGGCAATAGGATAAAGACTTCCGGCTCCTCGGGCTGGTGCGGATATTTCAATGTCCCCATGTGCCAAACCGTTGGATTGTGACACACCTCTACGCGTCCCTCGCTCGCCGTGCTCGCTCGAAAACTATAGCCTAACCTAAAACCAATCCCTCTTGCGTTCGTCATTCAATGAGGAGGCGACTTATTTCAAGTTTGGGAACGTGTCGGATCGGTTGTGAGGTTGGACTAGATTTTTACGAGCGAGCGGAGCGAGCGAGCAACGATCACAATTTCCAAGCTATACATGTAACTTATATTGCCTTGCATATATTTCGTGCTATTACCTAATTTTGTCAGCCATTTCGGACATCACATTGCACTTTACTATGTGGAAATAGTACTATTTATGTGAAACTATTGATAAACTCTAAACTTTTGACAGTAGGCAATAGGATAAAGACTTCCGGCTCCTCGGGCTGGTGCGGATATTTCAATGTCCCCATGTGCCAAACCGTTGGATTGTGGCACACCTTTACGCGTCCCTCGCTCGCTCTGCTCGCTCGAACACTGTAGCCTAACCTAAAGCCAACCCTTCTCGCTTTCGTTAATCGATAAGCAGGCGACTTCTTTCAAGTTTGGGAACGTGTCGGATCGGTTGTGAGGTTGGACTAGATTTCTACGAGCGAGCGCAGCGAGCGAAAAACGATCACAATTTCCAAGCTATACATGTAACTTATATTGCCTCGCATATATTTCGTGTTATTACCTAATTTTGTCAGCCATTTCGGACATCACATTGCACTTTACTATGTGGAAATAGTACTATTTATGTGAAACTATGGATAAACTGAAAACTTTTGTCAGTAGGCAATAGGATAAAGACTTCCGGATCCTCGGGCTGGTGCGAATATTTCAATGTCCCCATGTGCCAAACCGTTGGATTGTGACACACCTTTACGCGTCCCTCGCTCGCCGTGCTCGCTCGAAAACTATAGCCTAACCTAAAACCAACCCTTCTCGCTTTCGTTAATCGATAAGCAGGCGAATTATTTCAAATTTGGCAACGTGTCGGAACAGTTGTGAGGTTGGACTAGATTTTTACGAGCGAGCGCAGCGAGCGAAAAACGATCACAATTTCCAAGCTATACATGTAACTTATATTGCCTCGCATATATTTCGTGTTATTACCTAATTTTGTCAGCCATTTCGGACATCACATTGCACTTTACTATGTGGAAATAGTACTATTTATGTGAAACTATCGATAAACTGAAAACTTTTGTCAGTAGGCAATAGGATAAAGACTTCCGGATTCTCAGGCTGGTGCGAATATTTCAATGTCCCCATGTGCCAAACCGTTGGATTGTGACACACCTTTACGCGTACCTCGCTCGCCGTGCTCGCTCGAAAACTATAGCCTAACCTAAAACCAATCCCTCTTGCGTTCGTCATTCAATGAGGAGGCGACTTATTTCAAGTTTGGGAACGTGTCGGATCGGGTGTGAGGTTGGACTAGATTTTTACGAGCGAGCGGAGCGAGCGAGCAACGATCACAATTTCCAAGATATGCATGTAACTTATATTGCCTTGCATATATTTCGTGTTATTACCTAATTTTGTCAGCCATTTCGAACATCACATTGCACTTTACTATGTGGAAATAGTACTATTTATGTGAAACTATTGATAAACTGAAAACTTTTGTCAGTAGGCAATAGGATAAAGACTTCCGGATACTCAGGCTGGTGCGAATATTTCAATGTCCCCATGTGCCAAACCGTTAGATTGTGACACACCTTTACGCGTCCCTCGCTCGCCGTGCTCGCTCGAAAACTATAGCCTAACCTAAAACCAACCCTTCTCGCTTTTGTTAATCGATAAGCAGGCGAATTATTTCAAATTTGGCAACGTGTCGGAACAGTTGTGAGGTTGGACTAGATTTTTACGAGCGAGCGCAGCGAGCGAAAAACGATCACAATTTCCAAGCTATACATGTAACTTATATTGCCTTGCATATATTTCGTGTTATTACCTAATTTTGTCAGCCATTTCGGACATCACATTGCACTTTACTATGTGGAAATAGTACTATTTATGTGAAACTATTGATAAACTGAAAACTTTTGTCAGTAGGCAATAGGATAAGGACTTCCGGATCCTCGGCCTGGTGCGAATATTTCAATGTCCCCATGTGCCAAACCGTTGGATTGTGACACACCTTTACGCGTCTCTCGCTCGCTGTGCTCGCTCGAAAACTATAGACTAACCTAAAACCAATCCCTCTTGCGATCGTCATTCGATGTGGAGGCGACTTATTTCAAATTTGCGAACGTGTCGGATCGGATGTGAGATTGGACTAAATTTTTACTAGCGAGCGGAGCGAGCGAGCAACGATCACAATTTCCAAGCTATACATGTAACTTATATTGCCTTGCATATATTTCGTGTTATTACCTAATTTTGTCAGCCATTTCGGACATCACATTGCACTTTACTATGTGGAAATAGTACTATTTATGTGAAACGATTGATAAACTGAAAACTTTTGTCAGTAGGCAATAGGATAAAGACTTCCGGATCCTCGGGCTGGTGCGAATATTTCAATGTCCCCATGTGCCAAACCGTTGGATTGTCACACACATTTACGCGTACCTCGCTCGCCGTGCTCGCTCGAAAACTATAGCCGAACCTAAAACCATCCCTCTTGCGTTCGTCATTCATTGAGGAGGCGACTTATTTCAAGTTTGGGAACGTGTCGGATCGGTTGTGAGGTTGGACTAGATTTTTACGAGCGAGCGGAGCGAGCGAGCAACGATCACAATTTCCAAGCTATACATGTAACTTATATTGCCTTGCATATATTTCGTGTTATTACCTAATTTTGTCAGCCATTTCGGACATCACATTGCACTTTACTATGTGGAAATAGTACTATTTATGTGAAACGAGTGATAAACTGAAAACTTTTGTCAGTGGGCAATAGGATAAAGACTTCCGGATCCTCGGGCTGGTGCGAATATTTCAATGTCCCCATGTGCCAAACCGTTGGATTGTGACACACCTTTACGCGTCCCTCGCTCGCCGTGCTCGCTCAAGAACTATACCCTAACCTAAAACCAACCCTTCTCGCTTTCCTTAATCGATAAGCAGGCGACTTATTTCAAATTTGGCAACGTGTCGGAACAGTTGTGAGGTTGGACTAAATTTTTACGAGCGAGCGGAGCGAGCGAGCAACGATCACAATTTCCAAGCTATACATATACCTTATATTGCCTTGCATATATTTCGTGTTATTACGTAATTTTGTCAGACACTTCTGATATCACATTGCACTTTACTATGTGGAAATAGTACTATTTATGTGAAACTATTGATAAACTGAAAACTTTTGACAGTCGGCTCTAGGATATAGACTTCAGGATCCTCAGGCTGGTGCGAATATTTCAATGTCCCCATGTGCCAAACCGTTGGATTGTGGCACACCTTTACGCGTCCCTCGCTCGCTCTGCTCGCTCGAAAACTGTAGCCTAACCTAAAGCCAACCCTTCTCGCTTTCGTTAATCGATAAGCAGGCGACTTATTTCAAATTTGGCAACGTGTCGGAACAGTTGTGAGGTTGGACTTGATTTTTACGAGCGAGCGCAGCGAGCGAAAAACGATCACAATTTCCAAGCTATACATGTAACTTATATTGCCTCGCATATATTTCGTGTTATTACCTAACTTTGTCAGCCATTTCGGACATCACATTGCACTTTACTATGTGCAAATAGTACTATTTATGTGAAACTATCGATAAACTCTAAACTTTTGTCAGTAAGCAATAGGATAAAGACTTCCGGCTCCTCGGGCTGGTGCGGATATTGCAATGTCCCCATGTGCCAAACCGTTGGATTGTGGCACACCTTTACGCGTCCCTCGCTCGCTCTGCTCGCTCGAAAACTGTAGCCTAAGCTAAAGCCAACCCTTCTCGCTTTCGTTAATCGATAAGCAGGCGACTTATTTCAAATTTGGCAACGTGTCGGAACAGTTGTGAGGTTGGACTTGATTTTTACGAGCGAGCGCAGCGAGCGAAAAACGATCACAATTTCCAAGCTATACATGTAACTTAAATTGCCTCGCATATATTTCGTGTTATTACCTAACTTTGTCAGCCATTTCGGACATCACATTGCACTTTGCTATGTGCAAATAGTACTATTTATGTGAAACTATCGATAAACTCTAAACTTTTGTCAGTAAGCAATAGGATAAAGACTTCCGGCTCCTCGGGCTGGTGCGAATATTTCAATGTCCCCATGTGCCAAACCGTTGGATTGTGACACACCTCTACGCGTCCCTCGCTCGCCGTGCTCGCTCGAAAACTATAGCCTAACCTAAAACCAATCCCTCTTGCGTTCGTCATTCAATGAGGAGGCGACTTATTTCAAGTTTGGGACCGTGTCGGATCGGTTGTGAGGTTGGACTACATTTTTACGAGCGAGCGGAGCGAGCGAGCAACGATCACAATTTCCAAGCTATACATGTAACTTATATTGCCTTGCATATATTTCGTGTTATTACCTAATTTTGTCAGCCATTTCGGACATCACATTGCACTTTACAATGTGGAAATAGTGCTATTTATGTGAAACTATTGATAAACTGAAAACTTTGGTCAGTAGGCAATAGGATAAATACTTCCGGCTCCTCGGGCTGGTGCGAATATTTCAATGTCCCCATGTGCCAAACCGTTGGATTGTGGCACACCTTTACGCGTCCCTCGCTCGCTCTGCTCGCTCGAAAACTATAGCCTAACCTAAAACCAATCGCTCTTGCGTTCGTCATTCGATGTGGAGGCGACTTATTTCAAATTTGCGAACGTGTCGGATCGGATGTGAGATTGGACTAAATTTTTACGAGCGAGCGGAGCGAGCGAGCAACGATCACAATTTCCAAGCTATACATATACCTTATATTGCCTTGCATATATTTCGTGTTATTACGTAATTTTGTCAGACACTTCTGACATCACATTGCACTTTACTATGTGGAAATAGTACTATTTATGTGAAACTATTGATAAACTGAAAACTTTTTTCAGTCGGCAATAGGATAAAGACTTCCGGATCCTCAGGCTGGTGCGAATATTTCAATGTCCCCATGTGCCAAACCGTTGGATTGTGACACACCTTTACGCGTACCTCGCTCGCCGTGCTCGCTCGAAAACTATAGCCTAACCTAAAACCAATCCCTCTTGCGTTCGTCATTCAATGAGGAGGCGACTTATTTCAAGTTTGGGAACGTGTCGGATCGGGTGTGAGGTTGGACTAGATTTTTACGAGCGAGCGGAGCGAGCGAGCAACGATCACAATTTCCAAGATATACATGTAACTTATATTGAATTGCATATATTTCGTGTTATTACCTAATTTTGTCAGCCATTTCGAACATCACATTGCACTTTACTATGTGGAAATAGTACTATTTATGTGAAACTATTGATAAACTGAAGACCTTTGTCAGTAGGCAATAGGACAGAGACTTCCGGCTCCTCGGGCTGGTGCGGATATTTCAATGTCCCCATGTGCCAAACCGTTGGATTGTGGCACACCTTTACGCGTCCCTCGCTCGCTCTGCTCGCTTGAAAACTGTAGCCTAACCTAAAGCCAACCCTTCTCGCTTTCGTTAATCGATAAGCAGGCGACTTATTTCAAATTTGGCAACGTGTCGGAACAGTTGTGAGGTTGGACTTGATTTTTACGAGCGAGCGCAGCGAGCGAAAAACGATCACAATTTCCAAGCTATACATGTAACTTATATTGCCTCGCATATATTTCGTGTTATTACGTAATTTTGTCAGACACTTCTGACATCACATTGCACTTTACTATGTGGAAATAGTACTATTTATGTGAATCTATTGATAAACTGAAAACTTTTGTCAGTCGGCAATAGGATAAAGACTTCCGGATCCTCAGGCTGGTGCGAATATTTCAATGTCCCCATGTGCCAAACCGTTGGATTGTGACACACCTTTACGCGTACCTCGCTCGCCGTGCTCGCTCGAAAACTATAGCCTAACCTAAAACCAATCCCTCTTGCGTTCGTCATTCAATGAGGAGGCGACTTATTTCAAGTTTGGGAACGTGTCGGATCGGGTGTGAGGTTGGACTAGATTTTTACGAGCGAGCGGAGCGAGCGAGCAACGATCACAATTTCCAAGATATGCATGTAACTTATATTGCCTTGCATATATTTCGTGTTATTACCTAATTTTGTCAGCCATTTCGAACATCACATTGCACTTTACTATGTGGAAATAGTACTATTTATGTGAAACTATTGATAAACTGAAAACTTTTGTCAGTAGGCAATAGGACAGAGACTTCCGGCTCCTCGGGCTGGTGCGGATATTTCAATGTCCCCATGTGCCAAACCGTTGGATTGTGGCACACCTTTACGCGTCCCTCGCTCGCTCTGCTCGCTTGAAAACTGTAGCCTAACCTAAAGCCAACCCTCCTCGCTTTCGTTAATCGATAAGCAGGCGACTTATTTCAAATTTGGCAACGTGTCGGAACAGTTGTGAGGTTGGACTTGATTTTTACGAGCGAGCGCAGCGAGCGAAAAACGATCACAATTTCCAAGCTATACATGTAACTTATATTGCCTCGCATATATTTCGTGTTATTACCTAATTTTGTCAGCCATTTCGGACATCACATTGCACTTTACTATGTGCAAATAGTACTATTTATGTGAAACTATTGATAAACTGAAAACTTTTGTCAGTAGGCAATAGGATAAAGACTTCCGGATCCTCGGGCTGGTGCGAATATTTTAATGTCCCCATGTGCCAAACCGTTGGATTGTGACACACCTTTACGCGTACCTCGCTCGCCGTGCTCGCTCGAAAACTATAGCCTAACCTAAAACCAATCCCTCTTGCGTTCGTCATTCAATGAAGAGGCGACTTATTTCAAGTTTGGGAACGTGTCGGATCGGTTGTGAGGTTGGACTAGATTTTTACGAGCGAGCGGAGCGAGCGAGCAACGATCACAAGTTCCAAGCTATACATGTAACTTATATTGCCTTGCATATATTTCGTGTTATTACCTAACTTTGTCAGCCATTTCGGACATCACATTGCACTTTACTATGTGGAAATAGTACTATTTATGTGAAACTATTGATAAACTGAAAACTTTTGTCAGTAGGCAATAGGATAAAGACTTCCGGATCCTCGGGCTGGTGCGAATATTTCAATGTCCCCATGTGCCAAACCGTTGGATTGTGACACACCTTTACGCGTCCCTCGCTCGCTGTGCTCGCTCGAAAACTATAGCCTAACCTAAAACCAATCCCTCTTGCATTCGTCATTCGATGTGGAGGCGACTTATTTCAAATTCGCGAACGTGTCGGATCGGATGTGAGATTGGACTAAATTTTTACGAGCGAGCGGAGCGAGCGAGCAACGATCACAATTTCCAAGCTATACATATACCTTATATTGCCTTGCATATATTTCGTGTTATTACGTAATTTTGTCAGACACTTCTGACATCACATTGCACTTTACTATGTGGAAATAGTACTATTTATGTGAAACTATTGATAAACTGAAAACTTTTGTCAGTAGGCAATAGGATAAAGACTTCCGGATCCTCGGGCTGGTGCGAATATTTCAATGTCCCCATGTGCCAAACCGTTGGATTGTGACACACCTTTACGCGTCCCTCGCTCGCCGTGCTCGCTTAAAAACTATACCCTAACCTAAAACCAACCCTTCTCGCTTTCGTTAATCGATAAGCAGGCGACTTACTTCAAATTTTGCAACGTGTCGGAACAGTTGTGAGGTTGGACTTGATTTTTACGAGCGACCGCAGCGAGCGAGCAACGATCACAATTTCCAAGCTATACATATACCTTATATTGCCTTGCATATATTTCGTGTTATTACGTAATTTTGTCAGACACTTCTCGCATCACATTGCACTTTACTATGTGGAAATAGTACTATTTATGTGAAACTATTGATAAACTGAAAACTTTTGCAGTAGGCAATAGGATAAAGACTTCCGGCTCCTCGGGCTGGTGCGAATATTTCAATGTCCCCATGTGCCAAACCGTTGGATTGTGACACACCTCTACGCGTCCCTCGCTCGCCGTGCTCGCTCGAAAACTATAGCCTAACCTAAAACCAATCCCTCTTGCGTTCGTCATTCAATGAGGAGGCGACTTATTTCAAGTTTGGGACCGTGTCGGATCGGTTGTGAGGTTGGACTACATTTTTACGAGCGAGCGGAGCGAGCGAGCAACGATCACAATTTCCAAGCTATACATGTAACTTATATTGCCTTGCATATATTTCGTGTTATTACCTAATTTTGTCAGCCATTTCGGACATCACATTGCACTTTACAATGTGGAAATAGTGCTATTTATGTGAAACTATTGATAAACTGAAAACTTTTGTCAGTAGGCAATAGGATAAATACTTACGGCTCCTCGGGCTGGTGCGAATATTTCAATGTCCCCATGTGCCAAACCGTTGGATTGTGGCACACCTTTACGCGTCCCTCGCTCGCTCTGCTCGCTCGAAAACTATAGCCTAACCTAAAACCAATCGCTCTTGCGTTCGTCATTCGATGTGGAGGCGACTTATTTCAAATTTGCGAACGTGTCGGATCGGATGTGAGATTGGACTAAATTTTTACGAGCGAGCGGAGCGAGCGAGCAACGATCACAATTTCCAAGCTATTCATATACCTTATATTGCCTTGCATATATTTCGTGTTATTAGGTAATTTTGTCAGACACTTCTGACATCACATTGCACTTTACTATGTGGAAATAGTACTATTTATGTGAAACTATTGATAAACTGAAAACTTTTGTCAGTCGGCAATAGGATAAAGACTTCCGGATCCTCAGGCTGGTGCGAATATTTCAATGTCCCCATGTGCCAAACCGTTGGATTGTGACACACCTTTACGCGTACCTCGCTCGCCGTGCTCGCTCGAAAACTATAGCCTAACCTAAAACCAATCCCTCTTGCGTTCGTCATTCAATGAGGAGGCGACTTATTTCAAGTTTGGGAACGTGTCGGATCGGGTGTGAGGTTGGACTAGATTTTTACGAGCGAGCGGAGCGAGCGAGCAACGATCACAATTTCCAAGATATACATGTAACTTATATTGCCTTGCATATATTTCGTGTTATTACCTAATTTTGTCAGCCATTTCGAACATCACATTGCACTTTACTATGTGGAAATAGTACTATTTATGTGAAACTATTGATAAACTGAAAACTTTTGTCAGTAGGCAATAGGACAGAGACTTCCGGCTCCTCGGGCTGGTGCGGATATTTCAATGTCCCCATGTGCCAAACCGTTGGATTGTGGCACACCTTTACGCGTCCCTCGCTCGCTCTGCTCGCTTGAAAACTGTAGCCTAACCTAAAGCAAACCCTTCTCGCTTTCGTTAATCGATAAGCAGGCGACTTATTTCAAATTTGGCAACGTGTCGGAACAGTTGTGAGGTTGGACTTGATTTTTACGAGCGACCGCAGCGAGCGAGCAACGATCACAATTTCCAAGCTATACATATACCTTATATTGCCTTGCATATATTTCGTGTTATTACGTAATTTTGTCAGACACTTCTCGCATCACATTGCACTTTACTATGTGGAAATAGTACTATTTATGTGAAACTATTGATAAACTGAAAACTTTTGTCAGTAGGCAATAGGATAAAGACTTCCGGATCCTCGGGCTGGTGCGAATATTTCAATGTCCCCATGTGCCAAACCGTTGGATTGTGACACACCTTTACGCGTCCCTCGCTCGCTGTGCTCGCTCGAAAACTATAGCCTAACCTAAAACCAATCCCTCTTGCATTCGTCATTCGATGTGGAGGCGACTTATTTCAAATTCGCGAACGTGTCGGATCGGATGTGAGATTGGACTAAATTTTTACGAGCGAGCGGAGCGAGCGAGCAACGATCACAATTTCCAAGCTATACATATACCTTATATTGCCTTGCATATATTTCGTGTTATTACGTAATTTTGTCAGACACTTCTGACATCACATTGCACTTTACTATGTGGAAATAGTACTATTTATGTGAAACTATTGATAAACTGAAAACTTTTGTCAGTAGGCAATAGGATAAAGACTTCCGGATCCTCGGGCTGGTGCGAATATTTCAATGTCCCCATGTGCCAAACCGTTGGATTGTGACACACCTTTACGCGTCCCTCGCTCGCCGTGCTCGCTTAAAAACTATACCCTAACCTAAAACCAACCCTTCTCGCTTTCGTTAATCGATAAGCAGGCGACTTACTTCAAATTTTGCAACGTGTCGGAACAGTTGTGAGGTTGGACTTGATTTTTACGAGCGACCGCAGCGAGCGAGCAACGATCACAATTTCCAAGCTATACATATACCTTATATTGCCTTGCATATATTTCGTGTTATTACGTAATTTTGTCAGACACTTCTCGCATCACATTGCACTTTACTATGTGGAAATAGTACTATTTATGTGAAACTATTGATAAACTGAAAACTTTTGCAGTAGGCAATAGGATAAAGACTTCCGGCTCCTCGGGCTGGTGCGAATATTTCAATGTCCCCATGTGCCAAACCGTTGGATTGTGACACACCTCTACGCGTCCCTCGCTCGCCGTGCTCGCTCGAAAACTATAGCCTAACCTAAAACCAATCCCTCTTGCGTTCGTCATTCAATGAGGAGGCGACTTATTTCAAGTTTGGGACCGTGTCGGATCGGTTGTGAGGTTGGACTACATTTTTACGAGCGAGCGGAGCGAGCGAGCAACGATCACAATTTCCAAGCTATACATGTAACTTATATTGCCTTGCATATATTTCGTGTTATTACCTAATTTTGTCAGCCATTTCGGACATCACATTGCACTTTACAATGTGGAAATAGTGCTATTTATGTGAAACTATTGATAAACTGAAAACTTTTGTCAGTAGGCAATAGGATAAATACTTCCGGCTCCTCGGGCTGGTGCGAATATTTCAATGTCCCCATGTGCCAAACCGTTGGATTGTGGCACACCTTTACGCGTCCCTCGCTCGCTCTGCTCGCTCGAAAACTATAGCCTAACCTAAAACCAATCGCTCTTGCGTTCGTCATTCGATGTGGAGGCGACTTATTTCAAATTTGCGAACGTGTCGGATCGGATGTGAGATTGGACTAAATTTTTACGAGCGAGCGGAGCGAGCGAGCAACGATCACAATTTCCAAGCTATTCATATACCTTATATTGCCTTGCATATATTTCGTGTTATTACGTAATTTTGTCAGACACTTCTGACATCACATTGCACTTTACTATGTGGAAATAGTACTATTTATGTGAAACTATTGATAAACTGAAAACTTTTGTCAGTCGGCAATAGGATAAAGACTTCCGGATCCTCAGGCTGGTGCGAATATTTCAATGTCCCCATGTGCCAAACCGTTGGATTGTGACACACCTTTACGCGTACCTCGCTCGCCGTGCTCGCTCGAAAACTATAGCCTAACCTAAAACCAATCCCTCTTGCGTTCGTCATTCAATGAGGAGGCGACTTATTTCAAGTTTGGGAACGTGTCGGATCGGGTGTGAGGTTGGACTAGATTTTTACGAGCGAGCGGAGCGAGCGAGCAACGATCACAATTTCCAAGATATACATGTAACTTATATTGCCTTGCATATATTTCGTGTTATTACCTAATTTTGTCAGCCATTTCGAACATCACATTGCACTTTACTATGTGGAAATAGTACTATTTATGTGAAACTATTGATAAACTGAAAACTTTTGTCAGTAGGCAATAGGACAGAGACTTCCGGCTCCTCGGGCTGGTGCGGATATTTCAATGTCCCCATGTGCCAAACCGTTGGATTGTGGCACACCTTTACGCGTCCCTCGCTCGCTCTGCTCGCTTGAAAACTGTAGCCTAACCTAAAGCAAACCCTTCTCGCTTTCGTTAATCGATAAGCAGGCGACTTATTTCAAATTTGGCAACGTGTCGGAACAGTTGTGAGGTTGGACTTGATTTTTACGAGCGAGCGCAGCGAGCGAAAAACGATCACAATTTCCAAGCTATACATGTAACTTATATTGCCTCGCATATATTTCGTGTTATTACCTAATGTTGTCAGCCATTTCGGACATCACATTGCACTTTACTATGTGCAAATAATACTATTTATGTGAAACTATCGATAAACTCTAAACCTTTGTCAGTAAGCAATAGGATAAAGACTTCCGGCTCCTCGGGGTGGTGCGAATATTTCAATGTCCCCATGTGCCAAACCGTTGGATTGTGACACACCTCTACGCGTCCCTCGCTCGCCGTGCTCGCTCGAAAACTATAGCCTAACCTAAAACCAATCCCTCTTGCGTTCGTCATTCAATGAGGAGGCGACTTATTTCAAATTTGGCAACGTGTCGGAACAGTTGTGAGGTTGGACTTGATTTTTACGAGCGAGCGCAGCGAGCGAAAAACGATCACAATTTCCAAGCTATACATGTAACTTATATTGCCTCGCATATATTTCGTGTTATTACGTAATTTTGTCAGACACTTCTGACATCACATTGCACTTTACTAAGTGGAAATAGTACTATTTATGTGAAACTATTGATAAACTCTAAACTTTTGACAGTAGGCAATAGGATAAAGACTTCCGGCTCCTCGGGCTGGTGCGGATATTTCAATGTCCCCATGTGCCAAACCGTTGGATTGTGGCACACCTTTACGCGTCCCTCGCTCGCTCTGCTCGCTCGAACACTGTAGCCTAACCTAAAGCCAACCATTCTCGCTTTCGTTAATCGATGAGCAGGCGACTTCTTTCAAGTTTGGGAACGTGTCGGATCGGTTGTGAGGTTGGACTAGATTTTTACGAGCGAGCGCAGCGAGCGAAAAACGATCACAATTTCCAAGCTATACATGTAACTTATATTGCCTTGCATATATTTCGTGTTATTACCTAATTTTGTCAGCCATTTCGGACATCACATTGCACTTTACTATGTGGAAATAGTACTATTTATGTGAAGCTATTGATAAACTGAAAACTTTTGTCAGTAGGCAATAGGATAAAGACTTCCGGATCCTCAGGCTGGTGCGAATATTTCAATGTCCCCATGTGCCAAACCGTTGGATTGTGACACACCTTTACGCGTCCCTCGCTCGCCGTGCTCGCTCGAAAACTATAGCCTAACCTAAAACCAACCCTTCTCGCTTTCGTTAATCGATAAGCAGGCGAATTATTTCAAATTTGGCAACGTGTCG
Source organism: Bombus terrestris (assembly GCF_910591885.1). Taxonomy (NCBI): domain Eukaryota; kingdom Metazoa; phylum Arthropoda; class Insecta; order Hymenoptera; family Apidae; genus Bombus; species Bombus terrestris. The sequence goes on along the minus strand of NW_025963551.1, from coordinate 1,740,036 downwards.
GAACAGTTGTGAGGTTGGACTAGATTTTTACGAGCGAGCGCAGCGAGCGAAAAACGATCACAATTTCCAAGCTATACATGTAACTTATATTGCCTTGCATATATTTCGTGTTATTACCTAATTTTGTCAGTCATTTCGGACATCACATTGCACTTTACTATGTGGAAATAGTACTATTTATGTGAAACTATTGATAAACTGAAAAATTTTGTCAGTAGGCAATAGGATAAGGACTTCCGGATCCTCGGCCTGGTGCGAATATTTCAATGACCCCATGTGCCAAACCGTTGGATTGTGACACACCTTTACGCGTCCCTCGCTCGCTGTGCTCGCTCGAAAACTATAGACTAACCTAAAACCAATCCCTCTTGCGATCGTCATTCGATGTGGAGGCGACTTATTTCAAATTTGCGAACGTGTCGGATCGGATGTGAGATTGGACTAAATTTTTACTAGCGAGCGGTGCGAGCGAGCAACGATCACAATTTCCAAGCTATACATGTAACTTATATTGCCTTGCATATATTTCGTGTTATTACCTAATTTTGTCAGCCATTTCGGACATCACATTGCACTTTACTATGTGGAAATAGTACTATTTATGTGAAACGATTGATAAACTGAAAACTTTTGTCAGTAGGCAATAGGATAAAGACTTCCGGATCCTCGGGCTGGTGCGAATATTTCAATGTCCCCATGTGCCAAACCGTTGGATTGTCACACACATTTACGCGTACCTCGCTCGCCGTGCTCGCTCGAAAACTATAGCCGAACCTAAAACCAATCCCTCTTGCGTTCGTCATTCAATGAGGAGGCGACTTATTTCAAGTTTGGGAACGTGTCGGATCGGTTGTGAGGTTGGACTAGATTTTTACGAGCGAGCGGAGCGAGCGAGCAACGATCACAATTTCCAAGCTATACATGTAACTTATATTGCCTTGCATATATTTCGTGTTATTACCTAATTTTGTCAGCCATTTCGGACATCACATTGCACTTTACTATGTGGAAATAGTACTATTTATGTGAAACGAGTGATAAACTGAAAACTTTTGTCAGTAGGCAATAGGATAAAGACTTCCGGATCCTCGGGCTGGTGCGAATATTTCAATGTCCCCATGTGCCAAACCGTTGGATTGTGACACACCTTTACGCGTCCCTCGCTCGCCGTGCTCGCTCAAGAACTATACCCTAACCTAAAACCAACCCTTCTCGCTTTCCTTAATCGATAAGCAGGCGACTTATTTCAAATTTGGCAACGTGTCGGAACAGTTGTGAGGTTGGACTAAATTTTTACGAGCGAGCGGAGCGAGCGAGCAACGATCACAATTTCCAAGCTATACATATACCTTATATTGCCTTGCATATATTTCGTGTTATTACGTAATTTTGTCAGACACTTCTGATATCACATTGCACTTTACTATGTGGAAATAGTACTATTTATGTGAAACTATTGATAAACTGAAAACTTTTGTCAGTCGGCAATAGGATAAAGACTTCCGGATCCTCAGGCTGGTGCGAATATTTCAATGTCCCCATGTGCCAAACCGTTGGATTGTGGCACACCTTTACGCGTCCCTCGCTCGCTCTGCTCGCTTGAAAACTGTAGCCTAACCTAAAACCAATCCCTCTGGCGTTCGTCATTCAATGAGGAGGCGTCTTATTTCAAGTTTGGGACCGTGTCGGATCGGTTGTGAGGTTGGACTACATTTTTACGAGCGAGCGGAGCGAGCGAGCAACGATCACAATTTCCAAGCTATACATGTAACTTATATTGCCTTGCATTTATTTCGTGTTATTACCTAATTTTGTCAGCCATTTCGGACATCACATTGCACTTTACAATGTGGAAATAGTGCTATTTATGTGAAACTATTGATAAACTGAAAACTTTTGTCAGTAGGCAATAGGATAAATACTTCCGGCTCCTCGGGCTGGTGCGAATATTTCAATGTCCCCATGTGCCAAACCGTTGGATTGTGGCACACCTTTACGCGTCCCTCGCTCGCTCTGCTCGCTCGAAAACTGTACCCTAACCTAAAGCCAACCCTTCTCGCTTTCGTTAATCGATAAGCAGGCGACTTATTTCAAATTTGTGAGTTTGGACTTGATTTTTACGAGCGAGCGCAGCGAGCGAAAAACGATCACAATTTCCAAGCTATACATGTAACTTATATTGCCTCGCATATATTTCGTGTTATTACCTAATTTTGTCAGCCATTTCGGACATCACATTGCACTTTACTATGTGCAAATAGTACTATTTATGTGAAACTATCGATAAACTCTAAACTATTGTCAGTAAGCAATAGGATAAAGACTTCCGGCTCCTCGGGCTGGTGCGAATATTTCAATGTCACCATGTGCCAAACCGTTGGATTGTGACACACCTCTACGCGTCCCTCGCTCGTCGTGCTCGCTCGAAAACTATAGCCTAACCTAAAACCAATCCCTCTTGAGTTCGTCATTCAATGAGGAGGCGACTTATTTCAAGTTTGGGACCGTGTCGGATCGGTTGTGAGGTTGGACTAGATTTTTACGAGCGAGCGGAGCGAGCGAGCAACGATCACAATTTCCAAGCTATACATATACCTTATATTGCCTTGCATATATTTCGTGTTATTACGTAATTTTGTCAGACACTTCTGACATCACATTGCACTTTCCTATGTGGAAATAGTACTATTTATGTGAAACTATTGATAAACTGAAAACTTTTGTCAGTAGGCAGTAGGATAAAGACTTCCGGCTCCTCGGGCTGGTGCGAATATTTCAATGTCCCCATGTGCCAAACCGTTGGATTGTGACACACCTTTACGCGTCCCTCGCACGCCTTGCTCGCTCGAAAACTATAGCCTAACCTAAAACCAATCCCTCTTGCTTTCGTCATTCAATGAGGAGGCGACTTCTTTCAAGTTTGGGAACGTGTCGGATCGGTTGTGAGGTTGGACTAGATTTTCACGAGCGAGCGGAGCGAGCGAGCTACGATCACAATTTCCAAGCTATACATACACCTTATATTGCCTTGCATATATGTCGTGTTATTACCTAATTTTGTCAGCCATTTCGGACATCACATTGCACTTTACTATGTGGAAATAGTACTATTTATGTGAAACTATGGATAAACTCTAAACTTTCGTCAGTAGGCAATAGGATAAAGACTTCCGGCTCTCGGGCTGATGCGAATATTTCAATGTCCCCATGTGCCAAACCGTTGGTTTGTGACACACCTTTACGCGTCCCTCGCTCACCGTGATCGCTCGAAAACTGTAGCCAAACCTAAAATCAATCCCTCTTGCTTTCGTCATTGGAAATGGAGGCGACTTATTTCAAATTTGGGAGCCTGTCTGATCGGTTGTGAGGTTGGACTAGATTTTCACGAGCGAGCGGAGCGAGCGAGCTACGATCACAATTTCCAAGCTATACATACACCTTATATTGCCTTGCATATATGTCGTGTTATTACCTAATTTTGTCAGCCATTTCGGACATCACATTGCACTTTACTATGTGCAAATAGTACTATTTATGTGAAACTATCGATAAACTCTAAACTATTGTCAGTAAGCAATAGGATAAAGACTTCCGGCTCCTCGGGCTGGTGCGAATATTTCAATGTCACCATGTGCCAAACCGTTGGATTGTGACACACCTCTACGCGTCCCTCGCTCGTCGTGCTCGCTCGAAAACTATAGCCTAACCTAAAACCAATCCCTCTTGAGTTCGTCATTCAATGAGGAGGCGACTTATTTCAAGTTTGGGACCGTGTCGGATCGGTTGTGAGGTTGGACTAGATTTTTACGAGCGAGCGGAGCGAGCGAGCAACGATCACAATTTCCAAGCTATACATGTAACTTATATTGCCTCGCATAGATTTCGTGTTATTACCTAATTTTGTCAGCCATTTCGGACATCACATTGCACTTTACTATGTGCAAATAGTACTATTTATGTGAAACTATCGATAAACTCTAAACTTTTGTCAGTAAGCAATAGGATAAAGACTTCCGGCTCCTCGGGCTGGTGCGAATATTTCAATGTCACCATGTGCCAAACCGTTGGATTGTGACACACCTCTACGCGTCCCTCGCTCGTCGTGCTCGCTCGAAAACTATAGCCTAACCTAAAACCAATCCCTCTTGAGTTCGTCATTCAATGAGGAGGCGACTTATTTCAAGTTTGGGACCGTGTCGGATCGGTTGTGAGGTAGGACTAGATTTTTACGAGCGAGCGGAGCGAGCGAGCAACGATCACAATTTCCAAGCTATACATATACCTTATATTGCCTTGCATATATTTCGTGTTATTACGTAATTTTGTCAGACACTTCTGACATCACATTGCACTTTCCTATGTGGAAATAGTACTATTTATGTGAAACTATTGATAAACTGAAAACTTTTGTCAGTAGGCAGTAGGATAAAGACTTCCGGCTCCTCGGGCTGATGCGAATATTTCAATGTCCCCATGTGCCAAACCGTTGGATTGTGACACACCTTTACGCGTCCCTCGCACGCCTTGCTCGCTCGAAAACTATAGCCTAACCTAAAACCAATCCCTCTTGCTTTCGTCATTCAATGAGGAGGCGACTTCTTTCAAGTTTGGGAACGTGTCGGATCGGTTGTGAGGTTGGACTAGATTTTCACGAGCGAGCGGAGCGAGCGAGCTACGATCACAATTTCCAAGCTATACATACACCTTATATTGCCTTGCATATATGTCGTGTTATTACCTAATTTTGTCAGCCATTTCGGACATCACATTGCACTTTACTATGTGGAAATAGTACTATTTATGTGAAACTATTGATAAACTCTAAACTTTCGTCAGTAGGCAATAGGATAAAGACTTCCGGCTCTCGGGCTGATGCGAATATTTCAATGTCCCCATGTGCCAAACCGTTGGATTGTGACACACCTTTACGCGTCCCTCGCTCACCGTGCTCGCTCGAAAACTGTAGCCTAACCTAAAACCAATCCTTCTCGCGTTCGTTATTCGATAAGGAGGCGACTTATTTCTAATTTGGGAGCGTGTCGGAACGGTTGTGAGGTTGGACTAGATTTTTTCGAGCGAGCAACGATCACAATTTCCAAGCTATGTAACTTATATTGCCTTGCATATATTTCGTGTTATTACCTAACTTTGTCAGCCATTTCGGACATCACATTGCACTTTACTATGTGGAAATAGTACTATTTATGTGAAACTATCGATAAACTCTAAACTTTTGTCGGTAAGCAATAGGATAAAGACTTCCGGCTCCTCGGGCTGGTGCGAATATTTCAATGTCCCCATGTGCCAAACCGTTGGATTGTGACACACCTTTACGCGTACCTCGCTCGCCGAGCTCGCTCGAAAACTATAGCCTAACCTAAAACCAATCCCTCTTGCGTTCGTCATTCAATGAGGAGGCGACTTATTTCAAGTTTGGGCACGTGTCGGATCGGTTGTGAGGTTGGACTAGATTTTTACGAGCGAGCGGAGCGAGCGAGCAACGATCACAATTTCCAAGCTATACATGTAACTTATATTGCCTTGCATATATTTCGTGTTATTACCTAATTTTGTCAGCCATTTCGGACATCACATTGCACTTTACTATGTGGAAATAGTACTATTTATGTGAAACTATCGATAAACTCTAAACTTTTGTCGGTAAGCAATAGGATAAAGACTTCCGGCTCCTCGGGCTGGTGCGAATATTTCAATGTCCCCATGTGCGAAACCGTTGGATTGTGACACACCTCTACGCGTCCCTCGCTCGCCGTGCTCGCTCGAAAACTATAGCCTAACCTAAAACCAATCCCTCTTGCGTTCGTCATTCAATGAGGAGGCGACTTATTTCAAGTTTGGGACCGTGTCGGATCGGTTGTGTGGTTGGACTACATTTTTACGAGCGAGCGGAGCGAGCGAGCAACGATCACAATTTCCAAGCTATACATGTAACTTATATTGCCTTGCATATATTTCGTGTTATTACCTAATTTTGTCAGCCATTTCGGACATCACATTGCACTTTACTATGTGGAAATAGTACTATTTATGTGAAGCTATTGATGAACTGAAAACTTTTGTCAGTACGCAATAGGATAAAGACTTCCGGATCCTCCGGCTGGTGCGAATATTTCAATGTCCCCATGTGCCAAACCGTTGGATTGTGACACACCTTTACGCGTACCTCGCACGCCGTGCTCGCTCGAAAACTATAGCCTAACCTAAAACCAATCCATCTTGCTTTCGTCATTCAATGAGGAGGCGACTTATTTCAAGTTTGGGCACGTGTCGGATCGGTTGTGAGGTTGGACTAGATTTTTACGAGCGAGCGGAGCGAGCGAGCAACGATCACAATTTCCAAGCTATACATGTAACTTATATTGCCTTGCATATATTTCGTGTTATTACCTAATTTTGTCAGCCATTTCGGACATCACATTGCACTTTACTATGTGGAAATAGTACTATTTATGTGAAACTATCGATAAACTCTAAACTTTTGTCGGTAAGCAATAGGATAAAGACTTCCGGCTCCTCGGGCTGGTGCGAATATTTCAATGTCCCCATGTGCCAAACCGTTGGATTGTGACACACCTCTACGCGTCCCTCGCTCGCCGTGCTCGCTCGAAAACTATAGCCTAACCTAAAACCAATCCCTCTTGCTTTCGTCATTCAATGAGGAGGCGACTTATTTCAAGTTTGGGCACGTGTCGGATCGGTTGTGAGGTTGGACTAGATTTTTACGAGCGAGCGGAGCGAGCGAGCAACGATCACAATTTCCAAGCTATACATGTAACTTATATTGCCTTGCATATATTTCGTGTTATTACCTAATTTTGTCAGCCATTTCGGACATCACATTGCACTTTACTATGTGGAAATAGTACTATTTATGTGAAGCTATTGATAAACTGAAAACTTTTGTCAGTAGGCAATAGGATAAAGACTTCCGGATCCTCCGGCTGGTGCGAATATTTCAATGTCCCCATGTGCCAAACCGTTGGATTGTGACACACCTTTACGCGTCCCTCGCACGCCGTGCTCGCTCGAAAACTATAGCCTAACCTAAAACCAATCCATCTTGCTTTCGTCATTCAATGAGGAGGCGACTTATTTCAAGTTTGGGACCGTGTCGGATCGGTTGTGAGGTTGGACTGCATTTTTACGAGCGAGCGGAGCGAGCGAGCAACGATCACAATTTCCAAGCTATACATATACCTTATATTGCCTTGCATATATTTCGTGTTATTACGTAATTTTGTCAGACACTTCTGATATCACATTGCACTTTACTATGTGGAAATAGTACTATTTATGTGAAACTATTGATAAACTGAAAACTTTTGTCAGTCGGCAATAGGATAAAGACTTCCGGATCCTCAGGCTGGTGCGAATATTTCAATGTCCCCATGTGCCAAACCGTTGGATTGTGGCACACCTTTACGCGTCCCTCGCTCGCTCTGCTCGCTTGAAAACTGTAGCCTAACCTAAAACCAATCCCTCTGGCGTTCGTCATTCAATGAGGAGGCGTCTTATTTCAAGTTTGGGACCGTGTCGGATCGGTTGTGAGGTTGGACTACATTTTTACGAGCGAGCGGAGCGAGCGAGCAACGATCACAATTTCCAAGCTATACATGTAACTTATATTGCCTTGCATTTATTTCGTGTTATTACCTAATTTTGTCAGCCATTTCGGACATCACATTGCACTTTACAATGTGGAAATAGTGCTATTTATGTGAAACTATTGATAAACTGAAAACTTTTGTCAGTAGGCAATAGGATAAATACTTCCGGCTCCTCGGGCTGGTGCGAATATTTCAATGTCCCCATGTGCCAAACCGTTGGATTGTGGCACACCTTTACGCGTCCCTCGCTCGCTCTGCTCGCTCGAAAACTGTAGCCTAACCTAAAGCCAACCCTTCTCGCTTTCGTTAATCGATAAGCAGGCGACTTATTTCAAATTTGTGAGTTTGGACTTGATTTTTACGAGCGAGCGCAGCGAGCGAAAAACGATCACAATTTCCAAGCTATACATGTAACTTATATTGCCTCGCATATATTTCGTGTTATTACCTAATTTTGTCAGCCATTTCGGACATCACATTGCACTTTACTATGTGCAAATAGTACTATTTATGTGAAACTATCGATAAACTCTAAACTATTGTCAGTAAGCAATAGGATAAAGACTTCCGGCTCCTCGGGCTGGTGCGAATATTTCAATGTCACCATGTGCCAAACCGTTGGATTGTGACACACCTCTACGCGTCCCTCGCTCGTCGTGCTCGCTCGAAAACTATAGCCTAACCTAAAACCAATCCCTCTTGCGTTCGTCATTCAATGAGGAGGCGACTTATTTCAAGTTTGGGACCGTGTCGGATCGGTTGTGAGGTTGGACTAGATTTTTACGAGCGAGCGGAGCGAGCGAGCAACGATCACAATTTCCAAGCTATACATATACCTTATATTGCCTTGCATATATTTCGTGTTATTACGTAATTTTGTCAGACACTTCTGACATCACATTGCACTTTCCTATGTGGAAATAGTACTATTTATGTGAAACTATTGATAAACTGAAAACTTTTGTCAGTAGGCAGTAGGATAAAGACTTCCGGCTCCTCGGGCTGGTGCGAATATTTCAATGTCCCCATGTGCCAAACCGTTGGATTGTGACACACCTTTACGCGTCCCTCGCACGCCTTGCTCGCTCGAAAACTATAGCCTAACCTAAAACCAATCCCTCTTGCTTTCGTCATTCAATGAGGAGGCGACTTCTTTCAAGTTTGGGAACGTGTCGGATCGGTTGTGAGGTTGGACTAGATTTTCACGAGCGAGCGGAGCGAGCGAGCTACGATCACAATTTCCAAGCTATACATACACCTTATATTGCCTTGCATATATGTCGTGTTATTACCTAATTTTGTCAGCCATTTCGGACATCACATTGCACTTTACTATGTGGAAATAGTACTATTTATGTGAAACTATGGATAAACTCTAAACTTTCGTCAGTAGGCAATAGGATAAAGACTTCCGGCTCTCGGGCTGATGCGAATATTTCAATGTCCCCATGTGCCAAACCGTTGGATTGTGACACACCTTTACGCGTCCCTCGCTCACCGTGCTCGCTCGAAAACTGTAGCCTAACCTAAAACCAATCCCTCTTGCTTTCGTCATTCAATGAGGAGGCGACTTCTTTCAAGTTTGGGAACGTGTCGGATCGGTTGTGAGGTTGGACTAGATTTTCACGAGCGAGCGGAGCGAGCGAGCTACGATCACAATTTCCAAGCTATACATACACCTTATATTGCCTTGCATATATGTCGTGTTATTACCTAATTTTGTCAGCCATTTCGGACATCACATTGCACTTTACTATGTGCAAATAGTACTATTTATGTGAAACTATCGATAAACTCTAAACTATTGTCAGTAAGCAATAGGATAAAGACTTCCGGCTCCTCGGGCTGGTGCGAATATTTCAATGTCACCATGTGCCAAACCGTTGGATTGTGACACACCTCTACGCGTCCCTCGCTCGTCGTGCTCGCTCGAAAACTATAGCCTAACCTAAAACCAATCCCTCTTGAGTTCGTCATTCAATGAGGAGGCGACTTATTTCAAGTTTGGGACCGTGTCGGATCGGTTGTGAGGTTGGACTAGATTTTTACGAGCGAGCGGAGCGAGCGAGCAACGATCACAATTTCCAAGCTATACATGTAACTTATATTGCCTCGCATAGATTTCGTGTTATTACCTAATTTTGTCAGCCATTTCGGACATCACATTGCACTTTACTATGTGCAAATAGTACTATTTATGTGAAACTATCGATAAACTCTAAACTTTTGTCAGTAAGCAATAGGATAAAGACTTCCGGCTCCTCGGGCTGGTGCGAATATTTCAATGTCCCCATGTGCCAAACCGTTGGATTGTGACACACCTCTACGCGTCCCTCGCTCGTCGTGCTCGCTCGAAAACTATAGCCTAACCTAAAACCAATCCCTCTTGCGTTCGTCATTCAATGAGGAGGCGACTTATTTCAAGTTTGGGACCGTGTCGGATCGGTTGTGAGGTTGGACTAGATTTTTACGAGCGAGCGGAGCGAGCGAGCAACGATCACAATTTCCAAGCTATACATATACCTTATATTGCCTTGCATATATTTCGTGTTATTACGTAATTTTGTCAGACACTTCTGACATCACATTGCACTTTCCTATGTGGAAATAGTACTATTTATGTGAAACTATTGATAAACTGAAAACTTTTGTCAGTAGGCAGTAGGATAAAGACTTCCGGCTCCTCGGGCTGGTGCGAATATTTCAATGTCCCCATGTGCCAAACCGTTGGATTGTGACACACCTTTACGCGTCCCTCGCACGCCTTGCTCGCTCGAAAACTATAGCCTAACCTAAAACCAATCCCTCTTGCTTTCGTCATTCAATGAGGAGGCGACTTCTTTCAAGTTTGGGAACGTGTCGGATCGGTTGTGAGGTTGGACTAGATTTTCACGAGCGAGCGGAGCGAGCGAGCTACGATCACAATTTCCAAGCTATACATACACCTTATATTGCCTTGCATATATGTCGTGTTATTACCTAATTTTGTCAGCCATTTCGGACATCACATTGCACTTTACTATGTGGAAATAGTACTATTTATGTGAAACTATTGATAAACTCTAAACTTTCGTCAGTAGGCAATAGGATAAAGACTTCCGGCTCTCGGGCTGATGCGAATATTTCAATGTCCCCATGTGCCAAACCGTTGGATTGTGACACACCTTTACGCGTCCCTCGCTCACCGTGCTCGCTCGAAAACTGTAGCCTAACCTAAAACCAATCCTTCTCGCGTTCGTTATTCGATAAGGAGGCGACTTATTTCTAATTTGGGAGCGTGTCGGAACGGTTGTGAGGTTGGACTAGATTTTTTCGAGCGAGCAACGATCACAATTTCCAAGCTATGTAACTTATATTGCCTTGCATATATTTCGTGTTATTACCTAACTTTGTCAGCCATTTCGGACATCACATTGCACTTTACTATGTGGAAATAGTACTATTTATGTGAAACTATCGATAAACTCTAAACTTTTGTCGGTAAGCAATAGGATAAAGACTTCCGGCTCCTCGGGCTGGTGCGAATATTTCAATGTCCCCATGTGCCAAATCGTTGGATTGTGACACACCTTTACGCGTACCTCGCTCGCCGAGCTCGCTCGAAAACTATAGCCTAACCTAAAACCAATCCCTCTTGCGTTCGTCATTCAATGAGGAGGCGACTTATTTCAAGTTTGGGCACGTGTCGGATCGGTTGTGAGGTTGGACTAGATTTTTACGAGCGAGCGGAGCGAGCGAGCAACGATCACAATTTCCAAGCTATACATGTAACTTATATTGCCTTGCATATATTTCGTGTTATTACCTAATTTTGTCAGCCATTTCGGACATCACATTGCACTTTACTATGTGGAAATAGTACTATTTATGTGAAACTATCGATAAACTCTAAACTTTTGTCGGTAAGCAATAGGATAAAGACTTCCGGCTCCTCGGGCTGGTGCGAATATTTCAATGTCCCCATGTGCGAAACCGTTGGATTGTGACACACCTCTACGCGTCCCTCGCTCGCCGTGCTCGCTCGAAAACTATAGCCTAACCTAAAACCAATCCCTCTTGCGTTCGTCATTCAATGAGGAGGCGACTTATTTCAAGTTTGGGACCGTGTCGGATCGGTTGTGTGGTTGGACTACATTTTTACGAGCGAGCGGAGCGAGCGAGCAACGATCACAATTTCCAAGCTATACATGTAACTTATATTGCCTTGCATATATTTCGTGTTATTACCTAATTTTGTCAGCCATTTCGGACATCACATTGCACTTTACTATGTGGAAATAGTACTATTTATGTGAAGCTATTGATAAACTGAAAACTTTTGTCAGTAGGCAATAGGATAAAGACTTCCGGATCCTCCGGCTGGTGCGAATATTTCAATGTCCCCATGTGCCAAACCGTTGGATTGTGACACACCTTTACGCGTCCCTCGCACGCCGTGCTCGCTCGAAAACTATAGCCTAACCTAAAACCAATCCATCTTGCTTTCGTCATTCAATGAGGAGGCGACTTATTTCAAGTTTGGGACCGTGTCGGATCGGTTGTGAGGTTGGACTGCATTTTTACGAGCGAGCGGAGCGAGCGAGCAACGATCACAATTTCCAAGCTATACATGTAACTTATATTGCCTTGCATATATTTCGTGTTATTACCTAATTTTGTCAGCCATTTCGGACATCACATTGCACTTTACTATGTGGAAATAGTACTATTTATGTGAAGCTATTGATAAACTGAAAACTTTTGTCAGTAGGCAATAGGATAAAGACTTCCGGATCCTCCGGCTGGTGCGAATATTTCAATGTCCCCATGTGCCAAACCGTTGGATTGTGACACACCTTTACGCGTCCCTCGCACGCCGTGCTCGCTCGAAAACTATAGCCTAACCTAAAACCAATCCATCTTGCTTTCGTCATTCAATGAGGAGGCGACTTATTTCAAACTTGCGAACGTGTCGGATCGGATGTGAGATTGGACTAGATTTTTACGAGCGAGCGGAGCGAGAGAGCAACGATCACAATTTCCAAGCTATACATATACCTTATAATGTCTTGCATATATTTCGTGTTATTACGTAATTTTGTCAGACACTTCTGACATCACATTGCACTTTACTAAGTTGAAATAGTACTATTTATGTGAAACTATTGATAAACTGAAAACTTTTGTCAGTATGCAATAGGATAAAGACTTCCGGATACTCGGGCTGGTGCGAATATTTCAATGTCCCCATGTGCCAAACCGTTGGATTGTGACACACCTTTACGCGTCCCTCGCTCGCCGTGCTCGCTCGAAAACTATAGCCTAACCTAAAACCAACCCTTCTCGCTTTCGTTAATCGATAAGCAGGCGACTTATTTCAAATTTGGCAACGTGTCGGAACAGTTGTGAGGTTGGACTTGATTTTTACGAGCGAGCGCAGCGAGCGAAAAACGATCACAATTTCCAAGCTATACATGTAACTTATATTGCCTTGCATATATTTCGTGTTATTACCTAATTTTGTCAGCCATTTCGGACATCACATTGCACTTTACTATGTGGAAATAGTACTATTTATGTGAAGCTATTGATAAACTGAAAACTTTTGTCAGTAGGCAATAGGATAAAGACTTCCGGCTCTCGGGCTGCTGCGAATATTTCAATGTCCCCATGTGCCATACCGTTGGATTGTGAGACACCTTTACGCGTCCCTCGCTCCCCGTGCTCGCTCGAAAACTGTAGCCTAACCTAAAACCAATCCTTCTCGCGTTCGTTATTCGATAAGGAGGCGACTTATTTCTAATTTGGGAGCGTGTCGGATCGGTTGTGAGGTTGGACTAGATTTTTTCGAGCGAGCGGAGCGAGCGAGCGGAGCGAGCGAGCAACGATCACAATTTCCAAGCTATGTAACTTATATTGCCTTGCATATATTTCGTGTTATTACCTAACTTTGTCAGCCATTTCGGACATCACATTGCACTTTACTATGTGGAAATAGTACTATTTATGTGAAACTATTGATAAACTGAAAACTTTTGTCAGTAGGCAATAGGATAAAGACTTCCGGATCCTCGGGCTGGTGCGAATATTTCAATGTCCCCATGTGCCAAACCGTTGGATTGTGACACACCTTTACGCGTACCTCGCTCGCCCAGCTCGCTCGAAAACTATAGCCTAACCTAAAACCAATCCCTCTTGCGTTCGTCATTCAATGAGGAGGCGACTTATTTCAAGTTTGGGACCGTGTCGGATCGGTTGTGAGGTTGGACTACATTTTTACGAGCGAGCGGAGCGAGCGAGCAACGATCACAATTTCCAAGCTATACATGTAACTTATATTGCCTTCCATATATTTCGTGTTATTACCTAATTTTGTCAGCCATTTCGGACATCACATTGCACTTTACTATGTGGAAATAGTACTATTTATGTGAAGCTATTGATAAACTGAAAACTTTTGTCAGTAGGCAATAGGATAAAGACTTCCGGATCCTCCGGCTGGTGCGAATATTTCAATGTCCCCATGTGCCAAACCGTTGGATTGTGACACACCTTTACGCGTACCTCGCTCGCCGAGCTCGCTCGAAAACTATAGCCTAACCTAAAACCAATCCCTCTTGCGTTCGTCATTCAATGAGGAGGCGACTTATTTCAAGTTTGGGACCGTGTCGGATCGGTTGTGAGGTTGGACTACATTTTTACGAGCGAGCGGAGCGAGCGAGCAACGATCACAATTTCCAAGCTATACATGTAACTTATATTGCCTTGCATATATTTCGTGTTATTACCTAATTTTGTCAGCCATTTCGGACATCACATTGCACTTTACTATGTGGAAATAGTACTATTTATGTGAAGCTATTGATAAACTGAAAACTTTTGTCAGTAGGCAATAGGATAAAGACTTCCGGATCCTCCGGCTGGTGCGAATATTTCAATGTCCCCATGTGCCAAACCGTTGGATTGTGACACACCTTTACGCGTCCCTCGCTCGCCGTGCTCGCTCGAAAACTGTAGCCTAACCTAAAACCATTCCTTCTCGCGTTCGTTATTCGATAAGGAGGCGACTTATTTCTAATTTGGGAGCGTGTCGGATCGGTTGTGAGGTTGGACTAGATTTTTTCGAGCGAGCGGAGCGAGCGAGCGGAGCGAGCGAGCAACGATCACAATTTCCAAGCTATGTAACTTATATTGCCTTGCATATATTTCGTGTTATTACCTAACTTTGTCAGCCATTTCGGACATCACATTGCACTTTACTATGTGGAAATAGTACTATTTATGTGAAACTATTGATAAACTGAAAACTTTTGTCAGTAGGCAATAGGATAAAGACTTCCGGATCCTCGGGCTGGTGCGAATATTTCAATGTCCCCATGTGCCAAACCGTTGGATTGTGACACACCTTTACGCGTACCTCGCTCGCCGAGCTCGCTCGAAAACTATAGCCTAACCTAAAACCAATCCCTCTTGCGTTCGTCATTCAATAAGGAGGCGACTTATTTCAAGTTTGGGCACGTGTCGGATCGGTTGTGAGGTTGGACTAGATTTTTACGAGCGAGCGGAGCGAGCGAGCAACGATCACAATTTCCAAGCTATACATGTAACTTATATTGCCTTGCATATATTTCGTGTTATTACCTAATTTTGTCAGTCATTTCGGACATCACATTGCACTTTACTATGTGGAAATAGACCTATTTATGTGAAACTATTGATAAACTCTAAACTTTTGTCAGTAGGCAATAGGATAAAGACTTCCGGCTCTCGGGCTGCTGCGAATATTTCAATGTCCCCATGTGCCAAACCGTTGGATTGTGACACACCTTTACGCGTCCCTCGCACGCCGTGCTCGCTCGAAAACTATAGCCTAACCTAAAACCAATCCATCTTGCTTTCGTCATTCAATGCGGAGGCGACTTATTTCAAACTTGCGAACGAGTCGGATCGGTTGTGAGATTGGACTAGATTTTTACGAGCGAGCGGAGCGAGAGAGCAACGATCACAATTTCCAAGCTATACATATACCTTATATTGTCTTGCATATATTTCGTGTTATTACGTAATTTTGTCAGACACTTCTGACATCACATTGCACTTTACCATGTGGAAATAGTACTATTTATGTGAAACTGTTGATAAACTGAAAACTTTTGTCAGTAGGCAATAGGATAAAGACTTCCGTATCCATGGGCTGGTGCGAGTATTTCAATGTCCCCATGTGCCAAACCGTTGGATTGTGACACACCTTTACGCGTACCTCGCACGCCGTGCTCGCTCGAAAACTATAGCCTAACCTAAAACCAATCCCTCTTGCGTTCGTCATTCAATGAGGAGGCGACTTATTTCAAGTTTGGGACCGTGTCGGATCGGTTGTGAGGTTGGACTACATTTTTACGAGCGAGCGGAGCGAGCGAGCAACGATCACAATTTCCAAGCTATACATGTAACTTATATTGCCTTGCATATATTTCGTGTTATTACCTAATTTTGTCAGCCATTTCGGACATCACATTGCACTTTACTATGTGGAAATAGTACTATTTATGTGAAGCTATTGATAAACTGAAAACTTTTGTCAGTAGGCAATAGGATAAAGACTTCCGGCTCTCGGGCTGCTGCGAATATTTCAATGTCCCCATGTGCCAAACCGTTGGATTGTGAGACACCTTTACGCGTCCCTCGCTCGCCGTGCTCGCTCGAAAACTGTAGCCTAACCTAAAACCATTCCTTCTCGCGTTCGTTATTCGATAAGGAGGCGACTTATTTCTAATTTGGGAGCGTGTCGGATCGGTTGTGAGGTTGGACTAGATTTTTTCGAGCGAGCGGAGCGAGCGAGCGGAGCGAGCGAGCAACGATCACAATTTCCAAGCTATGTAACTTATATTGCCTTGCATATATTTCGTGTTATTACCTAACTTTGTCAGCCATTTCGGACATCACATTGCACTTTACTATGTGGAAATAGTACTATTTATGTGAAACTATTGATAAACTGAAAACTTTTGTCAGTAGGCAATAGGATAAAGACTTCCGGATCCTCGGGCTGGTGCGAATATTTCAATGTCCCCATGTGCC
The DNA here is from genome assembly GCF_910591885.1 of Bombus terrestris. Lineage (NCBI taxonomy): Eukaryota > Metazoa > Arthropoda > Insecta > Hymenoptera > Apidae > Bombus > Bombus terrestris. The sequence goes on along the minus strand of NW_025963551.1, from coordinate 1,723,351 downwards.
AAACCGTTGGATTGTGACACACCTTTACGCGTACCTCGCTCGCCGAGCTCGCTCGAAAACTATAGCCTAACCTAAAACCAATCCCTCTTGCGTTCGTCATTCAATGAGGAGGCGACTTATTTCAAGTTTGGGACCGTGTCGGATCGGTTGTGAGGTTGGACTACATTTTTACGAGCGAGCGGAGCGAGCGAGCAACGATCACAATTTCCAAGCTATACATGTAACTTATATTGCCTTCCATATATTTCGTGTTATTACCTAATTTTGTCAGCCATTTCGGACATCACATTGCACTTTACTATGTGGAAATAGTACTATTTATGTGAAGCTATTGATAAACTGAAAACTTTTGTCAGTAGGCAATAGGATAAAGACTTCCGGATCCTCCGGCTGGTGCGAATATTTCAATGTCCCCATGTGCCAAACCGTTGGATTGTGACACACCTTTACGCGTACCTCGCTCGCCGAGCTCGCTCGAAAACTATAGCCTAACCTAAAACCAATCCCTCTTGCGTTCGTCATTCAATGAGGAGGCGACTTATTTCAAGTTTGGGACCGTGTCGGATCGGTTGTGAGGTTGGACTACATTTTTACGAGCGAGCGGAGCGAGCGAGCAACGATCACAATTTCCAAGCTATACATGTAACTTATATTGCCTTGCATATATTTCGTGTTATTACCTAATTTTGTCAGCCATTTCGGACATCACATTGCACTTTACTATGTGGAAATAGTACTATTTATGTGAAGCTATTGATAAACTGAAAACTTTTGTCAGTAGGCAATAGGATAAAGACTTCCGGATCCTCCGGCTGGTGCGAATATTTCAATGTCCCCATGTGCCAAACCGTTGGATTGTGACACACCTTTACGCGTACCTCGCACGCCGTGCTCGCTCGAAAACTATAGCCTAACCTAAAACCAATCCCTCTTGCGTTCGTCATTCAATGAGGAGGCGACTTATTTCAAGTTTGGGACCGTGTCGGATCGGTTGTGAGGTTGGACTACATTTTTACGAGCGAGCGGAGCGAGCGAGCAACGATCACAATTTCCAAGCTATACATGTAACTTATATTGCCTTGCATATATTTCGTGTTATTACCTAATTTTGTCAGCCATTTCGGACATCACATTGCACTTTACTATGTGGAAATAGTACTATTTATGTGAAGCTATTGATAAACTGAAAACTTTTGTCAGTAGGCAATAGGATAAAGACTTCCGGATCCTCCGGCTGGTGCGAATATTTCAATGTCCCCATGTGCCAAACCGTTGGATTGTGACACACCTTTACGCGTACCTCGCACGCCGTGCTCGCTCGAAAACTATAGCCTAACCTAAAACCAATCCATCTTGCTTTCGTCATTCAATGAGGAGGCGACTTATTTCAAGTTTGGGCACGTGTCGGATCGGTTGTGAGGTTGGACTAGATTTTTACGAGCGAGCGGAGCGAGCGAGCAACGATCACAATTTCCAAGCTATACATGTAACTTATATTGCCTTGCATATATTTCGTGTTATTACCTAATTTTGTCAGTCATTTCGGACATCACATTGCACTTTACTATGTGGAAATAGACCTATTTATGTGAAACTATTGATAAACTCTAAACTTTTGTCAGTAGGCAATAGGATAAAGACTTCCGGCTCTCGGGCTGCTGCGAATATTTCAATGTCCCCATGTGCCAAACCGTTGGATTGTGACACACCTTTACGCGTCCCTCGCACGCCGTGCTCGCTCGAAAACTATAGCCTAACCTAAAACCAATCCATCTTGCTTTCGTCATTCAATGCGGAGGCGACTTATTTCAAACTTGCGAACGAGTCGGATCGGTTGTGAGATTGGACTAGATTTTTACGAGCGAGCGGAGCGAGAGAGCAACGATCACAATTTCCAAGCTATACATATACCTTATATTGTCTTGCATATATTTCGTGTTATTACGTAATTTTGTCAGACACTTCTGACATCACATTGCACTTTCCTATGTGGAAATAGTACTATTTATGTGAAACTATTGATAAACTGAAAACTTTTGTCAGTAGGCAGTAGGATAAAGACATCCGGATCCTCGGGCTGGTGCGAATATTTCAATGTCCCCATGTGCCAAACCGTTGGATTGTGACACACCTTTACGCGTCCCTCGCTCGCCGTGCTCGCTCGAAAACTATAGCCTAACCTAAAACCAACCCTTCTCGCTTTCGTTAGTCGATAAGCAGGCGACTTATTTCTAATTTGGCAACGTGTCGGAACAGTTGTGAGGTTGCACTAGATTTTTACGAGCGAGCGCAGCGAGCGCAAAACGATCACAATTTCCAAGCAATACATGTAACTTATATTGCCTTGCATATATTTCGTGTTATTACCTAATTTTGTCAGCCATTTCGGACATCACATTGCACTTTACTATGTGGAAATAGTACTATTTATGTGAAACTGTTGATAAACTGAAAACTTTTGTCAGTAGGCAATAGGATAAAGACTTCCGGCTCCTCGGGCTGGTGCGAATATTTCAATGTCCCCATGTGCCAAACCGTTGGATTGTGACACACATTTACGCGTCCCTCGCACGCCTTGCTCGCTCGAAAACTATAACCTAACCTAAAACCAATCCCTCTTGCGTTCGTCATTCAATGAAGAGGCGACTTATTTCAAGTTTGGGAACGTGTCGGATCGGTTGTGAGTTTGGACTAGATTTTCACGAGCGAGCGGAGCGAGCGAGCAACGATCACAATTTCCAAGCTATACATACACCTTATATTGCCTTGCATATATGTCGTGTTATTACCTAATTTTGTCAGCCATTTCGGACATCACATTGCACTTTACTATGTGGAAATAGACCTATTTATGTGAAACTATTGATAAACTCTAAACTTTTGTCAGTAGGCAATAGGATAAAGACTTCCGGCTCTCGGGCTGCTGCGAATATTTCAATGTCCCCATGTGCCAAACCGTTGGATTGTGAGACACCTTTACGCGTCCCTCGCTCGCCGTGCTCGCTCGAAAACTATAGCCTAACCTAAAACCAACCCTTCTCGCTTTCGTTAGTCGATAAGCAGGCGACTTATTTCTAATTTGGCAACGTGTCGGAACAGTTGTGAGGTTGCACTAGATTTTTACGAGCGAGCGCAGCGAGCGCAAAACGATCACAATTTCCAAGCAATACATGTAACTTATATTGCCTTGCATATATTTCGTGTTATTACCTAATATTGTCAGCCATTTCGGACATCACATTGCACTTTACTATGTGGAAATAGTACTATTTATGTGAAACTGTTGATAAACTGAAAACTTTTGTCAGTAGGCAATAGGATAAAGACTTCCGTATCCATGGGCTGGTGCGAATATTTCAATGTCCCCATGTGCCAAACCGTTGGATTGTGACACACCTTTACGCGTCCCTCGCACGCCTTGCTCGCTCGAAAACTATAGCCTAACCTAAAACCAATCCCTCTTGCGTTCGTCATTCAATGAAGAGGCGACTTATTTCAAGTTTGGGAACGTGTCGGATCGGTTGTGAGTTTGGACTAGATTTTCACGAGCGAGCGGAGCGAGCGAGCAACGATCACAATTTCCAAGCTATACATACACCTTATATTGCCTTGCATATATGTCGTGTTATTACCTAATTTTGTCAGCCATTTCGGACATCACATTGCACTTTACTATGTGGAAATAGTACTATTTATGTGAAGCTATTGATAAACTAAAAACTTTTGTCAGTAGGCAATAGGATAAAGACTTCCGGATCCTCCGGCTGGTGCGAATATTTCAATGTCCCCATGTGCCAAACCGTTGGATTGTGACACACCTTTACGCGTACCTCGCTCGCCGAGCTCGCTCGAAAACTATAGCCTAACCTAAAACCAATCCCTCTTGCGTTCGTCATTCAATGAGGAGGCGACTTATTTCAAGTTTGGGACCGTGTCGGATCGGTTGTGAGGTTGGACTACATTTTTACGAGCGAGCGGAGCGAGCGAGCAACGATCACAATTTCCAAGCTATACATGTAACTTATATTGCCTTGCATATATTTCGTGTTATTACCTAATTTTGTCAGCCATTTCGGACATCACATTGCACTTTACTATGTGGAAATAGTACTATTTATGTGAAGCTATTGATAAACTGAAAACTTTTGTCAGTAGGCAATGGGATAAAGACTTCCGGATCCTCCGGCTGGTGCGAATATTTCAATGTCCCCATGTGCCAAACCGTTGGATTGTGACACACCTTTACGCGTACCTCGCACGCCGTGCTCGCTCGAAAACTATAGCCTAACCTAAAACCAATCCCTCTTGCGTTCGTCATTCAATGAGGAGGCGACTTATTTCAAGTTTGGGACCGTGTCGGATCGGTTGTGAGGTTGGACTACATTTTTACGAGCGAGCGGAGCGAGCGAGCAACGATCACAATTTCCAAGCTATACATGTAACTTATATTGCCTTGCATATATTTCGTGTTATTACCTAATTTTGTCAGCCATTTCGGACATCACATTGCACTTTACTATGTGGAAATAGTACTATTTATGTGAAGCTATTGATAAACTGAAAACTTTTGTCAGTAGGCAATAGGATAAAGACTTCCGGATCCTCCGGCTGGTGCGAATATTTCAATGTCCCCACGTGCCAAACCGTTGGATTGTGACACACCTTTACGCGTACCTCGCACGCCGTGCTCGCTCGAAAACTATAGCCTAACCTAAAACCAATCCATCTTGCTTTCGTCATTCAATGAGGAGGCGACTTATTTCAAGTTTGGGCACGTGTCGGATCGGTTGTGAGGTTGGACTAGATTTTTACGAGCGAGCGGAGCGAGCGAGCAACGATCACAGTTTCCAAGCTATACATGTAACTTATATTGCCTTGCATATATTTCGTGTTATTACCTAATTTTGTCAGTCATTTCGGACATCACATTGCACTTTACTATGTGGAAATAGACCTATTTATGTGAAACTATTGATAAACTCTAAACTTTTGTCAGTAGGCAATAGGATAAAGACTTCCGGCTCTCGGGCTGCTGCGAATATTTCAATGTCCCCATGTGCCAAACCGTTGGATTGTGACACACCTTTACGCGTCCCTCGCACGCCGTGCTCGCTCGAAAACTATAGCCTAACCTAAAACCAATCCATCTTGCTTTCGTCATTCAATGCGGAGGCGACTTATTTCAAACTTGCGAACGAGTCGGATCGGTTGTGAGATTGGACTAGATTTTTACGAGCGAGCGGAGCGAGAGAGCATCGATCACAATTTCCAAGCTATACATATACCTTATATTGTCTTGCATATATTTCGTGTTATTACGTAATTTTGTCAGACACTTCTGACATCACATTGCACTTTCCTATGTGGAAATAGTACTATTTATGTGAAACTATTGATAAACTGAAAACTTTTGTCAGTAGGCAGTAGGATAAAGACATCCGGATCCTCGGGCTGGTGCGAATATTTCAATGTCCCCATGTGCCAAACCGTTGGATTGTGACACACCTTTACGCGTCCCTCGCTCGCCGTGCTCGCTCGAAAACTATAGCCTAACCTAAAACCAACCCTTCTCGCTTTCGTTAGTCGATAAGCAGGCGACTTATTTCTAATTTGGCAACGTGTCGGAACAGTTGTGAGGTTGCACTAGATTTTTACGAGCGAGCGCAGCGAGCGCAAAACGATCACAATTTCCAAGCAATACATGTAACTTATATTGCCTTGCATATATTTCGTGTTATTACCTAATTTTGTCAGCCATTTCGGACATCACATTGCACTTTACTATGTGGAAATAGTACTATTTATGTGAAACTGTTGATAAACTGAAAACTTTTGTCAGTAGGCAATAGGATAAAGACTTCCGGCTCCTCGGGCTGGTGCGAATATTTCAATGTCCCCATGTGCCAAACCGTTGGATTGTGACACACATTTACGCGTCCCTCGCACGCCTTGCTCGCTCGAAAACTATAACCTAACCTAAAACCAATCCCTCTTGCGTTCGTCATTCAATGAAGAGGCGACTTATTTCAAGTTTGGGAACGTGTCGGATCGGTTGTGAGTTTGGACTAGATTTTCACGAGCGAGCGGAGCGAGCGAGCAACGATCACAATTTCCAAGCTATACATACACCTTATATTGCCTTGCATATATGTCGTGTTATTACCTAATTTTGTCAGCCATTTCGGACATCACATTGCACTTTACTATGTGGAAATAGACCTATTTATGTGAAACTATTGATAAACTCTAAACTTTTGTCAGTAGGCAATAGGATAAAGACTTCCGGCTCTCGGGCTGCTGCGAATATTTCAATGTCCCCATGTGCCAAACCGTTGGATTGTGAGACACCTTTACGCGTCCCTCGCTCGCCGTGCTCGCTCGAAAACTATAGCCTAACCTAAAACCAACCCTTCTCGCTTTCGTTAGTCGATAAGCAGGCGACTTATTTCTAATTTGGCAACGTGTCGGAACAGTTGTGAGGTTGCACTAGATTTTTACGAGCGAGCGCAGCGAGCGCAAAACGATCACAATTTCCAAGCAATACATGTAACTTATATTGCCTTGCATATATTTCGTGTTATTACCTAATATTGTCAGCCATTTCGGACATCACATTGCACTTTACTATGTGGAAATAGTACTATTTATGTGAAACTGTTGATAAACTGAAAACTTTTGTCAGTAGGCAATAGGATAAAGACTTCCGTATCCATGGGCTGGTGCGAATATTTCAATGTCCCCATGTGCCAAACCGTTGGATTGTGACACACCTTTACGCGTCCCTCGCACGCCTTGCTCGCTCGAAAACTATAGCCTAACCTAAAACCAATCCCTCTTGCTTTCGTCATTCAATGAGGAGGCGACTTATTTCAAGTTTGGGAACGTGTCGGATCGGTTGTGAGGTTGGACTAGATTTTCACGAGCGAGCGGAGCGAGCGAGCAACGATCACAATTTCCAAGCTATACATATACCTTATATTGCCTTGCACATATGTCGTGTTATTACCTAATTTTGTCAGCCATTTCGGACATCACATTGCACTTTACTATGTGGAAATAGTACTATTTATGTGAAACTATTGATAAACTGTAAACTTTTGTCAGTAGGCAATAGGATAAAGACTTCCGTATTCTCGGGCTGGTGCGAATATTTCAATGTCCCCATGTGCCAAACCGTTGGATTGTGACACACCTTTACGCGTCCCTCGCACGCCTTGCTCGCTCGAAAACTATAGCCTAACCTAAATCCATCCCTCTTGCGTTCGTCATTCGATGTGGAGGCGACTTATTTCAAATTTGCGAACGTGTCGGATCGGATGTGAGAGTGGACTAAATTTTTACGAGCGAGCGGAGCGAGCTAGCAACGATCACAATTTCCAAGCTATACATGCAACTTATATTGCCTGCATATATTTCGTGTTATTACCTAATTTTGTCAGCCATTTCGGACATCACATTGCACTTTACTATGTGGAAATAGTACTATTTATGTGAAACTATTGATAAACTGAAAACTTTTGTCAGTATGCAATAGGATAAAGACTTCCGGCTCCTCGGGCTGGTGCGAATATTTCAATGTCCCCATGTGCCAAACCGTTGGATTGTGGCACACCTTTACGCGTCCCTCGCTCGCTGTGCTCGCTCGAAAAGTATAGCCTAACTTAAAACCAATCCTTCTTGCGTTCGTCATTCGATGTGGAGGCGACTTATTTCAAATTTGCGAACGTGTCGGATCGGATGTGAGAGTGGACTAGATTTTTACGAGCGAGCGGAGCGAGCGAGCAACGATCACAATTTCCAAGCTATACATGTAACTTATATGGCCTTGGATATATTTCCTGTTATTACCTAATTTTGTCAGCCATTTCGGACATCACATTGCACTTTACTAAGTGGAAATAGTACTATTTATGTGAAACTATTGATAAACTCTAAACTTTTGACAGTAGGCAATAGGATAAAGACTTCCGGCTCCGCGGGCTGGTGCGAATATTTCAATGTCCTCATGTGCCAAACCGTTGGATTGTGGCACACCTTTACGCGTCCCTCGCTCGCTGTGCTCGCTCGAAAACTATAGCCTAACCTAAATCCATCCCTCTTGCGTTCGTCTTTCGATGTGGAGGCGACTTATTTCAAATTTGCGAACGTGTCGGATCGGATGTGAGAGTGGACTAAATTTTTACGAGCGAGCGGAGCGAGCGAGCAACGATCACAATTTCCAAGCTATACATGTAACTTATATTGCCTGCATATATTTCGTGTTATTACCTAATTTTGTCAGCCATTTCGGACATCACATTGCACTTTACTATGTGGAAATAGTACTATTTATGTGAAACTATTGATAAACTGAAAACTTTTGTCAGTATGCAATAGGATAAAGACTTCCGGCTCCTCGGGCTGGTGCGAATATTTCAATGTCCCCATGTGCCAAACCGTTGGATTGTGGCACACCTTTACGCGTCCCTCGCTCGCTGTGCTCGCTCGAAAAGTATAGCCTAACTTAAAACCAATCCTTCTTGCGTTCGTCATTCGATGTGGAGGCGACTTATTTCAAATTTGCGAACGTGTCGGATCGGATGTGAGAGTGGACTAGATTTTTACGAGCGAGCGGAGCGAGCGAGCAACGATCACAATTTCCAAGCTATACATGTAACTTATATGGCCTTGGATATATTTCCTGTTATTACCTAATTTTGTCAGCCATTTCGGACATCACATTGCACTTTACTAAGTGGAAATAGTACTATTTATGTGAAACTATTGATAAACTCTAAACTTTTGACAGTAGGCAATAGGATAAAGACTTCCGGCTCCGCGGGCTGGTGCGAATATTTCAATGTCCCCATGTGCCAAACCGTTGGATTGTGGCACACCTTTACGCGTCCCTCGCTCGCTGTGCTCGCTCGAAAACTATAGCCTAACCTAAATCCATCCCTCTTGCGTTCGTCTTTCGATGTGGAGGCGACTTATTTCAAATTTGCGAACGTGTCGGATCGGATGTGAGAGTGGACTAAATTTTTACGAGCGAGCGGAGCGAGCGAGCAACGATCACAATATACAAGCTATACATATACCTTATATTGCCTTGCATATATGTCGTGTTATTACCTAATTCTGTCAGCCATTTCGGACATCACATTGCACTTTACTATGTGGAAATAGTACTATTTATGTGAAACTATTGATAAACTGTAAACTTTTGTCAGTAGGCAATAGGATAAAGACTTCCGGCTCCTCGGGCTGGTGCAAATATTTCAATGTCCCCATGTGCCAAACCGTTGGATTGTGGCACACCTTTACGCGTCCCTCGCTCGCTGTGCTCGCTCGAAAAATATAGCCTAACCTAAAACCAATCCTTCTTGCGTTCGTCATTCGATGTGGAGGCGACTTATTTCAAATTTGCGAACGTGTCGGATCGGATGTGAGATTGGACTAAATTTTTACGAGCGAGCGGAGCGAGAGAGCAACGATCACAATTTCCAAGCTATACATATACCTTATATTGCCTTGCATATATTTCGTGTTATTACGTAATTTTGTCAGACACTTCTGACATCACATTGCACTTTCCTATGTGGAAATAGTACTATTTATGTGAAACTATTGATAAACTGAAAACTTTTGTCAGTAGGCAATAGGATAAAGACTTCCGGCTCCTCGGGCTGGTGCGAATATTTCAGTGTCCCCATGTGCCAAACCGTTGGATTGTGACACACCTTTACGCGTCCCTCACTCGCCGTGCTCGCACGAAAACTATACCCTAACCTAAAACCAACCCTTCTCGCTTTCGTTAGTCGATAAGCAGGTGACTTATTTCTAATTTGGCAACGTGTCGGAACAGTTGTGAGGTTGGACTAGATTTTTACGAGCGAGCGCAGCGAGCGAAAAACGATCACAATTTCCAAGCTATACATGTAACTTATATTGCCTTGCATATATTTCGGGTTATTAGCTAATTTTGTCAGCCATTTCGGACATCACATTGCACTTTACTATGTGGAAATAACACTATTTATGTGAAACTACTGATAAACTGAAAACCTTTGTCAGTAGGCAATAGGATAAAGACATCCGGATCCTCAGGCTGGTGCGAATATTTCAATGTCCCCATGTGCCAAACCGTTGGATTGTGACACACCTTTACGCGTCCCTCGCACGCCTTGCTCGCTCGAAAACTATAGCCTAACCTAAAACCAATCCCTCTTGCTTTCGACATTCAATGTGGAGGCGACTTATTTCAAGTTTGGGAACGTGTCGGATCGGTTGTGAGGTTGGACTAGATTTTTACGAACGAGCGGAGCGAGCGAGCAACGATCACAATTTCCAAGCTATACATGTAACTCATATTGCCTGCATATATTTCGTGTTATTACCCAATTTTGTCAGCCGTTTCGGACATCACATTGCACTTTACTAAGTGGAAATAGTACTATTTATGTGAAACTATTGATAAACTCTAAACTTTTGACAGTAGGCAATAGGATAAAGACTTCCGGCTCGGCGGGCTGCTGCGAATATTTCAATGTCCCCATATGCCAAACCGTTGGTTTGTGACACACCTTTACGCGTCCCTCGCACGCCTTGCTCGCTCGAAAACTATAGCCTAACTTAAAACCAATCCTTCTTGCGTTCGTCATTCGATGTGGAGGCGACTTATTTCAAATTTGCGAACGTGTCGGATCGGATGTGAGAGTGGACTAAATATTTACGAGCGAGCGGAGCGAGCGAGCAACGATCACAATATCCAAGCTATACATATACCTTATATTGCCTTGCATATATGTCGTGTTATTACCTAATTTTGTCAGCCATTTCGGACATCACATTGCACTTTACTAAGTGGAAATAGTACTATTTATGTTAAACTATTGATAAACTCTAAACTTTTGACAGTAGGCAATAGGATAAAGACTTCCGGCTCGGCGGGCTGCTGCGAATATTTCAATGTCCCCATATGCCAAACCGTTGGATTGTGACACACCTTTACGCGTCCCTCGCTCGCCGTGCTCGCTCGAAAACTGTAGCCTAACCTAAAACCAATCCTTCTCGCGTTCGTTATTCGATAAGGAGGCGACTTATTTCTAATTTGGGAGCGTGTCGGAACGGTTGTGAGGTTGGACTAGATTTTTTCGAGCGAGCGGAGCGAGCGAGCACCGATCACTATTTCCAAGCTATACATGTAACATATATTGCCTTGCATATATTTCGTGTTATTACCCAATTTTGTCAGCCATTTCGGACATCACATTGCACTTTACTATTTGGAAATAGTACTATTTATGTGAAACTGTTGATAAACTGAAAACTTTTGTCAGTAGGCAATAGGATAAAGACTTCCGTATCCACGGGCTGGTGCGAATATTTCAATGTCCCCATGTGCCAAACCGTTGGATTGTGACACACCTTTACGCGTCCCTCGCACGCCTTGCTCGCTCGAAAACTATAGCCTAACCTAAAACCAATCCCTCTTGCGTTCGTCATTCAATGAGGAGGCGACTTATTTCAAGTTTGGGCACGTGTCGGATCGGTTGTGAGGTTGGACTAGATTTTTACGAGCGAGCGGAGCGAGCGAGCAACGATCACAATTTCCAAGCTATACATGTAACTTATATTGCCTTGCATATATTTCGTGTTATTACCTAATTTTGTCAGCCTTTTCGGACATCACATTGCACTTTACTATGTGGAAATAGTACTATTTATGTGAAACTGTTGATAAACTGAAAACTTTTGTCAGTAGGCAATAGGATAAAGACTTCCGTATCCATGGGCTGGTGCGAATATTTCAATGTCCCCATGTGCCAAACCGTTGGATTTTGACACACCTTTACGCGTCCCTCGCACGCCTTGCTCGCTCGAAAACTATAGCCTAACCTAAAATCAATCCCTCTTGCTTTCGTCATTCCATGAGGAGGCGACTTATATCAAGTTTGGGAACGTGTCGGATCGGTTGTGAGGTTGGACTAGATTTTTACGAGCGAGCGGAGCGAGCGAGCAACGATCACAATTTCCAAGCTATACATGTAACATATATTGCCTTGCATATATTTCGTGTTATTACCTAATTTTGTCAGCCATTTCGGACATCACATTGCACTTTACTATGTGGAAATAGTACTATTTATGTGAAACTGTCGATAAACTGAAAACTTTTGTCAGTAGGCAATAGGATAAAGACTTCCGTATCCTCGGGCTGGTGCGAATATTTCAATGTCCCCATGTGCCAAACCGTCGGATTGTGATACACCTTTACGCGTCCCTCGCACGCCTTGCTCGCTCGAAAACTATAGCCTAACCTAAATCCATCCCTCTTGCGTTCGTCATTCGATGTGGAGGCGACTTATTTCAAATTTGCGAACGTGTCGGATCGGATGTGAGAGTGGACTAAATTTTTACGAGCGAGCGGAGCGAGCGAGCAACGATCACAATATCCAAGCTCTACATATACCTTATATTGCCTTGCATATATGTCGTGTTATTACCTAATTTTGTCAGCCATTTCGGACATCACATTGCACTTTACTATGTGGAAATAGTACTATTTATGTGAAACTATTGATAAACTGTAAACTTTTGTCAGTAGGCAATAGGATAAAGACTTCCGGCTCGGCGGGCTGCTGCGAATATTTCAATGTCCCCATGTGCCAAACCGTTGGATTGTGACACACCTTTACGCGTCCCTCGCTCGCCGTGCTCGCTCGAAAACTGTAGCCTAACCTAAAACCAATCCTTCTCGCGTTCGTTATTCGATAAGGAGGCGACTTATTTCTAATTTGGGAGCGTGTCGGAACGGTTGTGAGGTTGGAATAGATTTTTTCGAGCGAGCGGAGCGAGCGAGCGAAGCGAGCGAGCAACGATCACAATTTCCAAGCAATGTAACTTATATTGCCTTGCATATATTTCGTGTTATTACCTAATTTTGTCAGCCATTTCGGACATCACATTGCACTTTACTATGTGGAAATAGTACTATTTATGTGAAACTATTGATAAACTGAAAACTTTTGTCAGTAGGCAATAGGATAAAGACTTCCGGATCCTCGGGCTGGTGCGAATATTTCAATGTCCCCATGTGCCAAACCGTTGGATTGTGACACACCTTTACGCGTACCTCGCTCGCCGAGCTCGCTCGAAAACTATAGCCTAACCTAAAACCAATCCCTCTTGCGTTCGTCATTCAATGAGGAGGCGACTTATTTCAAGTTTGGGCACGTGTCGGATCGGTTGTGAGGTTGGACTAGATTTTTACGAGCGAGCGGAGCGAGCGAGCAACGATCACAATTTCCAAGCTATACATGTAACTTATATTGCCTTGCATATATTTCGTGTTATTACCTAATTTTGTCAGCCATTTCGGACATCACATTGCACTTTACTATGTGGAAATAACACTATTTATGTGAAACTACTGATAAACTGAAAACCTTTGTCAGTAGGCAATAGGATAAAGACATCCGGATCCTCAGGCTGGTGCGAGTATTTCAATGTCCCCATGTGCCAAACCGTTGGATTGTGACACACCTTTACGCGTCCCTCGCTCGCCGTGCTCGCTCGAAAACTATACCCTAACCTAAACCCAACCCTTCTCGCTTTCGTTAGTCGATAAGCAGGCGACTTATTTCTAATTTGGCAACGTGTCGGAACAGTTGTGAGGTTGGACTAGATTTTTACGAGCGAGCGCAGCGAGCGAAAAACGATCACAATATCCAAGCAATACATGTAACTTATATTGCCTTGCATATATTTCGTGTTATTACCTAATTTTGTCAGCCATTTCGTACATCACATTGCACTTTACTATGTGGAAATAGTACTATTTATGTGAAACTGTTGATAAACTGAAAACTTTTGTCAGTAGGCAATAGGATAAAGACTTCCGTATCCACGGGCTGGTGCGAATATTTCAATGTCCCCATGTGCCAAACCTTTGGATTGTGACACACCTTTACGCGTCCCTCGCACGCCTTGCTCGCTCGAAAACTATAGCCTAACCTAAAACCAATCCCTCTTGCTTTCGTCATTCAATGAGGAGGCGACTTATTTCAAGTTTGGGAACGTGTCGGATCGGTTGTGAGGTTGGACTAGATTTTTACGAGCGAGCGGAGCGAGCGAGCAACGATCACAATTTCCAAGCTATACATGTAACTTATATTGCCTGCATATATTTCGTGTTATTACCTAATTTTGTCAGCCATTTCGGACATCACATTGCACTTTGCTATGTGGAAATAGTACTATTTATGTGAAACTATTGATAAACTGAAAACTTTTGTCAGTAGGCAATAGGATAAAGACTTCCGGCTCCTCGGGCTGTTGCGAATATTTCAATGTCCCCATGTGCCAAACCGTTGGATTGTGACACACCTTTACGCGTCCCTCGCACGCCTTGCTCGCTCGAAAACTATAGCCTAACCTAAAACCAATCCCTCTTGCTTTCGTCATTCAATGAGGAGCCGACTTATTTCAAGTTTGGGAACGTGTCGGATCGGTTGTGAGGTTGGACTAGATTTTTACGAGCGAGCGGAGCGAGCGTGCAACGATCCCAATTTCCAAGCTATACATGTAACTTATATTGCCTTGCATATATTTCGTGTTATTACCTAATTTTGTCAGCCATTTCGGACATCACATTGCACTTTCCTATGCGGAAATAGTACTATTTATGTGAAACTATTGATAAACTGAAAACTTTTGTCAGTAGGCAATAGGATAAAGACATCCGGATCCTCGGGCTGGTGCGAATATTTCAATGTCCCCATGTGCCAAACCGTTGGATTGTGACACACCTTTACGCGTCCCTCGCTCGCCGTGCTCGCTCGAAAACTATAGCCTAACCTAAAACCAACCCTTCTCGCTTTCGTTAGTCGATAAGCAGGAGACTTATTTCTAATTTGGCAACGTGTCGGAACAGTTGTGAGGTTGCACTAGATTTTTACGAGCGAGCTCAGCGAGCGAAAAACGATCAAAATTCCAAGCAATACATGTAACTTATATTGCCTTGCATATATTTCGTGTTATTACCTAATTTTGTCAGCCATTTCGGACATCACATTGCACTTTACTATGTGGAAATAGTACTATTTATGTGAAACTGTTGATAAACTGAAAACTTTTGTCAGTAGGCAATAGGATAAAGACTTCCGTATCCATGGGCTGGTGCGAATATTTCAATGTCCCCATGTGCCAAACCGTTGGATTGTGACACACCTTTACGCGTCCCTCGCACGCCTTGCTCGCTCGAAAACTATAGCCTAACCTAAAACCAATCCCTCTTGCGTTCGTCATTCAATGAGGAGGCGACTTATTTCAAGTTTGGGCACGTGTCGGATCGGTTGTGAGGTTGGACTAGATTTTTACGAGCGAGCGGAGCGAGCGAGCAACGATCACAATTTCCAAGCTATACATGTAACTTATATTGCCTTGCATATATTTCGTGTTATTACCTAATTTTGTCAGCCATTTCGGACATCACATTGCACTTTACTATGTGGAAATAGTACTATTTATGTGAAACTATTGATAAACTGAAAACTTTTGTCAGTAGGCAATAGGATAAAGACTTCCGGATCCTCGGGCTGGTGCGAATATTTCAATGTCCCCATGTGCCAAACCGTTGGATTGTGACACACCTTTACGCGTCCCTCGCTCGCTGTGCTCGCTCGAAAACTATAGCCTAACCTAAATCCATCCCTCTTGCGTTCGTCTTTCGATGTGGAGGCGACTTATTTCAAATTTGCGAACGTGTCGGATCGGATGTGAGAGTGGACTAAATTTTTACGAGCGAGCGGAGCGAGCGAGCAACGATCACAATATACAAGCTATACATATACCTTATATTGCCTTGCATATATGTCGTGTTATTACCTAATTCTGTCAGCCATTTCGGACATCACATTGCACTTTACTATGTGGAAATAGTACTATTTATGTGAAACTATTGATAAACTGTAAACTTTTGTCAGTAGGCAATAGGATAAAGACTTCCGGCTCCTCGGGCTGGTGCGAATATTTCAATGTCCCCATGTGCCAAACCGTTGGATTGTGGCACACCTTTACGCGTCCCTCGCTCGCTGTGCTCGCTCGAAAAATATAGCCTAACCTAAAACCAATCCTTCTTGCGTTCGTCATTCGATGTGGAGGCGACTTATTTCAAATTTGCGAACGTGTCGGATCGGATGTGAGATTGGACTAAATTTTTACGAGCGAGCGGAGCGAGAGAGCAACGATCACAATTTCCAAGCTATACATATACCTTATATTGCCTTGCATATATTTCGTGTTATTACGTAATTTTGTCAGACACTTCTGACATCACATTGCACTTTCCTATGTGGAAATAGTACTATTTATGTGAAACTATTGATAAACTGAAAACTTTTGTCAGTAGGCAATAGGATAAAGACTTCCGGCTCCTCGGGCTGGTGCGAATATTTCAGTGTCCCCATGTGCCAAACCGTTGGATTGTGACACACCTTTACGCGTCCCTCACTCGCCGTGCTCGGTCGAAAACTATACCCTAACCTAAAACCAACCCTTCTCGCTTTCGTTAGTCGATAAGCAGGTGACTTATTTCTAATTTGGCAACGTGTCGGAACAGTTGTGAGGTTGGACTAGATTTTTACGAGCGAGCGCAGCGAGCGAAAAACGATCACAATTTCCAAGCAATACATGTAACTTATATTGCCTTGCATATATTTCGTGTTATTACCTAATTTTGTCAGCCATTTCGTACATCACATTGCACTTTACTATGTGGAAATAGTAATATTTATGTGAAACTGTTGACAAACTGAAAACTTTTGTCAGTAGGCAATAGGATAAAGACTTCCGTATCCACGGGCTGGTGCGAATATTTCAATGTCCCCATGTGCCAAACCGTTGGATTGTGACACACCTTTACGCGCCCCTCGCACGCCTTGCTCGCTCGAAAACTATAGCCTAACCTAAAACCAATCCCTCTTGCTTTCGTCATTCAATGAGGAGGCGACTTATTTCAAGTTTGGGAACGTGTCGGATCGGTTGTGAGGTTGGACTAGATTTTCACGAGCGAGCGGAGCGAGCGAGCAACGATCACAATTTCCAAGCTATACATATACCTTATATTGCCTTGCATATATGTCGTGTTATTACCTAATTTTGTCAGCCATTTCGGACATCACATTGCACTTTACTATGTGGAAATAGTACTATTTATGTGAAACTATTGATAAACTGAAAACTTTTGTCAGTAGGCAATAGGATAAAGACTTCCGGATCATCGGGCTGGTGCGAATATTTCAATGTCCCCATGTGCCAAACCGTTGGATTGTGACACACCTTTACGCGTACCTCGCTCGCCGAGCTCGCTCGAAAACTATAGCCTAACCTAAAACCAATCCCTCTTGCGTTCGTCATTCAATGAGGAGGCGACCTATTTCAAGTTTGGGCACGTGTCGGATCGGTTGTGAGGTTGGACAAAGATTTTTACGAGCGAGCGGAGCGAGCGAGCAACGATCACAATTTCCAAGCTATACATGTAACTTATATTGCCTTGCATATATTTCGGGTTATTAGCTAATTTTGTCAGCCATTTCGGACATCACATTGCACTTTACTATGTGGAAATAACACTATTTATGTGAAACTACTGATAAACTGAAAACCTTTGTCAGTAGGCAATAGGATAAAGACATCCGGATCCTCAGGCTGGTGCGAATATTTCAATGTCCCCATGTGCCAAACCGTTGGATTGTGACACACCTTTACGCGTCCCTCGCACGCCTTGCTCGCTCGAAAACTATAGCCTAACCTAAAACCAATCCCTCTTGCTTTCGTCATTCAATGTGGAGGCGACTTATTTCAAGTTTGGGAACGTGTCGGATCGGTTGTGAGGTTGGACTAGATTTTTACGAACGAGCGGAGCGAGCGAGCAACGATCACAATTTCCAAGCTATACATGTAACTCATATTGCCTGCATATATTTCGTGTTATTACCCAATTTTGTCAGCCGTTTCGGACATCACATTGCACTTTACTAAGTGGAAATAGTACTATTTATGTGAAACTATTGATAAACTCTAAACTTTTGACAGTAGGCAATAGGATAAAGACTTCCGGCTCGGCGGGCTGCTGCGAATATTTCAATGTCCCCATATGCCAAACCGTTGGTTTGTGACACACCTTTACGCGTCCCTCGCACGCCTTGCTCGCTCGAAAACTATAGCCTAACTTAAAACCAATCCTTCTTGCGTTCGTCATTCGATGTGGAGGCGACTTATTTCAAATTTGCGAACGTGTCGGATCGGATGTGAGAGTGGACTAAATATTTACGAGCGAGCGGAGCGAGCGAGCAACGATCACAATATCCAAGCTAT
The DNA here is from genome assembly GCF_910591885.1 of Bombus terrestris. Lineage (NCBI taxonomy): Eukaryota > Metazoa > Arthropoda > Insecta > Hymenoptera > Apidae > Bombus > Bombus terrestris. Next base: position 1,704,994 of record NW_025963551.1, on the reverse strand, counting down.
ACATATACCTTATATTGCCTTGCATATACGTCGTGTTATTACCTAATTTTGTCAGCCATTTCGGACATCACATTGCACTTTACTAAGTGGAAATAGTACTATTTATGTTAAACTATTGATAAACTCTAAACTTTTGACAGTAGGCAATAGGATAAAGACTTCCGGCTCGGCGGGCTGCTGCGAATATTTCAATGTCCCCATATGCCAAACCGTTGGATTGTGACACACCTTTACGCGTCCCTCGCTCGCCGTGCTCGCTCGAAAACTGTAGCCTAACCTAAAACCAATCCTTCTCGCGTTCGTTATTCGATAAGGAGGCGACTTATTTCTAATTTGGGAGCGTGTCGGAACGGTTGTGAGGTTGGACTAGATTTTTTCGAGCGAGCGGAGCGGGCGAGCACCGATCACTATTTCCAAGCTATACATGTAACATATATTGCCTTGCATATATTTCGTGTTATTACCCAATTTTGTCAGCCATTTCGGACATCACATTGCACTTTACTATTTGGAAATAGTACTATTTATGTGAAACTGTTGATAAACTGAAAACTTTTGTCAGTAGGCAATAGGATAAAGACTTCCGTATCCACGGGCTGGTGCGAATATTTCAATGTCCCCATGTGCCAAACCGTTGGATTGTGACACACCTTTACGCGTCCCTCGCACGCCTTGCTCGCTCGAAAACTATAGCCTAACCTAAAACCAATCCCTCTTGCGTTCGTCATTCAATGAGGAGGCGACTTATTTCAAGTTTGGGCACGTGTCGGATCGGTTGTGAGGTTGGACTAGATTTTTACGAGCGAGCGGAGCGAGCGAGCAACGATCACAATTTCCAAGCTATACATATACCTTATATTGCCTTGCATATATGTCGTGTTATTACCTAACTTTGTCAGCCATTTCGGACATCACATTGCACTTTACTATGTGGAAATAGTACTATTTATGTGAAACTATTGATAAACTGTAAACTTTTGTCAGTAGGCAATAGGATAAAGACTTCCGGCTCGGCGGGCTGCTGCGAATATTTCAATGTCCCCATGTGCCAAACCGTTGGATTGTGACACACCTTTACGCGTCCCTCGCTCGCCGTGCTCGCTCGAAAACTGTAGCCTAACCTAAAACCAATCCTTCTCGCGTTCGTTATTCGATAAGGAGGCGTCTTATTTCTAATTTGGGAGCGTGTCGGAACGGTTGTGAGGTTGGAATAGATTTTTTCGAGCGAGCGGAGCGAGCGAGCGAAGCGAGCGAGCAACGATCACAATTTCTAAGCAATGTAACTTATATTGCCTTGCATATATTTCGTGTTATTACCTAATTTTGTCAGCCATTTCGGACATCACATTGCACTTTACTATGTGGAAATAGTACTATTTATGTGAAACTATTGATAAACTGAAAACTTTTGTCAGTAGGCAATAGGATAAAGACTTCCGGATCCTCGGGCTGGTGCGAATATTTCAATGTCCCCATGTGCCAAACCGTTGGATTGTGACACACCTTTACGCGTACCTCGCTCGCCGAGCTCGCTCGAAAACTATAGCCTAACCTAAAACCAATCCCTCTTGCGTTCGTCATTCAATGAGGAGGCGACTTATTTCAAGTTTGGGCACGTGTCGGATCGGTTGTGAGGTTGGACTAGATTTTTACGAGCGAGCGGAGCGAGCGAGCAACGATCACAATTTCCAAGCTATACATGTAACTTATATTGCCTTGCATATATTTCGTGTTATTACCTAATTTTGTCAGCCATTTCGGACATCACATTGCACTTTACTATGTGGAAATAACACTATTTATGTGAAACTACTGATAAACTGAAAACCTTTGTCAGTAGGCAATAGGATAAAGACATCCGGATCCTCAGGCTGGTGCGAGTATTTCAATGTCCCCATGTGCCAAACCGTTGGATTGTGACACACCTTTACGCGTCCCTCGCTCGCCGTGCTCGCTCGAAAACTATACCCTAACCTAAACCCAACCCTTCTCGCTTTCGTTAGTCGATAAGCAGGCGACTTATTTCTAATTTGGCAACGTGTCGGAACAGTTGTGAGGTTGGACTAGATTTTTACGAGCGAGCGCAGCGAGCGAAAATCGATCACAATATCCAAGCAATACATGTAACTTATATTGCCTTGCATATATTTCGTGTTATTACCTAATTTTGTCAGCCATTTCGGACATCACATTGCACTTTACTATGTGGAAATAGTACTATTTATGTGAAACTGTTGATAAACTGAAAACTTTTGTCAGTAGGCAATAGGATAAAGACTTCCGTATCCACGGGCTGGTGCGAATATTTCAATGTCCCCATGTGCCAAACCTTTGGATTGTGACACACCTTTACGCGTCCCTCGCACGCCTTGCTCGCTCGAAAACTATAGCCTAACCTAAAACCAATCCCTCTTGCTTTCGTCATTCAATGAGGAGGCGACTTATTTCAAGTTTGGGAACGTGTCGGATCGGTTGTGAGGTTGGACTAGATTTTTACGAGCGAGCGGAGCGAGCGAGCAACGATCACAATTTCCAAGCTATACATGTAACTTATATTGCCTGCATATATTTCGTGTTATTACCTAATTTTGTCAGCCATTTCGGACATCACATTGCACTTTGCTATGTGGAAATAGTACTATTTATGTGAAACTATTGATAAACTGTAAACTTTTATCAGTAGGCAATAGGATAAAGACTTCCGGCTCGGCGGGCTGCTGCGAATATTTCAATGTCCCCATGTGCCAAACCGTTGGATTGTGACACACCTTTACGCGTCCCTCGCACGCCTTGCTCGCTCGAAAACTATAGCCTAACCTAAAACCAATCCCTCTTGCTTTCGTCATTCAATGAGGAGCCGACTTATTTCAAGTTTGGGAACGTGTCGGATCGGTTGTGAGGTTGGACTAGATTTTTACGAGCGAGCGGAGCGAGCGTGCAACGATCCCAATTTCCAAGCTATACATGTAACTTATATTGCCTTGCATATATTTCGTGTTATTACCTAATTTTGTCAGCCATTTCGGACATCACATTGCACTTTCCTATGCGGAAATAGTACTATTTATGTGAAACTATTGATAAACTGAAAACTTTTGTCAGTAGGCAATAGGATAAAGACATCCGGATCCTCGGGCTGGTGCGAATATTTCAATGTCCCCATGTGCCAAACCGTTGGATTGTGACACACCTTTACGCGTCCCTCGCTCGCCGTGCTCGCTCGAAAACTATAGCCTAACCTAAAACCAACCCTTCTCGCTTTCGTTAGTCGATAAGCAGGAGACTTATTTCTAATTTGGCAACGTGTCGGAACAGTTGTGAGGTTGCACTAGATTTTTACGAGCGAGCTCAGCGAGCGAAAAACGATCAAAATTCCAAGCAATACATGTAACTTATATTGCCTTGCATATATTTCGTGTTATTACCTAATTTTGTCAGCCATTTCGGACATCACATTGCACTTTACTATGTGGAAATAGTACTATTTATGTGAAACTGTTGATAAACTGAAAACTTTTGTCAGTAGGCAATAGGATAAAGACTTCCGTATCCATGGGCTGGTGCGAATATTTCAATGTCCCCATGTGCCAAACCGTTGGATTGTGAGACACCTTTACGCGTCCCTCGCACGCCTTGCTCGCTCGAAAACTATAGCCTAACCTAAAACCAATCCCTCTTGCGTTCGTCATTCAATGAGGAGGCGACTTATTTCAAGTTTGGGCACGTGTCGGATCGGTTGTGAGGTTGGACTAGATTTTTACGAGCGAGCGGAGCGAGCGAGCAACGATCACAATTTCCAAGCTATACATGTAACTTATATTGCCTTGCATATATTTCGTGTTATTACCTAATTTTGTCAGCCATTTCGGACATCACATTGCACTTTACTATGTGGAAATAGTACTATTTATGTGAAACTATTGATAAACTGAAAACTTTTGTCAGTAGGCAATAGGATAAAGACTTCCGGATCCTCGGGCTGGTGCGAATATTTCAATGTCCCCATGTGCCAAACCGTTGGATTGTGACACACCTTTACGCGTACCTCGCTCGCCGAGCTCGCTCGAAAACTATAGCCTAACCTAAAACCAATCCCTCTTGCGTTCGTCATTCAATGAGGAGGCGACTTATTTCAAGTTTGGGCACGTGTCGGATCGGTTGTGAGGTTGGACTAGATTTTTACGAGCGAGCGGAGCGAGCGAGCAACGATCACAATTTCCAAGCTATACATGTAACTTATATTGCCTTGCATATATTTCGTGTTATTACCTAATTTTGTCAGCCATTTCGGACATCACATTGCACTTTACTATGTGGAAATAACACTATTTATGTGAAACTACTGATAAACTGAAAACCTTTGTCAGTAGGCAATAGGATAAAGACATCCGGATCCTCAGGCTGGTGCGAGTATTTCAATGTCCCCATGTGCCAAACCGTTGGATTGTGACACACCTTTACGCGTCCCTCGCTCGCCGTGCTCGCTCGAAAACTATACCCTAACCTAAACCCAACCCTTCTCGCTTTCGTTAGTCGATAAGCAGGCGACTTATTTCTAATTTGGCAACGTGTCGGAACAGTTGTGAGGTTGGACTAGATTTTTACGAGCGAGCGCAGCGAGCGAAAAACGATCACAATATCCAAGCAATACATGTAACTTATATTGCCTTGCATATATTTCGTGTTATTACCTAATTTTGTCAGCCATTTCGGACATCACATTGCACTTTACTATGTGGAAATAGTACTATTTATGTGAAACTGTTGATAAACTGAAAACTTTTGTCAGTAGGCAATAGGATAAAGACTTCCGTATCCACGGGCTGGTGCGAATATTTCAATGTCCCCATGTGCCAAACCTTTGGATTGTGACACACCTTTACGCGTCCCTCGCACGCCTCGCTCGCTCGAAAACTATAGCCTAACCTAAAACCAATCCCTCTTGCTTTCGTCATTCAATGAGGAGGCGACTTATTTCAAGTTTGGGAACGTGTCGGATCGGTTGTGAGGTTGGACTAGATTTTTACGAGCGAGCGGAGCGAGCGAGCAACGATCACAATTTCCAAGCTATACATGTAACTTATATTGCCTGCATATATTTCGTGTTATTACCTAATTTTGTCAGCCATTTCGGACATCACATTGCACTTTGCTATGTGGAAATAGTACTATTTATGTGAAACTATTGATAAACTGAAAACTTTTGTCAGTAGGCAATAGGATAAAGACTTCCGGCTCCTCGGGCTGGTGCGAATATTTCAATGTCCCCATGTGCCAAACCGTTGGATTGTGGCACACCTTTACGCGTCCCTGGCTCGCTGTGCTCGCTCGAAAAGTATAGCCTAACTTAAAACCAATCCTTCTTGCGTTCGTCATTCGATGTGGAGGCGACTTATTTCAAATTTGCGAACGTGTCGGATCGGATGTGGGAGTGGACTAAATTTTTACGAGCGAGCGGAGCGAGCGAGCAACGATCACAATTTCCAAGCTATACATGTAACTTATATGGCCTTGCATATATTTCGTGTTATTACCTAATTTTGTCAGCCATTTCGGACATCACATTGCACTTTACTAAGTGGAAATAGTACTATTTATGTGAAACTATTGATAAACTCTAAACTTTTGACAGTAGGCAATAGGATAAAGACTTCCGGCTCGGCGGGCTGCTGCGAATATTTCAATGTCCCCATATGCCAAACCGTTGGATTGTGACACACCTTTACGCGTCCCTCGCACGCCTTGCTCGCTCGAAAACTATAGCCTAACCTAAAACCAATCCCTCTTGCGTTCGTCATTCAATGAGGAGGCGACTTATTTCAAGTTTGGGCACGTGTCGGATCGGTTGTGAGGTTGGACTAGATTTTTACGAGCGAGCGGAGCGAGCGAGCAACGCTCACAATTTCCAAGCTATACATGTAACTTATATTGCCTTGCATATATTTCGTGTTATTACCTAATTTTGTCAGCCATTTCGGACATCACATTGCACTTTACTATGTGGAAATAGTACTATTTATGTGAAACTGTTGATAAACTGAAAACTTTTGTCAGTAGGCAATAGGATAAAGACTTCCGTATCCATGGGCTGGTGCGAATATTTCAATGTCCCCATGTGCCAAACCGTTGGATTGTGACACACCTTTACGCGTCCCTCGCACGCATTGCTCGCTCGAAAACTATAGCCTAACCTAAAACCAATCCCTCTTGCTTTCGTCATTCAATGAGGAGGCGACTTATTTCAAGTTTGGGAACGTGTCGGATCGGTTGTGAGGTTGGACTAGATTTTTACGAGCGAGTGGAGCGAGCGAGCAACGATCACAATTTCCAAGCTATACATATACCTTATATTGCCTTGCATATATGTCGTGTTATTACCTAATTTTGTCAGCCATTTCGGAAATCACATTGCACTTTACTATGTGGAAATAGTACTATTTATGTGAAACTATTGATAAACCGTAAACTTTTATCAGTAGGCAATAGGATAAAGACATCCGGATCCTCGGGCTGGTGCGAATATTTCAATGTCCCCATGTGCCAAACCGTTGGATTGTGACACACCTTTACGCGTCCCTCGCACGCATTGCTCGCTCGAAAACTATAGCCTAACCTAAAACCAATCCCTCTTGCTTTCGTCATTCAATGAGGAGGCGACTTATTTCAAGTTTGGGAACGTGTCGGATCGGTTGTGAGGTTGGACTAGATTTTTACGAGCGAGTGGAGCGAGCGAGCAACGATCACAATTTCCAAGCTATACATATACCTTATATTGCCTTGCATATATGTCGTGTTATTACCTAATTTTGTCAGCCATTTCGGAAATCACATTGCACTTTACTATGTGGAAATAGTACTATTTATGTGAAACTATTGATAAACCGTAAACTTTTATCAGTAGGCAATAGGATAAAGACATCCGGATCCTCGGGCTGGTGCGAATATTTCAATGTCCCCATGTGCCAAACCGTTGGATTGTGACACACCTTTACGCGTCCCTCGCTCGCCGTGCTCGCTCGAAAACTATAGCCTAACCTAAAACCAACCCTTCTCGCTTTCGTTAGTCGATAAGCAGGAGACTTATTTCTAATTTGGCAACGTGTCGGAACAGTTGTGAGGTTGCACTAGATTTTTACGAGCGAGCTCAGCGAGCGAAAAACGATCAAAATTCCAAGCAATACATGTAACTTATATTGCCTTGCATATATTTCGTGTTATTACCTAATTTTGTCAGCCATTTCGGACATCACATTGCACTTTACTATGTGGAAATAGTACTATTTATGTGAAACTATTGATAAACTGAAAACTTTTGTCAGTAGGCAATAGGATAAAGACTTCCGTATCCATGGGCTGGTGCGAATATTTCAATGTCCCCATGTGCCAAACCGTTGGATTGTGACACACCTTTACGCGTCCCTCGCACGCCTTGCTCGCTCGAAAACTATAGCCTAACCTAAAACCAATCCCTCTTGCGTTCGTCATTCAATGAGGAGTCGACTTATTTCAAGTTTGGGCACGTGTCGGATCGGTTGTGAGGTTGGACTAGATTTTTACGAGCGAGCGGAGCGAGCGAGCAACGATCACAATTTCCAAGCTATACATGTAACTTATATTGCCTTGCATATATTTCGTGTTATTACCTAATTTTGTCAGCCATTTCGGACATCACATTGCACTTTACTATGTGGAAATAGTACTATTTATGTGAAACTGTTGATAAACTGAAAACTTTTGTCAGTAGGCAATAGGATAAAGACTTCCGTATCCACGGGCTGGTGCGAATATTTCAATGTCCCCATGTGCCAAACCGTTGGATTGTGACACACTTTTACGCGTCCCTCGCACGCCTTGCTCGCTCGAAAAGTATAGCCTAAGTAAAAACCAATGCTTCTTGCGTTCGTCATTCGATGTGGAGGCGACTTATTTCAAATTTGCGAACGTGTCGGATCGGATGTGGGAGTGGACTAAATTTTTACGAGCGAGCGGAGCGAGCGAGCAACGATCACAATTTCCAAGCTATACATGTAACTTATATGGCCTTGCATATATTTCGTGTTATTACCTAATTTTGTCAGCCATTTCGGACATCACATTGCACTTTACTAAGTGGAAATAGTACTATTTATGTGAAACTATTGATAAATTCTAAACTTTTGACAGTAGGCAATAGGATAAAGACTTCCGGCTCGGCGGGCTGCTGCGAATATTTCAATGTCCCCATATGCCAAACCGTTGGATTGTGACACACCTTTACGCGTCCCTCGCTCGCCGTGCTCGCTCGAAAACTGTAGCCTAACCTAAAACCAATCCTTCTCGCGTTCGTTATTCGATAAGGAGGCGACATATTTCTAATTTGGGAGCGTGTCGGAACGGTTGTGAGGTTGGACTAGATTTTTTGGTGCGAGCGGAGCGAGCGAGCAACGATCACTATTTCCAAGCTATACATGTAACTTATATTGCCTTGCATATATTTCGTGTTATTACCCAATTTTGTCAGCCATTTCGGAAATCACATTGCACTTTACTATGTGGAAATAGTACTATTTATGTGAAACTATTGATAAACTGTAAACTTTTATCAGTAGGCAATAGGATAAAGACTTCCGGCTCGGCGGGCTGCTGCGAATATTTCAATGTCCCCATGTGCCAAACCGTTGGATTGTGACACACCTTTACGCGTCCCTCGCACGCCTTGCTCGCTCGAAAACTATAGCCTAACCTAAAACCAATCCCTCTTGCTTTCGTCATTCAATGAGGAGCCGACTTATTTCAAGTTTGGGAACGTGTCGGATCGGTTGTGAGGTTGGACTAGATTTTTACGAGCGAGCGGAGCGAGCGAGCAACGATCCCAATTTCCAAGCTATACATGTAACTTATATTGCCTTGCATATATTTCGTGTTATTACCTAATTTTGTCAGCCATTTCGGACATCACATTGCACTTTCCTATGCGGAAATAGTACTATTTATGTGAAACTATTGATAAACTGAAAACTTTTGTCAGTAGGCAATAGGATAAAGACATCCGGATCCTCGGGCTGGTGCGAATATTTCAATGTCCCCATGTGCCAAACCGTTGGATTGTGACACACCTTTACGCGTCCCTCGCTCGCCGTGCTCGCTCGAAAACTATAGCCTAACCTAAAACCAACCCTTCTCGCTTTCGTTAGTCGATAAGCAGGCGACTTATTTCTAATTTGGCAACGTGTCGGAACAGTTGTGAGGTTGCACTAGATTTTTACGAGCGAGCTCAGCGAGCGAAAAACGATCAAAATTCCAAGCAATACATGTAACTTATATTGCCTTGCATATATTTCGTGTTATTACCTAATTTTGTCAGCCATTTCGGACATCACATTGCACTTTACTATGTGGAAATAGTACTATTTATGTGAAACTGTTGATAAACTGAAACCTTTTGTCAGTAGGCAATAGGATAATGACTTCCGTATCCATGGGCTGGTGCGAATATTTCAATGTCCCCATGTGCCAAACCGTTGGATTGTGACACACCTTTACGCGTCCCTCGCACGCCTTGCTCGCTCGAAAACTATAGCCTAACCTAAAACCAATCCCTCTTGCTTTCGTCATTCAATGAGGAGGCGACTTATTTCAAGTTTGGGAACGTGTCGGATCGGTTGTGAGGTTGGACTAGATTTTTACGAGCGAGCGGAGCGAGCGAGCAACGATCACAATTTCCAAGCTATACATGTAACTTATATTGCCTTGCATATATTTCGTGTTATTACCTAATTTTGTCAGCCATTTCGGACATCACATTGCACTTTACTATGTGGAAATAACACTATTTATGTGAAACTACTGATAAACTGAAAACCTTTGTCAGTAGGCAATAGGATAAAGACATCCGGATCCTCAGGCTGGTGCGAATATTTCAATGTCCCCATGTGCCAAACCGTTGGATTGTGACACACCTTTACGCGTCCCTCGCACGCCTTGCTCGCTCGAAAACTGTAGCCTAACCTAAAACCAATCCTTCTCGCGTTCGTTATTCGATAAGGAGGCGACTTATTTCTAATTTGGGAGCGTGTCGGAACGGTTGTGAGGTTGGACTAGATTTTTTCGAGCGAGCGGAGCGAGCGAGCAACGATCACAATTTCCAAGCTATGTAACTTATATTGCCTTGCATATATTTCGTGTTATTACCTAATTTTGTCAGCCATTTCGGACATCACATTGCACTTTACTATGTAGAAATAGTACTATTTATGTGAAACTATTGATAAACTGAAAACTTTTGTCAGTAGGCAATAGGATAAAGACTTCCGGATCCTCGGGCTGGTGCGAATATTTCAATGTCCCCATGTGCCAAACCGTTGGATTGTGACACACCTTTACGCGTACCTCGCTCGCCGAGCTCGCTCGAAAACTATAGCCTAACCTAAAACCAATCCCTCTTGCGTTCGTCATTCAATGAGGAGGCGACTTATTTCAAGTTTGGGCACGTGTCGGATCGGTTATGAGGTTGGACTAGTTTTTACGAGCGAGCGGAGCGAGCGAGCAACGATCACAATTTCCAAGCTATACATGTAACTTATATTGCCTTGCATATATTTCGTGTTATTACCTAATTTTGTCAGCCATTTCGGACATCACATTGCACTTTACTATGTGGAAATAACACTATTTATGTGAAACTACTGATAAACTGAAAACCTTTGTCAGTAGGCAATAGGATAAAGACATCCGGATCCTCAGGCTGGTGCGAATATTTCAATGTCCCCATGTGCCAAACCGTTGGATTGTGACACACCTTTACGCGTCCCTCGCACGCCTTGCTCGCTCGAAAACTATAGCCTAACCTAAAACCAATCCCTCTTGCTTTCGTCATTCAATGAGGAGGCGACTTATTTCAAGTTTGTGAACGTGTCGGAACGGTTGTGAGGTTGGACTAGATTTTTTCGAGCGGGCGGATCGAGCGAGCAACGATCACAATTTCCAAGCTATGTAACTTATATTGCCTTGCATATATTTCGTGTTATTACCTACTTTTGTCAGCCATTTCGGACATCACATTGCACTTTACTATGTGGAAATAGTACTATTTATGTGAAACTATTGATAAACTGAAAACTTTTGTCAGTAGGCAATAGGATAAAGACTTCCGGATCCTCGGGCTGGTGCGAATATTTCAATGTCCCCATGTGCCAAACCGTTGGAATGTGACACACCTTTACGCGTACCTCGCTCGCCGAGCTCGCTCGAAAACTATAGCCTAACCTAAAACCAATCCCTCTTGCGTTCGTCATTCAATGAGGAGGCGACTTATTTCAAGTTTGGGCACGTGTCGGATCGGTTGTGAGGTTGGACTAGATTTTTACGAGCGAGCGGAGCGAGCGAGCAACGATCACAATTTCCAAGCTATACATGTAACTTATATTGCCTTGCATATATTTCGTGTTATTACCTAATTTTGTCAGCCATTTCGGACATCACATTGCATTTTACTATGTGGAAATAACACTATTTATGTGAAACTACTGATAAACTGAAAACCTTTGTCAGTAGGCAATAGGATAAAGACATCCGGATCCTCAGGCTGGTGCGAATATTTCAATGTCCCCATGTGCCAAACCGTTGGATTGTGACACACCTTTACGCGTCCCTCGCTCGCCGTGCTCGCTCGAAAACTATACCCTAACCTAAAACCAACCCTTCTCGCTTTCGTTAGTCGATATGCAGGCGACTTATTTCTAATTTGGCAACGTGTCGGAACAGTTGTGAGGTTGGACTAGATTTTTACGAGCGAGCGCAGCGAGCGAAAAACGATCACAATTTCCAAGCAATACATGTAACTTATATTGCCTTGCATATATTTCGTGTTATTACCTAAATTTGTCAGCCATTTCGGACATCACATTGCACTTTACTATGTGGAAATAGTACCATTTATGTGAAACTGTTGATAAACTGAAAACTTTTGTCAGTAGGCAATAGGATAAAGACTTCCGTATCCACGGTCTGGTGCGAATATTTCAATGTCCCCATGTGCCAGACCGTTGGATTGTGACACACCTTTACGCGTCCCTCGCACGCCTTGCTCGCTCGAAAACTATAGCCTAACCTAAAACCAATCCCTCTTGCTTTCGTCATTCAATGAGGAGGCGACTTATTTCAAGTTTGGGAACGTGTCGGATCGGTTGTGAGGTTGGACTAGATTTTTACGAGCGAGCGGAGCGAGCGAGCAACGATCACAATTTCCAAGCTATACATGTAACTTATATTGCCTTGCAAATATTTCGTGTTATTACCTAATTTTGTCAGCCATTTCGGACATCACATTGCACTTTACTATGTGGAAATAGTACTATTTATGTGAAACTATTGATAAACTGAAAACTTTTGTCAGTAGGCAATAGGATAAAGACTTCCGGCTCCGCGGGCTGGTGCGAATATTTCAATGTCCCCATGTGCCAAACCGTTGGATTGTGGCACACATTTACGCGTCCCTCGCTCGCTGTGCTCGCTCGAAAACTGTAGCCTGACCTAAATCCATCCCTCTTGCGTTCGTCATTCGATGTGGAGGCGACTTATTTCAAATTTGCGAACGTGTCGGATCGGATGTGAGAGTGGACTAAATTTTTACGAGCGAGCGGAGCGAGCGAGCAACGATCACAATATCCAAGCTATACATATATCTTATATTGCCTTGCATATATGTCGTGTTATTACCTAATTTTGTCAGCCATTTCGGACATCACATTGCACTTTACTAAGTGGAAATAGTATTATTTATGTGAAACTATTGATAAACTCTAAACTTTTGACAGTAGGCAATAGGATAAAAACTTCCGGCTCGGCGGGCTGCTGCGAATATTTCAATGTCCCCATATGCCAAACCGTTGGATTGTGACACACCTTTACGCGCCCCTCGCTCGCCGTGCTCGCTCGAAAACTGTAGCCTAACCTAAAACCAATCCTTCTCGCGTTCGTTATTCGATAAGGAGGCGACTTATTTCTAATTTGGGAGCGTGTCGGAACGGTTGTGAGGTTGGACTGGATTTTTTCGAGCGAGCAGAGCGAGCGAGCAACGATCACTATTTCCAAGCTATACATGTAACTTATATTGCCTTGCATATATTTCGTGTTATTACCCAATTTTGTCAGACATTTCGGACATCACATTGCGCTTTACTATTTGGAAATAGTACTATTTATGTGAAACTGTTGATAAACTGAAAACCTTTGTCAGTAGGCAATAGGATAAAGACTTCCGTATCCTCGGGCTGGTGCGAATAATTCAATGTCCCCATGTGCCAAACCGTTGGATTGTGACACACCTTTACGCGACCCTCGCACGCCTTGCTCGCTCGAAAACTATAGCCTAACCTAAAACCAATCCCTCTTGCTTTCGTCATTCAATGAGGAGGCGACTTATTTCAAGTTTGGGAACGTGACAGATCGGTTGTGAGGTTGGACTAGATTTTTACGAGCGAGCTGAGCGAGCGAGCAACGATCACAATTTCCAAGCTATACATGTAACTTATATTGCCTTGCATATATTTCGTGTTATTACCTAATTTTGTCAGCCATTTCGGACATCACATTGCACTTTACTATGTGGAAATAGTACTATTTATGTGAAACTGTTGATAAACTGAAAACTTTTGTCAGTAGGCAATAGGATAAAGACTTCCGTATCCACGGGCTGGTGCGAATATTTCAATGTCCCCATGTGCCAAACCGTTGGATTGTGACACACCTTTACGCGTCCCTCGCACGCCTTGCTCGCTCGAAAACTATAGCCTAACCTAAAACCAATCCCTCTTGCGTTCGTCATTCAATGAGGAGGCGACTTATTTCAAGTTTGGGCACGTGTCGGATCGGTTGTGAGGTTGGACTAGATTTTTACGAGCGAGCGGAGCGAGCGAGCAACGATCACAATTTCCAAGCTATACATGTAACTTATATTGCCTTGCATATATTTCGTGTTATTACCTAATCTTGTCAGCCATTTCGGACATCACACTGCACTTTACTATGTGGAAATAGTACTATTTATGTGAAACTGTCGATAAACTGAAAACTTTTATCAGTAGGCAATAGGATAAAGACTTCCGTATCCTCGGGCTGGTGCGAATATTTCAATGTCCCCATGTGCCAAACCGTTGGATTGTGACACACCTTTACGCGTCCCTCGCACGCCTTGCTCGCTCGAAAACTATAGCCTAACCTAAATCCATCCCTCTTGCGTTCGTCATTCGATGTGGAGGCGACTTATTTCAAATTTGCGAACGTGTCGGATCGGATGTGAGAGTGGACTAAATTTTTACGAGCGAGCGGAGCGAGCGAGCAACGATCACAATATCCAAGCTATACATATACCTTATATTGCCTTGCATATATGTCGTGTTATTACCAAATTTTGTCAGCCATTTCGGACATCACATTGCACTTTACTATGTGGAAATAGTACTATTTATGTGAAACTATTGATAAACTGTAAACTTTTGTCAGTAGGCAATAGGATAAAGACTTCCGGCTCGGCGGGCTGCTGCGAATATTTCAATGTCCCCATGTGCCAAACCGTTGGATTGTGACACACCTTTACGCGTCCCTCGCTCGCCGTGCTCGCTCGAAAACTGTAGCCTAACCTAAAACCAATCCTTCTCGCGTTCGTTATTCGATAAGGAGGCGACTTATTTCTAATTTGGGAGCGTGTCGGAACGGTTGTGAGGTTGGACTAGATTTTTACTAGCGAGCGCAGCGAGCGAAAAACGATCACAATTTCCAAGCAATACATGTAACTTACATTGCCTTGCATATATTTCGTGTTATTACCTAATTTTGTCAGCCATTTCGAACATCACATTGCACTTTACTATGTGGAAATAGTACTATTTATGTGAAACTGTTGATAAACTGAAAACTTTTATCAGTAGGCAATAGGATAAAGACTTCCGTATCCTCGGGCTGGTGCGAATATTTCAATGTCTCCATGTGCCAAACCGTTGGATTGTGACACACCTTTACGCGTCCCTCGCTCGCCGTGCTCGCTCGAAATCTATACCCTAACCTAAAACCAACCCTTCTCGCTTTCGTTAGTCGATAAGCAGGCGACTTATTTCTAATTTGGCAACGTGTCGGAACAGTAGTGAGGTTGGACTAGATTTTTACGAGCGAGCGGAGCGAGCGAGCAACGATCACAATTTCCAAGCTATACATGTAACTTATATTGCCTTGCATATATTTCGTGTTATTACCTAATTTTGTCAGCCATTTCGGACATCACATTGCACTTTACTATGTGGAAATAGTACTATTTATGTGAAACTGTTGATAAACTGAAAACTTTTGTCAGTAGGCAGTAGGATAAAGACTTCCGTATCCACGGTCTGGTGCGAATATTTCAATGTCCCCATGTGCCAAACCGTTGGATTGTGACACACCTTTACGCGTCCCTCGCACGCCTTGCTCGCTCGAAAACTATAGCCTAACCTAAAACCAATCCCTCTTGCTTTCGTCATTCAATGAGGAGGCGACTTATTTCAAGTTTGGGAACGTGTCGGATCGGTTGTGAGGTTGGACTAGATTTTTACGAGCGAGCGGAGCGAGCGAGCAACGATCACAATTTCCAAGCTATACATGTAACTTATATTGCCTTGCAAATATTTCGTGTTATTACCTAATTTTGTCAGCCATTTCGGACATCACATTGCACTTTACTATGTGGAAATAGTACTATTTATGTGAAACTATTGATAAACTGAAAACTTTTGTCAGTAGGCAATAGGATAAAGACTTCCGGCTCCGCGGGCTGGTGCGAATATTTCAATGTCCCCATGTGCCAAACCGTTGGATTGTGGCACACATTTACGCGTCCCTCGCTCGCTGTGCTCGCCCGAAAACTGTAGCCTGACCTAAATCCATCCCTCTTGCGTTCGTCATTCGATGTGGAGGCGACTTATTTCAAATTTGCGAACGTGTCGGATCGGATGTGAGAGTGGACTAAATTTTTACGAGCGAGCGGAGCGAGCGTGCAACGATCACAATATCCAAGCTATACATATACCTTATATTGCCTTGCATATATGTCGTGTTATTACCTAATTTTGTCAGCCATTTCGGACATCACATTGCACTTTACTAAGTGGAAATAGTACTATTTATGTGAAACTATTGATAAACTCTAAACTTTTGACAGTGGGCAATAGGATAAAGACTTCCGGCTCGGCGGGCTGCTGCGAATATTTCAATGTCCCCATATGCCAAACCCTTGGATTGTGACACACCTTTACGCGTCCCTCGCTCGCCGTGCTCGCTCGAAAACTATAGCCTAACCTAAAACCAATCCCTCTTGCTTTCGTCATTCAATGAGGAGGCGACTTATTTCAAGTCTGGGAACGTGACGGATCGGTTGTGAGGTTGGACTAGATTTTTACGAGCGAGCTGAGCGAGCGAGCAACGATCACAATTTCCAAGCTATACATGTAACTTATATTGCCTTGCATATATTTCGTGTTATTACCTAATTTTGTCAGCCATTTCGGACATCACATCGCACTTTACTATGTGGAAATAGTACTATTTATGTGAAACTGTCGATAAACTGAAAACTTTTGTCAGTAGGCAATAGGATAAAGACTTCCGTATCCTCGGGCTGGTGCGAATATTTCAATGTCCCCATGTGCCAAACCGTTGGATTGTGACACACCTTTACGCGTCCCTCGCACGCCTTGCTCGCTCGAAAACTATAACCTAACCTAAAACCAATCCCTCTTGCTTTCGTCATTCAATGAGGAGGCGACTTATTTCAAGTTTGGGAACGTGACGGATCGGTTGTGAGGTTGGACTAGATTTTTACGAGCGAGCTGAGCGAGCGAGCAACGATCACAATTTCCAAGCTATACATGTAACTTATATTGCCTTGCATATATTTCGTGTTATTACCTAATTTTGTCAGCCATTTCGGACATCACATTGCACTTTACTATGTGGAAATAGTACTATTTATGTGAAACTGTTGATAAACTGAAAACTTTTGTCAGTAGGCAATAGGATAAAGACTTCCGTATCCACGGGCTGGTGCGAATATTTCAATGTCCCCATGTGCCAAACCGTTGGATTGTGACACACCTTTACGCGTCCCTCGCACGCCTTGCTCGCTCGAAAACTATAGCCTAACCTAAAACCAATCCCTCTTGCTTTCGTCATTCAATGAGGAGGCGACTTATTTCAAGTTTGTGAACGTGTCGGATCGGTTGTGAGGTTGGACTAGATTTTTACGAGCGAGCGGAGCGAGCGAGCAACTATCACAATTTCCAAGCTATGTAACTTATATTGCCTTGCATATATTTCGTGTTATTACCTAATTTTGTCAGCCATTTCGGACATCACATTGCACTTTACTATGTGGAAATAGTACTATTTATGTGAAACTATTGATAAACTGAAAACTTTTGTCAGTAGGCAATAGGATAAAGACTTCCGGATCCTCGGGCTGGTGCGAATATTTCAATGTCCCCATGTGCCAAACCGTTGGATTGTGACACGCCTTTACGCGTACCTCGCTCGCCGAGCTCGCTCGAAAACTATAGCCTAACCTAAAACCAATCCCTCTTGCGTTCGTCATTCAATGAGGAGGCGACTTATTTCAAGTTTGGGCACGTGTCGGATCGGTTGTGAGGTTGGACTAGATTTTTACGAGCGAGCGGAGCGAGCGAGCAACGATCACAATTTCCAAGCTATACATGTAACTTATATTGCCTTGCATATATTTCGTGTTATTACCTAATTTTGTCAGCCATTTCGGACATCACATTGCACTTTACTATGTGGAAATGACACTATTTATGTGAAACTACTGATAAACTGAAAACCTTTGTCAGTAGGCAATAGGATAAAGACATCCGGATCCTCAGGCTGGTGCGAATATTTCAATGTCCCCATGTGCCAAACCGTTGGATTGTGACACACCTTTACGCGTCCCTCGCTCGCCGTGCTCGCTCGAAAACTATACCCTAACCTAAAACCAACCCTTCTCGCTTTCGTTAGTCGATAAGCAGGCGACTTATTTCTAATTTGGCAACGTGTCGGAACAGTTGTGAGGTTGGACTAGATTTTTACGAGCGAGCGCAGCGAGCGAAAAACGATCACAATTTCCAAGCAATACATGTAACTTATATTGCCTTGCATATATTTCGTGTTATTACCTAATTTTGTCAGCCATTTCGAACATCACATTGCACTTTACTATGTGGAAATAGTACTATTTATGTGAAACTGTCGATAAACTGAAAACTTTTGTCAGTAGGCAATAGGATAAAGACTTCCGTATCCTCGGGCTGGTGCGAATAATTCAATGTCCCCATGTGCCAAACCGTTGGATTGTGACACACCTTTACGCGACCCTCGCACGCCTTGCTCGCTCGAAAACTATAGCCTAACCTAAAACCAATCCCTCTTGCTTTCGTCATTCAATGAGGAGGCGACTTATTTCAAGTTTGGGAACGTGTCGGATCGGTTGTGAGGTTGGACAAGGTTTTTACGAGCGAGCGGAGCGAGCGAGCAACGATCACAATTTCCAAGCTATACATGTAACTTATATTGCCTTGCATATATTTCGTGTTATTACCTAATTTTGTCAGCCATTTCGGACATCACATTGCACTTTACTATGTGGAAATTACACTATTTATGTGAAACTACTGATAAACTGAAAACCTTTGTCAGTAGGCAATAGGATAAAGACATCCGGATCCTCAGGCTGGTGCGAATATTTCAATGTCTCCATGTGCCAAACCGTTGGATTGTGACACACCTTTACGCGTCCCTCGCTCGCCGTGCTCGCTCGAAAACTGTAGCCTAACCTAAAACCAATCCTTCTCGCGTTCGTTATTCGATAAGGAGGCGACTTATTTCTAATTTGGGAGCGTGTCGGAACGGTTGTGAGGTTGGACTAGATTTTTTCGAGCGAGCGGATCGAGCGAGCAACGATCACAATTTCCAAGCTATGTAACTTATATTGCCTTGCATATATTTCGTGTTATTACCTAATTTTGTCAGCCATTTCGGACATCACATTGCACTTTACTATGTGGAAATAGTACTATTTATGTGAAACTATTGATAAACTGAAAACTTTTGTCAGTAGGCAATAGGATAAAGACTTCCGGATCCTCGGGCTGGTGCGAATATTTCAATGTCCCCATGTGCCAAACCGTTGGATTGTGACACACCTTTACGCGTCCCTCGCTCGCCGTGCTCGCTCGAAAACTATACCCTAACCTAAAACCAACCCTTCTCGCTTTCGTTAGTCGATAAGCAGGCGACTTATTTCTAATTTGGCAACGTGTCGGAACAATTGTGAGGTTGGACTAGATTTTTACGAGCGAGCGCAGCGAGCGAAAAACGATCACAATTTCCAAGCAATACATGTAACTTATATTGCCTTGCATATATTTCGTGTTATTACCTAATTTTGTCAGCCATTTCGAACATCACATTGCACTTTACTATGTGGAAATAGTACTATTTATGTGAAACTGTTGATAAACTGAAAACTTTTGTCAGTAGGCAATAGGATAAAGACTTCCGTATCCTCGGGCTGGTGCGAATAATTCAATGTCCCCATGTGCCAAACCGTTGGATTGTGACACACCTTTACGCGACCCTCGCACGCCTTGCTCGCTCGAAAACTATAGCCTAACCTAAAACCAATCCCTCTTGCTTTCGTCATTCAATGAGGAGGCGACTTATTTCAAGTTTGGGAACGTGTCGGATCGGTTGTGAGGTTGGACTAGATTTTTACGAGCGAGCGGAGCGAGCGAGCAACGATCACAATTTCCAAGCTATACATGTAACTTATATTGCCTTGCATATATTTCGTGTTATTACCTAATTTTGTCAGCCATTTCGGACATCACATTGCACTTTACTATGTGGAAATAACACTATTTATGTGAAACTACTGATAAACTGAAAACCTTTGTCAGTAGGCAATAGGATAAGGACATCCGGATCCTCAGGCTGGTGCGAATATTTCAATGTCTCCATGTGCCAAACCGTTGGATTGTGACACACCTTTACGCGTCCCTCGCTCGCCCTGCTCGCTCGAAAACTATAGCCTAACCTAAAACCAATCCCTCTTGCTTTCGTCATTCAATGAGGAGGCGACTTATTTCAAGTCTGGGAACGTGACGGATCGGTTGTGAGGTTTGACTAGATTTTTACGAGCGAGCTGAGCGAGCGAGCAACGATCACAATTTCCAAGCTATACATGTAACTTATATTGCCTTGCATATATTTCGTGTTATTACCTAATTTTGTCAGCCATTTCGGACATCACATTGCACTTTACTATGTGGAAATAGTACCTATTTATGTGAAACTGTTGATAAACTGAAAACTTTTGTCAGTAGGCAATAGGATAAAGACTTCCGTATCCACGGGCTGGTGCGAATATTTCAATGTCCCCATGTGCCAAACCGTTGGATTGTGACACACCTTTACGCGTCCCTCGCACGCCTTGCTCGCTCGAAAACTATAGCCTAACCTAAAACCAATCCCTCTTGCGTTCGTCATTCAATGAGGAGGCGACTTATTTCAAGTTTGGGCACGTGTCGGATCGGTTGTGAGGTTGGACTAGATTTTTACGAGCGAGCGGAGCGAGCGAGCAACGATCACAATTTCCAAGCTATACATGTAACTTATATTGCCTTGCATATATTTCGTGTTATTACCTAATTTTGTCAGCCATTTCGGACATCAAATTGCACTTTACTATGTGGAAATAGTACTATTTATGTGAAACTGTTGATAAACTGAAAACTTTTGTCAGTAGGCAATAGGATAAAGACTTCCGTATCCATGGACTGGTGCGAATATTTCAATGTCCCCATGTGCCAAACCGTTGGATTGTGACACACCTTTACGCGTCCCTCGCACGCCCTGCTCGCTCGAAAACTATAGCCTAACCTAAAACCAATCCCTCTTGCTTTCGTCATTCAATGAGGAGGCGACTTATTTCAAGTTTGTGAACGTGTCGGATCGGTTGTGAGGTTGGACTAGATTTTTACGAGCGAGCGGAGCGAGCGAGCAACGATCACAATTTCCAAGCTATACATGTAACTTATATTGCCTTGCATATATTTCGTGTTATTACCTAATTTTGTCAGCCATTTCGGACATCACATCGCACTTTACTATGTGGAAATAGTACTATTTATGTGAAACTGTCGATAAACTGAAAACTTTTGTCAGTAGGCAATAGGATAAAGACTTCCGTATCCTCGGGCTGGTGCGAATATTTCAATGTCCCCATGTGCCAAACCGTTGGATTGTGACACACCTTTACGCGTCCCTCGCACGCCTTGCTCGCTCGAAAACTATAACCTAACCTAAAACCAATCCCTCTTGCTTTCGTCATTCAATGAGGAGGCGACTTATTTCAAGTTTGGGAACGTGACGGATCGGTTGTGAGGTTGGACTAGATTTTTACGAGCGAGCTGAGCGAGCGAGCAACGATCACAATTTCCAAGCTATACATGTAACTTATATTGCCTTGCATATATTTCGTGTTATTACCTAATTTTGTCAGCCATTTCGGACATCACATTGCACTTTACTATGTGGAAATAGTACTATTTATGTGAAACTATTGATAAACTGAAAACTTTTGTCAGTAGGCAATAGGATAAAGACTTCCGGATCCTCGGGCTGGTGCGAATATTTCAATGTCCCCATGTGCCAAACCGTTGGATTGTGACACGCCTTTACGCGTACCTCGCTCGCCGAGTTCGCTCGAAAACTATAGCCTAACCTAAAACCAATCCCTCTTGCGTTCGTCATTCAATGAGGAGGCGACTTATTTCAAGTTTGGGCACGTGTCGGATCGGTTGTGAGGTTGGACTAGATTTTTACGAGCGAGCGGAGCGAGCGAGCAACGATCACAATTTCCAAGCTATACATGTAACTTATATTGCCTTGCATATATTTGGTGTTATTACCTAATTTTGTCAGCCATTTCGGACATCACATTGCACTTTACTATGTGGAAATGACACTATTTATGTGAAACTACTGATAAACTGAAAACCTTTGTCAGTAGGCAATAGGATAAAGACATCCGGATCCTCAGGCTGGTGCGAATATTTCAATGTCTCCATGTGCCAAACCGTTGGATTGTGACACACCTTTACGCGTCCCTCGCTCGCCGTGCTCGCTCGAAATCTATACCCTAACCTAAAACCAACCCTTCTCGCTTTCGTTAGTCGACAAGCAGGCGACTTATTTCTAATTTGGCAACGTGTCGGAACAGTTGTGAGGTTGGACTAGATTTTTACGAGCGAGCGGAGCGAGCGAGCAACGATCACAATTTCCAAGCTATACATGTAACTTATATTGCCTTGCATATATTTCGTGTTATTACCTAATTTTGTCAGCCATTTCGGACATCACATTGCACTTTACTATGTGGAAATAGTACTATTTATGTGAAACTGTTGATAAACTGAAAACTTTTGTCAGTAGGCAATAGGATAAAGACTTCCGTATCCACGGTCTGGTGCGAATATTTCAATGTCCCCATGTGCCAAACCGCTGGATTGTGACACACCTTTACGCGTCCCTCGCACGCCTTGCTCGCTCGAAAACTGTAGCCTAACCTAAAACCAATCCATCTCGCGTTCGTTATTCGATAAGGAGGCGACTTATTTCTAATTTGGGAGCGTGTCGGATCGGTTGTGAGGTTGGACTAGATTTTTACGAGCGAGCGGAGCGAGCGAGCAACGATCACAATTTCCAAGCTATACATGTAACTTATATTGCCTTGCATATATTTCGTGTTATTACCTAATTTTGTCAGCCATTTCGGACATCACATCGCACTTTACTATGTGGAAATAGTACTATTTATGTGAAACTGTCGATAAACTGAAAACTTTTGTCAGTAGGCAATAGGATAAAGACTTCCGTATCCTCGGGCTGGTGCGAATATTTCAATGTCCCCATGTGCCAAACCGTTGGATTGTGACACACCTTTACGCGTCCCTCGCACGCCTTGCTCGCTCGAAAACTATAGCCTAACCTAAATCCATCCCTCTTGCGTTCGTCATTCGATGTGGAGGCGACTTATTTCAAATTTGCGAACGTGTCGGATCGGATGTGAGAGTGGACTAAATTTTTACGAGCGAGCGGAGCGAGCGAGCAACGATCACAATATCCAAGCTATACATATACCTTATATTGCCTTGCATATATGTCGTGTTATTACCTAATTTTGTCAGCCATTTCGGATATCACATTGCACTTTACTATGTGGAAATAGTACTATTTATGTGAAACTATTGATAAACAGTAAACTTTTGTCAGTAGGCAATAGGATAAAGACTTCCGGCTCGGCGGGCTGCTGCGAATATTTCAATGTCCCCATGTGCCAAACCGTTGGATTGTGACACACCTTTACGCGACCCTCGCTCGCCGTGCTCGCTCGAAAACTGTAGCCT
This sequence comes from Bombus terrestris, assembly GCF_910591885.1. Lineage (NCBI taxonomy): Eukaryota > Metazoa > Arthropoda > Insecta > Hymenoptera > Apidae > Bombus > Bombus terrestris. Next base: position 1,681,526 of record NW_025963551.1, on the reverse strand, counting down.
AACCTAAAACCAATCCTTCTCGCGTTCGTTATTCGATAAGGAGGCGACTTATTTCTAATTTGGGAGCGTGTCGGAACGGTTGTGAGGTTGGACTAGATTTTTTCGAGCGAGCGGATCGAGCGAGCAACGATCACAATTTCCAAGCTATGTAACTTATATTGCCTTGCATATATTTCGTGTTATTACCTAATTTTGTCAGCCATTTCGGACATCACATTGCACTTTACTATGTGGAAATAGTACTATTTATGTGAAACTATTAATAAACTGAAAACTTTTGTCAGTAGGCAATAGGATAAAGATTTCCGGATCCTCGGGCTGGTGCGAATATTTCAATGTCCCCATGTGCCAAACCGTTGGATTGTGACACGCCTTTACGCGTACCTCGCTCGCCGAGCTCGCTCGAAAACTATAGCCTAACCTAAAACCAATCCCTCTTGCGTTCGTCATTCAATGAGGAGGCGACTTATTTCTAATTTGGCAACGTGTCGGAACAGTTGTGAGGTTGGACTAGATTTTTACGAGCGAGCGCAGCGAGCGAAAAACGATCACAATTTCCAAGCAATACATGTAACTTATATTGCCTTGCATATATTTCGTGTTATTACCTAATTTTGTCAGCCATTTCGAACATCACATTGCACTTTACTATGTGGAAATAGTACTATTTATGTGAAACTGTTGATAAACTGAAAACTTTTGTCAGTAGGCAATAGGATAAAGACTTCCGTATCCATGGACTGGTGCGAATATTTCAATGTCCCCATGTGCCAAACCGTTGGATTGTGACACACCTTTACGCGTCCCTCGCACGCCTTGCTCGCTCGAAAACTATAGCCTAACCTAAAACCAATCCCTCTTGCTTTCGTCATTCAATGAGGAGGCGACTTATTTCAAGTTTGTGAACGTGTCGGATCGGTTGTGAGGTTGGACTAGATTTTTACGAGCGAGCGGAGCGAGCGAGCAACGATCACAATTTCCAAGCTATACATGTAACTTATATTGCCTTGCATATATTTCGTGTTATTACCTAATTTTGTCAGCCATTTCGGACATCACATCGCACTTTACTATGTGGAAATAGTACTATTTATGTGAAACTGTCGATAAACTGAAAACTTTTGTCAGTAGGCAATAGGATAAAGACTTCCGTATCCTCGGGCTGGTGCGAATATTTCAATGTCCCCATGTGCCAAACCGTTGGATTGTGACACACCTTTACGCGTCCCTCGCACGCCTTGCTCGCTCGAAAACTATAACCTAACCTAAAACCAATCCCTCTTGCTTTCGTCATTCAATGAGGAGGCGACTTATTTCAAGTTTGGGAACGTGACGGATCGGTTGTGAGGTTGGACTAGATTTTTACGAGCGAGCTGAGCGAGAGAGCAACGATCACAATTTCCAAGCTATACATGTAACTTATATTGCCTTGCATATATTTCGTGTTATTACCTAATTTTGTCAGCCATTTCGGACATCACATTGCACTTTACTATGTGGAAATAGTACTATTTATGTGAAACTATTGATAAACTGAAAACTTTTGTCAGTAGGCAATAGGATAAAGACTTCCGGATCCTCGGGCTGGTGCGAATATTTCAATGTCCCCATGTGCCAAACCGTTGGATTGTGACACGCCTTTACGCGTACCTCGCTCGCCGAGCTCGCTCGAAAACTATAGCCTAACCTAAAACCAATCCCTCTTGCGTTCGTCATTCAATGAGGAGGCGACTTATTTCAAGTTTGGGCACGTGTCGGATCGGTTGTGAGGTTGGACTAGATTTTTACGAGCGAGCGGAGCGAGCGAGCAACGATCACAATTTCCAAGCTATACATGTAACTTATATTGCCTTGCATATATTTCGTGTTATTACCTAATTTTGTCAGCCATTTCGGACATCACATTGCACTTTACTATGTGGAAATGACACTATTTATGTGAAACTACTGATAAACTGAAAACCTTTGTCAGTAGGCAATAGGATAAAGACATCCGGATCCTCAGGCTGGTGCGAATATTTCAATGTCTCCATGTGCCAAACCGTTGGATTGTGACACACCTTTACGCGTCCCTCGCTCGCCGTGCTCGCTCGAAATCTATACCCTAACCTAAAACCAACCCTTCTCGCTTTCGTTATTCGATAAGGAGGCGACTTATTTCTAATTTGGGAGCGTGTCGGATCGGTTGTGAGGTTGGACCAGATTTTTACGAGCGAGCGGAGCGAGCGAGCAACGATCACAATTTCCAAGCTATACATGTAACTTATATTGCCTTGCATATATTTCGTGTTATTACCTAATTTTGTCAGCCATTTCGGACATCACATCGCACTTTACTATGTGGAAATAGTACTATTTATGTGAAACTGTCGATAAACTGAAAACTTTTGTCAGTAGGCAATAGGATAAAGACTTCCGTATCCTCGGGCTGGTGCGAATATTTCAATGTCCCCATGTGCCAAACCGTTGGATTGTGACACACCTTTACGCGTCCCTCGCACGCCTTGCTCGCTCGAAAACTATAGCCTAACCTAAATCCATCCCTCTTGCGTTCGTCATTCGATGTGGAGGCGACTTATTTCAAATTTGCGAACGTGTCGGATCGGATGTGAGAGTGGACTAAATTTTTACGAGCGAGCGGAGCGAGCGAGCAACGATCACAATATCCAAGCTATACATATACCTTATATTGCCTTGCATATATGTCGTGTTATTACCTAATTTTGTCAGCCATTTCGGACATCACATTGCACTTTACTATGTGGAAATAGTACTATTTATGTGAAACTATTGATAAACAGTAAACTTTTGTCAGTAGGCAATAGGATAAAGACTTCCGGCTCGGCGGGCTGCTGCGAATATTTCAATGTCCCCATGTGCCAAACCGTTGGATTGTGACACACCTTTACGCGTCCCTCGCTCGCCGTGCTCGCTCGAAAACTGTAGCCTAACCTAAAACCAATCCTTCTCGCGTTCGTTATTCGATAAGGAGGCGACTTATTTCTAATTTGGGAGCGTGTCGGAACGGTTGTGAGGTTGGACTAGATTTTTTCGAGCGAGCGGATCGAGCGAGCAACGATCACAATTTCCAAGCTATGTAACTTATATTGCCTTGCATATATTTCGTGTTATTACCTAATTTTGTCAGCCATTTCGGACATCACATTGCACTTTACTATGTGGAAATAGTACTATTTATGTGAAACTATTAATAAACTGAAAACTTTTGTCAGTAGGCAATAGGATAAAGATTTCCGGATCCTCGGGCTGGTGCGAATATTTCAATGTCCCCATGTGCCAAACCGTTGGATTGTGACACGCCTTTACGCGTACCTCGCTCGCCGAGCTCGCTCGAAAACTATAGCCTAACCTAAAACCAATCCCTCTTGCGTTCGTCATTCAATGAGGAGGCGACTTATTTCAAGTTTGGGCACGTGTCGGATCGGTTGTGAGGTTGGACTAGATTTTTACGAGCGAGCGGAGCGAGCGAGCAACGATCACAATTTCCAAGCTATACATGTAACTTATATTGCCTTGCATATATTTCGTGTTATTACCTAATTTTGTCAGCCATTTCGGACATCACATTGCACTTTACTATGTGGAAATGACACTATTTATGTGAAACTACTGATAAACTGAAAACCTTTGTCAGTAGGCAATAGGATCAAGACATCCGGATCCTCAGGCTGGTGCGAATATTTCAATGTCCCCATGTGCCAAACCGTTGGATTGTGACACACCTTTACGCGTCCCTCGCTCGCCGTGCTCGCTCGAAAACTATACCCTAACCTAAAACCAACCCTTCTCGCTTTCGTTAGTCGATAAGCAGGCGACTTATTTCTAATTTGGCAACGTGTCGGAACAGTTGTGAGGTTGGACTAGATTTTTACGAGCGAGCGCAGCGAGCGAAAAACGATCACAATTTCCAAGCAATACATGTAACTTATATTGCCTTGCATATATTTCGTGTTATTACCTAATTTTGTCAGCCATTTCGAACATCACATTGCACTTTACTATGTGGAAATAGTACTATTTATGTGAAACTGTTTATAAACTGAAAACTTTTGTCAGTAGGCAATAGGATAAAGACTTCCGTATCCTCGGGCTGGTGCGAATAATTCAATGTCCCCATGTGCCAAACCGTTGGATTGTGACACACCTTTACGCGACCCTCGCACGCCTTGCTCGCTCGAAAACTATAGCCTAACCTAAAACCAATCCCTCTTGCTTTCGTCATTCAATGAGGAGGCGACTTATTTCAAGTTTGGGAACGTGTCGGATCGGTTGTGAGGTTGGACAAGATTTTTACGAGCGAGCGGAGCGAGCGAGCAACGATCACAATTTCCAAGCTATACATGTAACTTATATTGCCTTGCATATATTTCGTGTTATTACCTAATTTTGTCAGCCATTTCGGACATCACATTGCACTTTACTATGTGGAAATAACACTATTTATGTGAAACTACTGATAAACTGAAAACCTTTGTCAGTAGGCAATAGGATAAAGACATCCGGATCCTCAGGCTGGTGCGAATATTTCAATGTCTCCATGTGCCAAACCGTTGGATTGTGACACACCTTTACGCGTCCCTCGCTCGCCGTGCTCGCTCGAAATCTATACCCTAACCTAAAACCAACCCTTCTCGCTTTCGTTAGTCGATAAGCAGGCGACTTATTTCTAATTTGGCAACGTGTCGGAACAGTTGTGAGGTTGGAATAGATTTTTACGAGCGAGCGGAGCGAGCGAGCAACGATCACAATTTCCAAGCTATACATGTAACTTATATTGCCTTGCATATATTTCGTGTTATTACCTAATTTTGTCAGCCAATTCGGACATCACATTGCACTTTACTATGTGGAAATAGTACTATTTATGTGAAACTGTTGATAAACTGAAAACTTTTGTCAGTAGGCAATAGGATAAAGACTTCCGTATCCACGGTCTGGTGCGAATATTTCAATGTCCCCATGTGCCAAACCGTTGGATTGTGACACACCTTTACGCGTCCCTCGCACGCCTTGCTCGCTCGAAAACTATAGCCTAACCTAAAACCAATCCCTCTTGCTTTCGTCATTCAATGAGGAGGCGACTTATTTCAAGTTTGGGAACGTGTCGGATCGGTTGTGAGGTTGGACTAGATTTTTACGAGCGAGCGGAGCGAGCGAGCAACGATCACAATTTCCAAGCTATACATGTAACTTATATTGCCTTGCAAATATTTCGTGTTATTACCTAATTTTGTCAGCCATTTCGGACATCACATTGCACTTTACTATGTGGAAATAGTACTATTTATGTGAAACTATTGATAAACTGAAAACTTCTGTCAGTAGGCAATAGGATAAAGACTTCCGGCTCCGCGGGCTGGTGCGAATATTTCAATGTCCCCATGTGCCAAACCGTTGGATTGTGACACACCTTTACGCGTCCCTCGCACGCCTTGCTCGCTCGAAAACTGTAGCCTGACCTAAATCCATCCCTCTTGCGTTCGTCATTCGATGTGGAGGCGACTTATTTCAAATTTGCGAACGTGTCGGATCGGATGTGGGAGTGGACTAAATTTTTACGAGCGAGCGGAGCGAGCGAGCAACGATCACTATATCCAAGCTATACATATACCTTATGTTGCCTTGCATATATGTCGTGTTATTACCTAATTTTGTCAGCCATTTCGGACATCACATTGCACTTTACTAAGTGGAAATAGTACTATTTATGTGAAACTATTGATAAACTCTAAACTTTTGACAGTAGGCAATAGGATAAAGACTTCCGGCTCGGCGGGCTGCTGCGAATATTTCAATGTCCCCATATGCCAAACCGTTGGATTGTGACACACCTTTACGCGTCCCTCGCTCGCCGTGCTCGCTCGAAAACTGTAGCCTAACCTAAAACCAATCCTTCTCGCGTTCGTTATTCGATAAGGAGGCGACATATTTCTAATTTGGGAGCGTGTCGGAACGGTTGTGAGGTTGGAGTAGATTTTTTCGAGCGAGCGGAGCGAGCGAGCAACGATCACTATTTCCAAGCTATACATGTAACTTATATTGCCTTGCCTATATTTCGTGTTATTACCCAATTTTGTCAGCCATTTCGGACATCACATTGCACTTTACTATTTGGAAATAGTACTATTTATGTGAAACTGTTGATAAACTGAAAACTTTTGTCAGTAGGCAATAGGATAATGACTTCCGTATCCACGGGCTGGTGCGAATATTTCAATGTCCCCATGTGCCAAACCGTTGGATTGTGACACACCTTTACGCGTCCCTCGCACGCCTTGCTCGCTCGAAAACTATAGCCTAACCTAAAACCAATCCCTCTTGCTTTCGTCATTCAATGAGGAGGCGACTTATTTCAAGTTTGGGAACGTGACGGATCGGTTGTGAGGTTGGACTAGATTTTTACGAGCGAGCTGAGCGAGCGAGCAACGATCACAATTTCCAAGCTATACATGTAACTTATATTGCCTTGCATATATTTCGTGTTATTACCTAATTTTGTCAGCCATTTCGGACATCACATTGCACTTTACTATGTGGAAATAGTACTATTTATGTGAAACTGTTGATAAACTGAAAACTTTTGTCAGTAGGCAATAGGATAAAGACTTCCGTATCCACGGGCTGGTGCGAATATTTCAATGTCCCCATGTGCCAAACCGTTGGATTGTGACACACCTTTACGCGTCCCTCGCACGCCTTGCTCGCTCGAAAACTATAGCCTAACCTAAAACCAATCCCTCTTGCGTTCGTCATTCAATGAGGAGGCGACTTATTTCAAGTTTGGGCACGTGTCGGATCGGTTGTGAGGTTGGACTAGATTTTTACGAGCGAGCGGAGCGAGCGAGCAACGATCACAATTTCCAAGCTATACATGTAACTTATATTGCCTTGCATATATTTCGTGTTATTACCTAATTTTGTCAGCCATTTCGGACATCAAATTGCACTTTACTATGTGGAAATAGTACTATTTATGTGAAACTGTTGATAAACTGAAAACTTTTGTCAGTAGGCAATAGGATAAAGACTTCCGTATCCATGGACTGGTGCGAATATTTCAATGTCCCCATGTGCCAAACCGTTGGATTGTGACACACCTTTACGCGTCCCTCCCACGCCCTGCTCGCTCGAAAACTATAGCCTAACCTAAAACCAATCCCTCTTGCTTTCGTCATTCAATGAGGAGGCGACTTATTTCAAGTTTGTGAACGTGTCGGATCGGTTGTGAGGTTGGACTAGATTTTTACGAGCGAGCGGAGCGAGCGAGCAACGATCACAATTTCCAAGCTATACATGTAACTTATATTGCCTTGCATATATTTCGTGTTATTACCTAATTTTGTCAGCCATTTCGGACATCACATCGCACTTTACTATGTGGAAATAGTACTATTTATGTGAAACTGTCGATAAACTGAAAACTTTTGTCAGTAGGCAATAGGATAAAGACTTCCGGATCCTCGGGCTGGTGCGAATATTTCAATGTCCCCATGTGCCAAACCGTTGGATTGTGACACGCCTTTACGCGTACCTCGCTCGCCGAGCTCGCTCGAAAACTATAGCCTAACCTAAAACCAATCCCTCTTGCGTTCGTCATTCAATGAGGAGGCGACTTATTTCAAGTTTGGGCACGTGTCGGATCGGTTGTGAGGTTGGACTAGATTTTTACGAGCGAGCGGAGCGAGCGAGCAACGATCACAATTTCCAAGCTATACATGTAACTTATATTGCCTTGCATATATTTCGTGTTATTACCTAATTTTGTCAGCCATTTCGGACATCACATTGCACTTTACTATGTGGAAATGACACTATTTATGTGAAACTACTGATAAACTGAAAACCTTTGTCTGTAGGCAATAGGATAAAGACATCCGGATCCTCAGGCTGGTGCGAATATTTCAATGTCTCCATGTGCCAAACCGTTGGATTGTGACACACCTTTACGCGTCCCTCGCTCGCCGTGCTCGCTCGAAATCTATACCCTAACCTAAAACCAACCCTTCTCGCTTTCGTTAGTCGACAAGCAGGCGACTTATTTCTAATTTGGCAACGTGTCGGAACAGTTGTTAGGTTGGACTAGATTTTTACGAGCGAGCGGAGCGAGCGAGCAACGATCACAATTTCCAAGCTATACATGTAACTTATATTGCCTTGCATATATTTCGTGTTATTACCTAATTTTGTCAGCCATTTCGGACATCACATTGCACTTTACTATGTGGAAATAGTACTATTTATGTGAAACTGTTGATAAACTGAAAACTTTTGTCAGTAGGCAATAGGATAAAGACTTCCGTATCCACGGTCTGGTGCGAATATTTCAATGTCCCCATGTGCCAAACCGCTGGATTGTGACGCACCTTTACGCGTCCCTCGCACGCCTTGCTCGCTCGAAAACTGTAGCCTAACCTAAAACCAATCCTTCTCGCGTTCGTTATTCGATAAGGAGGCGACTTATTTCTAATTTGGGAGCGTGTCGGATCGGTTGTGAGGTTGGACTAGATTTTTACGAGCGAGCGGAGCGAGCGAGCAACGATCACAATTTCCAAGCTATACATGTAACTTATATTGCCTTGCATATATTTCGTGTTATTACCTAATTTTGTCAGCCATTTCGGACATCACATCGCACTTTACTATGTGGAAATAGTACTATTTATGTGAAACTGTCGATAAACTGAAAACTTTTGTCAGTAGGCAATAGGATAAAGACTTCCGTATCCTCGGGCTGGTGCGAATATTTCAATGTCCCCATGTGCCAAACCGTTGGATTGTGACACACCTTTACGCGTCCCTCGCACGCCTTGCTCGCTCGAAAACTATAGCCTAACCTAAATCCATCCCTCTTGCGTTCGTCATTCGATGTGGAGGCGACTTATTTCAAATTTGCGAACGTGTCGGATCGGATGTGAGAGTGGACTAAATTTTTACGAGCGAGCGGAGCGAGCGAGCAACGATCGCAATATCCAAGCTATACATATACCTTATATTGCCTTGCATATATTTCGTGTTATTACCTAATTTTGTCAGCCATTTCGGACATCACATCGCACTTTACTATGTGGAAATAGTACTATTTATGTGAAACTGTCGATAAACTGAAAACTTTTGTCAGTAGGCAATAGGATAAAGACTTCCCTATCCTCGGGCTGGTGCGAATATTTCAATGTCCCCATGTGCCAAACCGTTGGATTGTGACACACCTTTACGCGTCCCTCGCACGCCTTGCTCGCTCGAAAACTATAGCCTAACCTAAATCCATCCCTCTTGCGTTCGTCATTCGATGTGGAGGCGACTTATTTCAAATTTGCGAACGTGTCGGATCGGATGTGAGAGTGGACTAAATTTTTACGAGCGAGCGGAGCGAGCGAGCAACGATCGCAATATCCAAGCTATACATATACCTTATATTGCCTTGCATATATGTCGTGTTATTACCTAATTTTGTCAGCCATTTCGGACATCACATTGCACTTTACTATGTGGAAATAGTACTATTTATGTGAAACTATTGATAAACAGTAAACTTTTGTCAGTAGGCAATAGGATAAAGACTTCCGGCTCGGCGGGCTGCTGCGAATATTTCAATGTCCCCATGTGCCAAACCGTTGGATTGTGACACACCTTTACGCGTCCCTCGCTCGCCGTGCTCGCTCGAAAACTGTAGCCTAACCTGAAACCAATCCTTCTCGCGTTCGTTATTCGATAAGGAGGCGACTTATTTCTAATTTGGGAGCGTGTCGGAACGGTTGTGAGGTTGGACTAGATTTTTTCGAGCGAGCGGATCGAGCGAGCAACGATCACAATTTCCAAGCTATGTAACTTATATTGCCTTGCATATATTTCGTGTTATTACCTAATTTTGTCAGCCATTTCGGACATCACATTGCACTTTACTATGTGGAAATAGTACTATTTATGTGAAACTATTAATAAACTGAAAACTTTTGTCAGTAGGCAATAGGATAAAGACTTCCGTATCCTCGGGCTGGTGCGAATAATTCAATGTCCCCATGTGCCAAACCGTTGGATTGTGACACACCTTTACGCGACCCTCGCTCGCCGAGCTCGCTCGAAAACTATAGCCTAACCTAAAACCAATCCCTCTTGCTTTCGTCATTCAATGAGGAGGCGACTTATTTCAAGTTTGGGAACGTGTCGGATCGGTTGTGAGGTTGGACAAGATTTTTACGAGCGAGCGGAGCGAGCGAGCAACGATCACAATTTCCAAGCTATACATGTAACTTATATTGCCTTGCATATATTTCGTGTTATTACCTAATTTTGTCAGCCATTTCGGACATCACATTGCACTTTACTATGTGGAAATAACACTATTTATGTGAAACTACTGATAAACTGAAAACCTTTGTCAGTAGGCAATAGGATAAAGACATCCGGATCCTCAGGCTGGTGCGAATATTTCAATGTCTCCATGTGCCAAACCGTTGGATTGGGACACACCTTTACGCGTCCCTCGCTCGCCGTGCTCGCTCGAAATCTATACCCTAACCTAAAACCAACCCTTCTCGCTTTCGTTAGTCGATAAGCAGGCGACTTATTTCTAATTTGGCAACGTGTCGGAACAGTTGTGAGGTTGGAATAGATTTTTACGAGCGAGCGGAGCGAGCGAGCAACGATCACAATTTCCAAGCTATACATGTAACTTATATTGCCTTGCATATATTTCGTGTTATTACCTAATTTTGTCAGCCATTTCGGACATCACATTGCACTTTACTATGTGGAAATAGTACTATTTATGTGAAACTGTTGATAAACTGAAAACTTTTGTCAGTAGGCAATAGGATAAAGACTTCCGTATCCACGGTCTGGTGCGAATATTTCAATGTCCCCATGTGCCAAACCGTTGGATTGTGACACACCTTTACGCGTCCCTCGCACGCCTTGCTCGCTCGAAAACTATAGCCTAACCTAAAACCAATCCCTCTTGCTTTCGTCATTCAATGAGGAGGCGACTTATTTCAAGTTTGGGAACGTGTCGGATCGGTTGTGAGGTTGGACTAGATTTTTACGAGCGAGCGGAGCGAGCGAGCAACGATCACAATTTCCAAGCTATACATGTAACTTATATTGCCTTGCAAATATTTCGTGTTATTACCTAATTTTGTCAGCCATTTCGGACATCACATTGCACTTTACTATGTGGAAATAGTACTATTTATGTGAAACTATTGATAAACTGAAAACTTTTGTCAGTAGGCAATAGGATAAAGACTTCCGGCTCCGCGGGCTGGTGCGAATATTTCAATGTCCCCATGTGCCAAACCGTTGGATTGTGACACACCTTTACGCGTCCCTCGCACGCCTTGCTCGCTCGAAAACTGTAGCCTGACCTAAATCCATCCCTCTTGCGTTCGTCATTCGATGTGGAGGCGACTTATTTCAAATTTGCGAACGTGTCGGATCGGATGTGGGAGTGGACTAAATTTTTACGAGCGAGCGGAGCGAGCGAGCAACGATCACTATATCCAAGCTATACATATACCTTATATTGCCTTGCATATATGTCGTGTTATTACCTAATTTTGTCAGCCATTTCGGACATCACATTGCACTTTACTAAGTGGAAATAGTACTATTTATGTGAAACTATTGATAAACTCTAAACTTTTGACAGTAGGCAATAGGATAAAGACTTCCGGCTCGGCGGGCTGCTGCGAATATTTCAATGTCCCCATATGCCAAACCGTTGGATTGTGACACACCTTTACGCGTCCCTCGCTCGCCGTGCTCGCTCGAAAACTGTAGCCTAACCTAAAACCAATCCTTCTCGCGTTCGTTATTCGATAAGGAGGCGACATATTTCTAATTTGGGAGCGTGTCGGAACGGTTGTGAGGTTGGACTAGATTTTTTCGAGCGAGCGGAGCGAGCGAGCAACGATCACTATTTCCAAGCTATACATGTAACTTATATTGCCTTGCATATATTTCGTGTTATTACCCAATTTTGTCAGCCATTTCGGACATCACATTGCACTTTACTATTTGGAAATAGTACTATTTATGTGAAACTGTTGATAAACTGAAAACTTTTGTCAGTAGGCAATAGGATAATGACTTCCGTATCCACGGGCTGGTGCGAATATTTCAATGTCCCCATGTGCCAAACCGTTGGATTGTGACACACCTTTACGCGTCCCTCGCACGCCTTGCTCGCTCGAAAACTATAGCCTAACCTAAAACCAATCCCTCTTGCTTCCGTCATTCAATGAGGAGGCGACTTATTTCAAGTTTGGGAACGTGACGGATCGGTTGTGAGGTTGGACTAGATTTTTACGAGCGAGCTGAGCGAGCGAGCAACGATCACAATTTCCAAGCTATACATGTAACTTATATTGCCTTGCATATATTTCGTGTTATTACCTAATTTTGTCAGCCATTTCGGACATCACATTGCACTTTACTATGTGGAAATAGTACTATTTATGTGAAACTGTTGATAAACTGAAAACTTTTGTCAGTAGGCAATAGGATAAAGACTTCCGTATCCACGGGCTGGTGCGAATATTTCAATGTCCCCATGTGCCAAACCGTTGGATTGTGACACACCTTTACGCGTCCCTCGCACGCCTTGCTCGCTCGAAAACTATAGCCTAACCTAAAACCAATCCCTCTTGCGTTCGTCATTCAATGAGGAGGCGACTTATTTCAAGTTTGGGCACGTGTCGGATCGGTTGTGAGGTTGGACTAGATTTTTACGAGCGAGCGGAGCGAGCGAGCAACGATCACAATTTCCAAGCTATACATGTAACTTATATTGCCTTGCATATATTTCGTGTTATTACCTAATTTTGTCAGCCATTTCGGACATCAAATTGCACTTTACTATGTGGAAATAGTACTATTTATGTGAAACTGTTGATAAACTGAAAACTTTTGTCAGTAGGCAATAGGATAAAGACTTCCGTATCCATGGACTGGTGCGAATATTTCAATGTCCCCATGTGCCAAACCGTTGGATTGTGACACACCTTTACGCGTCCCTCGCACGCCCTGCTCGCTCGAAAACTATAGCCTAACCTAAAACCAATCCCTCTTGCTTTCGTCATTCAATAAGGAGGCGACTTATTTCAAGTTTGTGAACGTGTCGGATCGGTTGTGAGGTTGGACTAGATTTTTACGAGCGAGCGGAGCGAGCGAGCAACGATCACAATTTCCAAGCTATACATGTAACTTATACTGCCTTGCATATATTTCGTGTTATTACCTAATTTTGTCAGCCATTTCGGACATCACATTGCACTTTACTATGTGGAAATAGTACTATTTATGTGAAACTGTCGATAAACTGAAAACTTTTGTCAGTAGGCAATAGGATAAAGACTTCCGTATCCTCGGGCTGGTGCGAATATTTCAATGTCCCCATGTGCCAAACCGTTGGATTGTGACACACCTTTACGCGTCCCTCGCACGCCTTGCTCGCTCGAAAACTATAGCCTAACCTAAATCCATCCCTCTTGCGTTCGTCATTCGATGTGGAGGCGACTTATTTCAAATTTGCGAACGTGTCGGATCGGATGTGAGAGTGGACTAAATTTTTACGAGCGAGCGGAGCGAGCGAGCAACGATCACAATATCCAAGCTATACATATACCTTATATTGCCTTGCATATATGTCCTGTTATTACCTAATTTTGTCAGCCATTTCGGACATCACATTGCACTTTACTATGTGGAAATAGTACTATTTATGTGAAACTATTGATGAACTGTAAACTTTTGTCAGTAGGCAATGGGATAAAGACTTCCGGCTCGGCGGGCTGCTGCGAATATTTCAATGTCCCCATGTGCCAAACCGTTGGATTGTGACACACCTTTACGCGTCCCTCGCTCGCCGTGCTCGCTCGAAAACTGTAGCCTAACCTAAAACCAATCCTTCTCGCGTTCGTTATTCGATAAGGAGGCGACTTATTTCTAATTTGGGAGCGTGTCGGAACGGTTGTGAGGTTGGACTAGATTTTTTCGAGCGAGCGGATCGAGCGAGCAACGATCACAATTTCCAAGCTATTTAACTTATATTGCCTTGCATATATTTCGTGTTATTACCTAATTTTGTCAGCCATTTCGGACATCACATTGCACTTTACTATGTGGAAATAGTACTATTTATGTGAAACTGTTGATAAACTGAAAACTTTTGTCAGTAGGCAATAGGATAAAGACTTCCGTATCCACGGGCTGGTGCGAATATTTCAATGTCCCCATGTGCCAAACCGTTGGATTGTGACACACCTTTACGCGTCCCTCGCACGCCTTGCTCGCTCGAAAACTATAGCCTAACCTAAAACCAATCCCTCTTGCTTTCGTCATTCAATGAGGAGGCGACTTATTTCAAGTTTGGGAACGTGACGGATCGGTTGTGAGGTTGGACTAGATTTTTACGAGCGAGCTGAGCGAGCGAGCAACGATCACAATTTCCAAGCTATACATGTAACTTATATTGCCTTGCATATATTTCGTGTTATTACCTAATTTTGTCAGCCATTTCGAACATCACATTGCACTTTACTATGTGGAAATAGTACTATTTATGTGAAACTGTTGATAAACTGAAAACTTTTGTCAGTAGGCAATAGGATAAAGACTTCCGTATCCACGGGCTTGTGCGAATATTTCAATGTCCCCATGTGCCAAACCGTTGGATTGTGACACACCTTTACGCGTCCCTCGCACGCCTTGCTCGCTCGAAAACTATAGCCTAACCTAAAACCAATCCCTCTTGCTTTCGTCATTCAATGAGGAGGCGACTTATTTCAAGTTTGGGAACGTGTCGGATCGGTTGTGAGGTTGGACTAGATTTTTACGAGCGAGCGGAGCGAGCGAGCAACGATCACAATTTCCAAGCTATACATGTAACTTATATTGCCTGCATATATTTCGTGTTATTACCTAATTTTGTCAGCCATTTCGGACATCACATTGTACTTTACTATGTGGAAATAGTACTATTTATGTGAAACTATTGATAAACTGAAAACTTTTGTCAGTAGGCAATAGGATAAAGACTTCCGTATCCATGGACTGGTGCGAATATTTCAATGTCCCCATGTGCCAAACCGTTGGATTGTGGCACACCTTTACGCGTCCCTCGCTCGCTGTGCTCGCTCGAAAAGTATAGCCTAACTTAAAACCAATCCTTCTTGCGTTCGTCATTCGATGTGGAGGCGACTTATTTCAAATTTGCGAACGTGTCGGATCGGATGTGAGAGTGGTCTAAATTTTTACGAGCGAGCGGAGCGAGCGAGCAACGATCACAATTTCCAAGCTATACATGTAACTTATATGGCCTTGCATATATTTCGTGTTATTACCTAATTTTGTCAGCCATTTCGGACATCACATTGCACTTTACTAAGTGGAAATAGTACTATTTATGTGAAACTATTGATAAACTCTAAACTTTTGACAGTAGGCAATAGGATAAAGACTTCCGGCTCGGCGGGCTGCTGCGAATATTTCAATGTCCCCATATGCCAAACCGTTGGATTGTGACACACCTTTACGCGTCCCTCGCTCGCCGTGCTCGCTCGAAGACTGTAGCCTAACCTAAAACAAATCCTTCTCGCGTTCGTTATTCGATAAGGAGGCGACTTATTTCTAATTTGGGAGCGTGTCGGAACGGTTGTGAGGTTGGACTAGATTTTTTCGAGCGAGCGGAGCGAGCGAGCAACGATCACTATTTCCAAGCTATACATGTAACTTATATTGCCTTGCATATATTTCGTGTTATTACCCAATTTTGTCAGCCATTTCTGACATCACATTGCACTTTACTATTTGGAAATAGTACTATTTATGTGAAACTGTTGATAAACTGAAAACTTTTGTCAGTAGGCAATAGGATAAAGACTTCCGTATCCTCGGGCTGGTGCGAATATTTCAATGTCCCCATGTGCCAAACCGTTGGATTGTGACACACCTTTACGCGTCCCTCGCACGCCTTGCTCGCTCGAAAACTATAGCCTAACCTAAAACCAATCCCTCTTGCTTTCGTCATTCAATGAGGAGGCGACTTATTTCAAGTTTGGGAACGTGTCGGATCGGTTGTGAGGTTGGACTAGATTTTTACGAGCGAGCGGAGCGAGCGAGCAACGATCAAAATTTCCAAGCTATACATGTAACTTATATTGCCTTGCAAATATTTCGTGTTATTACCTAATTTTGTCAGCCATTTCGGACATCACATTGCACTTTACTATGTGGAAATAGTACTATTTATGTGAAACTATTGATAAACTGAAAACTTTTGTCAGTAGACAATAGGATAAAGACTTCCGGATCCTCGGGCTGGTGCGAATATTTCAATGTCCCCATGTGCCAAACCGTTGGATTGTGACACACCTTTACGCGTACCTCGATCGCCGAGCTCGCTCGAAAACTATAGCCTAACCTAAAACCAATCCCTCTTGCGTTCGTCATTCAATGAGGAGGCGACTTATTTCAAGTTTGGGCACGTGTCGGATCGGTTGTGAGGTTGGACTAGATTTTTACGAGCGAGCGGAGCGAGCGAGCAACGATCACAATTTCCAAGCTATACATGTAACTTATATTGCCTTGCATATATTTCGTGTTATTACCTAATTTTGTCAGCCATTTCGGACATCACATTGCACTTTACTATGTGGAAATAGTACTATTTATGTCAAACTATTGATAAACTGAAAACTTTTGTCAGTAGGCAATAGGATAAAGACTTCCGGATCCTCGGGCTGGTGCGAATATTTCAATGTCCCCATGTGCCAAACCGTTGGATTGTGACACTCCTTTACGCGTACCTCGCTCGCCGAGCTCGCTCGAAAACTATAGCCTAACCTAAAACCAATCCCTCTTGCGTTCGTCATTCAATGAGGAGGCGACTTATTTCAAGTTTCGGCACGTGTCGGATCGGTTGTGAGGTTGGACTAGATTTTTACGAGCGAGCGGAGCGAGCGAGCAACGATCACAATTTCCAAGCTATACATGTAACTTATATTGCCTTGCATATATTTCGTGTTATTACCCAATTTTGTCAGCCATTTCGGACATCACATTGCACTTTTCTATGTGGAAATAGTACTATTTATGTGAAACTGTTGATAAACTGAAAACTTTTGTCAGTAGGCAATAGGATAAAGACTTCCGTATCCACGGGCTGGTGCGAATATTTCAATGTCCCCATGTGCCAAACCGTTGGATTGTGACACACCTTTACGTGTCCCTCGCACGACTTGCTCGCTCGAAAACTATAGCCTAACCTAAAACCAATCCCTCTTGCTTTCGTCATTCAATGAGGAGGCGACTTATTTCAAGTTTGGGCACGTGTCGGATCGGTTGTGAGGTTGGACTAGATTTTTACGAGCGAGCGGAGCGAGCGAGCAACGATCACAATTTCCAAGCTATACATGTAACTTATATTGCCTTGCATATATTTCGTGTTATTACCTAATTTTGTCAGCCATTTCGGACATCACATTGCACTTTACTATGTGGAAATAGTACTATTTATGTCAAACTATTGATAAACTGAAAACTTTTGTCAGTAGGCAATAGGATAAAGACTTCCGGATCCTCGGGCTGGTGCGAATATTTCAATGTCCCCATGTGCCAAACCGTTGGATTGTGACACACCTTTACGCGTACCTCGCTCGCCGAGCTCGCTCGAAAACTATAGCCTAACCTAAAACCAATCCCTCTTGCGTTCGTCATTCAATGAGGAGGCGACTTATTTCAAGTTTGGGCACGTGTCGGATCGGTTGTGAGGTTGGACTAGATTTTTACGAGCGAGCGGAGCGAGCGAGCAACGATCACAATTTCCAAGCTATACATGTAACTTATATTGCCTTGCATATATTTCGTGTTATTACCTAATTTTGTCAGCCATTTCGGACATCACATTGCACTTTACTATGTGGAAATAGTACTATTTATGTCAAACTATTGATAAACTGAAAACTTTTGTCAGTAGGCAATAGGATAAAGACTTCCGGATCCTCGGGCTGGTGCGAATATTTCAATGTCCCCATGTGCCAAACCGTTGGATTGTGACACACCTTTACGCGTACCTCGCTCGCCGAGCTCGCTCGAAAACTATAGCCTAACCTAAAACCAATCCCTCTTGCGTTCGTCATTCAATGAGGAGGCGACTTATTTCAAGTTTGGGCACGTGTCGGATCGGTTGTGAGGTTGGACTAGATTTTTACGAGCGAGCGGAGCGAGCGAGCAACGATCACAATTTCCAAGCTATACATGTAACTTATATTGCCTTGCATATATTTCGTGTTATTACCCAATTTTGTCAGCCATTTCGGACATCACATTGCACTTTTCTATGTGGAAATAGTACTATTTATGTGAAACTGTTGATAAACTGAAAACTTTTGTCAGTAGGCAATAGGATAAAGACTTCCGTATCCACGGGCTGGTGCGAATATTTCAATGTCCCCATGTGCCAAACCGTTGGATTGTGACACACCTTTACGTGTCCCTCGCACGACTTGCTCGCTCGAAAACTATAGCCTAACCTAAAACCAATCCCTCTTGCTTTCGTCATTCAATGAGGAGGCGACTTATTTCAAGTTTGGGCACGTGTCGGATCGGTTGTGAGGTTGGACTAGATTTTTACGAGCGAGCGGAGCGAGCGAGCAACGATCACAATTTCCAAGCTATACATGTAACTTATATTGCCTTGCATATATTTCGTGTTATTACCTAATTTTGTCAGCCATTTCGGACATCACATTGCACTTTACTATGTGGAAATAGTACTATTTATGTCAAACTATTGATAAACTGAAAACTTTTGTCAGTAGGCAATAGGATAAAGACTTCCGGATCCTCGGGCTGGTGCGAATATTTCAATGTCCCCATGTGCCATACCGTTGGATTGTGACACACCTTTACGCGTACCTCGCTCGCCGATCTCGCTCGAAAACTATAGCCTAACCTAAAACCAATCCCTCTTGCGTTCGTCATTCAATGAGGAGGCGACTTATTTCAAGTTTGGGCACGTGTCGGATCGGTTGTGAGGTTGGACTAGACTTTTACGAGCGAGCGGAGCGAGCGAGCAACGATCACAATTTCCAAGCTATACATGTAACTTATATTGCCTTGCATATATTTCGTGTTATTACCCAATTTTGTCAGCCATTTCGGACATCACATTGCACTTTTCTATGTGGAAATAGTACTATTTATGTGAAACTGTTGATAAACTGAAAACTTTTGTCAGTAGGCAATAGGATAAAGACTTCCGTATCCACGGGCTGGTGCGAATATTTCAATGTCCCCATGTGCCAAACCGTTGGATTGTGACGCACCTTTACGTGTCCCTCGCACGACTTGCTCGCTCGAAAACTATAGACAAACCTAAAACCAATCCCTCTTGCTTTCGTCATTCAATGAGGAGGCGACTTATTTCAAGTTTGGAAACGTGTCGGATCGGTTGTGAGGTTGGACTAGATTTTTACGAGCGAGCGGAGCGAGCGAGCAACGATCACAATTTCCAAGCTATACATGTAACTTATATTGCCTTGCATATATTTCGTGTTATTACCTAATTTTGTCAGCCATTTCGGACATCACATTGCACTTTACTATGTGGAAATAGTACTATTTATGTGAAACTGTTGATAAACTGAAAACTTTTGTCAGTAGGCAATAGGATAAAGACTTCTGTATCCACGGTCTGGTGCGAATATTTCAATGTCCCCATGTGCCAAACCGTTGGATTGTGACACACCTTTACGCGTCCCTCGCACGCCTTGCTCGCTCGAAAACTATAGCCTAACCTAAAACCAATCCCTCTTGCTTTCGTCATTCAATGAGGAGGCGACTTATTTCAAGTTTGGGAACGTGTCGGATCGGTTGTGAGGTTGGACTAGATTTTTACGAGCGAGCGGAGCGAGCGAGCAACGATCACAATTTCCAAGCTATACATGTAACTTATATTGCCTTGCATATATTTCGTGTTATTACCTAATTTTGTCAGCCATTTCGGACATCACATTGCACTTTACTATGTGGAAATAGTACTGTTTATGTGAACCTATTGATAAACTGTAAACTTTTGTCAGTAGGCCATAGGATAAAGACATCCGGCTCCTCGGGCTGGTGCGAATATTTGAATGTCACCATGCGCCAAACCGTTGGATTGTGACACACCTCTACGCGTCCCTCGCTCGCCGTGCTCGCTCGAAAACTATAGCCTAACCTAAAACCAATCCCTCTTGCGTTCGTCATTCAATGAGGAGGCGACTTATTTCAAGTTTGGGCACGTGTCGGATCGGTTGTGAGGTTGGACTAGATTTTTACGAGCGAGCGGAGCGAGCGAGCAACGATCACAATTTCCAAGCTATACATGTAACTTATATTGCCTTGCATATATTTCGTGTTATTACCTAATTTTGGCAGCCATTTCGGACATCACATTGCACTTTACTATGTGGAAATAGTACTATTTATGTGAAACTGTTGATAAACTGAAAACTTTTGTCAGTAGGCAATAGGATAAAGACTTCCGGCTCCTCGGGCTGGTGCGAATATTTCAATGTCCCCATGTGCCAAACCGTTGGATTGTGGCACACCTTTACGCGTCCCTCGCTCGCTGTGCTCGCTCGAAAACTATAGCCTAACCTAAATCCATCCCTCTTGCGTTCGTCATTCGATGTGGAGGCGACTTATTTCAAATTTGCGAACGTGTCGGATCGGATGTGAGAGTGGACTAAATTTTTACGAGCGAGCGGAGCGAGCGAGCAACGATCACAATATCCAAGCTATACATATACCTTATATTGCCTTGCATATATGTCGTGTTATTACCTAATTCTGTCAGCCATTTCGGACATCACATTGCACTTTACTATGTGGAAATAGTACTATTTATGTGAAACTATTGATAAACTGTAAACATTTGTCAGTAGGCAATAGGATAAAGACATCCGGATCCTCGGGCTGGTGCGAATATTTCAATGTCCCCATGTGCCAAACCGTTGGATTGTGACACACCTTTACGCGTACCTCGCTCGCCGATCTCGCTCGAAAACTATAGCCTAACCTAAAACCAATCCCTCTTGCGTTCGTCATTCAATGAGGAGGCGACTTATTTCAAGTTTGGGCACGTGTCGGATCGGTTGTGAGGTTGGACTAGATTTTTACGTGCGAGCGGAGCGAGCGAGCAACGATCACAATTTCCAAGCTATACATGTAACTTATATTGCCTTGCATATATTTCGTGTTATTACGTAATTTTGTCAGACACTTCTGACATCACATTGCACTTTACTATGTGGAAATAACACTATTTATGTGAAACTACTGATAAACTGAAAACCTTTGTCAGTAGGCAATAGGATAAAGACTTCCGGCTCGGCGGGCTGCTGCGAATATTTCAATGTCCCCATGTGCCAAACCGTTGGATTGTGACACACCTTTACGCGTCCCTCGCTCGCCGTGCTAGCTCGAAAACTGTAGCCTAACCTAAAACCAATCCTTCTCGGGTTCGTTATTCGATAAGGAGGCGACTTATTTCTAATTTGGGAGCGTGTCGGAACGGTTGTGAGGTTGGACTAGATTTTTTCGAGCGAGCGGAGCGAGCGAGCAACGATCACAATTTCCAAGCTATACATGTAACTTATATTGCCTTGCATATATCTCGTGTTATTACCTAATTTTGTCAGCCATTTCGGACATCACATTGCACTTTACTATGTGGAAATGACACTATTTATGTGAAACTACTGATAAACTGAAAACCTTTGTCAGTAGGCAATAGGATAAAGACATCCGGATCCTCGGGCTGGTGCGAATATTTCAATGTCCCCATGTGCCAAACCGTTGGATTGTGACACACCTTTACGCGTACCTCGCTCGCTGAGCTCGCTCGAAAACTATAGCCTAACCTAAAACCAATCCCTCTTGCGTTCGTCATTCAATGAGGAGGCGACTTATTTCAAGTTAGGGCACGTGTCGGATCGGTTGTGAGGATGGACTAGATTTTTACGAGCGAGCGGAGCGAGCGAGCAACGATCACAATTTCCAAGCTATACATGTAACTTATATTGCCTTGCATATATTTCGTGTTATTACCTAATTTTGTCAGCCATTTCGGACATCACATTGCACTTTACTATGTGGAAATAGTACTATTTATGTGAAACTATTGATAAACTGTAAACATTTGTCAGTAGGCAATAGGATAAAGACTTCCGGCTCCTCGGGCTGGTGCGAATATTTCAATGTCCCCACGTGCCAAACCGTTGGATTGTGACACACCGTTACGCGTACCTCGCTCGCCGAGCTCGCTCGAAAACTATAGCCTAACCTAAAACCAATCCCTCTTGCGTTCGTCATTCAATGAGGAGGCGACTTATTTCAAGTTTGGGCACGTGTCGGATCGGTTGTGAGGTTGGACTAGATTTTTACGTGCGAGGGGAGCGAGCGAGCAACGATCACAATTTCCAAGCTATACATGTAACTTATATTGCCTTGCATATATTTCGTGCTATTACGTAATTTTGTCAGACACATCTGACATCACATTGCACTTTACTATGTGGAAATAACATTATTTATGTGAAACTACTGATAAACTGAAAACCTTTGTCAGTAGGCAATAGGATAAAGACATCCGGATCCTCGGGCTGGTGCGAATATTTCAATGTCCCCATGTGCCAAACCGTTGGATTGTGACACACCTTTACGCGTACCTCGCTCGCCGAGCTCGCTCGAAAACTATAGCCTAACCTAAAACCAATCCCTCTTGCGTTCGTCATTCAATGAGGAGGCGACTTATTTCAAGTTAGGGCACGTGTCGGATCGGTTGTGAGGATGGACTAGATTTTTACGAGCGAGCGGAGCGAGCGAGCAACGATCACAATTTCCAAGCTATACATGTAACTTATATTGCCTTGCATATATTTCGTGTTATTACCTAATTTTGTCAGCCATTTCGGACATCACATTGCACTTTACTATGTGGAAATAGTACTATTTATGTGAAACTATTGATAAACTGTAAACATTTGTCAGTAGGCAATAGGATAAAGACTTCCGGATCCTCGGGCTGGTGCGAATATTTCAATGTCCCCACGTGCCAAACCGTTGGATTGTGACACACCTTTACGCGTACCTCGCTCGCCGAGCTGGCTCGAAAACTATAGCCTAACCTAAAACCAATCCCTCTTGCGTTCGTTATTCAATGAGGAGGCGACTTATTTCAAGTTTGGGCACGTGTCGGATCGGTTGTGAGGTAGGACTAGATTTTTTCGAGCGAGCGGAGCGAGCGAGCAACGATCACAATTTCCATGCTATACATGTAACTTTATTGCCTTGCATATATTTCGTGTTATTACCCAATTTTGTCAGCCATTTCGGACATCACATTGCACTTTACTATGTGGAAATAACACTATTTATGTGAAACTGTTGATAAACTGAAAACTTTTGTCAGTAGGCAATAGGATAAAGACTTCCGTATCCACGGGCTGGTGCGAATATTTCAATGTCCCCATGTGCCAAACCGTTGGATTGTGACACACCTTTACCCGTCCCTCGCACGCCTTGCTCGCTCGAAAACTATAGCCTAACCTAAAACCAATCCCTCTTGCGTTCGTCATTCAATGAGGAGGCGACTTATTTCAAGTTTGGGCACGTGTCGGATCGGTTGTGAGGTTGGACTAGATTTTTACGAGCGAGCGGAGCGAGCGAGCAACGATCACAATTTCCAAGCTATACATGTAACTTATATTGCCTTGCATATATTTCGTGTTATTACCTAATTTTGTCAGCCATTTCGGACATCACATTGCACTTTACTATGTGGAAATAGTACTATTTATGTGAAACTATTGATAAACTGTAAACATTTGTCAGTAGGCAATAGGATAAAGACTTCCGGATCCTCGGGCTGGTGCGAATATTTCAATGTCCCCACGTGCCAAACCGTTGGATTGTGACACACCTTTACGCGTACCTCGCTCGCCGAGCTCGCTCGAAAACTATAGCCTAACCTAAAACCAATCCCTCTTGCGTTCGTCATTCAATGAGGAGGCGACTTATTTCAAGTTCGGGCACGTGTCGGATCGGTTGTGAGGTTGGACTAGATTTTTACGTGCGAGCGGAGCGAGCGAGCAACGATCACAATTTCCAAGCTATACATGTAACTTATATTGCCTTGCATATATTTCGTGTTATTACCTAATTTTGTCAGCCATTTCGGACATCACATTGCACTTTACTATGTGGAAATAGTACTGTTTATGTGAACCTATTGATAAACTGTAAACTTTTGTCAGTAGGCCATAGGATAAAGACATCCGGCTCCTCGGGCTGGTGCGAATATTTGAATGTCACCATGTGCCAAACCGTTGGATTGTGACACACCACTACGCGTCCCTCGCTCGCCGTGCTCGCTCGAAAACTATAGCCTAACCTAAAACCAATCCCTCTTTCGTTCGTCATTCAATGAGGAGGCGACTTATTTCAAGTTTGGGCACGTGTCGGATCGGTTGTGAGGTTGGACTAGATTTTTACGAGCGAGCGGAGCGAGCGAGCAACGATCACAATTTCCAAGCTATACATGTAACTTATATTGCCTTGCATATATTTCGTGTTATTACCTAATTTTGTCAGCCATTTCGGACATCACATTGCACTTTACTATGTGGAAATAGTACTATTTATGTGAAACTGTTGATAAACTGAAAACTTTTGTCAGTAGGCAATAGGATAAAGACTTCTGTATCCACGGTCTGGTGCGAATATTTCAATGTCCCCATGTGCCAAACCGTTGGATTGTGACACACCTTTACGCGTCCCTCGCACGCCTTGCTCGCTCGAAAACTATAGCCTAACCTAAAACCAATCCCTCTTGCTTTCGTCATTCAATGAGGAGGCGACTTATTTCAAGTTTGGGAACGTGTCGGATCGGTTGTGAGGTTGGACTAGATTTTTACGAGCGAGCGGAGCGAGCGAGCAACGATCACAATTTCCAAGCTATACATGTAACTTATATTGCCTTGCATATATTTCGTGTTATTACCTAATTTTGTCAGCCATTTCGGACATCACATTGCACTTTACTATGTGGAAATAGTACTATTTATGTGAAACTATTGATAAACTGAAAACTTTTGTCAGTGGGCAATAGGATAAAGACTTCCGGTTCCGCGGGCTGGTGCGAATATTTCAATGTCCCCATGTGCCAAACCGTTGGATTGTGGCACACCTTTACGCGTCCCTCGCTCGCTGTGCTCGCTCGAAAACTGTAGCCTGACCTAAATCCATCCCTCTTGCGTTCGTCATTCGATGTGGAGGCGACTTATTTCAAATTTGCGAACGTGTCGGATCGGATGTGAGAGTGGATTAAATTTTTACGAGCGAGCGGAGCGAGCGAGCAACGATCACAATATCCAAGCTATACATATACCTTATATTGCCTTGCATATATGTCGTGTTATTACCTAATTTTGTCAGCCATTTCGGACATCACATTGCACTTTACTATGTGGAAATAGTACTATTTATGTGAAACTATTGATAAACTGAAAACTTTTGTCAGTAGGCAATAGGATAAAGACTTCCGGATCCTCGGGCTGGTGCGAATATTTCAATGTCCCCATGTGCCAAAGCGTTGGATTGTGACACACCTTTACGCGTACCTCGCTCGCCGAGCTCTCTCGAAAACTATAGCCTAACCTAAAACCTATCCTTCTCGCGTTCGTTATTCAATGAGGAGGCGACTTATTTCAAGTTTGGGCACGTGTCGGATCGGTTGTGAGGTTGGACTAGATTTTTACGAGCGAGCGGAGCGAGCGAGCAACGATCACAATTTCCAAGCTATACATGTAACTTGTATTGCCTTGCATATATTTCGTGTTATTACCCAATTTTGTCAGCCATTTCGGACATCACATTGCACTTTACTATGTGGAAATAACACTATTTATGTGAAACTGTTGATAAACTGAAAACTTTTGTCAGTAGGCAATAGGATAAAGACTTCCGTATCCACGGGCTGGTGCGGATATTTCAATGTCCCCATGTGCCAAACCGTTGGATTGTGACACACCTTTACCCGTCCCTCGCACGCCTTCCTCGCTCGAAAACTATAGCCTAACCTAAAACCAATCCCTCTTGCGTTCGTCATTCAATGAGGAGGCGACTTATTTCAAGTTTGGGCACGTGTCGGATCGGTTGTGAGGTTGGACTAGATTTTTACGAGCGAGCGGAGCGAGCGAGCAACGATCACAATTTCCAAGCTATACATGTAACTTATATTGCCTTGCATATATTTCGTGTTATTACCTAATTTTGTCAGCCATTTCGGACATCACATTGCACTTTACTATGTGGAAATAGTACTATTTATGTGAAACTATTGATAAACTGTAAACATTTGTCAGTAGGCAATAGGATAAAGACTTCCGGATCCTCGGGCTGGTGCGAATATTTCAATGTCCCCACGTGCCAAACCGTTGGATTGTGACACACCTTTACGCGTACCTCGCTCGCCGAACTCGCTCGAAAACTATAGCCTAACCTAAAACCAATCCCTCTTGCGTTCGTCATTCAATGAGGAGGCGACTTATTTCAAGTTTGGGCACGTGTCGGATCGGTTGTGAGGTTGGACTAGATTTTTACGTGCGAGCGGAGCGAGCGAGCAACGATCACAATTTCCAAGCTATACATGTAACTTATATTGCCTTGCATATATTTCGTGTTATTACCTAATTTTGTCAGCCATTTCGGACATCACATTGCACTTTACTATGTGGAAATAGTACTGTTTATGTGAACCTATTGATAAACTGTAAACTTTTGTCAGTAGGCCATAGGATAAAGACATCCGGCTCCTCGGGCTGGTGCGAATATTTGAATGTCACCATGTGCCAAACCGTTGGATTGTGACACACCTCTACGCGTCCCTCGCTCGCCGTGCTCGCTCGAAAACTATAGCCTAACCTAAAACCAATCCCTCTTGCGTTCGTCATTCAATGAGGAGGCGACTTATTTCAAGTTTGGGCACGTGTCGGATCGGTTGTGAGGTTGGACTAGATTTTCACGAGCGAGCGGAGCGAGCGAGTAACGATCACAATTTCCAAGCTATACATGTAACTTATATTGCCTTGCATATATTTCGTGTTATTACCTAATTTTGTCAGCCATTTCGGACATCACATTGCACTTTACTATGTGGAAATAGTACTATTTATGTGAAACTGTTGATAAACTGAAAACTTTTGTCAGTAGGCAATAGGATAAAGACTTCTGTATCCACGGTCTGGTGCGAATATTTCAATGTCCCCATGTGCCAAACCGTTGGATTGTGACACACCTTTACGCGTCCCTCGCACGCCTTGCTCGCTCGAAAACTATAGCCTAACCTAAAACCAATCCCTCTTGCTTTCGTCATTCAATGAGGAGGCGTCTTATTTCAAGTTTGGGAACGTGTCGGATCGGTTGTGAGGTTGGACTAGATTTTTACGAGCGAGCGGAGCGAGCGAGCAACGATCACAATTTCCAAGCTATACATGTAACTTATATTGCCTTGCATATATTTCGTGTTATTACCTAATTTTGTCAGCCATTTCGGACATCACATTGCACTTTACTATGTGGAAATAGTACTATTTATGTGAAACTATTGATAAACTGAAAACTTTTGTCAGTGGGCAATAGGATAAAGACTTCCGGCTCCGCGGGCTGGTGCGAATATTTCAATGTCCCCATGTGCCAAACCGTTGGATTGTGGCACACCTTTACGCGTCCCTCGCTCGCTGTGCTCGCTCGAAAACTGTAGCCTGACCTAAATCCATCCCTCTTGCGTTCGTCATTCGATGTGGAGGCGACTTATTTCAAATTTGCGAACGTGTCGGATCGGATGTGAGAGTGGACAAAATTTTTACGAGCGAGCGGAGCGAGCGAGCAACGATCACAATATCCAAGCTATACATATACCTTATATTGCCTTGCATATATGTCGTGTTATTACCTAATTTTGTCAGCCATTTCGGACATCACATTGCACTTTACTATGTGGAAATAGTACTATTTATGTGAAACTATTGATAAACTGTAAACTTTTGTCAGTAGGCAATAGGATAAAGACTTCCGGCTCGGCGGGCTGCTGCGAATATTTCAATGTCCCCATGTGCCAAACCGTTGGATTGTGAGACACCTTTACGCGTCCCTCGCTCGCCGTGCTAGCTCGAAAACTGTAGCCTAACCTAAAACCAATCCCTCTTGCGTTCGTCATTCAATGAGGAGGCGACTTATTTCAAGTTTGGGCACGTGTCGGATCGGTTGTGAGGTTGGACTAGATTTTTACGAGCGAGCGGAGCGAGCGAGCAACGATCACAATTTCCAAGCTATACATGTAACTTATATTGCCTTGCATATATTTCGTGTTATTACCTAATTTTGTCAGCCATTTCGGACATCACATTGCACTTTACTATGTGGAAATAGTACTGTTTATGTGAACCTATTGATAAACTGTAAACTTTTGTCAGTAGGCCATAGGATAAAGACATCAGGCTCCTCGGGCTGGTGCGAATATTTGAATGTCACCATGTGCCAAACCGTTGGATTGTGACACACCTCTACGCGTCCCTCGCTCGCCGTGCTCGCTCGAAAACTATAGCCTAACCTAAAACCAATCCCTCTTGCGTTCGTCATTCAATGAGGAGGCGACTTATTTCAAGTTTGGGCACGTGTCGGATCGGTTGTGAGGTTGGACTAGATTTTTACGAGCGAGCGGAGCGAGCGAGCAACGATCACAATTTCCAAGCTATACATGTAACTTATATTGCCTTGCATATATTTCGTGTTATTACCTAATTTTGTCAGCCATTTCGGACATCACATTGCACTTTAGTATGTGGAAATAACACTATTTATGTGAAACTACTGATAAACTGAAAACCTTTGTCAGTAGGCAATAGGATAAAGACATCCGGATCCTCGGGCTGGTGCGAATATTTCAATGTCCCCATGTGCCAAACCGTTGGATTGTGACACACCTTTACGCGTCCCTCGCTCGCCGTGCTCGCTCGAAAACTATAGCCTAACCTAAAACCAACCCTTCTCGCTTTCGATAGTCGATAAGCAGGCGACTTATTTCTAATTTGGCAACGTGTCGGAACAGTTGTGAGGTTGGACTAGATTTTTACGAGCGAGCGGAGCGAGCGAGCAACTATCACAATTTCCAAGCTATACATGTAACTTATATTGCCTTGCATATATTTCGTGTTATTACCTAATTTTGTCAGCCATTTCGGACATCACATTGCACTTTACTATGTGGAAATAGTACTATTTATGTGAAACTGTTGATAAACTGAAAACTTTTGTCAGTAGGCAATAGGATAAAGACTTCCGGCTCCTCGGGCTGGTGCGAATATTTCAATGTCCCCATGTGCCAAACCGTTGGATTGTGGCACACCTTTACGCGTCCCTCGCTCGCTGTGCTCGCTCGAAAACTATAGCCTAACCTAAATCCATCCCTCTTGCGTTCGTCATTCGATGTGGAGGCGACTTATTTCAAATTTGCGAACGTGTCGGATCGGTTGTGAGGTTGGACTAGATTTTTACGAGCGAGCGGAGCGAGCGAGCAACGATCACAATTTCCAAGCTATACATGTAACTTATATTGCCTTGCATATATTTCGTGTTATTACCTAATTTTGTCAGCCATTTCGGTCATCACATTGCACTTTAGTATGTGGAAATAACACTATTTATGTGAAACTACTGATAAACTGAAAACCTTTGTCAGTAGGCAATAGGATAAAGACATCCGGATCCTCGGGCTGGTGCGAATATTTCAATGTCCCCATGTGCCAAACCGTTGGATTGTGACACACCTTTACGCGTCCCTCGCTCGCCGTGCTCGCTCGAAAACTATAGCCTAACCTAAAACCAACCCTTCTCGCTTTCGATAGTCGATAAGCAGGCGACTTATTTCTAATTTGGCAACGTGTCGGAACAGTTGTGAGGTTGGACTAGATTTTTACGAGCGAGCGGAGCGAGCGAGCAACGATCACAATTTCCAAGCTATACATGTAACTTATATTGCCTTGCATATATTTCGTGTTATTACCTAATTTTGTCAGCCATTTCGGACATCACATTGCACTTTACTATGTGGAAATAGTACTATTTATGTGAAACTGTTGATAAACTGAAAACTTTTGTCAGTAGGCAATAGGATAAAGACTTCCGGCTCCTCGGGCTGGTGCGAATATTTCAATGTCCCCATGTGCCAAACCGTTGGATTGTGGCACACCTTTACGCGTCCATCGCTCGCTGTGCTCGCTCGAAAACTATAGCCTAACCTAAATCCATCCCTCTTGCGTTCGTCATTCGATGTGGAGGCGACTTATTTCAAATTTGCGAACGTGTCGGATCGGTTGTGAGGTTGGACTAGATTTTTACGAGCGAGCGGAGCGAGCGAGCAACGATCACAATTTCCAAGCTATACATGTAACTTATATTGCCTTGCATATATGTCGTGTTATTACCTAATTCTGTCAGCCATTTCGGACATCACATTGCACTTTACTATGTGGAAATAGTACTATTTATGTGAAACTATTGATAAACTGTAAACATTTGTCAGTAGGCAATAGGATAAAGACTTCCGGATCCTCGGGCTGGTGCGAATATTTCAATGTCCCCATGTGCCAAACCGTTGGATTGTGACACACCTTTACGCGTACCTCGCTCGCCGATCTCGCTCGAAAACTATAGCCTAACCTAAAACCAATCCCTCTTGCGTTCGTCATTCAATGAGGAGGCGACTTATTTCAAGTTTGGGCACGTGTCGGATCGGTTGTGAGGTTGGACTAGATTTTTACGTGCGAGCGGAGCGAGCGAGCAACGATCACAATTTCCAAGCTATACATGTAACTTATATTGCCTTTCATATATTTCGTGTTATTACCTAATTTTGTCAGACACTTCTGACATCACATTGCACTTTACTATGTGGAAATAACACTATTTATGTGAAACTACTGATAAACTGAAAACCTTTGTCAGTAGGCAATAGGATAAAGACTTCCGGCTCGGCGGGCTGCTGCGAATATTTCAATGTCCCCATGTGCCAAACCGTTGGATTGTGACACACCTTTACGCGTCCCTCGCTCGCCGTGCTAGCTCGAAAACTGTAGCCTAACCTAAAACCAATCCTTCTCGGGTTCGTTATTCGATAAGGAGGCGACTTATTTCTAATTTGGGAGCGTGTCGGAACGGTTGTGAGGTTGGACTAGATTTTTTCGAGCGAGCGGAGCGAGCGAGCAACGATCACAATTTCCAAGCTATACATGTAACTTATATTGCCTTGCATATATTTCGTGTTATTACCTAATTTTGTCAGCCATTTCGGACATCACATTGCACTTTACTATGTGGAAATAGTACTGTTTATGTGAAACTATTGATAAACTGTAAACTTTTGTCAGTAGGCAATAGGATAAAGACATCCGGCTCCTCGGGCTGGTGCGAATATTTCAATGTCACCATGTGCCAAACCGTTGGATTGTGACACACCTCTACGCGTCCCTCGCTCGCCGTGCTCGCTCGAAAACTATAGCCTAACCTAAAACCAATCCCTCTTGCGTTCGTCATTCAATGAGGAGGCGACTTATTTCATGTTTGGGCACGTGTCGGATCGGTTGTGAGGTTGGACTAGATTTTTACGAGCGAGCGGAGCGAGCGAGCAACGATCACAATTTCCAAGCTATACATGTAACTTATATTGCCTTGCGTATATTTCGTGTTATTACCTAATTTTGTCAGCCATTTCGGACATCACATTGCACTTTAGTATGTGGAAATGACACTATTTATGTGAAACTACTGATAAACTGAAAACCTTTGTCAGTAGGCAATAGGATAAAGACATCCGGATCCTCGGGCTGGTGCGAATATTTCAATGTCCCCATGTGCCAAACCGTTGGATTGTGACACACATTTACGCGTACCTCGCTCGCTCCGCTCGCTCGAAAACTATAGCCTAACCTAAAACCAATCCCTCTTGCGTTCGTCATTCAATGAGGAGGCGACTTATTTCAAGTTTGGGCACGTGTCGGATCGGTTGTGAGGTAGGACTAGATTTTTACGAGCGAGCGGAGCGAGCGAGCAACGATCACACTTTCCAAGCTATACATGTAACTTATATTGCCTTGCATATATTTCGTGTTATTACCTAATTTTGTCAGCCATTTCGGACATCACATTGCACTTTACTATGTGGAAATAGTACTATTTATGTGAAACTATTGATAAACTGTAAACATTTGTCAGTAGGCAATAGGATAAAGACTTCCGGATCCTCGGGCTGGTGCGAATATTTCAATGTCCCCACGTGCCAAACCGTTGGATTGTGACACACCTTTACGCGTACCTCGCTCGCCGAGCTCGCTCGAAAACTATAGCCTAACCTAAAACCAATCCCTCTTGCGTTCGTCATTCAATGAGGAGGCGACTTATTTCAAGTTTGGGCACGTGTCGGATCGGTTGTGAGGTAGGACTAGATTTTTTCGAGCGAACGGAGCGAGCGAGCAACGATCACAATTTCCAAGCTATACATGTAACTTATATTGCCTTGCATATATTTCGTGTTATTACCTAATTTTGTCAGCCATTTCGGACATCACATTGCACTTTACTATGTGGAAATAGTACTATTTATGTGAAACTATTGATAAACTGAAAACTTTTGTCAGTAGGCAATAGGATAAAGACTTCCGGATCCTCGGGCTGGTGCGAATATTTCAATGTCCCCATGTGCCAAACCGTTGGATTGTGACACACCTTTACGCGTACCTCGCTCGCCGAGCTCGCTCGAAAACTATAGCCTAACCTAAAACCTATCCTTCTCGCGTTCGTTATTCAATGAGGAGGCGACTTATTTCAAGTTTGGGCACGTGTCGGATCGGTTGTGAGGTTGGACTAGATTTTTACGAGCGAGCGGAGCGAGCGAGCAACGATCACAATTTCCATGCTATACATGTAACTTTATTGCCTTGCATATATTTCGTGTTATTACCCAATTTTGTCAGCCATTTCGGACATCACATTGCACTTTACTATGTGGAAATAACACTATTTATGTGAAACTGTTGATAAACTGAAAACTTTTGTCAGTAGGCAATAGGATAAAGACTTCCGTATCCACGGGCTGGTGCGAATATTTCAATGTCCCCATGTGCCAAACCGTTGGATTGTGACACACCTTTACCCGTCCTTCGCACGCCTTGCTCGCTCGAAAACTATAGCCTAACCTAAAACCAATCCCTCTTGCGTTCGTCATTCAATGAGGAGGCGACTTATTTCAAGTTTGGGCACGTGTCGGATCGGTTGTGAGGTTGGACTAGATTTTTACGAGCGAGCGGAGCGAGCGAGCAACGATCACAATTTCCATGCTATACATGTAACTTTATTGCCTTGCATATATTTCGTGTTATTACCCAATTTTGTCAGCCATTTCGGACATCACATTGCACTTTACTATGTGGAAATAACACTATTTATGTGAAACTGTTGATAAACTGAAAACTTTTGTCAGTAGGCAATAGGATAAAGACTTCCGTATCCACGGGCTGGTGCGAATATTTCAATGTCCCCATGTGCCAAACCGTTGGATTGTGACACACCTTTACCCGTCCCTCGCACGCCTTGCTCGCTCGAAAACTATAGCCTAACCTAAAACCAATCCCTCTTGCGTTCGTCATTCAATGAGGAGGCGACTTATTTCAAGTTTGGGCACTTGTCGGATCGGTTGTGAGGTTGGACTAGATTTTTACGAGCGAGCGGAGCGAGCGAGCAACGATCACAATTTCCAAGCTATACATGTAACTTATATTGCCTTGCATATATTTCGTGTTATTACCTAATTTTGTCAGCCATTTCGGACATCACATTGCACTTTACTATGTGGAAATAGTACTATTTATGTGAAACTATTGATAAACTGTAAACATTTGTCAGTAGGCAATAGGATAAAGACTTCCGGATCCTCGGGCTGGTGCGAATATTTCAATGTCCCCACGTGCCAAACCGTTGGATTGTGACACACCTTTACGCGTACCTCGCTCGCCGAGCTCGCTCGAAAACTATAGCCTAACCTAAAACCAATCCCTCTTGCGTTCGTCATTCAATGAGGAGGCGACTTATTTCAAGTTCGGGCACGTGTCGGATCGGTTGTGAGGTTGGACTAGATTTTTACGTGCGAGCGGAGCGAGCGAGCAACGATCACAATTTCCAAGCTATACATGTAACTTATATTGCCTTGCATATATTCCGTGTTATTACCTAATTTTGTCAGCCATTTCGGACATCACATTGCACTTTACTATGTGGAAATAGTACTGTTTATGTGAACCTATTGATAAACTGTAAACTTTTGTCAGTAGGCCATAGGATAAAGACATCCGGCTCCTCGGGCTGGTGCGAATATTTGAATGTCACCATGTGCCAAACCGTTGGATTGTGACACACCTCTACGCGTCCCTCGCTCGCCGTGCTCGCTCGAAAACTATAGCCTAACCTAAAACCAATCCCTCTTTCGTTCGTCATTCAATGAGGAGGCGACTTATTTCAAGTTTGGGCACGTGTCGGATCGGTTGTGAGGTTGGACTAGATTTTTACGAGCGAGCGGAGCGAGCGAGCAACGATCACAATTTCCAAGCTATACATGTAACTTATATTGCCTTGCATATATTTCGTGTTATTACCTAATTTTGTCAGCCATTTCGGACATCACATTGCACTTTACTATGTGGAAATAGTACTATTTATGTGAAACTGTTGATAAACTGAAAACTTTTGTCAGTAGGCAATAGGATAAAGACTTCTGTATCCACGGTCTGGTGCGAATATTTCAATGTCCCCATGTGCCAAACCGTTGGATTGTGACACACCTTTACGCGTCCCTCGCACGCCTTGCTCGCTCGAAAACTATAGCCTAACCTAAAACCAATCCCTCTTGCTTTCGTCATTCAATGAGGAGGCGACTTATTTCAAGTTTGGGAACGTGTCGGATCGGTTGTGAGGTTGGACTAGATTTTTACGAGCGAGCGGAGCGAGCGAGCAACGATCACAATTTCCAAGCTATACATGTAACTTATATTGCCTTGCATATATTTCGTGTTATTACCTAATTTTGTCAGCCATTTCGGACATCACATTGCACTTTACTATGTGGAAATAGTACTATTTATGTGAAACTATTGATAAACTGAAAACTTTTGTCAGTGGGCAATAGGATAGAGACTTCCGGCTCCGCGGGCTGGTGCGAATATTTCAATGTCCCCATGTGCCAAACCGTTGGATTGTGGCACACCTTTACGCGTCCCTCGCTCGCTGTGCTCGCTCGAAAACTGTAGCCTGACCTAAATCCATCCCTCTTGCGTTCGTCATTCGATGTGGAGGCGACTTATTTCAAATTTGCGAACGTGTCGGGTCGGATGTGAGAGTGGACTAAATTTTTACGAGCGAGCGGAGCGAGCGAGCAACGATCACAATATCCAAGCTATACATATACCTTATATTGCCTTGCATATATGTCGTGTTATTACCTAATTTTGTCAGCCATTTCGGACATCACATTGCACTTTACTATGTGGAAATAGTACTATTTATGTGAAACTATTGATAAACTGAAAACTTTTGTCAGTAGGCAATAGGATAAAGACTTCCGGATCCTCGGGCTGGTGCGAATATTTCAATGTCCCCATGTGCCAAACCGTTGGATTGTGACACACCTTTACGCGTACCTCGCTCGCCGAGCTCGCTCGAAAACTATAGCCTAACCTAAAACCTATCCTTCTCGCGTTCGTTATTCAATGAGGAGGCGACTTATTTCAAGTTTGGGCACGTGTCGGATCGGTTGTGAGGTTGGACTAGATTTTTACGAGCGAGCGGAGCGAGCGAGCAACGATCACAATTTCCAAGCTATACATGTAACTTGTATTGCCTTGCATATATTTCGTGTTATTACCCAATTTTGTCAGCCATTTCGGACATCACATTGCACTTTACTATGTGGAAATAACACTACTTATGTGAAACTGTTGATAAACTGAAAACTTTTGTCAGTAGGCAATAGGATAAAGACTTCCGTATCCACGGGCTGGTGCGAATATTTCAATGTCCCCATGTGCCAAACCGTTGGATTGTGACACACCTTTACCCGTCCCTCGCACGCCTTGCTCGCTCGAAAACTATAGCCTAACCTAAAACCAATCCCTCTTGCGTTCGTCATTCAATGAGGAGGCGACTTATTTCAAGTTTGGGCACGTGTCGGATCGGTTGTGAGGTTGGACTAGATTTTTACGAGCGAGCGGAGCGAGCGAGCAACGATCACAATTTCCAAGCTATACATGTAACTTATATTGCCTTGCATATATTTCGTGTTATTACCTAATTTTGTCAGCCATTTCGGACATCACATTGCACTTTACTATGTGGAAATAGTACTATTTATGTGAAACTATTGATAAACTGTAAACATTTGTCAGTAGGCAATAGGATAAAGACTTCCGGATCCTCGGGCTGGTGCGAATATTTCAATGTCCCCACGTGCCAAACCGTTGGATTGTGACACACCTTTACGCGTACCTCGCTCGCCGAGCTCGCTCGAAAACTATAGCCTAACCTAAAACCAATCCCTCTTGCGTTCGTCATTCAATGAGGAGGCGACTTATTTCAAGTTTGGGCACGTGTCGGATCGGTTGTGAGGTTGGACTAGATTTTTACGTGCGAGCGGAGCGAGCGAGCAACGATCACAATTTCCAAGCTATACATGTAACTTATATTGCCTTGCATATATTTCGTGTTATTACCTAATTTTGTCAGCCATTTCGGACATCACATTGCACTTTACTATGTGGAAATAGTACTGTTTATGTGAACCTATTGATAAACTGTAAACTTTTGTCAGTAGGCCATAGGATAAAGACATCCGGCTCCTCGGGCTGGTGCGAATATTTGAATGTCACCATGTGCCAAACCGTTGGATTGTGACACACCTCTACGCGTCCCTCGCTCGCCGTGCTCGCTCGAAAACTATAGCCTAACCTAAAACCAATCCCTCTTGCGTTCGTCATTCAATGAGGAGGCGACTTATTTCAAGTTTGGGCACGTGTCGGATCGGTTGTGAGGTTGGACTAGATTTTCACGAGCGAGCGGAGCGAGCGAGCAACGATCACAATTTCCAAGCTATACATGTAACTTATATTGCCTTGCATATATTTCGTGTTATTACCTATTTTTGTCAGCCATTTCGGACATCACATTGCACTTTACTATGTGGAAATAGTACTATTTATGTGAAACTGTTGATAAACTGAAAACTTTTGTCAGTAGGCAATAGGATAGAGACTTCTGTATCCACGGTCTGGTGCGAATATTTCAATGTCCCCATGTGCCAAACCGTTGGATTGTGACACACCTTTACGCGTCCCTCGCTCGCTGTGCTCGCTCGAAAACTGTAGCCTGACCTAAATCCATCCCTCTTGCGTTCGTCATTCGATGTGGAGGCGACTTATTTCAAATTTGCGAACGTGTCGGATCGGATGTGAGAGTGGACAAAATTTTTACGAGCGAGCGGAGCGAGCGAGCAACGATCACAATATCCAAGCTATACATATACCTTATATTGCCTTGCATATATGTCGTGTTATTACCTAATTTTGTCAGCCATTTCGGACATCACATTGCACTTTACTATGTGGAAATAGTACTATTTATGTGAACCTATTGATAAACTGTAAACTTTTGTCAGTAGGCCATAGGATAAAGACATCAGGCTCCTCGGGCTGGTGCGAATATTTGAATGTCACCATGTGCCAAACCGTTGGATTGTGACACACCTCTACGCGTCCCTCGCTCGCCGTGCTCGCTCGAAAACTATAGCCTAACCTAAAACCAATCCCTCTTGCGTTCGTCATTCAATGAGGAGGCGACTTATTTCAAGTTTGGGCACGTGTCGGATCGGTTGTGAGGTTGGACTAGATTTTTACGAGCGAGCGGAGCGAGCGAGCAACGATCACAATTTCCAAGCTATACATGTAACTTATATTGCCTTGCATATATTTCGTGTTATTACCTAATTTTGTCAGCCATTTCGGACATCACATTGCACTTTAGTATGTGGAAATAACACTATTTATGTGAAACTACTGATAAACTGAAAACCTTTGTCAGTAGGCAATAGGATAAAGACATCCGGATCCTCGGGCTGGTGCGAATATTTCAATGTCCCCATGTGCCAAACCGTTGGATTGTGACACACCTTTACGCGTCCCTCGCTCGCCGTGCTCGCTCGAAAACTATAGCCTAACCTAAAACCAACCCTTCTCGCTTTCGATAGTCGATAAGCAGGCGACTTATTTCTAATTTGGCAACGTGTCGGAACAGTTGTGAGGTTGGACTAGATTTTTACGAGCGAGCGGAGCGAGCGAGCAACGATCACAATTTCCAAGCTATACATGTAACTTATATTGCCTTGCATATATTTCGTGTTATTACCTAATTTTGTCAGCCATTTCGGACATCACATTGCACTTTACTATGTGGAAATAGTACTATTTATGTGAAACTGTTGATAAACTGAAAACTTTTGTCAGTAGGCAATAGGATAAAGACTTCCGGCTCCTCGGGCTGGTGCGAATATTTCAATGTCCCCATGTGCCAAACCGTTGGATTGTGGCACACCTTTACGCGTCCCTCGCTCGCTGTGCTCGCTCGAAAACTATAGCCTAACCTAAATCCATCCCTCTTGCGTTCGTCATTCGATGTGGAGGCGACTTATTTCAAATTTGCGAACGTGTCGGATCGGATGTGAGAGTGGACTAAATTTTTACGAGCGAGCGGAGCGAGCGAGCAACGATCACAATTTCCAAGCTATACATGTAACTTATATTGCCTTGCATATATTTCGTGTTATTACCTAATTTTGTCAGCCATTTCGGACATCACATTGCACTTTACTATGTGGAAATAGTACTATTTATGTGAAACTATTGATAAACTGAAAACTTTTGTCAGTGGGCAATAGGATAAAGACTTCCGGCTCCGCGGGCTGGTGCGAATATTTCAATGTCCCCATGTGCCAAACCGTTGGATTGTGGCACACCTTTACGCGTCCCTCGCTCGCTGTGCTCGCTCGAAAACTGTAGCCTGACCTAAATCCATCCCTCTTGCGTTCGTCATTCGATGTGGAGGCGACTTATTTCAAATTTGCGAACGTGTCGGATCGGATGTGAGAGTGGACAAAATTTTTACGAGCGAGCGGAGCGAGCGAGCAACGATCACAATATCCAAGCTATACATATACCTTATATTGCCTTGCATATATGTCGTGTTATTACCTAATTTTGTCAGCCATTTCGGACATCACATTGCACTTTACTATGTGGAAATAGTACTATTTATGTGAAACTATTGATAAACTGTAAACTTTTGTCAGTAGGCCATAGGATAAAGACATCCGGCTCCTCGGGCTGGTGCGAATATTTGAATGTCACCATGTGCCAAACCGTTGGATTGTGACACACCTCTACGCGTCCCTCGCTCGCCGTGCTCGCTCGAAAACTATAGCCTAACCTAAAACCAATCCCTCTTGCGTTCGTCATTCAATGAGGAGGCGACTTATTTCAAGTTTGGGCACGTGTCGGATCGGTTGTGAGGTTGGACTAGATTTTCACGAGCGAGCGGAGCGAGCGAGCAACGATCACAATTTCCAAGCCATACATGTAACTTATATTGCCTTGCATATATTTCG
The DNA here is from genome assembly GCF_910591885.1 of Bombus terrestris. Lineage (NCBI taxonomy): Eukaryota > Metazoa > Arthropoda > Insecta > Hymenoptera > Apidae > Bombus > Bombus terrestris. Next base: position 1,641,712 of record NW_025963551.1, on the reverse strand, counting down.
TGTTATTACCTAATTTTGTCAGCCATTTCGGACATCACATTGCACTTTACTATGTGGAAATAGTACTATTTATGTGAAACTGTTGATAAACTGAAAACTTTTGTCAGTAGGCAATAGGATAAAGACTTCTGTATCCACGGTCTGGTGCGAATATTTCAATGTCCCCATGTGCCAAACCGTTGGATTGTGACACACCTTTACGCGTCCCTCGCACGCCTTGCTCGCTCGAAAACTATAGCCTAACCTAAAACCAATCCCTCTTGCTTTCGTCATTCAATGAGGAGGCGACTTATTTCAAGTTTGGGAACGTGTCGGATCGGTTGTGAGGTTGGACTAGATTTTTACGAGCGAGCGGAGCGAGCGAGCAACGATCACAATTTCCAAGCTATACATGTAACTTATATTGCCTTGCATATATTTCGTGTTATTACCTAATTTTGTCAGCCATTTCGGACATCACATTGCACTTTACTATGTGGAAATAGTACTATTTATGTGAAACTATTGATAAACTGAAAACTTTTGTCAGTGGGCAATAGGATAAAGACTTCCGGCTCCGCGGGCTGGTGCGAATATTTCAATGTCCCCATGTGCCAAACCGTTAGATTGTGGCACACCTTTACGCGTCCCTCGTTCGCTGTGCTCGCTCGAAAACTGTAGCCTGACCTAAATCCATCCCTCTTGCGTTCGTCATTCGATGTAGAGGCGACTTATTTCAAATTTGCGAACGTGTCGGATCGGATGTGAGAGTGGACAAAATTTTTACGAGCGAGCGGAGCGAGCGAGCAACGATCACAATATCCAAGCTATACATATACCTTATATTGCCTTGCATATATTTCGTGTTATTACCTAATTTTGTCAGCCATTTCGGACATCACATTGCACTTTACTATGTGGAAATAGTACTATTTATGTGAAACTATTGATAAACTGTAAACTTTTGTCAGTAGGCAATAGGATAAAGACTTCCGGCTCGGCGGGCTGCTGCGAATATTTCAATGTCCCCATGTGCCAAACCGTTGGATTGTGAGACACCTTTACGCGTCCCTCGCTCGCCGTGCTAGCTCGAAAACTGTAGCCTAACCTAAAACCAATCCTTCTCGGGTTCGTTATTCGATAAGGAGGCGACTTATTTCTAATTTGGGAGCGTGTCGGAACGGTTGTGAGGTTGGACTAGATTTTTTCGAGCGAGCGGAGCGAGCGAGCAACGATCACAAATTCCAAGCTATACATGTAAATTATATTGCCTTGCATATATTTCGTGTTATTACCTAATTTTGTCAGCCATTTCGGACATCACATTGCACTTTACTATGTGGAAATAGTACTGTTTATGTGAACCTATTGATAAACTGTAAACTTTTGTCAGTAGGCCATAGGATAAAGACATCAGGCTCCTCGGGCTGGTGCGAATATTTGAATGTCACCATGTGCCAAACCGTTGGATTGTGACACACCTCTACGCGTCCCTCGCTCGCCGTGCTCGCTCGAAAACTATAGCCTAACCTAAAACCAATCCCTCTTGCGTTCGTCATTCAATGAGGAGGCGACTTATTTCAAGTTTGGGCACGTGTCGGATCGGTTGTGAGGTTGGACTAGATTTTTACGAGCGAGCGGAGCGAGCGAGCAACGATCACAATTTCCAAGCTATACATGTAACTTATATTGCCTTGCATATATTTCGTGTTATTACCTAATTTTGTCAGCCATTTCGGACATCACATTGCACTTTAGTATGTGGAAATAACACTATTTATGTGAAACTACTGATAAACTGAAAACCTTTGTCAGTAGGCAATAGGATAAAGACATCCGGATCCTCGGGCTGGTGCGAATATTTCAATGTCCCCATGTGCCAAACCGTTGGATTGTGACACACCTTTACGCGTCCCTCGCTCGCCGTGCTCGCTCGAAAACTATAGCCTAACCTAAAACCAACCCTTCTCGCTTTCGATAGTCGATAAGCAGGCGACTTATTTCTAATTTGGCAACGTGTCGGAACAGTTGTGAGGTTGGACTAGATTTTTACGAGCGAGCGGTGCGAGCGAGCAACAATCACAATTTCCAAGCTATACATGTAACTTATATTGCCTTGCATATATTTCGTGTTATTACCTAATTTTGTCAGCCATTTCGGACATCACATTGCACTTTAGTATGTGGAAATAACACTATTTATGTGAAACTACTGATAAACTGAAAACTTTTGTCAGTAGGCAATAGGATAAAGACTTCTGTATCCACGGTCTGGTGCGAATATTTCAATGTCCCCATGTGCCAAACCGTTGGATTGTGGCACACCTTTACGCGTCCCTCGCTCGCTGTGCTCGCTCGAGAACTATAGCCTAACCTAAATCCATCCCTCTTGCGTTCGTCATTCGATGTGGAGGCGACTTATTTCTAATTTGCGAACGTGTCGGATCGGATGTGAGAGTGGACTAAATTTTTACGAGCGAGCGGAGCGAGCGAGCAACGATCACAATTTCCAAGCTATACATGTAACATATATTGCCTTGCATATATTTCGTGTTATTACCTAATTTTGTCAGCCATTTCGGACATCACATTGCACTTTACTATGAGGAAATAGTACTATTTATGTGAAACTATTGATAAACTGAAAACTTTTGTCAGTGGGCAATAGGATAAAGACTTCCGGCTCCGCGGGCTGGTGCGAATATTTCAATGTCCCCATGTGCCAAACCGTTGGATTGTGGCACACCTTTACACGTCCCTCGCTCGCTGTGCTCGCTCGAAAACTGTAGCCTGACCTAAATCCATCCCTCTTGCGTTCGTCATTCGATGTGGAGGCGACTTATTTCAAATTTGCGAACGTGTCGGATCGGATGTGAGAGTGGACAAAATTTTTACGAGCGAGCGGAGCGAGCGAGCAACGATCACAATATCCAAGCTATACATATACCTTATATTGCCTTGCATATATGTCGTGTTATTACCTAATTTTGTCAGCCATTTCGGACATCACATTGCACTTTAATATGTGGAAATAGTACTGTTTATGTGAACCTATTGATAAACTGTAAACTTTTGTCAGTAGGCCATAGGATAGAGACATCAGGCTCCTCGGGCTGGTGCGAATATTTGAATGTCACCATGTGCCAAACCGTTGGATTGTGACACACCTCTACGCGTCCCTCGCTCGCCGTGCTCGCTCGAAAACTATAGCCTAACCTAAAACCAATCCCTCTTGCGTTCGTCATTCAATGAGGAGGCGACTTATTTCAAGTTTGGGCACGTGTCGGATCGGTTGTGAGGTTGGACTAGATTTTTACGAGCGAGCGGAGCGAGCGAGCAACGATCACAATTTCCAAGCTATACATGTAACTTATATTGCCTTGCATATATTTCGTGTTATTACCTAATTTTGTCAGCCATTTCGGACATCACATTGCACTTTAGTATGTGGAAATAACACTATTTATGTGAAACTACTGATAAACTGAAAACCTTTGTCAGTAGGCAATAGGATAAAGACTTCCGGCTCCTCGGGCTGGTGCGAATATTTCAATGTCCCCATGTGCCAAACCGTTGGATTGTGGCACACCTTTACGCGTCCCTCGCTCGCCGTGCTCGCTCGAAAAATATAGCCTAACCTAAAACCAACCCTTCTCGCTTTCGATAGTCGATAAGCAGGCGACTTATTTCTAATTTGGCAACGTGTCGGAACAGTTGTGAGGTTGGACTAGATTTTTACGAGCGAGCGGAGCGAGCGAGCAACGATCACAATTTCCAAGCTATACATGTAACTTATATTGCCTTGCATATATTTCGTGTTATTACCTAATTTTGTCAGCCATTTCGGACATCACATTGCACTTTACTACGTGGAAATAGTACTGTTTATGTGAACCTATTGATAAACTGTAAACTTTTGTCAGTAGGCCATAGGATAAAGACATCAGGCTCCTCGGGCTGGTGCGAATATTTGAATGTCACCATGTGCCAAACCGTTGGATTGTGACACACCTCTACGCGTCCCTCGCTCGCCGTGCTCGCTCGAAAACTATAGCCTAACCTAAAACCAATCCCTCTTGCGTTCGTCATTCAATGAGGAGGCGACTTATTTCAAGATTGGGCACGTGTCGGATCGGTTGTGAGGTTGGACTAGATTTTTACGAGCGAGCGGAGCGAGCGAGCAACGATCACAATTTCCAAGCTATACATGTAACTTATATTGCCTTGCATATATTTCGTGTTATTACCTAATTTTGTCAGCCATTTCGGACATCACATTGCACTTTAGTATGTGGAAATAACACTATTTATGTGAAACTACTGATAAACTGAAAACCTTTGTCAGTAGGCAATAGGATAAAGACATCCGGATCCTCGGGCTGGTGCGAATATTTCAATGTCCCCATGTGCCAAACCGTTGGATTGTGACACACCTTTACGCGTCCCTCGCTCGCCGTGCTCGCTCGAAAACTATAGCCTAACCTAAAACCAACCCTTCTCGCTTTCGATAGTCGATAAGCAGGCGACTTATTTCTAATTTGGCAACGTATCGGAACAGTTGTGAGGTTGGACTAGATTTTTACGAGCGAGCGGAGCGAGCGAGCAACGATCACAATTTCCAAGCTATACATGTAACTTATATTGCCTTGCATATATTTCGTGTTATTACCTAATTTTGTCAGCCATTTCGGACATCACATTGCACTTTACTATGTGGAAATAGTACTGTTTATGTGAACCTATTGATAAACTGTAAACTTTTGTCAGTAGGCCATAGGATAAAGACATCAGGCTCCTCGGGCTGGTGCGAATATTTGAATGTCACCATGTGCCAAACCGTTGGATTGTGACACACCTCTACGCGTCCCTCGCTCGCCGTGCTCGCTCGAAAACTATAGCCTAACCTAAAACCAATCCCTCTTGCGTTCGTCATTCAATGAGGAGGCGACTTATTTCAAGTTTGGGCACGTGTCGGATCGGTTGTGAGGTTGGACTAGATTTTTACGAGCGAGCGGAGCGAGCGAGCAACGATCACAATTTCCAAGCTATACATGTAACTTATATTGCCTTGCATATATTTCGTGTTATTACCTAATTTTGTCAGCCATTTCGGAAATCACATTGCACTTTACTATGTGGAAATAGTACTATTTATGTGAAACTATTGATAAACTGAAAACCTTTGTCAGTAGGCAATAGGATAAAGACATCCGGATCCTCGGGCTGGTGCGAATATTTCAATGTCCCCATGTGCCAAACCGTTGGATTGTGACACACCTTTACGCGTCCCTCGCTCGCCGTGCTCGCTCGAAAGCTATAGCCTAACCTAAAACCAACCCTTCTCGCTTTCGATAGTCGATAAGCAGGCGACTTATTTCTAATTTGGCAACGTGTCGGAACAGTTGTGAGGTTGGACTAGATTTTTACGAGCGAGCGGAGCGAGCGAGCAACGATCACAATTTCCAAGCTATACATGTAACTTATATTGCCTTGCATATATTTCGTGTTATTACCTAATTTTGTCAGCCATTTCGGACATCACATTGCACTTTACTATGTGGAAATAGTACTATTTATGTGAAACTGTTGATAAACTGAAAACTTTTGTCAGTAGGCAATAGGATAAAGACTTCCGGCTCCTCGGGCTGGTGCGAATATTTCAATGTCCCCATGTGCCAAGCCGTTGGATTGTGGCACACCTTTACGCGTCCCTCGCTCGCCGTGCTAGCTCGAAAACTATAGCCTAACCTAAAACCAATCCTTCTCGGGTTCGTTATTCGATAAGGAGGCGACTTATTTCTAATTTGGGAGCGTGTCGGAACGGTTGTGAGGTTGGACTAGATTTTTTCGAGCGAGCGGAGCGAGCGAGCAACGATCACAAATTCCAAGCTATACATGTAACTTATATTGCCTTGCATATATTTCGTGTTATTACCTAATTTTGTCAGCCATTTCGGACATCACATTGCACTTTACTATGTGGAAATAGTACTGTTTATGTGAACCTATTGATAAACTGTAAACTTTTGTCAGTAGGCCATAGGATAAAGACATCAGGCTCCTCGGGCTGGTGCGAATATTTGAATGTCACCATGTGCCAAACCGTTGGATTGTGACACACCTCTACGAGTCCCTCGCTCGCCGTGCTCGCTCGAAAACTATAGCCTAACCTAAAACCAATCCCTCTTGCGTTCGTCATTCAATGAGGAGGCGACTTATTTCAAGTTTGGGCACGTGTCGGATCGGTTGTGAGGTTGGACTAGATTTTTACGAGCGAGCGGAGCGAGCGAGCAACGATCACAATTTCCAAGCTATACATGTAACTTATATTGCCTTGCATATATTTCGTGTTATTACCTAATTTTGTCAGCCATTTCGGACATCACATTGCACTTTAGTATGTGGAAATAACACTATTTATGTGAAACTACTGATAAACTGAAAACCTTTGTCAGTAGGCAATAGGATAAAGACATCCGGATCCTCGGGCTGGTGCGAATATTTCAATGTCCCCATGTGCCAAACCGTTGGATTGTGACACACCTTTACGCGTCCCTCGCTCGCCGTGCTCGCTCGAAAACTATAGCCTAACCTAAAACCAACCCTTCTCGCTTTCGATAGTCGATAAGCAGGCGACTTATTTCTAATTTGGCAACGTGTCGGAACAGTTGTGAGGTTGGACTAGATTTTTACGAGCGAGCGGAGCGAGCGAGCAACGATCACAATTTCCAAGCTATACATGTAACTTATATTGCCTTTCATATATTTCGTGTTATTACCTAATTTTGTCAGCCATTTCGGACATCACATTGCACTTTACTATGTGGAAATAGTACTATTTATGTGAAACTGTTGATAAACTGAAAACTTTTGTCAGTAGGCAATAGGATAAAGACTTCCGGCTCCTCGGGCTGGTGCGAATATTTCAATGTCCCCATGTGCCAAACCGTTGGATTGTGGCACACCTTTACGCGTCCCTCGCTCGCCGTGCTAGCTCGAAAACTATAGCCTAACCTAAAACCAATCCTTCTCGGGTTCGTTATTCGATAAGGAGGCGACTTATTTCTAATTTGGGAGCGTGTCGGAACGGTTGTGAGGTTGGACTAGATTTTTTCGAGCGAGCGGAGCGAGCGAGCAACGATCACAAATTCCAAGCTATACATGTAACTTATATTGCCTTGCATATATTTCGTGTTATTACCTAATTTTGTCAGCCATTTCGGACATCACATTGCACTTTACTATGTGGAAATAGTACTGTTTATGTGAACCTATTGATAAACTGTAAACTTTTGTCAGTAGGCCATAGGATAAAGACATCAGGCTCCTCGGGCTGGTGCGAATATTTGAATGTCACCATGTGCCAAGCCGTTGGATTGTGACACACCTCTACGCGTCCCTCGCTCGCCGTGCTCGCTCGAAAACTATAGCCTAACCTAAAACCAATCCCTCTTGCGTTCGTCATTCAATGAGGAGGCGACTTATTTCAAGTTTGGGCACGTGTCGGATCGGTTGTGAGGTTGGACTAGATTTTTACGAGCGAGCGGAGCGAGCGAGCAACGATCACAATTTCCAAGCTATACATGTAACTTATATTGCCTTGCATATATTTCGTGTTATTACCTAATTTTGTCAGCCATTTCGGACATCACATTGCACTTTAGTATGTGGAAATAACACTATTTATGTGAAACTACTGATAAACTGAAAACCTTTGTCAGTAGGCAATAGGATAAAGACATCCGGATCCTCGGGCTGGTGCGAATATTTCAATGTCCCCATGTGCCAAACCGTTGGATTGTGACACACCTTTACGCGTCCCTCGCTCGCCGTGCTCGCTCGAAAACTATAGCCTAACCTAAAACCAACCCTTCTCGCTTTCGATAGTCGATAAGCAGGCGACTTATTTCTAATTTGGCAACGTGTCGGAACAGTTGTGAGGTTGGACTAGATTTTTACGAGCGAGCGGAGCGAGCGAGCAACGATCACAATTTCCAAGCTATACATGTAACTTATATTGCCTTTCATATATTTCGTGTTATTACCTAATTTTGTCAGCCATTTCGGACATCACATTGCACTTTACTATGTGGAAATAGTACTATTTATGTGAAACTGTTGATAAACTGAAAACTTTTGTCAGTAGGCAATAGGATAAAGACTTCCGGCTCCTCGGGCTGGTGCGAATATTTCAATGTCCCCATGTGCCAAACCGTTGGATTGTGGCACACCTTTACGCGTCCCTCGCTCGCCGTGCTAGCTCGAAAACTATAGCCTAACCTAAAACCAATCCTTCTCGGGTTCGTTATTCGATAAGGAGGCGACTTATTTCTAATTTGGGAGCGTGTCGGAACGGTTGTGAGGTTGGACTAGATTTTTTCGAGCGAGCGGAGCGAGCGAGCAACGATCACAAATTCCAAGCTATACATGTAACTTATATTGCCTTGCATATATTTCGTGTTATTACCTAATTTTGTCAGCCATTTCGGACATCACATTGCACTTTACTATGTGGAAATAGTACTGTTTATGTGAACCTATTGATAAACTGTAAACTTTTGTCAGTAGGCCATAGGATAAAGACATCAGGCTCCTCGGGCTGGTGCGAATATTTGAATGTCACCATGTGCCAAACCGTTGGATTGTGACACACCTCTACGCGTCCCTCGCTCGCCGTGCTCGCTCGAAAACTATAGCCTAACCCAAAACCAATCCCTCTTGCGTTCGTCATTCAATGAGGAGGCGACTTATTTCAAGTTTGGGCACGTGTCGGATCGGTTGTGAGGTTGGACTAGATTTTTACGAGCGAGCGGAGCGAGCGAGCAACGATCACAATTTCCAAGCTATACATGTAACTTATATTGCCTTGCATATATTTCGTGTTATTACCTAATTTTGTCAGCCATTTCGGACATCACATTGCACTTTACTATGTGGAAATAACACTATTTATGTGAAACTACTGATAAACTGAAAACCTTTGTCAGTAGGCAATAGGATAAAGACATCCGGATCCTCGGGCTGGTGCGAATATTTCAATGTCCCCATGTGCCAAACCGTTGGATTGTGACACACCTTTACGCGTCCCTCGCTCGCCGTGCTCGCTCGAAAACTATAGCCTAACCTAAAACCAACCCTTCTCGCTTTCGTTATTCGATAAGCAGGCGACTTATTTCTAATTTGGCAACGTGTCGGAACAGTTGTGAGGTTGGACTAGATTTTTACGAGCGAGCGGAGCGAGCGAGCAACGATCACAATTTCCAAGCTATACATGTAACTTATATTGCCTTTCATATATTTCGTGTTATTACCTAATTTTGTCAGCCATTTCGGACATCACATTGCACTTTACTATGTGGAAATAGTACTATTTATGTGAAACTGTTGATAAACTGAAAACTTTTGTCAGTAGGCAATAGGATAAAGACTTCCGGCTCCTCGGGCTGGTGCGAATATTTCAATGTCCCCATGTGCCAAACCGTTGGATTGTGGCACACCTTTACGCGTCCCTCGCTCGCCGTGCTAGCTCGAAAACTATAGCCTAACCTAAAACCAATCCTTCTCGGGTTCGTTATTCGATAAGGAGGCGACTTATTTCTAATTTGGGAGCGTGTCGGAACGGTTGTGAGGTTGGACTAGATTTTTTCGAGCGAGCGGAGCGAGCGAGCAACGATCACAAATTCCAAGCTATACATGTAACTTATATTGCCTTGCATATATTTCGTGTTATTACCTAATTTTGTCAGCCATTTCGGAAATCACATTGCACTTTACTATGTGGAAATAGTACTGTTTATGTGAACCTATTGATAAACTGTAAACTTTTGTCAGTAGGCCATAGGATAAAGACATCAGGCTCCTCGGGCTGGTGCGAATATTTGAATGTCACCATGTGCCAAACCGTTGGATTGTGACACACCTCTACGCGTCCCTCGCTCGCCGTGCTCGCTCGAAAACTATAGCCTAACCTAAAACCAATCCCTCTTGCGTTCGTCATTCAATGAGGAGGCGACTTATTTCAAGTTTGGGCACGTGTCGGATCGGTTGTGAGGTTGGACTAGATTTTTACGAGCGAGCGGAGCGAGCGAGCAACGATCACAATTTCCAAGCTATACATGTAACTTATATTGCCTTGCATATATTTCGTGTTATTACCTAATTTTGTCAGCCATTTCGGAAATCACATTGCACTTTACTATGTGGAAATAGTACTATTTATGTGAAACTATTGATAAACTGAAAACCTTTGTCAGTAGGCAATAGGATAAAGACATCCGGATCCTCGGGCTGGTGCGAATATTTCAATGTCCCCATGTGCCAAACCGTTGGATTGTGACACACCTTTACGCGTCCCTCGCTCGCCGTGCTCGCTCGAAAGCTATAGCCTAACCTAAAACCAACCCTTCTCGCTTTCGATAGTCGATAAGCAGGCGACTTATTTCTAATTTGGCAACGTGTCGGAACAGTTGTGAGGTTGGACTAGATTTTTACGAGCGAGCGGAGCGAGCGAGCAACGATCACAATTTCCAAGCTATACATGTAACTTATATTGCCTTGCATATATTTCGTGTTATTACCTAATTTTGTCAGCCATTTCGGACATCACATTGCACTTTACTATGTGGAAATAGTACTATTTATGTGAAACTGTTGATAAACTGAAAACTTTTGTCAGTAGGCAATAGGATAAAGACTTCCGGCTCCTCGGGCTGGTGCGAATATTTCAATGTCCCCATGTGCCAAACCGTTGGATTGTGGCACACCTTTACGCGTCCCTCGCTCGCTGTGCTTGCTCGAGAACTATAGCCTAACCTAAATCCATCCCTCTTGCGTTCGTCATTCGATGTGGAGGCGACTTATTTCAAATTTGCGAACGTGTCGGATCGGATGTGAGAGTGGACAAAATTTTTACGAGCGAGCGGAGCGAGCGAGCAACGATCACAATATCCAAGCTATACATATACCTTATATTGCCTTGCATATATGTCGTGTTATTACCTAATTTTGTCAGCCATTTCGGACATCACATTGCACTTTACTATGTGGAAATAGTACTATTTATGTGAAACTATTGATAAACTGTAAACTTTTGTCAGTAGGCAATAGGATAAAGACTTCCGGCTCGGCGGGCTGCTGCGAATATTTCAATGTCCCCATGTGCCAAACCGTTGGATTGTGAGACACCTTTACGCGTCCCTCGCTCGCCGTGCTAGCTCGAAAACTATAGCCTAACCTAAAACCAATCCTTCTCGGGTTCGTTATTCGATAAGGAGGCGACTTATTTCTAATTTGGGAGCGTGTCGGAACGGTTGTGAGGTTGGACTAGATTTTTTCGAGCGAGCGGAGCGAGCGAGCAACGATCACAAATTCCGAGCTATACATGTAACTTATATTGCCTTGCATATATTTCGTGTTATTACCTAATTTTGTCAGCCATTTCGGACATCACATTGCACTTTACTATGTGGAAATAGTACTGTTTATGTGAACCTATTGTTAAACTGTAAACTTTTGTCAGTAGGCCATAGGATAAAGACATCAGGCTCCTCGGGCTGGTGCGAATATTTGAATGTCACCATGTGCCAAACCGTTGGATTGTGACACACCTCTACGAGTCCCTCGCTCGCCGTGCTCGCTCGAAAACTATAGCCTAACCTAAAACCAATCCCTCTTGCGTTCGTCATTCAATGAGGAGGCGACTTATTTCAAGTTTGGGCACGTGTCGGATCGGTTGTGAGGTTGGACTAGATTTTTACGAGCGAGCGGAGCGAGCGAGCAACGATCACAATTTCCAAGCTATACATGTAACTTATATTGCCTTGCATATATTTCGTGTTATTACCTAATTTTGTCAGCCATTTCGGACATCACATTGCACTTTAGTATGTGGAAATAACACTATTTATGTGAAACTACTGATAAACTGAAAACCTTTGTCAGTAGGCAATAGGATAAAGACATCCGGATCCTCGGGCTGGTGCGAATATTTCAATGTCCCCATGTGCCAAACCGTTGGATTGTGACACACCTTTACGCGTCCCTCGCTCGCCGTGCTCGCTCGAAAACTATAGCCTAACCTAAAACCAACCCTTCTCGCTTTCGTTAGTCGATAAGCAGGCGACTTATTTCTAATTTGGCAACGTGTCGGAACAGTTGTGAGGTTGGACTAGATTTTTACGAGCGAGCGGAGCGAGCGAGCAACGATCACAATTTCCAAGCTATACATGTAACTTATATTGCCTTTCATATATTTCGTGTTATTACCTAATTTTGTCAGCCATTTCGGACATCACATTGCACTTTACTATGTGGAAATAGTACTATTTATGTGAAACTGTTGATAAACTGAAAACTTTTGTCAGTAGGCAATAGGATAAAGACTTCCGGCTCCTCGGGCTGGTGCGAATATTTCAATGTCCCCATGTGCCAAACCGTTGGATTGTGGCACACCTTTACGCGTCCCTCGCTCGCCGTGCTCGCTCGAAAACTATAGCCTAACCTAAAACCAATCCTTCTCGGGTTCGTTATTCGATAAGGAGGCGACTTATTTCTAATTTGGGAGCGTGTCGGAACGGTTGTGAGGTTGGACTAGATTTTTTCGAGCGAGCGGAGCGAGCGAGCAACGATCACAATTTCCAAGCTATACATGTAACTTATATTGCCTTGCATATATTTCGTGTTATTACCTAATTTTGTCAGCCATTTCGGAAATCACATTGCACTTTACTATGTGGAAATAGTACTGTTTATGTGAACCTATTGATAAACTGTAAACTTTTGTCAGTAGGCCATAGGATAAAGACATCAGGCTCCTCGGGCTGGTGCGAATATTTGAATGTCACCATGTGCCAAACCGTTGGATTGTGACACACCTCTACGCGTCCCTCGCTCGCCGTGCTCGCTCGAAAACTATAGCCTAACCTAAAACCAATCCCTCTTGCGTTCGTCATTCAATGAGGAGGCGACTTATTTCAAGTTTGGGCACGTGTCGGATCGGTTGTGAGGTTGGACTAGATTTTTACGAGCGAGCGGAGCGAGCGAGCAACGATCACAATTTCCAAGCTATACATGTAACTTATATTGCCTTGCATATATTTCGTGTTATTACCTAATTTTGTCAGCCATTTCGGACATCACATAGCACTTTAGTATGTGGAAATAACACTATTTATGTGAAACTACTGATAAACTGAAAACCTTTGTCAGTAGGCAATAGGATAAAGACATCCGGATCCTCGGGCTGGTGCGAATATTTCAATGTCCCCATGTGCCAAACCGTTGGATTGTGACACACCTTTACGCGTCCCTCGCTCGCCGTGCTCGCTCGAAAACTATAGCCTAACCTAAAACCAACCCTTCTCGCTTTCGATAGTCGATAAGCAGGCGACTTATTTCTAATTTGGCAACGTGTCGGAACAGTTGTGAGGTTGGACTAGATTTTTACGAGCGAGCGGAGCGAGCGAGCAACGATCACAATTTCCAAGCTATACATGTAACTTATATTGCCTTGCATATATTTCGTGTTATTACCTAATTTTGTCAGCCATTTCGGACATCACATTGCACTTTACTATGTGGTAATAGTACTATTTATGTGAAACTGTTGATAAACTGAAAACTTTTGTCAGTAGGCAATAGGATAAAGACTTCCGGATCCTCGGTCTGGTGCGAATATTTCAATGTCCCCATGTGCCAAACCGTTGGATTGTGGCACACCTTTACGCGTCCCTCGCTCGCTGTGCTCGCTCGAAAACTATAGCCTAACCTAAATCCATCCCTCTTGCGTTCGTCATTCGATGTGGAGGCGACTTATTTCAAATTTGCGAACGTGTCGGATCGGATGTGAGAGTGGACTAAATTTTTACGAGCGAGCGGAGCGAGCGAGCAACGATCACAATATCCAAGCTATACATATACCTTATATTGCCTTGCATATATGTCGTGTTATTACCTAATTCTGTCAGCCATTTCGGACATCACATTGCACTTTACTATGTGGAAATAGTACTATTTATGTGAAACTATTGATAAACTGTAAACATTTGTCAGTAGGCAATAGGATAAAGACTTCCGGATCCTCGGGCTGGTGCGAATATTTCAATGTCCCCATGTGCCAATCCGTTGGATTGTGACACACCTTTACGCGTACCTCGCTCGCCGATCTCGCTCGAAAACTATAGCCTAACCTAAAACCAATCCCTCTTGCGTTCGTCATTCAATGAGGAGGCGACTTATTTCAAGTTTGGGCACGTGTCGGATCGGTTGTGAGGTTGGACTAGATTTTTACGTGCGAGCGGAGCGAGCGAGCAACGATCACAATTTCCAAGCTATACATGTAACTTATATTGCCTTGCATATATTTCGTGTTATTACGTAATTTTGTCAGACACTTCTGACATCACATTGCACTTTACTATGTGGAAATAACACTATTTATGTGAAACTACTGATAAACTGAAAACCTTTGTCAGTAGGCAATAGGATAAAGACTTCCGGATCCTCGGGCTGGTGCGAATATTTCAATGTCCCCATGTGCCAAACCGTTGGATTGTGACACACCTTTACGCGTACCTCGCTCGCCGAGCTCGCTCGAAAACTATAGCCTAACCTAAAACCAATCCCTCTTGCGTTCGTCATTCAATGAGGAGGCGACTTATTTCAACTTTGGGCACGTGTCGGATCGGTTGTGAGGTTGGACTAGATTTTTACGAGCGAGCGGAGCGAGCGAGCAACGATCACAATTTCCAAGCTATACATGTAACTTATATTGCCTTGCATATATTTCGTGTTATTACCTAATTTTGTCAGCCATTTCGGACATCACATTGCACTTTACTATGTGGAAATAGTACTATTTATGTGAAACTGTTGATAAACTGAAAAATTTGTCAGTAGGCAATAGGATAAAGACTTCCGGCTCCTCGGGCTGGTGCGAATATTTCAATGTCCCCATGTGCCAAACCGTTGGATTGTGGCACACCTTTACGCGTCCCTCGCTCGCCGTGCTAGCTCGAAAACTATAGCCTAACCTAAAACCAATCCTTCTCGGGTTCGTTATTCGATAAGGAGGCGACTTATTTCTAATTTGGGAGCGTGTCGGAACGGTTGTGAGGTTGGACTAGATTTTTTCGAGCGAGCGGAGCGAGCGAGCAACGATCACAAATTCCAAGCTATACATGTAACTTATATTGCCTTGCATATATTTCGTGTTATTACCTAATTTTGTCAGCCATTTCGGACATCACATTGCACTTTACTATGTGGAAATAGTACTGTTTATGTGAACCTATTGATAAACTGTAAACTTTTGTCAGTAGGCCATAGGATAAAGACATCAGGCTCCTCGGGCTGGTGCGAATATTTGAATGTCACCATGTGCCAAACCGTTGGATTGTGACACACCTCTACGCGTCCCTCGCTCGCCGTGCTCGCTCGAGAACTATAGCCTAACCTAAAACCAATCCCTCTTGCGTTCGTCATTCAATGAGGAGGCGACTTATTTCAAGTTTGGGCACGTGTCGGATCGGTTGTGAGGTTGGACTAGATTTTTACGAGCGAGCGGAGCGAGCGAGCAACGATCACAATTTCCAAGCTATACATGTAACTTATATTGCCTTGCATATATTTCGTGTTATTACCTAATTTTGTCAGCCATTTCGGACATCACATTGCACTTTAGTATGTGGAAATAACACTATTTATGTGAAACTACTGATAAACTGAAAACCTTTGTCAGTAGGCAATAGGATAAAGACATCCGGATCCTCGGGCTGGTGCGAATATTTCAATGTCCCCATGTGCCAAACCGTTGGATTGTGACACACCTTTACGCGTCCCTCGCTCGCCGTGCTCGCTCGAAAACTATAGCCTAACCTAAAACCAACCCTTCTCGCTTTCGTTAGTCGATAAGCAGGCGACTTATTTCTAATTTGGCAACGTGTCGGAACAGTTGTGAGGTTGGACTAGATTTTTACGAGCGAGCGGAGCGAGCGAGCAACGATCACAATTTCCAAGCTATACATGTAACTTATATTGCCTTTCATATATTTCGTGTTATTACCTAATTTTGTCAGCCATTTCGGACATCACATTGCACTTTACTATGTGGAAATAGTACTATTTATGTGAAACTGTTGATAAACTGAAAACTTTTGTCAGTAGGCAATAGGATAAAGACTTCCGGCTCCTCGGGCTGGTGCGAATATTTCAATGTCCCCATGTGCCAAACCGTTGGATTGTGGCACACCTTTACGCGTCCCTCGCTCGCCGAGCTCGCTCGAAAACTATAGCCTAACCTAAAACCAATCCTTCTCGGGTTCGTTATTCGATAAGGAGGCGACTTATTTCTAATTTGGGAGCGTGTCGGAACGGTTGTGAGGTTGGACTAGATTTTTTCGAGCGAGCGGAGCGAGCGAGCAACGATCACAAATTCCAAGCTATACATGTAACTTATATTGCCTTGCATATATTTCGTGTTATTACCTAATTTTGTCAGCCATTTCGGAAATCACATTGCACTTTACTATGTGGAAATAGTACTGTTTATGTGAACCTATTGATAAACTGTAAACTTTTGTCAGTAGGCCATAGGATAAAGACATCAGGCTCCTCGGGCTGGTGCGAATATTTGAATGTCACCATGTGCCAAACCGTTGGATTGTGACACACCTCTACGCGTCCCTCGCTCGCCGTGCTCGCTCGAAAACTATAGCCTAACCTAAAACCAATCCCTCTTGCGTTCGTCATTCAATGAGGAGGCGACTTATTTCAAGTTTGGGCACGTGTCGGATCGGTTGTGAGGTTGGACTAGATTTTTACGAGCGAGCGGAGCGAGCGAGCAACGATCACAATTTCCAAGCTATACATGTAACTTATATTGCCTTGCATATATTTCGTGTTATTACCTAATTTTGTCAGCCATTTCGGACATCACATTGCACTTTAGTATGTGGAAATAACACTATTTATGTGAAACTACTGATAAACTGAAAACCTTTGTCAGTAGGCAATAGGATAAAGACATCCGGATCCTCGGGCTGGTGCGAATATTTCAATGTCCCCATGTGCCAAACCGTTGGATTGTGACACACCTTTACGCGTCCCTCGCTCGCCGTGCTCGCTCGAAAACTATAGCCTAACCTAAAACCAACCCTTCTCGCTTTCGATAGTCGATAAGCAGGCGACTTATTTCTAATTTGGCAACGTGTCGGAACAGTTGTGAGGTTGGACTAGATTTTTACGAGCGAGCGGAGCGAGCGAGCAACGATCACAATTTCCAAGCTATACATGTAACTTATATTGCCTTGCATATATTTCGTGTTATTACCTAATTTTGTCAGCCATTTCGGACATCACATTGCACTTTACTATGTGGTAATAGTACTATTTATGTGAAACTGTTGATAAACTGAAAACTTTTGTCAGTAGGCAATAGGATAAAGACTTCCGGCTCCTCGGGCTGGTGCGAATATTTCAATGTCCCCATGTGCCAAACCGTTGGATTGTGGCACACCTTTACGCGTCCCTCGCTCGCTGTGCTCGCTCGAAAACTATAGCCTAACCTAAATCCATCCCTCTTGCGTTCGTCATTCGATGTGGAGGCGACTTATTTCAAATTTGCGAACGTGTCGGATCGGATGTGAGAGTGGACTAAATTTTTACGAGCGAGCGGAGCGAGCGAGCAACGATCACAATATCCAAGCTATACATATACCTTATATTGCCTTGCATATATGTCGTGTTATTACCTAATTCTGTCAGCCATTTCGGACATCACATTGCACTTTACTATGTGGAAATAGTACTATTTATGTGAAACTATTGATAAACTGTAAACATTTGTCAGTAGGCAATAGGATAAAGACTTCCGGATCCTCGGGCTGGTGCGAATATTTCAATGTCCCCATGTGCCAATCCGTTGGATTGTGACACACCTTTACGCGTACCTCGCTCGCCGATCTCGCTCGAAAACTATAGCCTAACCTAAAACCAATCCCTCTTGCGTTCGTCATTCAATGAGGAGGCGACTTATTTCATGTTTGGGCACGTGTCGGATCGGTTGTGAGGTTGGACTAGATTTTTACGTGCGAGCGGAGCGAGCGAGCAACGATCACAATTTCCAAGCTATACATGTAACTTATATTGCCTTGCATATATTTCGTGTTATTACGTAATTTTGTCAGACACTTCTGACATCACATTGCACTTTACTATGTGGAAATAACACTATTTATGTGAAACTACTGATAAACTGAAAACCTTTGTCAGTAGGCAATAGGATAAAGACTTCCGGATCCTCGGGCTGGTGCGAATATTTCAATGTCCCCATGTGCCAAACCGTTGGATTGTGACACACCTTTACGCGTACCTCGCTCGCCGAGCTCGCTCGAAAACTATAGCCTAACCTAAAACCAATCCCTCTTGCGTTCGTCATTCAATGAGGAGGCGACTTATTTCAACTTTGGGCACGTGTCGGATCGGTTGTGAGGTTGGACTAGATTTTTACGAGCGAGCGGAGCGAGCGAGCAACGATCACAATTTCCAAGCTATACATGTAACTTATATTGCCTTGCATATATTTCGTGTTATTACCTAATTTTGTCAGCCATTTCGGACATCACATTGCACTTTACTATTTGGAAATAGTACTATTTATGTGAAACTGTTGATAAACTGTAAACTTTTATCAGTAGGCAATAGGATAAAGACTTCCGGCTCGGCGGGCTGCTGCGAATATTTCAATGTCCCCATGTGCCAAACCGTTGGATTGTGACACACCTTTACGCGTCCCTCGCTCGCCGTGCTAGCTCGAAAACTGTAGCCTAACCTAAAACCAATCCTTCTCGGGTTCGTTATTCGATAAGGAGGCGACTTATTTCTAATTTGGGAGCGTGTCGGAACGGTTGTGAGGTTGGACTAGATTTTTTCGAGCGAGCGGAGCGAGCCAGCAACGATCACAATTTCCAAGCTATACATGTAACTTATATTGCCTTGCATATATTTCGTGTTATTACCTAATTTTGTCAGCCATTTCGGACATCACATTGCACTTTACTATGTGGTAATAGTACTATTTATGTGAAACTGTTGATAAACTGAAAACTTTTGTCAGTAGGCAATAGGATAAAGACTTCCGGCTCCTCGGGCTGGTGCGAATATTTCAATGTCCCCATGTGCCAAACCGTTGGATTGTGGCACACCTTTACGCGTCCCTCGCTCGCTGTGCTCGCTCGAAAACTATAGCCTAACCTAAATCCATCCCTCTTGCGTTCGTCATTCAATGAGGAGGCGACTTATTTCAAGTTTGGGCACGTGTCGGATCGGTTGTGAGGATGGACTATATTTTTACGAGCGAGCGGAGCGAGCGAGCAACGATCACAATTTCCAAGCTATACATGTAACTTATATTGCCTTGCATATATTTCGTGTTATTACCTAATTTTGTCAGCCATTTCGGAAATCACATTGCACTTTACTATGTGGAAATAATACTATTTATGTGAAACTATTGATAAACTGTAAACTTTTATCAGTAGGCAATAGGATAAAGACTTCCGGCTCGGCGGGCTGCTGCGAATATTTCAATGTCCCCATGTGCCAAACCGTTGGATTGTGACACACCTTTACGCGTCCCTCGCTCGCCGTGCTAGCTCGAAAACTGTAGCCTAACCTAAAACCAATCCTTCTCGGGTTCGTTATTCGATAAGGAGGCGACTTATTTCTAATTTGGGAGCGTGTCGGAACGGTTGTGAGGTTGGACTAGATTTTTTCGAGCGAGCGGAGCGAGCCAGCAACGATCACAATTTCCAAGCTATACATGTAACTTATATTGCCTTGCATATATTTCGTGTTATTACCTAATTTTGTCAGCCATTTCGGACATCACATTGCACTTTACTATGTGGAAATAGTACTGTTTATGTGAAACTATTGATAAACTGTAAACTTTTGTCAGTAGGCAATAGGATAAAGACATCCGGCTCCTCGGGCTGGTGCGAATATTTCAATGTCACCATGTGCCAAACCGTTGGACTGTGACACACCTCTACGCGTCCCTCGCTCGCCGTGCTCGCTCGAAAACTATAGCCTAACCTAAAACCAATCCCTCTTGCGTTCGTCATTCAATGAGGAGGCGACTTATTTCAAGTTAGGGCACGTGTCGGATCGGTTGTGAGGATGGACTAGATTTTTACGAGCGAGCGGAGCGAGCGAGCAACGATCACAATTTCCAAGCTATACATGTAACTTATATTGCCTTGCATATATTTCGTGTTATTACCTAATTTTGTCAGCCATTTCGGACATCACATTGCACTTTACTATGTGGAAATAGTACTATTTATGTGAAACTATTGATAAACTGTAAACCTTTGTCAGTAGGCAATAGGATAAAGACTTCCGGATCCTCGGGCTGGTGCGAATATTTCAATGTCCCCACGTGCCAAACCGTTGGATTGTGACACACCTTTACGCGTACCTCGCTCGCCGAGCTCGCTCGAAAACTATAGCCTAACCTAAAACCAATCCCTCTTGCGTTCGTCATTCAATGAGGAGGCGACTTATTTCAAGTTTGGGCACGTGTCGGATCGGTTGTGAGGTTGGACTAGATTTTTACGAGCGAGCGGAGCGAGCGAGCAACGATCACAATTTCCAAGCTATACATGTAACTTATATTGCCTTGCGTATATTTCGTGTTATTACCTAATTTTGTCAGCCATTTCGGACATCACATTGCACTTTAGTATGTGGAAATGACACTATTTATGTGAAACTACTGATAAACTGAAAACCTTTGTCAGTAGGCAATAGGATAAAGACATCCGGATCCTCGGGCTGGTGCGAATATTTCAATGTCCCCATGTGCCAAACCGTTGGATTGTGACACACCTTTACGCGTCCCTCGCTCGCTGTGCTCGCTCGAAAACTATAGCCTAACCTAAATCCATCCCTCTTGCGTTCGTCATTCGATGTGGAGGCGACTTATTTCAAATTTGCGAACGTGTCGGATCGGATGTGAGAGTGGACTAAATTTTTACGAGCGAGCGGAGCGAGCGAGCAACGATCACAATATCCAAGCTATACATATACCTTATATTGCCTTGCATATATGTCGTGTTATTACCTAATTCTGTCAGCCATTTCGGACATCACATTGCACTTTACTATGTGGAAATAGTACTATTTATGTGAAACTATTGATAAACTGTAAACATTTGTCAGTAGGCAATAGGATAAAGACTTCCGGATCCTCGGGCTGGTGCGAATATTTCAATGTCCCCATGAGCCAATCCGTTGGATTGTGACACACCTTTAGGCGTACCTCGCTCGCCGATCTCGCTCGAAAACTATAGCCTAACCTAAAACCAATCCCTCTTGCGTTCGTCATTCAATGAGGAGGCGACTTATTTCAAGTTTGGGCACGTGTCGGATCGGTTGTGAGGTTGGACTAGATTTTTACGTGCGAGCGGAGCGAGCGAGCAACGATCACAATTTCCAAGCTATACATGTAACTTATATTGCCTTGCATATATTTCGTGTTATTACGTAATTTTGTCAGACACTTCTGACATCACATTGCACTTTACTATGTGGAAATAACACTATTTATGTGAAACTACTGATAAACTGAAAACCTTTGTCAGTAGGCAATAGGATAAAGACTTCCGGATCCTCGGGCTGGTGCGAATATTTCAATGTCCCCATGTGCCAAACCGTTGGATTGTGACACACCTTTACGCGTACCTCGCTCGCCGAGCTCGCTCGAAAACTATAGCCTAACCTAAAACCAATCCCTCTTGCGTTCGTCATTCAATGAGGAGGCGACTTATTTCAAGTTTGGGCACGTGTCGGATCGGTTGTGAGGTTGGACTAGATTTTTACGAGCGAGCGGAGCGAGCGAGCAACGATCACAATTTCAAAGCTATACATGTAACTTATATTGCCTTGCATATATTTCGTGTTATTACCTAATATTGTCAGCCATTTCGGACATCACATTGCACTTTACTATTTGGAAATAGTACTATTTATGTGAAACTGTTGATAAACTGAAAACTTTTGTCAGTAGGCAATAGGATAAAGACTTCCGTATCCTCGGGCTGGAGCGAATATTTCAATGTCCCCATGTGCCAAACCGTTGGATTGTGACACACCTTTACGCGTCCCTCGCACGCCTTGCTCGCTCGAAAACTATAGCCTAACCTAAAACCAATCCCTCTTGCGTTCGTCATTCAATGAGGAGGCGACTTATTTCAAGTTTGGGCACGTGTCGGATCGGTTGTGAGGTTGGACTATATTTTTACGAGCGAGCGGAGCGAGCGAGCAACGATCACAATTTCCAAGCTATACATGTAACTTATATTGCCTTGCATATATTTCGTGTTATTACCTAATTTTGTCAGCCATTTCGGACATCACATTGCACTTTACCATGTGGAAATAGTACTATTTATGTGAAACTGTTGATAAACTGAAAACTTTTGTCAGTAGGCAATAGGATAAAGACTTCCGTATCCATGGGCTGGTGCGAGTATTTCAATGTCCCCATGTGCCAAACCGTTGGATTGTGACACACCTTTACGCGTCCCTCGCACGCTTTGCTCGCTCGAAAACTATAGCCTAACCTAAAACCAATCCCTCTTGCTTTCGTCATTCAATGAGGAGGCGACTTATTTCAAGTTTGGGAACGTGTCGGATCGGTTGTGAGGTTGGACTAGATTTTTACGAGCGAGTGGAGCGAGCGAGCAACGATCACAATTTCCAAGCTATACATATACCTTATATTGCCTTGCATATATGTCGTGTTATTACCTAATTTTGTCAGCCATTTCGGAAATCACATTGCACTTTACTATGTGGAAATAGTACTATTTATGTGAAACTATTGATAAACTGTAAACTTTTATCAGTAGGCAATAGGATAAAGACTTCCGGCTCGGCGGGCTGCTGCGAATATTTCAATGTCCCCATGTGCCAAACCGTTGGATTGTGACACACCTTTACGCGTCCCTCGCTCGCCGTGCTAGCTCGAAAACTGTAGCCTAACCTAAAACCAATCCTTCTCGGGTTCGTTATTCGATAAGGAGGCGACTTATTTCTAATTTGGGAGCGTGTCGGAACGGTTGTGAGGTTGGACTAGATTTTTTCGAGCGAGCGGAGCGAGCCAGCAACGATCACAATTTCCAAGCTATACATGTAACTTATATTGCCTTGCATATATTTCGTGTTATTACCTAATTTTGTCAGCCATTTCGGACATCACATTGCACTTTACTATGTGGAAATAGTACTGTTTATGTGAAACTATTGATAAACTGTAAACTTTTGTCAGTAGGCAATAGGATAAAGACATCCGGCTCCTCGGGCTGGTGCGAATATTTCAATGTCACCATGTGCCAAACCGTTGGATTGTGACACACCTCTACGCGTCCCTCGCTCGCCGTGCTCGCTCGAAAACTATAGCCTAACCTAAAACCAATCCTTCTCGGGTCCGTTATTCGATAAGGAGGCGACTTATTTCTAATTTGGGAGCGTGTCGGAACGGTTGTGAGGTTGGACTAGATTTTTTCGAGCGAGCGGAGCGAGCGAGCAACGATCACAAATGCCAAGCTATACATGTAACTTATATTGCCTTGCATATATTTCGTGTTATTACCTAATTTTGTCAGCCATTTCGGACATCACATTGCACTTTACTATGTGGAAATAGTACTGTTTATGTGAACCTATTGATAAACTGAAAACCTTTGTCAGTAGGCAATAGGATAAAGACATCCGGATCCTCGGGCTGGTGCGAATATTTCAATGTCCCCATGTGCCAAACCGTTGGATTGTGACACACCTTTACGCGTACCTCGCTCGCCGAGCTCGCTCGAAAACTATAGCCTAACCTAAAACCAATCCCTCTTGCGTTCGTCATTCAATGAGGAGGCGACTTATTTCAAGTTAGGGCACGTGTCGGATCGGTTGTGAGGATGGACTAGATTTTTGCGAGCGAGCGGAGCGAGCGAGCAACGATCACAATTTCCAAGCTATACATGTAACTTATATTGCCTTGCATATATTTCGTGTTATTACCTAATTTTGTCAGCCATTTCGGACATCACATTGCACTTTACTATGTGGAAATAGTACTATTTATGTGAAACTATTGATAAACTGTAAACATTTGTCAGTAGGCAATAGGATAAAGACTTCCGGATCCTCGTGCTGGTGCGAATATTTCAATGTCCCCACGTGTCAAACCGTTGGATTGTGACACACCTTTACGCGTACCTCGCTCGCCGAGCTCGCTCGAAAACTATAGCCTAACCTAAAACCAATCCCTCTTGCGTTCGTCATTCAATGAGGAGGCGACTTATTTCAAGTTTGGGCACGTGTCGGATCGGTTGTGAGGTTGGACTAGATTTTTACGTGCGAGCGGAGCGAGCGAGCAACGATCACAATTTCCAAGCTATACATGTAACTTATATTGCCTTGCATATATTTCGTGTTATTACGTAATTTTGTCAGCCATTTCGGACATCACATTGCACTTTACTATGTGGAAATAGTACTATTTATGTGAAACTATTGATAAACTGTAAACTTTTGTCAGTAGGCAATAGGATAAAGACTTCCGGCTCGGCGGGCTGCTGCGAATTTTTCAATGTCCCCATGTGCCAAACCGTTGGATTGTGAGACACCTTTACGCGTCCCTCGCTCGCCGTGCTAGCTCGAAAACTGTAGCCTAACCTAAAACCAATCCTTCTCGGGTTCGTTATTCGATAAGGAGGCGACTTATTTCTAATTTGGGAGCGTGTCGGAACGGTTGTGAGGTTGGACTAGATTTTTTCGAGCGAGCGGAGCGAGCGAGCAACGATCACAAATTCCAAGCTATACATGTAACTTATATTGCCTTGCATATATTTCGTGTTATTACCTAATTTTGTCAGCCATTTCGGACATCACATTGCACTTTACTATGTGGAAATAGTACTGTTTATGTGAACCTACTGATAAACTGTAAACTTTTGTCAGTAGGCCATAGGATAAAGACATCAGGCTCCTCGGGCTGGTGCGAATATTTGAATGTCACCATGTGCCAAACCGTTGGATTGTGACACACCTCTACGCGTCCCTCGCTCGCCGTGCTCGCTCGAAAACTATAGCCTAACCTAAAACCAATCCCTCTTGCGTTCGTCATTCAATGAGGAGGCGACTTATTTCAAGTTTGGGCACGTGTCGGATCGGTTGTGAGGTTGGACTAGATTTTTACGAGCGAGCGGAGCGAGCGAGCAACGATCACAATTTCCAAGCTATACATGTAACTTATATTGCCTTGCATATATTTCGTGTTATTACCTAATTTTGTCAGCCATTTCGAACATCACATTGCACTTTAGTATGTGGAAATAACACTATTTATGTAAAACTACTGATAAACTGAAAACCTTTGTCAGTAGGCAATAGGATAAAGACATCCGGATCCTCGGGCTGGTGCGAATATTTCAATGTCCCCATGTGCCAAACCGTTGGATTGTGACACACCTTTACGCGTCCCTCGCTCGCCGTGCTCGCTCGAAAACTATAGCCTAACCTAAAACCAACCCTTCTCGCTTTCGATAGTCGATAAGCAGGCGACTTATTTCTAATTTGGCAACGTGTCGGAACCGTTGTGAGGTTGGACTAGATTTTTACGAGCGAGCGGAGCGAGCGAGCAACGATCACAATTTCCAAGCTATACATGTAACTTATATTGCCTTGCATATATTTCGTGTTATTACCTAATTTTGTCAGCCATTTCGGACATCACATTGCACTTTACTATGTGGAAATAGTACTATTTATGTGAAACTGTTGATAAACTGAAAACTTTTGTCAGTAGGCAATAGGATAAAGACTTCCGGCTCCTCGGGCTGGTGCGAATATTTCAATGTCCCCATGTGCCAAACCGTTGGATTGTGGCACACCTTTACGCGTCCCTCGCTCGCTGTGCTCGCTCGAAATCTATAGCCTAACCTAAATCCATCCCTCTTGCGTCCGTCATTCGATGTGGAGGCGACTTATTTCAAATTTGCGAACGTGTCGGATCGGATGTGAGAGTGGACTAAATTTTTACGAGCGAGCGGAGCGAGCGAGCAACGATCACAATATCCAAGCTATACATATACCTTATATTGCCTTGCATATATGTCGTGTTATTACCTAATTCTGTCAGCCATTTCGGACATCACATTGCACTTTACTATGTGGAAATAGTACTATTTATGTGAAACTATTGATAAACTGTAAACATTTGTCAGTAGGCAATAGGATAAAGACTTCCGGATCCTCGGGCTGGTGCGAATATTTCAATGTCCCCATGTGCCAAACCGTTGGATTGTGACACACCTTTACGCGTACCTCGCTCGCCGATCTCGCTCGAAAACTATAGCCTAACCTAAAACCAATCCCTCTTGCGTTCGTCATTCAATGAGGAGGCGACTTATTTCAAGTTTGGGCACGTGTCGGATCGGTTGTGAGGTTGGACTAGATTTTTACGTGCGAGCGGAGCGAGCGAGCAACGATCACAATTTCCAAGCTATACATGTAACTTATATTGCCTTGCATATATTTCGTGTTATTACGTAATTTTGTCAGACACTTCTGACATCACATTGCACTTTACTATGTGGAAATAACACTATTTATGTGAAACTGTTGATAAACTGAAAACTTTTGTCAGTAGGCAATAGGATAAAGACTTCCGTATCCATGGGCTGGTGCGAGTATTTCAATGTCCCCATGTGCCAAACCGTTGGATTGTGACACACCTTTACGCGTCCCTCGCACGCCTTGCTCGCTCGAAAACTATAGCCTAACCTAAAACCAATCCCTCTTGCTTTCGTCATTCAATGAGGAGGCGACTTATTTCAAGTTTGGGAACGTGTCGGATCGGTTGTGAGGTTGGACTAGATTTTTACGAGCGAGTGGAGCGAGCGAGCAACGATCACAATTTCCAAGCTATACATATACCTTATATTGCCTTGCATATATGTCGTGTTATTACCTAATTTTGTCAGCCATTTCGGAAATCACATTGCACTTTACTATGTGGAAATAGTACTATTTATGTGAAACTATTGATAAACTGTAAACTTTTATCAGTAGGCAATAGGATAAAGACTTCCGGCTCGGCGGGCTGCTGCGAATATTTCAATGTCCCCATGTGCCAAACCGTTGGATTGTGACACACCTTTACGCGTCCCTCGCTCGCCGTGCTAGCTCGAAAACTGTAGCCTAACCTAAAACCAATCCTTCTCGGGTTCGTTATTCGATAAGGAGGCGACTTATTTCTAATTTGGGAGCGTGTCGGAACGGTTGTGAGGTTGGACTAGATTTTTTCGAGCGAGCGGAGCGAGCGAGCAACGATCACAATTTCCAAGCTATACATGTAACTTATATTGCCTTGCATATATTTCGTGTTATTACCTAACTTTGTCAGCCATTTCGGACATCACATTGCACTTTACTATGTGGAAATAACACTATTTATGTGAAACTACTGATAAACTGAAAACCTTTGTCAGTAGGCAATAGGATAAAGACTTCCGGCTCGGCGGGCTGCTGCGAATATTTCAATGTCCCCATGTGCCAAACCGTTGGATTGTGACACACCTTTACGCGTCCCTCGCTCGCCGTGCTAGCTCGAAAACTGTAGCCTAACCTAAAACCAATCCTTCTCGGGTTCGTTATTCGATAAGGAGGCGACTTATTTCTAATTTGGGAGCGTGTCGGAACGGTTGTGAGGTTGGACTAGATTTTTTCGAGCGAGCGGAGCGAGCGAGCAACGATCACAATTTCCAAGCTATACATGTAACTTATATTGCCTTGCATATATTTCGTGTTATTACCTAATTTTGTCAGCCATTTCGGACATCACATTGCACTTTACTATGTGGAAATAGTACTGTTTATGTGAAACTATTGATAAACTGTAAACTTTTGTCAGTAGGCAATAGGATAAAGACATCCGGCTCCTCGGGCTGGTGCGAATATTTCAATGTCACCATGTGCCAAACCGTTGGATTGTGACACACCTCTACGCGTCCCTCGCTCGCCGTGCTCGCTCGAAAACTATAGCCTAACCTAAAACCAATCCCTCTTGCGTTCGTCATTCAATGAGGAGGCGACTTATTTCATGTTTGGGCACGTGTCGGATCGGTTGTGAGGTTGGACTAGATTTTTACGAGCGAGCGGAGCGAGCGAGCAACGATCACAATTTCCAAGCTATACATGTAACTTATATTGCCTTGCGTATATTTCGTGTTATTACCTAATTTTGTCAGCCATTTCGGACATCACATTGCACTTTAGTATGTGGAAATGACACTATTTATGTGAAACTACTGATAAACTGTAAACATTTGTCAGTAGGCAATAGGATAAAGACTTCCGGATCCTCGGGCTGGTGCGAATATTTCAATGTCCCCACGTGCCAAACCGTTGGATTGTGACACACCTTTACGCGTACCTCGCTCGCCGAGCTCGCTCGAAAACTATAGCCTAACCTAAAACCAATCCCTCTTGCGTTCGTCATTCAATGAGGAGGCGACTTATTTCAAGTTTGGGCACGTGTCGGATCGGTTGTGAGGTAGGACTAGATTTTTTCGAGCGAACGGAGCGAGCGAGCAACGATCACAATTTCCAAGCTATACATGTAACTTATATTGCCTTGCATATATTTCGTGTTATTACCTAATTTTGTCAGCCATTTCGGACATCACATTGCACTTTACTATGTGGAAATAGTACTATTTATGTGAAACTATTGATAAACTGAAAACTTTTGTCAGTAGGCAATAGGATAAAGACTTCCGGATCCTCGGGCTGGTGCGAATATTTCAATGTCCCCATGTGCCAAACCGTTGGATTGTGACACACCTTTACGCGTACCTCGCTCGCCGAGCTCGCTCGAAAACTATAGCCTAACCTAAAACCTATCCTTCTCGCGTTCGTTATTCAATGAGGAGGCGACTTATTTCAAGTTTGGGCACGTGTCGGATCGGTTGTGAGGTTGGACTAGATTTTTACGAGCGAGCGGAGCGAGCGAGCAACGATCACAATTTCCATGCTATACATGTAACTTTATTGCCTTGCATATATTTCGTGTTATTACCCAATTTTGTCAGCCATTTCGGACATCACATTGCACTTTACTATGTGGAAATAACACTATTTATGTGAAACTGTTGATAAACTGAAAACTTTTGTCAGTAGGCAATAGGATAAAGACTTCCGTATCCACGGGCTGGTGCGAATATTTCAATGTCCCCATGTGCCAAACCGTTGGATTGTGACACACCTTTACCCGTCCCTCGCTCGCCTTGCTCGCTCGAAAACTATAGCCTAACCTAAAACCAATCCCTCTTGCGTTCGTCATTCAATGAGGAGGCGACTTATTTCAAGTTTGGGCACGTGTCGGATCGGTTGTGAGGTTGGACTAGATTTTTACGAGCGAGCGGAGCGAGCGAGCAACGATCACAATTTCCATGCTATACATGTAACTTTATTGCCTTGCATATATTTCGTGTTATTACCCAATTTTGTCAGCCATTTCGGACATCACATTGCACTTTACTATGTGGAAATAACACTATTTATGTGAAACTGTTGATAAACTGAAAACTTTTGTCAGTAGGCAATAGGATAAAGACTTCCGTATCCACGGGCTGGTGCGAATATTTCAATGTCCCCATGTGCCAAACCGTTGGATTGTGACACACCTTTACCCGTCCCTCGCACGCCTTGCTCGCTCGAAAACTATAGCCTAACCTAAAACCAATCCCTCTTGCGTTCGTCATTCAATGAGGAGGCGACTTATTTCAAGTTTGGGCACTTGTCGGATCGGTTGTGAGGTTGGACTAGATTTTTACGAGCGAGCGGAGCGAGCGAGCAACGATCACAATTTCCAAGCTATACATGTAACTTATATTGCCTTGCATATATTTCGTGTTATTACCTAATTTTGTCAGCCATTTCGGACATCACATTGCACTTTACTATGTGGAAATAGTACTATTTATGTGAAACTATTGATAAACTGTAAACTTTTATCAGTAGGCAATAGGATAAAGACTTCCGGCTCGGCGGGCTGCTGCGAATATTTCAATGTCCCCATGTGCCAAACCGTTGGATTGTGACACACCTTTACGCGTCCCTCGCTCGCCGTGCTAGCTCGAAAACTGTAGCCTAACCTAAAACCAATCCTTCTCGGGTTCGTTATTCGATAAGGAGGCGACTTATTTCTAATTTGGGAGCGTGTCGGAACGGTTGTGAGGTTGGACTAGATTTTTTCGAGCGAGCGGAGCGAGCGAGCAACGATCACAATTTCCAAGCTATACATGTAACTTATATTGCCTTGCATATATTTCGTGTTATTACCTAATTTTGTCAGCCATTTCGGACATCACATTGCACTTTACTATGTGGAAATAACACTATTTATGTGAAACTACTGATAAACTGAAAACCTTTGTCAGTAGGCAATAGGATAAAGACTTCCGGCTCGGCGGGCTGCTGCGAATATTTCAATGTCCCCATGTGCCAAACCGTTGGATTGTGACACACCTTTACGCGTCCCTCGCTCGCCGTGCTAGCTCGAAAACTGTAGCCTAACCTAAAACCAATCCTTCTCGGGTTCGTTATTCGATAAGGAGGCGACTTATTTCTAATTTGGGAGCGTGTCGGAACGGTTGTGAGGTTGGACTAGATTTTTTCGAGCGAGCGGAGCGAGCGAGCAACGATCACAATTTCCAAGCTATACATGTAACTTATATTGCCTTGCATATATTTCGTGTTATTACCTAATTTTGTCAGCCATTTCGGACATCACATTGCACTTTACTATGTGGAAATAGTACTGTTTATGTGAAACTATTGATAAACTGTAAACTTTTGTCAGTAGGCAATAGGATAAAGACATCCGGCTCCTCGAGCTGGTGCGAATATTTCAATGTCACCATGTGCCAAACCGTTGGATTGTGACACACCTCTACGCGTCCCTCGCTCGCCGTGCTCGCTCGAAAACTATAGCCTAACCTAAAACCAATCCCTCTTGCGTTCGTCATTCAATGAGGAGGCGACTTATTTCATGTTTGGGCACGTGTCGGATCGGTTGTGAGG
Source organism: Bombus terrestris (assembly GCF_910591885.1). Lineage (NCBI taxonomy): Eukaryota > Metazoa > Arthropoda > Insecta > Hymenoptera > Apidae > Bombus > Bombus terrestris. Next base: position 1,610,590 of record NW_025963551.1, on the reverse strand, counting down.
TTGGACTAGATTTTTACGAGCGAGCGGAGCGAGCGAGCAACGATCACAATTTCCAAGCTATACATGTAACTTATATTGCCTTGCGTATATTTCGTGTTATTACCTAATTTTGTCAGCCATTTCGGACATCACATTGCACTTTAGTATGTGGAAATGACACTATTTATGTGAAACTACTGATAAACTGAAAACCTTTGTCAGTAGGCAATAGGATAAAGACATCCGGATCCTCGGGCTGGTGCGAATATTTCAATGTCCCCATGTGCCAAACCGTTGGATTGTGACACACATTTACGCGTACCTCGCTCGCTGAGCTCGCTCGAAAACTATAGCCTAACCTAAAACCAATCCCTCTTGCGTTCGTCATTCAATGAGGAGGCGACTTATTTCAAGTTTGGGCACGTGTCGGATCGGTTGTGAGGTAGGACTAGATTTTTACGAGCGAGCGGAGCGAGCGAGCAACGATCACACTTTCCAAGCTATACATGTAACTTATATTGCCTTGCATATATTTCGTGTTATTACCTAATTTTGTCAGCCATTTCGGACATCACATTGCACTTTACTATGTGGAAATAGTACTATTTATGTGAAACTATTGATAAACTGTAAACATTTGTCAGTAGGCAATAGGATAAAGACTTCCGGATCCTCGGGCTGGTGCGAATATTTCAATGTCCCCACGTGCCAAACCGTTGGATTGTGACACACCTTTACGCGTACCTCGCTCGCCGAGCTCGCTCGAAAACTATAGCCTAACCTAAAACCAATCCCTCTTGCGTTCGTCATTCAATGAGGAGGCGACTTATTTCAAGTTTGGGCACGTGTCGGATCGGTTGTGAGGTAGGACTAGATTTTTTCGAGCGAACGGAGCGAGCGAGCAACGATCACAATTTCCAAGCTATACATGTAACTTATATTGCCTTGCATATATTTCGTGTTATTACCTAATTTTGTCAGCCATTTCGGACATCACATTGCACTTTACTATGTGGAAATAGTACTATTTATGTGAAACTATTGATAAACTGAAAACTTTTGTCAGTAGGCAATAGGATAAAGACTTCCGGATCCTCGGGCTGGTGCGAATATTTCAATGTCCCCATGTGCCAAACCGTTGGATTGTGACACACCTTTACGCGTACCTCGCTCGCCGAGCTCGCTCGAAAACTATAGCCTAACCTAAAACCAATCCCTCTTGCGTTCGTCATTCAATGAGGAGGCGACTTATTTCAAGTTTGGGCACGTGTCGGATCGGTTGTGAGGTTGGACTAGATTTTTACGAGCGAGCGGAGCGAGCGAGCAACGATCACAATTTCCAAACTATACATGTAACTTATATTGCCTTGCGTATATTTCGTGTTATTACCTAATTTTGTCAGCCATTTCGGACATCACATTGCACTTTAGTATGTGGAAATGACACTATTTATGTGAAACTACTGATAAACTGAAAACCTTTGTCAGTAGGCAATAGGATAAAGACATCCGGATCCTCGGGCTGGTGCGAATATTTCAATGTCCCCATGTGCCAAACCGTTGGATTGTGACACACCTTTACGCTTACCTCGCTCGCCGAGCTCGCTCGAAAACTATAGCCTAACCTAAAACCAATCCCTCTTGCGTTCGTCATTCAATGAGGAGGCGACTTATTTCAAGTTAGGGCACGTGTCGGATCGGTTGTGAGGATGGACTAGATTTTTACGAGCGAGCGGAGCGAGCGAGCAACGATCACAATTTCCAAGCTATACATGTAACTTATATTGCCTTGCATATATTTCGTGTTATTACCTAATTTTGTCAGCCATTTCGGACATCACATTGCACTTTACTATGTGGAAATAGTACTATTTATGTGAAACTATTGATAAACTGTAAACATTTGTCAGTAGGCAATAGGATAAAGACTTCCGGATCCTCGGGCTGGTGCGAATATTTCAATGTCCCCACGTGCCAAACCGTTGGATTGTGACACACCTTTACGCGTACCTCGCTCGCCGAGCTCGCTCGAAAACTATAGCCTAACCTAAAACCAATCCCTCTTGCGTTCGTCATTCAATGAGGAGGCGACTTATTTCAAGTTTGGGCACGTGTCGGATCGGTTGTGAGGTTGGACTAGATTTTTACGTGCGAGCGGAGCGAGCGAGCAACGATCACAATTTCCAAGCTATACATGTAACTTATATTGCCTTGCATATATTTCGTGTTATTACGTAATTTTGTCAGACACTTCTCACATCACATTGCACTTTACTATGTGGAAATAGTACTATTTATGTGAAACTATTGATAAACTGTAAACATTTGTCAGTAGGCAATAGGATAAAGACTTCCGGATCCTCGGGCTGGTGCGAATATTTCAATGTCCCCACGTGTCAAACCGTTGGATTGTGACACACCTTTACGCGTACCTCGCTCGCCGAGCTCGCTCGAAAACTATAGCCTAACCTAAAACCAATCCCTCTTGCGTTCGTCATTCAATGAGGAGGCGACTTATTTCAAGTTTGGGCACGTGTCGGATCGGTTGTGAGGTTGGACTAGATTTTTACGTGCGAGCGGAGCGAGCGAGCAACGATCACAATTTCCAAGCTATACATGTAACTTATATTGCCTTGCATATATTTCGTGTTATTACGTAATTTTGTCAGACACTTCTGACATCACATTGCACTTTACTATGTGGAAATAACACTATTTATGAGAAACTACTGATAAACTGAAAACCTTTGTCAGTAGGCAATAGGATAAGGACTTCCGGATCCTCTGGCTGGTGCGAATATTTCAATGTCCCCATGGATCAAACCGTTGGATTGTGACACACCTTTACGCGTACCTCGCTCGCCAAGTTCGCTCGAAAACTGTAGCCTGACCTAAATCCATCCCTCTTGCGTTCGTCATTCGATGTGGAGGCGACTTATTTCAAATTTGCGAACGTGTCGGATCGGATGTGAGAGTGGACTAAATTTTTACGAGCGAGCGGAGCGAGCGAGCAACGATCACAATATCCAAGCTATACATATACCTTATATTGCCTTGCATATATGTCGTGTTATTACCTAATTTTGTCAGCCATTTCGGACATCACATTGCACTTTACTATGTGGAAATAGTACTATTTATGTGAAACTATTGATAAACTGTAAACTTTTGTCACTAGGCAATAGGATAAAGACTTCCGGCTCGGCGGGCTGCTGCGAATATTTCAATGTCCCCATGTGCCAAACCGTTGGATTGTGAGACACCTTTACGCGTCCCTCGCTCGCCGTGCTAGCTCGAAAACTGTAGCCTAACCTAAAACCAATCCTTCTCGGGTTCGTTATTCGATAAGGAGGCGGCTTATTTCTAACTTGGGAGCGTGTCGGAACGGTTGTGAGGTTGGACTAGATTTTTTCGAGCGAGCGGAGCGAGCGAGCAACGATCACAAATTCCAAGCTATACATGTAACTTATATTGCCTTGCATATATTTCGTGTTATTACCTAATTTTGTCAGCCATTTCGGACATCACATTGCACTTTACTATGTGGAAATAGTACTGTTTATGTGAACCTATTGATAAACTGTAAACTTTTGTCAGTAGGCCATAGGATAAAGACATCAGGCTCCTCGGGCTGGTGCGAATATTTGAATGTCACCATGTGCCAAGCCGTTGGATTGTGACACACCTCTACGCGTCCCTCGCTCGCCGTGCTCGCTCGAAAACTATAGCCTAACCCAAAACCAATCCCTCTTGCGTTCGTCATTCAATGAGGAGGCGACTTATTTCACGTTTGGGCACGTGTCGGATCGGTTGTGAGGTTGGACTAGATTTTTACGAGCGAGCGGAGCGAGCGAGCAACGATCACAATTTCCAAGCTATACATGTAACTTATATTGCCTTGCATATATTTCGTGTTATTACCTAATTTTGTCAACCATTTCGGACATCACATTGCACTTTAGTATGTGGAAATAACACTATTTATGTGAATCTACTGATAAACTGAAAACCTTTGTCAGTAGGCAATAGGATAAAGACATCCGGATCCTCGGGCTGGTGCGAATATTTCAATGTCCCCATGTGCCAAACCGTTGGATTGTGACACACCTTTACGCGTCCCTCGCTCGCCGTGCTCGCTCGAAAACTATAGCCTAACCTAAAACCAACCCTTCTCGCTTTCGATAGTCGATAAGCAGGCGACTTATTTCTAATTTGGCAACGTGTCGGAACAGTTGTGAGGTTGGACTAGATTTTTACGAGCGAGCGGAGCGAGCGAGCAACGATCACAATTTCCAAGCTATACATATACCTTATATTGCCTTGCATATATGTCGTGTTATTACCTAATTTTGTCAGCCATTTCGGACATCACATTGCACTTTACTATGTGGAAATAGTACTATTTATGTGAAACTATTGATAAACTGTAAACATTTGTCAGTAGGCAATAGGATAAAGACTTCCGGATCCTCGGGCTGGTGCGAATATTTCAATGTCCCCACGTGCCAAACCGTTGGATTGTGACACACCTTTACGCGTACCTCGCTCGCCGAGCTCGCTCGAAAACTATAGCCTAACCTAAAACCAATCCCTCTTGCGTTCGTCATTCAATGAGGAGGCGACTTATTTCAAGTTTGGGCACGTGTCGGATCGGTTGTGAGGTTGGACTAGATTTTTACGTGCGAGCGGAGCGAGCGAGCAACGATCACAATTTCCAAGCTATACATGTAACTTATATTGCCTTGCATATATTTCGTGTTATTACGTAATTTTGTCAGACACTTCTGACATCACATTGCACTTTACTATGTGGAAATAACACTATTTATGAGAAACTACTGATAAACTGAAAACCTTTGTCAGTAGGCAATAGGATAAAGACTTCCGGATCCTCGGGCTGGTGCGAATATTTCAATGTCCCCATGGATCAAACCGTTGGATTGTGACACACCTTTACGCGTACCTCGCTCGCCGAGCTCGCTCGAAAACTATAGCCTAACCTAAAACCAATCCCTCTTGCGTTCGTCATTCAATGAGGAGGCGACTTATTTCAAGTTTGGGCACGTGTCGGATCGGTTGTGAGGTTGGACTAGATTTTTACGAGCGAGCGGAGCGAGCGAGCAACGATCACAATTTCCAAGCTATACATGTAACTTGTATTGCCTTGCATATATTTAGTGTTATTACCCAATTTTGTCAGCCATTTCGGACATCACATTGCACTTTACTATGTGGAAATAACACTATTTATGTGAAACTGTTGATAAACTGAAAACTTTTGTCAGTAGGCAATAGGATAAAGACTTCCGTATCCACGGGCTGGTGCGAATATTTCAATGTCCCCATGTGCCAAACCGTTGGATTGTGACACACCTTTACCCGTCCCTCGCACGCCTTGCTCGCTCGAAAACTATAGCCTAACCTAAAACCAATCCCTCTTGCGTTCGTCATTCAATGAGGAGGCGACTTATTTCAAGTTTGGGCACGTGTCGGATCGGTTGTGAGGTTGGACTAGATTTTTACGAGCGAGCGGAGCGAGCGAGCAACGATCACAATTTCCAAACTATACATGTAACTTATATTGCCTTGCGTATATTTCGTGTTATTACCTAATTTTGTCAGCCATTTCGGACATCACATTGCACTTTAGTATGTGGAAATGACACTATTTATGTGAAACTACTGATAAACTGAAAACCTTTGTCAGTAGGCAATAGGATAAAGACATCCGGATCCTCGGGCTGCTGCGAATATTTCAATGTCCCCATGTGCCAAACCGTTGGATTGTGACACACCTTTACGCGTACCTCGCTCGCCGAGCTCGCTCGAAAACTATAGCCTAACCTAAAACCAATCCCTCTTGCGTTCGTCATTCAATGAGGAGGCGACTTATTTCAAGTTAGGGCACGTGTCGGATCGGTTGTGAGGATGGACTAGATTTTTACGAGCGAGCGGAGCGAGCGAGCAACGATCACAATTTCCAAGCTATACATGTAACTTATATTGCCTTGCATATATTTCGTGTTATTACCTAATTTTGTCAGCCATTTCGGACATCACATTGCACTTTACTATGTGGAAATAGTACTATTTATGTGAAACTATTGATAAACTGTAAACATTTGTCAGTAGGCAATAGGATAAAGACTTCCGGATCCTCGGGCTGGTGCGAATATTTCAATGTCCCCACGTGCCAAACCGTTGGATTCTGACACACCTTTACGCGTACCTCGCTCGCCGAGCTCGCTCGAAAACTATAGCCTAACCTAAAACCAATCCCTCTTGCGTTCGTCATTCAATGAGGAGGCGACTTATTTCAAGTTTGGGCACGTGTCGGATCGGTTGTGAGGTTGGACTAGATTTTTACGTGCGAGCGGAGCGAGCGAGCAACGATTACAATTTCCAAGCTATACATGTAACTTATAATGCCTTGCATATATTTCGTGTTATTACGTAATTTTGTCAGACACTTCTCACATCACATTGCACTTTACTATGTGGAAATAGTACTATTTATGTGAAACTATTGATAAACTGTAAACAATTGTCAGTAGGCAATAGGATAAAGACTTCCGGATCCTCGGGCTGGTGCGAATATTTCAATGTCCCCACGTGTCAAACCGTTGGATTGTGACACACCTTTACGCGTACCTCGCTCGCCGAGCTCGCTCGAAAACTATAGCCTAACCTAAAACCAATCCCTCTTGCGTTCGTCATTCAATGAGGAGGCGACTTATTTCAAGTTTGGGCACGTGTCGGATCGGTTGTGAGGTTGGACTAGATTTTTACGTGCGAGCGGAGCGAGCGAGCAACGATCACAATTTCCAAGCTATACATGTAACTTATATTGCCTTGCATATATTTCGTGTTATTACGTAATTTTGTCAGACACTTCTGACATCACATTGCACTTTACTATGTGGAAATAGTACTGTTTATGTGAACCTATTGATAAACTGTAAACTTTTGTCAGTAGGCCATAGGATAAAGACATCAGGCTCCTCGGGCTGGTGCGAATATTTGAATGTCACCATGTGCCAAGCCGTTGGATTGTGACACACCTCTACGCGTCCCTCGCTCGCCGTGCTCGCTCGAAAACTATAGCCTAACCCAAAACCAATCCCTCTTGCGTTCGTCATTCAATGAGGAGGCGACTTATTTCACGTTTGGGCACGTGTCGGATCGGTTGTGAGGTTGGACTAGATTTTTACGAGCGAGCGGAGCGAGCGAGCAACGATCACAATTTCCAAGCTATACATGTAACTTATATTGCCTTGCATATATTTCGTGTTATTACCTAATTTTGTCAACCATTTCGGACATCACATTGCACTTTAGTATGTGGAAATAACACTATTTATGTGAAACTACTGATAAACTGAAAACCTTTGTCAGTAGGCAATAGGATAAAGACATCCGGATCCTCGGGCTGGTGCGAATATTTCAATGTCCCCATGTGCCAAACCGTTGGATTGTGACACACCTTTACGCGTCCCTCGCTCGCCGTGCTCGCTCGAAAACTATAGCCTAACCCAAAACCAATCCCTCTTGCGTCCGTCATTCGATGTGGAGGCGACTTATTTCAAATTTGCGAACGTGTCGGATCGGATGTGAGAGTGGACTAAATTTTTACGAGCGAGCGGAGCGAGCGAGCAACGATCACAATATCCAAGCTATACATATACCTTATATTGCCTTGCATATATGTCGTGTTATTACCTAATTCTGTCAGCCATTTCGGACATCACATTGCACTTTACTATGTGGAAATAGTACTATTTATGTGAAACTATTGATAAACTGTAAACATTTGTCAGTAGGCAATAGGATAAAGACTTCCGGATCCTCGGGCTGGTGCGAATATTTCAATGTCCCCATGTGCCAAACCGTTGGATTGTGACACACCTTTACGCGTACCTCGCTCGCCGATCTCGCTCGAAAACTATAGCCTAACCTAAAACCAATCCCTCTTGCGTTCGTCATTCAATGAGGAGGCGACTTATTTCAAGTTTGGGCACGTGTCGGATCGGTTGTGATGTTGGACTAGATTTTTACGTGCGAGCGGAGCGAGCGAGCAACGATCACAATTTCCAAGACATACATGTAACTTATATTGCCTTGCATATATTTCGTGTTATTACGTAATTTTGTCAGACACTTCTGACATCACATTGCACTTTACTATGTGGAAATAACACTATTTATGTGAAACTGTTGATAAACTGAAAACTTTTGTCAGTAGGCAATAGGATAAAGACTTCCGTATCCATGGGCTGGCGCGAGTATTTCAACGTCCCCATGTGCCAAACCGTTGGATTGTGACACACCTTTACGCGTCCCTCGCACGCCTTGCTCGCTCGAAAACTATAGCCTAACCTAAAACCAATCCCTCTTGCTTTCGTCATTCAATGAGGAGGCGACTTATTTCAAGTTTGGGAACGTGTCGGATCGGTTGTGAGGTTGGACTAGATTTTTACGAGCGAGTGGAGCGAGCGAGCAACGATCACAATTTCCAAGCTATACATATACCTTATATTGCCTTGCATATATGTCGTGTTATTACCTAATTTTGTCAGACATTTCGGAAATCACATTGCACTTTACTATGTGGAAATAGTACTATTTATGTGAAACTATTGATAAACTGTAAACTTTTATCAGTAGGCAATAGGATAAAGACTTCCGGCTCGGCGGGCTGCTGCGAATATTTCAATGTCCCCATGTGCCAAACCGTTGGATTGTGACACACCTTTACGCGTCCCTCGCTCTCCGTGCTAGCTCGAAAACTGTAGCCTAACCTAAAACCAATCCTTCTCGGGTTCGTTATTCGATAAGGAGGCGACTTATTTCTAATTTGGGAGCGTGTCGGAACGGTTGTGAGGTTGGACTAGATTTTTTCGAGCGAGCGGAGCGAGCGAGCGGAGCGAGCGAGCAACGATCACAATTTCCAAGCTATACATGTAACTTATATTGCCTTGCATATATTTCGTGTTATTACCTAATTTTGTCAGCCATTTCGGACATCACATTGCACTTTAGTATGTGGAAATAACACTATTTATGTGAAACTACTGATAAACTGAAAACCTTTGTCAGTAGGCAATAGGATAAAGACATCCGGATCCTCGGGCTGGTGCGAATATTTCAATGTCCCCATGTGCCAAACCGTTGGATTGTGACACACCTTTACGCGTCCCTCGCTCGCCGTGCTAGCTCGAAAACTGTAGCCTAACCTAAAACCAATCCTTCTCGGGTTCGTTATTCGATAAGGAGGCGACTTATTTCTAATTTGGGAGCGTGTCGGAACGGTTGTGAGGTTGGACTAGATTTTTTCGAGCGAGCGGAGCGAGCGAGCAACGATCACAATTTCCAAGCTATACATGTAACTTATATTGCCTTGCATATATTTCGTGTTATTACCTAATTTTGTCAGGCATTTCGGACATCACATTGCACTTTACTATGTGGAAATAGTACTGTTTATGTGAAACTATTGATAAACTGTAAACTTTTGTCAGTAGGCAATAGGATAAAGACATCCGGCTCCTCGGGCTGGTGCGAATATTTCAATGTCACCATGTGCCAAACCGTTGGATTGTGACACACCTCTACGCGTCCCTCGCTCGCCGTGCTCGCTCGAAAACTATAGCCTAACCTAAAACCAATCCCTCTTGCGTTCGTCATTCAATGAGGAGGCGACTTATTTCAAGTTTGGGCACGTGTCGGATCGGTTGTGAGGTTGGACTAGATTTTTACCAGCGAGCGCAGCGAGCGAGCAACGATCACAATTTCCAAGCTATACATGTAACTTATATTGCCTTGCATATATTTCGTGTTATTACGTAATTTTGTCAGCCATTTCGGACATCACATTGCACTTTACTATGTGGAAATAGTACTATTTATGTGAAACTATTGATAAACTGTAAACATTTGTCAGTAGGCAATAGGATAAAGACTTCCGGATCCTCGGGCTGGTGCGAATATTTCAATGTCCCCACGTGCCAAACCGTTGGATTGTGACACACCTTTACGCGTACCTCGCTCGCCGAGCTCGCTCGAAAACTATAGCCTAACCTAAAACCAATCCCTCTTGCGTTCGTCATTCAATGAGGAGGCGACTTATTTCAAGTTTGGGCACGTGTCGGATCGGTTGTGAGGTTGGACTAGATTTTTACGTGCGAGCGGAGCGAGCGAGCAACGATCACAATTTCCAAGCTATACATGTAACTTATATTGCCTTGCATATATTTCGTGTTATTACGTAATTTTGTCAGACACTTCTGACATCACATTGCACTTTACTATGTGGAAATAACACTATTTATGAGAAACTACTGATAAACTGAAAACCTTTGTCAGTAGGCAATAGGATAAAGACTTCCGGATCCTCGGGCTGGTGCGAATATTTCAATGTCCCCATGGATCAAACCGTTGGATTGTGACACACCTTTACGCGTCCCTCGCTCGCCGTGCTCGCTCGAAAACTGTAGCCTAACCTAAAACCAATCCCTCTTGCGTTCGTCATTCAATGAGGAGGCGACTTATTTCAAGTTTGGGCACGTGTCGGATCGGTTGTGAGGTTGGACTAGATTTTTACGAGCGAGCGGAGCGAGCGAGCAACGATCACAATTTCCAAGCTATACATGTAACTTATATTGCCTTGCGTATATTTCGTGTTATTACCTAATTTTGTCAGCCATTTCGGACATCACATTGCACTTTAGTATGTGGAAATGACACTATTTATGTGAAACTACTGATAAACTGAAAACCTTTGTCAGTAGGCAATAGGATAAAGACATCCGGATCCTCGGGCTGGTGCGAATATTTCAATGTCCCCATGTGCCAAACCGTTGGATTGTGACACACCTTTACGCGTACCTCGCTCGCCGAGCTCGCTCGAAAACTATAGCCTAACCTAAAACCAATCCCTCTTGCGTTCGTCATTCAATGAGGAGGCGACTTATTTCAAGTTAGGGCACGTGTCGGATCGGTTGTGAGGATGGACTAGATTTTTACGAGCGAGCGGAGCGAGCGAGCAACGATCACAATTTCCAAGCTATACATGTAACTTATATTGCCTTGCATATATTTCGTGTTATTACCTAATTTTGTCAGCCATTTCGGACATCACATTGCACTTTACTATGTGGAAATAGTACTATTTATGTGAAACTATTGATAAACTGTAAACATTTGTCAGTAGGCAATAGGATAAAGACTTCCGGATCCTCGGGCTGGTGCGAATATTTCAATGTCCCCACGTGCCAAACCGTTGGATTGTGACACACCTTTACGCGTACCTCGCTCGCCGAGCTCGCTCGAAAACTATAGCCTAACCTAAAACCAATCCCTCTTGCGTTCGTCATTCAATGAGGAGGCGACTTATTTCAAGTTTGGGCACGTGTCGTATCGGTTGTGAGGTTGGACTAGATTTTTACGAGCGAGCGGAGCGAGCGAGCAACGATCACAATTTCCAAGCTATACATGTAACTTATATTGCCTTGCATATATTTCGTGTTATTACCTAATTTTGTCAGCCATTTCGGACATCACATTGCACTTTACTATGTGGAAATAGTACTATTTATGTGAAACTATTGATAAACTGTAAACATTTGTCAGTAGGCAATAGGATAAAGACTTCCGGATCCTCGGGCTGGTGCGAATATTTCAATGTCCCCACGTGCCAAACCGTTGGATTGTGACACACCTTTACGCGTACCTCGCTCGCCGAGCTCGCTCGAAAACTATAGCCTAACCTAAAACCAATCCCTCTTGCGTTCGTCATTCAATGAGGAGGCGACTTATTTCAAGTTTGGGCACGTGTCGGATCGGTTGTGAGGTTGGACTAGATTTTTACGTGCGAGCGGAGCGAGCGAGCAACGATCACAATTTCCAAGCTATACATGTAACTTATATTGCCTTGCATATATTTCGTGTTATTACCTAATTTTGTCAGCCATTTCGGACATCACATTGCACTTTACTATGTGGAAATAGTACTGTTTATATGAACCTATTGATAAGCTGTAAACTTTTGTCAGTAGGCCATAGGATAAAGACATCCGGCTCCTCGGGCTGGTGCGAATATTTGAATGTCACCATGTGCCAAACCGTTGGATTGTGACACACCTCTACGCGTCCCTCGTTCGCCGTGCTCGCTCGAAAACTATAGCCTAACCTAAAACCAATCCCTCTTGCGTTCGTCATTCAATGAGGAGGCGACTTATTTCAAGTTTGGGCACGTGTCGGATCGGTTGTGAGGTTGGACTAGATTTTTACGAGCGAGCGGAGCGAGCGAGCAACGATCACAATTTCCAAGCTATACATGTAACTTGTATTGCCTTGCATATATTTAGTGTTATTACCCAATTTTGTCAGCCATTTCGGACATCACATTGCACTTTACTATGTGGAAATAGTACTATTTATGTGAAACTATTGATAAACTGTAAACATTTGTCAGTAGCCAATAGGATAAAGACTTCCGGATCCTCGGGCTGGTGCGAATATTTCAATGTCCCCACGTGCCAAACCGTTGGATTGTGACACACCTTTACGCGTACCTCGCTCGCCGAGCTCGCTCGAAAACTATAGCCTAACCTAAAACCAATCCCTCTTGCGTTCGTCATTCAATGAGGAGGCGACTTATTTCAAGTTTGGGCACGTGTCGGATCGGTTGTGAGGTTGGACTAGATTTTTACGTGCGAGCGGAGCGAGCGAGCAACGATCACAATTTCCAAGCTATACATGTAACTTATATTGCCTTGCATATATTTCGTGTTATTACGTAATTTTGTCAGACACTTCTGACATCACATTGCACTTTACTATGTGGAAATAACACTATTTATGTGAAACTACTGATAAACTGAAAACCTTTGTCAGTAGGCAATAGGATAAAGACTTCCGGATCCTCGGGCTGGTGCGAATATTTCAATGTCCCCATGTGCCAAACCGTTGGATTGTGACACACTTTTACGCGTACCTCGCTCGCCGAGCTCGCTCGAAAACTATAGCCTAACCTAAAACCAATCCCTCTTGCTTTCGTCATTCAATGAGGAGGCGACTTATTTCCCAGTTTGCGCACGTGTCGGATCGGTTGTGAGGTTGGACTAGATTTTTACGAGCGAGTGGAGCGAGCGAGCAACGATCACAATTTCCAAGCTATACATATACCTTATATTGCCTTGCATATATGTCGTGTTATTACCTAATTTTGTCAGCCATTTCGGAAATCACATTGCACTTTACTATGTGGAAATAGTACTATTTATGTGAAACTATTGATAAACTGTAAACTTTTATCAGTAGGCAATAGGATAAAGACTTCCGGCTCGGCGGGCTGCTGCGAATATTTCAATGTCCCCATGTGCCAAACTGTTGGATTGTGACACACCTTTACGCGTCCCTCGCACGCCTTGCTCGCTCGAAAACTATAGCCTAACCTAAAACCAATCCCTCTTGCTTTCGTCATTCAATGAGGAGGCGACTTATTTCAAGTTTGGGAACGTGTCGGATCGGTTGTGAGGTTGGACTAGATTTTTACGAGCGAGCGGAGAGAGCGAGCAACGATCACAATTTCCAAGCTATACATGTAACTTATATTGCCTTGCATATATTTCGTGTTATTACCTAATTTTGTCAGCCATTTCGGACATCACATTGCACTTTACTATGTGGAAATAGTACTATTTATGTGAAACTATTGATAAACTGTAAACATTTGTCAGTAGGCAATAGGATAAAGACTTCCGGATCCTCGGGCTGGTGCGAATATTTCAATGTCCCCACGTGCCAAACCGTTGGATTGTGACACACCTTTACGCGTACCTCGCTCGCCGAGCTCGCTCGAAAACTATAGCCTAACCTAAAACCAATCCCTCTTGCGTTCGTCATTCAATGAGGAGGCGACTTATTTCAAGTTTGGGCACGTGTCGGATCGGTTGTGAGGTTGGACTAGATTTTTACGTGCGAGCGGAGCGAGCGAGCAACGATCACAATTTCCAAGCTATACATGTAACTTATATTGCCTTGCATATATTTCGTGTTATTACCTAATTTTGTCAGCCATTTCGGACATCACATTGCACTTTACTATGTGGAAATAGTACTGTTTATGTGAACCTATTGATAAACTGTAAACTTTTGTCAGTAGGCCATAAGATAAAGACATCCGGCTCCTCCGGCTGGTGCGAATATTTGAATGTCACCATGTGCCAAACCGTTGGATTGTGACACAACTCTACGCGTCCCTCGCTCGCCGTGCTCGCTTGAAAACTATAGCCTAACCTAAAACCAATCCCTCTTGCGTTCGTCATTCAATGAGGAGGCGACTTATTTCAAGTTTGGGCACGTGTCGGATCGGTTGTGAGGTTGGACTAGATTTTTACGAGCGAGCGGAGCGAGCGAGCAACGATCACAATTTCCAAGCTATACATGTAACTTGTATTGCCTTGCATATATTTCGTGTTATTACCCAATTTTGTCAGCCATTTCGGACATCACATTGCACTTTACTATGTGGAAATAACACTATTTATGTGAAACTGTTGATAAACTGAAAACTTTTGTCAGTAGGCAATAGGATAAAGACTTCCGTATCCACGGGCTGGTGCGAATATTTCAATGTCCCCATGTGCCAAACCGTTGGATTGTGACACACCTTTACCCGTCCCTCGCACGCCTTGCTCGCTCGAAAACTATAGCCTAACCTAAAACCAATTCCTCTTGCGTTCGTCATTCAATGAGGAGGCGACTTATTTCAAGTTTGGGCACGTGTCGGATCGGTTGTGAGGTTGGACTAGATTTTTACGAGCGAGCGGAGCGAGCGAGCAACGATCACAATTTCCAAGCTATACATGTAACTTATATTGCCTTGCATATATTTCGTGTTATTACCTAATTTTGTCAGCCATTTCGGACATCACATTGCACTTTACTATGTGGAAATAGTACTATTTATGTGAAACTATTGATAAACTGTAAACATTTGTCAGTAGGCAATAGGATAAAGACTTCCGGATCCTCGGGCTGGTGCGAATATTTCAATGTCCCCACGTGCCAAACCGTTGGATTGTGACACACCTTTACGCGTACCTCGCTCGCCGAGCTCGCTCGAAAACTATAGCCTAACCTAAAACCAATCCCTCTTGCGTTCGTCATTCAATGAGGAGGCGACTTATTTCAAGTTTGGGCACGTGTCGGATCGGTTGTGAGGTTGGACTAGATTTTTACGTGCGAGCGGAGCGAGCGAGCAACGATCACAATTTCCAAGCTATACATGTAACTTATATTGCCTTGCATATATTTCGTGTTATTACCTAATCTTGTCAGCCATTTCGGACATCACATTGCACTTTACTATGTGGAAATAGTACTGTTTATGTGAACCTATTGATAAGCTGTAAACTTTTGTCAGTAGGCCATAGGATAAAGACATCCGGCTCCTCGGGCTGGTGCGAATATTTGAATGTCACCATGTGCCAAACCGTTGGATTGTGAAACACCTCTACGCGTCCCTCGCTCGCCGTGCTCGCTCGAAAACTATAGCCTAACCTAAAACCAATCCCTCTTGCGTTCGTCATTCAATGAGGAGGCGACTTATTTCAAGTTTGGGCACGTGTCGGATCGGTTGTGAGGTTGGACTAGATTTTTACGAGCGAGCGGAGCGAGCGAGCAACGATCACAATTTCCAAGCTATACATGTAACTTATATTGCCTTGCATATATTTCGTGTTATTACCTAATTTTGTCAGCCATTTCGGACATCACATTGCACTTTACTATGTGGAAATAGTACTATTTATGTGAAACTATTGATAAACTGTAAACATTTGTCAGTAGGCAATAGGATAAAGACTTCCGGATCCTCGGGCTGGTGCGAATATTTCAATGTCCCCACGTGCCAAACCGTTGGATTGTGACACACCTTTACGCGTACCTCGCTCGCCGAGCTCGCTCGAAAACTATAGCCTAACCTAAAACCAATCCCTCTTGCGTTCGTCATTCAATGAGGAGGCGACTTATTTCAAGTTTGGGCACGTGTCGGATCGGTTGTGAGGTTGGACTAGATTTTTACGTGCGAGCGGAGCGAGCGAGCAACGATCACAATTTCCAAGCTATACATGTAACTTATATTGCCTTGCATATATTTCGTGTTATTACCTAATTTTGTCAGCCATTTCGGACATCACATTGCACTTTACTATGTGGAAATAGTACTGTTTATGTGAACCTATTGATAAACTGTAAACTTTTGTCAGTAGGCCATAGGATAAAGACATCCGGCTCCTCGGGCTGGTGCGAATATTTGAATGTCACCATGTGCCAAACCGTTGGATTGTGAAACACCTCTACGCGTCCCTCGCTCGCCGTGCTCGCTCGAAAACTATAGCCTAACCTAAAACCAATCCCTCTTGCGTTCGTCATTCAATGAGGAGGCGACTTATTTCAAGTTTGGGCACGTGTCGGATCGGTTGTGAGGTTGGACTAGATTTTTACGTGCGAGCGGAGCGAGCGAGCAACGATCACAATTTCCAAGCTATACATGTAACTTATATTGCCTTGCATATATTTCGTGTTATTACCTAATTTTGTCAGCCATTTCGGACATCACATTGCACTTTACTATGTGGAAATAGTACTGTTTATGTGAACCTATTGATAAACTGTAAACTTTTGTCAGTAGGCCATAGGATAAAGACATCCGGCTCCTCGGGCTGGTGCGAATATTTGAATGTCACCATGTGCCAAACCGTTGGATTGTGAAACACCTTTACGCGTACCTCGCTCGCCGAGCTCGCTCGAAAACTATAGCCTAACCTAAAACCAATCCCTCTTGCGTTCGTCATTCAATGAGGAGGCGACTTATTTCAAGTTTGGGCACGTGTCGGATCGGTTGTGAGGTTGGACTAGATTTTTACGTGCGAGCGGAGCGAGCGAGCAACGATCACAATTTCCAAGCTATACATGTAACTTATATTGCCTTGCATATATTTCGTGTTATTACCTAATTTTGTCAGCCATTTCGGACATCACATTGCACTTTACTATGTGGAAATAGTACTGTTTATGTGAACCTATTGATAAACTGTAAACTTTTGTCAGTAGGCCATAGGATAAAGACATCCGGCTCCTCGGGCTGGTGCGAATATTTGAATGTCACCATGTGCCAAACCGTTGGATTGTGAAACACCTCTACGCGTCCCTCGCTCGCCGTGCTCGCTCGAAAACTATAGCCTAACCTAAAACCAATCCCTCTTGCGTTCGTCATTCAATGAGGAGGCGACTTATTTCAAGTTTGGGCACGTGTCGGATCGGTTGTGAGGTTGGACTAGATTTTTACGTGCGAGCGGAGCGAGCGAGCAACGATCACAATTTCCAAGCTATACATGTAACTTATATTGCCTTGCATATATTTCGTGTTATTACCTAATTTTGTCAGCCATTTCGGACATCACATTGCACTTTACTATGTGGAAATAGTACTGTTTATGTGAACCTATTGATAAACTGTAAACTTTTGTCAGTAGGCCATAGGATAAAGACATCCGGCTCCTCGGGCTGGTGCGAATATTTGAATGTCACCATGTGCCAAACCGTTGGATTGTGAAACACCTCTACGCGTCCCTCGCTCGCCGTGCTCGCTCGAAAACTATAGCCTAACCTAAAACCAATCCCTCTTGCGTTCGTCATTCAATGAGGAGGCGACTTATTTCAAGTTTGGGCACGTGTCGGATCGGTTGTGAGGTTGGACTAGATTTTTACGAGCGAGCGGAGCGAGCGAGCAACGATCACAATTTCCAAGCTATACATATACCTTATATTGCCTTGCATATATGTCGTGTTATTACCTAATTTTGTCAGCCATTTCGGAAATCACATTGCACTTTACTATGTGGAAATAGTACTATTTATGTGAAACTATTGATAAACTGTAAACTTTTATCAGTAGGCAATAGGATAAAGACTTCCGGCTCGGCGGGCTGCTGCGAATATTTCAATGTCCCCATGTGCCAAACTGTTGGATTGTGACACACCTTTACGCGTCCCTCGCACGCCTTGCTCGCTCGAAAACTATAGCCTAACCTAAAACCAATCCCTCTTGCTTTCGTCATTCAATGAGGAGGCGACTTATTTCAAGTTTGGGAACGTGTCGGATCGGTTGTGAGGTTGGACTTGATTTTTACGAGCGAGCGGAGCGAGCGAGCAACGATCACAATTTCCAAGCTATACATGTAACTTATATTGCCTTGCATATATTTCGTGTTATTACCTAATTTTGTCAGCCATTTCGGACATCACATTGCACTTTACTATGTGGAAATAGTACTATTTATGTGAAACTATTGATAAACTGTAAACATTTGTCAGTGGGCAATAGGATAAAGACTTCCGGATCCTCGGGCTGGTGCGAATATTTCAATGTCCCCACGTGCCAAACCGTTGGATTGTGACACACCTTTACGCGTACCTCGCTCGCCGAGCTCGCTCGAAAACTATAGCCAAACCTAAAACCAATCCCTCTTGCGTTCGTCATTCAATGAGGAGGCGACTTATTTCAAGTTTGGCACGTGTCGGATCGGTTGTGAGGTTGGACTAGATTTTTACGTGCGAGCGGAGCGAGCGAGCAACGATCACAATTTCCAAGCTATACATGTAACTTATATTGCCTTGCATATATTTCGTGTTATTACCTAATTTTGTCAGCCATTTCGGACATCACATTGCACTTTACTATGTGGAAATAGTACTGTTTATGTGAACCTATTGATAAACTGTAAACTTTTGTCAGTAGGCCATAGGATAAAGACAACCGGCTCCTCGGGCTGGTGCGAATATTTGAATGTCACCATGTGCCAAACCGTTGGATTGTGACACACCTCTACGCGTCCCTCGCTCGCCGTGCTCGCTCGAAAACTATAGCCTAACCTAAAACCAATCCCTCTTGCGTTCGTCATTCAATGAGGAGGCGACCTATTTCAAGTTTGGGCACGTGTCGGATCGGTTGTGAGGTTGGACTAGATTTTTACGAGCGAGCGGAGCGAGCGAGCAACGATCACAATTTCCAAGCTATACATGTAACTTGTATTGCCTTGCATATATTTCGTGTTATTACCCAATTTTGTCAGCCATTTCGGACATCACATTGCACTTTATTATGTGGAAATAACACTATTTATGTGAAACTGTTGATAAACTGAAAACTTTTGTCAGTAGGCAATAGGATAAAGACTTCCGTATCCACGGGCTGGTGCGAATATTTCAATGTCCCCATGTGTCAAACCGTTGGATTGTGACACACCTTTACCCGTCCCTCGCACGCCTTGCTCGCTCGAAAACTATAGCCTAACCTAAAACCAATCCCTCTTGCGTTCGTCATTCAATGAGGAGGCGACCTATTTCAAGTTTGGGCACGTGTCGGATCGGTTGTGAGGTTGGACTAGATTTTTACGAGCGAGCGGAGCGAGCGAGCAACGATCACAATTTCCAAGCTATACATGTAACTTGTATTGCCTTGCATATATTTCGTGTTATTACCCAATTTTGTCAGCCATTTCGGACATCACATTGCACTTTACTATGTGGAAATAGTACTGTTTATGTGAACCTATTGATAAGCTGTAAACTTTTGTCAGTAGGCCATAGGATAAAGACATCCGGCTCCTCGGGCTGGTGCGAATATTTGAATGTCACCATGTGCCAAACCGTTGGATTGTGAAACACCTCTACGCGTCCCTCGCTCGCCGTGCTCGCTCGAAAACTATAGCCTAACCTAAAACCAATCCCTCTTGCGTTCGTCATTCAATGAGGAGGCGACTTATTTCAAGTTTGGGCACGTGTCGGATCGGTTGTGAGGTTGGACTAGATTTTTACGAGCGAGCGGAGCGAGCGAGCAACGATCACAATTTCCAAGCTATACATGTAACTTATATTGCCTTGCATATATTTCGTGTTATTACCTAATTTTGTCAGCCATTTCGGACATCACATTGCACTTTACTATGTGGAAATAGTACTATTTATGTGAAACTATTGATAAACTGTAAACATTTGTCAGTAGGCAATAGGATAAAGACTTCCGGATCCTCGGGCTGGTGCGAATATTTCAATGTCCCCACGTGCCAAACCGTTGGATTGTGACACACCTTTACGCGTACCTCGCTCGCCGAGCTCGCTCGAAAACTATAGCCTAACCTAAAACCAATCCCTCTTGCGTTCGTCATTCAATGAGGAGGCGACTTATTTCAAGTTTGGGCACGTGTCGGATCGGTTGTGAGGTTGGACTAGATTTTTACGTGCGAGCGGAGCGAGCGAGCAACGATCACAATTTCCAAGCTATACATGTAACTTATATTGCCTTGCATATATTTCGTGTTATTACCTAATTTTGTCAGCCATTTCGGACATCACATTGCACTTTACTATGTGGAAATAGTACTGTTTATGTGAACCTATTGATAAACTGTAAACTTTTGTCAGTAGGCCATAGGATAAAGACATCCGGCTCCTCGGGCTGGTGCGAATATTTGAATGTCACCATGTGCCAAACCGTTGGATTGTGAAACACCTCTACGCGTCCCTCGCTCGCCGTGCTCGCTCGAAAACTATAGCCTAACCTAAAACCAATCCCTCTTGCGTTCGTCATTCAATGAGGAGGCGACTTATTTCAAGTTTGGGCACGTGTCGGATCGGTTGTGAGGTTGGACTAGATTTTTACGTGCGAGCGGAGCGAGCGAGCAACGATCACAATTTCCAAGCTATACATGTAACTTATATTGCCTTGCATATATTTCGTGTTATTACCTAATTTTGTCAGCCATTTCGGACATCACATTGCACTTTACTATGTGGAAATAGTACTGTTTATGTGAACCTATTGATAAACTGTAAACTTTTGTCAGTAGGCCATAGGATAAAGACATCCGGCTCCTCGGGCTGGTGCGAATATTTGAATGTCACCATGTGCCAAACCGTTGGATTGTGAAACACCTTTACGCGTACCTCGCTCGCCGAGCTCGCTCGAAAACTATAGCCTAACCTAAAACCAATCCCTCTTGCGTTCGTCATTCAATGAGGAGGCGACTTATTTCAAGTTTGGGCACGTGTCGGATCGGTTGTGAGGTTGGACTAGATTTTTACGTGCGAGCGGAGCGAGCGAGCAACGATCACAATTTCCAAGCTATACATGTAACTTATATTGCCTTGCATATATTTCGTGTTATTACCTAATTTTGTCAGCCATTTCGGACATCACATTGCACATTACTATGTGGAAATAGTACTATTTATGTGAAACTGTTGATAAACTGAAAACTTTTGTCAGTAGGCAATAGGATAAAGACTTCCGTATCCTCGGGCTGGTGCGAATATTTCAATGTCCCCATGTGCCAAACCGTTGGATTGTGACACACCTTTACGCGTCCCTCGCACGCCTTGCTCGCTCGAAAACTATAGCCTAACCTAAAACCAATCCCTCTTGCTTTCGTCATTCAATGAGGAGGCGACTTATTTCAAGTTTGGGAACGTGTCGGATCGGTTGTGAGGTTTGACTAGATTTTTACGAGCGAGCGGAGCGAGCGAGCAACGATCACAATTTCCAAGCTATACATGTAACTTATATTGCCTTGCATATATTTCGTGTTATTACCTAATTTTGTCAGCCATTTCGGACATCACATTGCACTTTACTATGTGGAAATAGTACTATTTATGTGAAACTGTTGATAAACTGAAAACTTTTGTCAGTAGGCAATAGGATAAAGACTTCCGTATCCTCGGGCTGGTGCGAATATTTCAATGTCCCCATGTGCCAAACCGTTGGATTGTGACACACCTTTACGCGTACCTCGCTCGCCGAGCTCGCTCGAAAACTATAGCCTAACCTAAAACCAATCCCTCTTGCGTTCGTCATTCAATGAGGAGGCGACTTATTTCAAGTTTGGGCACGTGTCGGATCGGTTGTGAGGTTGGACTAGATTTTTACGAGCGAGCGGAGCGAGCGAGCAACGATCACAATTTCCAAGCTATACATGTAACTTATATTGCCTTGCATATATTTCGTGTTATTACCTAATTTTGTCAGCCATTTCGGACATCACATTGTACTTTACTATGTGGAAATAGTACTATTTATGTGAAACTGTTGATAAACTGAAAACTTTTGTCAGTAGGCAATAGGATAAAGACTTCCGTATCCTCGGGCTGGTGCGAATATTTCAATGTCCCCATGTGCCAAACCGTTGGATTGTGACACACCTTTACGCGTCCCTCGCACGCCTTGCTCGCTCGAAAGCTATAGCCTAACCTAAAACCAATCCCTCTTGCTTTCGTCATTCAATGAGGAGGCGACTTATTTCCAGTTTGGGAACGTGTCGGATCGGTTGTGAGGTTGAACTAGATTTTTACGAGCGAGCGGAGAGAGCGAGCAACGATCACAATTTCCAAGCTATACATGTAACTTATATTGCCTTGCATATATTTCGTGTTATTACCCAATTTTGTCAGCCATTTCGGACATCACATTGCACTTTACTATGTGGAAATAGTACTATTTATGTGAAACTATTGATAAACTGAAAACTTTTGTCAGTAGGCAATAGGATAAAGACTTCCGTATCCACGGGCTGGTGCGAATATTTCAATGTCCCCATGTGCCAAACCGTTGGATTGTGACACACCTTTACGCGTCCCTCGCACGCCTTGCTCGCTCGAAAACTATAGCCTAACCTAAAACCATTCCCTCTTGCTTTCGTCATTCAATGAGGAGGCGACTTATTTCAAGTTTGGGAACGTGTCGGATCGGTTGTGAGGTTGGACTAGATTTTTACGAGCGAGCGGAGCGAGCGAGCAACGATCACAATTTCCAAGCTATACATGTAACTTATATTGCCTTGCATATATTTCGTGTTATTACCTAATTTTGTCAGCCATTTCGGACATCACATTGCACTTTACTATGTGGAAATAGTACTATTTATGTGAAACTGTTGATAAACTGAAAACTTTTGTCAGTAGGCAATAGGATAAAGACTTCCGTATCCTCGGGCTGGTGCGAATATTTCAATGTCCCCATGTGCCAAACCGTTGGATTGTGACACACCTTTACGCGTCCCTCGCACGCCTTGCTCGCTCGAAAACTATAGCCTAACCTAAAACCAATCCCTCTTGCTTTCGTCATTCAATGAGGAGGCGACTTATTTCAAGTTTGGGAACGTGTCGGATCGGTTGTGAGGTTGGACTAGATTTTTAAGAGCGAGCGGAGCGAGCGAGCAACGAACACAATTTCCAAGCTATACATATACCTTATATTGCCTTGCATATATGTCGTGCTATTACCTAATTTTGTCAGCCATTTCGGAAATCACATTGCACTTTACTATGTGGAAATAGTACTATTTATGTGAAACTATTGATAAACTGTAAACATTTGTCAGTAGGCAATAGGATAAAGACTTCCGGATCCTCGGGCTGGTGCGAATATTTCAATGTCCCCACGTGCCAAACCGTTGGATTGTGACACACCTTTACGCGTACCTCGCTCGCCGAGCTCGCTCGAAAACTATAGCCTAACCTAAAACCAATCCCTCTTGGTTTCGTCATTCAATGAGGAGGCGACTTATTTCAAGTTTGGGCACGTGTCGGATCGGTTGTGAGGTTGGACTAGATTTTTACGAGCGAGTGGAGCGAGCGAGCAACGATCACAATTTCCAAGCTATACATATACCTTATATTGCCTTGCATATATGTCGTGTTATTACCTAATTTTGTCAGCCATTTCGGAAATCACATTGCACTTTACTATGAGGAAATAGTACTATTTATGTGAAACTATTGATAAACTGTAAACTTTTATCAGTAGGCAATAGGATAAAGACTTCCGGCTCGGCGGGCTGCTGCGAATATTTCAATGTCCCCATGTGCCAAACCGTTGGATTGTGACACACCTTTACGCGTCCCTCGCACGCCTTGCTCGCTCGAAAACTATAGCCTAACCTAAAACCAATCCCTCTTGCTTTCGTCATTCAATGAGGAGGCGACTTATTTCAAGTTTGGGAACGTGTCGGATCGGTTGTGAGGTTGGACTAGATTTTTACGAGCGAGCGGAGAGAGCGAGCAACGATCACAATTTCCAAGCTATACATGTAACTTATATTGCCTTGCATATATTTCGTGTTATTACCCAATTTTGTCAGCCATTTCGGACATCACATTGCACTTTACTATGTGGAAATAGTACTATTTATGTGAAACTATTGATAAACTGAAAACTTTTGTCAGTAGGCAATAGGATAAAGACTTCCGTATCCACGGGCTGGTGCGAATATTTCAATGTCCCCATGTGCCAAACCGTTGGATTGTGACACACCTTTACGCGTCCCTCGCACGCCTTGCTCGCTCGAAAACTATAGCCTAACCTAAAACCAATCCCTCTTGCTTTCGTCATTCAATGAGGAGGCGACTTATTTCAACTTTGGGAACGTGTCGGATCGGTTGTGAGGTTGGACTAGATTTTTACGAGCGAGCGGAGCGAGCGAGCAACGATCACAATTTCCAAGCTATACATGTAACTTATATTGCCTTGCATATATTTCGTGTTATTACCTAATTTTGTCAGCCATTTCGGACATCACATTGCACTTTACTATGTGGAAATAGTACTATTTATGTGAAACTGTTGATAAACTGAAAACTTTTGTCAGTAGGCAATAGGATAAAGACTTCCGTATCCTCGGGCTGGTGCGAATATTTCAATGTCCCCATGTGCCAAACCGTTGGATTGTGACACACCTTTACGCGTCCCTCGCACGCCTTGCTCGCTCGAAAACTATAGCCTAACCTAAAACCAATCCCTCTTGCTTTCGTCATTCAATGAGGAGGCGACTTATTTCAAGTTTGGGAACGTGTCGGATCGGTTGTGAGGTTGGACTAGATTTTTACGAGCGAGCGGAGCGAGCGAGCAACGATCACAATTTCCAAGCTATACATGTAACTTATATTGCCTTGCATATATTTCGTGTTATTACCTAATTTTGTCAGCCATTTCGGACATCACATTGCACTTTACTATGTGGAAATAGTACTATTTATGTGAAACTGTTGATAAACTGAAAACTTTTGTCAGTAGGCAATAGGATAAAGACTTCCGTATCCTCGGGCTGGTGCGAATATTTCAATGTCCCCATGTGCCAAACCGTTGGATTGTGACACACCTTTACGCGTCCTTCGCACGCCTTGCTTGCTCGAAAACTATAGCCTAACCTGAAACCAATCCCTCTTGCGTTCGTCATTCAATGAGGAGGCGACTTATTTCAAGTTTGGGAACGTGTCGGATCGGTTGTGAGGTTGGACTAGATTTTTACGAGCGAGCGGAGCGAGCGAGCAACGAACACAATTTCCAAGCTATACATATACCTTATACTGCCTTGCATATATGTCGTGCTATTACCTAATTTTGTCAGCCATTTCGGAAATCACATTGCACTTTACTATGTGGAAATAGTACTATTTATGTGAAACTATTGATAAACTGAAAACTTTTGTCAGTAGGCAATAGGATAAAGACTTCCGTATCCACGGGCTGGTGCGAATATTTCAATGTCCCCATGTGCCAAACCGTTGGATTGTGACACACCTTTACGCGTCCCTGGCACGCCTTGCTCGCTCGAAAACTATAGCCTAACCTAAAACCAATCCCTCTTGGTTTCGTCAGTCAATGAGGAGGCGACTTATTGCAAGTTTGGGCACGTGTCGGATCGGTTGTGAGGTTGGACTAGATTTTTACGAGCGAGTGGAGCGAGCGAGCAACGATCACAATTTCCAAGCTATACATATACCTTATATTGCCTTGCATATATGTCGTGTTATTACCTAATTTTGTCAGCCATTTCGGAAATCACATTGCACTTTACTATGTGGAAATAGTACTATTTATGTGAAACTATTGATAAACTGTAAACTTTTATCAGTAGGCAATAGGATAAAGACTTCCGGCTCGGCGGGCTGCTGCGAATATTTCAATGTCCCCATGTGCCAAACCGTTGGATTGTGACACACCTTTACGCGTCCCTCGCACGCCTTGCTCGCTCGAAAACTATAGCCTAACCTAAAACCAATCCCTCTTGCTTTCGTCATTCAATGAGGAGGCGACCTATTTCAAGTTTGGGAACGTGTCGGATCGGTTGTGAGGTTGGACTAGATTTTTACGAGCGAGCGGAGAGAGCGAGCAACGATCACAATTTCCAAGCTATACATGTAACTTATATTGCCTTGCATATATTTCGTGTTATTACCCAATTTTGTCAGCCATTTCGGACATCACATTGCACTTTACTATGTGGAAATAGTACTATTTATGTGAAACTATTGATAAACTGAAAACTTTTGTCAGTAGGCAATAGGATAAAGACTTCCGTATCCACGGGCTGGTGCGAATATTTCAATGTCCCCATGTGCCAAACCGTTGGATTGTGACACACCTTTACGCGTCCCTCGCACGCCTTGCTCGCTCGAAAACTATAGCCTAACCTAAAACCAATCCCTCTTGCTTTCGTCATTCAATGAGGAGGCGACTTATTTCAAGTTTGGGAACGTGTCGGTTCGGTTGTGAGGTTGGACAAGATTTTTACGAGCGAGCGGAGCGAGCGAGCAACGATCACAATTTCCAAGCTATACATGTAACTTATATTGCCTTGCATATATTTCGTGTTATTACCTAATTTTGTAAGCCATTTCGGAAATCACATTGCACTTTACTATGAGGAAATAGTACTATTTATGTGAAACTATTGATAAACTGTAAACTTTTATCAGTAGGCAATAGGATAAAGACTTCCGGCTCGGCGGGCTGCTGCGAATATTTCAATGTCCCCATGTGCCAAACCGTTGGATTGTGACACAACTTTACGCGTCCCTCGCACGCCTTGCTCGCTCGAAAACTATAGCCTAACCTAAAACCAATCCCTCTTGCTTTCGTCATTCAATGAGGAGGCGACTTATTTCAAGTTTGGGAACGTGTCGGATCGGTTGTGAGGTTGGACTAGATTTTTACGAGCGAGCGGAGCGAGCGAGCAACGAACACAATTTCCAAGCTATACATATACCTTATATTGCCTTGCATATATGTCGTGCTATTACCTAATTTTGTCAGCCATTTCGGAAATCACATTGCACTTTACTATGTGGAAATAGTACTATTTATGTGAAACTATTGATAAACTGAAAACTTTTGTCAGTAGGCAATAGGATAAAGACTTCCGTATCCACGGGCTGGTGCGAATATTTCAATGTCCCCATGTGCCAAACCGTTGGATTGTGACACACCTTTACGCGTCCCTGGCACGCCTTGCTCGCTGGAAAACTATAGCCTAACCTAAAACCAATCCCTCTTGCTTTCGTCATTCAATGAGGAGGCGACTTATTTCAAGTTTGGGAACGTGTCGGATCGGTTGTGAGGTTGGACAAGATTTTTACGAGCGAGCGGAGCGAGCGAGCAACGATCACAATTTCCAAGCTATACATGTAACTTATATTGCCTTGCATATATTTCGTGTTATTACCTAATTTTGTAAGCCATTTCGGAAATCACATTGCACTTTACTATGAGGAAATAGTACTATTTATGTGAAACTATTGATAAACTGTAAACTTTTATCAGTAGGCAATAGGATAAAGACTTCCGGCTCGGCGGGCTGCTGCGAATATTTCAATGTCCCCATGTGCCAAACCGTTGGATTGTGACACAACTTTACGCGTCCCTCGCACGCCTTGCTCGCTCGAAAACTATAGCCTAACCTAAAACCAATCCCTCTTGCTTTCGTCATTCAATGAGGAGGCGACTTATTTCAAGTTTGGGAACGTGTCGGATCGGTTGTGAGGTTGGACTAGATTTTTACGAGCGAGCGGAGAGAGCGAGCAACGATCACAATTTCCAAGCTATACATGTAACTTATATTGCCTTGCATATATTTCGTGTTATTACCTAATTTTGTCAGCCATTTCGGACATCACATTGCACTTTACTATGTGGAAATAGTACTATTTATGTGAAACTGCTGATAAACTGAAAACTTTTGTCAGTAGGCAATAGGATAAAGACTTCCGTATCCTCGGGCTGGTGCGAATATTTCAATGTCCCCATGTGCCAAACCGTTGGATTGTGACACACCTTTACGCGTCCTTCGCACGCCTTGCTCGCTCGAAAACTATAGCCTAACCGAAAACCAATCCCTCTTGCTTTCGTCATTCAATGAGGAGGCGACTTATTTCAAGTTTGGGCACGTGTCGGATCGGTTGTGAGGTTGGACTAGATTTTTACGAGCGAGTGGAGCGAGCGAGCAACGATCACAATTTCCAAGCTATACATATACCTTATATTGCCTTGCATATATGTCGTGTTATTACCTAATTTTGTCAGCCATTTCGGAAATCACATTGCACTTTACTATGAGGAAATAGTACTATTTATGTGAAACTATTGATAAACTGTAAACTTTTATCAGTAGGCAATAGGATAAAGACTTCCGGCTCGGCGGGCTGCTGCGAATATTTCAATGTCCCCATGTGCCAAACCGTTGGATTGTGACACACCTTTACGCGTCCCTCGCACGCCTTGCTCGCTCGAAAACTATAGCCTAACCTAAAACCAATCCCTCTTGCTTTCGTCATTCAATGAGGAGGCGACTTATTTCAAGTTTGGGAACGTGTCGGATCGGTTGTGAGGTTGGACTAGATTTTTACGAGCGAGCGGAGAGAGCGAGCAACGATCACAATTTCCAAGCTATACATGTAACTTATATTGCCTTGCATATATTTCGTGTTATTACCCAATTTTGTCAGCCATTTCGGACATCACATTGCACTTTACTATGTGGAAATAGTACCATTTATGTGAAACTATTGATAAACTGAAAACTTTTGTCAGTAGGGAATAGGATAAAGACTTCCGTATCCACGGGCTGGTGCGAATATTTCAATGTCCCCATGTGCCAAACCGTTGGATTGTGACACACCTTTACGCGTCCCTCGCACGCCTTGCTCGCTCGAAAACTATAGCCTAACCTAAAACCAATCCCTCTTGCTTTCGTCATTCAATGAGGAGGCGACTTATTTCAAGTTTGGGAACGTGTCGGATCGGTTGTGAGGTTGGACTAGATTTTTACGAGCGAGCGGAGCGAGCGAGCAACGATCACAATTTCCAAGCTATACATGTAACTTATATTGCCTTGCATATATTTCGTGTTATTACCTAATTTTGTCAGCCATTTCGGACATCACATTGCACTTTACTATGTGGAAATAGTACTATTTATGTGAAACTGTTGATAAACTGAAAACTTTTGTCAGTAGGCAATAGGATAGAGACTTCCGTATCCTCGGGCTGGTGCGAATATTTCAATGTCCCCATGTGCCAAACCGTTGGATTGTGACACACCTTTACGCGTACCTCGCACGCCTTGCTCGCTCGAAAACTATAGCCTAACCTAAAACCAATCCCTCTTGCTTTCGTCATTCAATGAGGAGGCGACTTATTTCAAGTTTGGGAACGTGTCGGATCGGTTGTGAGGTTGGACTAGATTTTTACGAGCGAGCGGAGCGAGCGAGCAACGAACACAATTTCCAAGCTATACATATACCTTATATTGCCTTGCATATATGTCGTGCTATTACCTAATTTTGTCAGCCATTTCGGAAATCACATTGCACTTTACTATGTGGAAATAGTACTATTTATGTGAAACTATTGATAAACTGTAAACATTTGTCAGTAGGCAATAGGATAAAGACTTCCGGATCCTCGGGCTGGTGCGAATATTTCAATGTCCCCACGTGCCAAACCGTTGGATTGTGACACACCTTTACGCGTACCTCGCTCGCCGAGCTCGCTCGAAAACTATAGCCTAACCTAAAACCAATCCCTCTTGGTTTCGTCATTCAATGAGGAGGCGACTTATTTCAAGTTTGGGCACGTGTCGGATCGGTTGTGAGGTTGGACTAGATTTTTACGAGCGAGTGGAGCGAGCGAGCAACGATCACAATTTCCAAGCTATACATATACCTTATATTGCCTTGCATATATGTCGTGTTATTACCTAATTTTGTCAGCCATTTCGGACATCACATTGCACTTTACTATGTGGAAATAGTACTATTTATGTGAAACTGTTGATAAACTGAAAACTTTTGTCAGTAGGCAATAGGATAAAGACTTCCGTAACCTCGGGCTGGTGCGAATATTTCAATGTCCCCATGTGCCAAACCGTTGGATTGTGACACACCTTTACGCGTCCCTCGCACGCCTTGCTCGCTCGAAAACTATAGCCTAACCTAAAACCAATCCCTCTTGCTTTCGTCATTCAATGAGGAGCGACTTATTTCAAGTTTGGGAACGTGTCGGATCGGTTGTGAGGTTGGACTAGATTTTTACGAGCGAGCGGAGCGAGCGAGCAACGATCACAATTTCCAAGCTATACATGTAACTTATATTGCCTTGCATATATTTCGTGTTATTACCTAATTTTGTCAGCCATTTCGGACATCACATTGCACTTTACTATGTGGAAATAGTACTATTTATGTGAAACTGTTGATAAACTGAAAACTTTTGTCAGTAGGCAATAGGATAAAGACTTCCGTATCCTCGGGCTGGTGCGAATATTTCAATGTCCCCATGTGCCAAACCGTTGGATTGTGACAAACCTTTACGCGTCCTTCGCACGCCTTGCTTGCTCGATAACTATAGCCTAACCTGAAACCAATCCCTCTTGCGTTCGTCATTCAATGAGGAGGCGACTTATTTCAAGTTTGGGCACGTGTCGGATCGGTTGTGAGGTTGGACTAGATTTTTACGAGCGAGCGGAGCGAGCGAGCAACGAACACAATTTCCAAGCTATACATATACCTTATATTGCCTTGCATATATGTCGTGCTATTACCTAATTTTGTCAGCCATTTCGGAAATCACATTGCACTTTACTATGTGGAAATAGTACTATTTATGTGAAACTATTGATAAACTGAAAACTTTTGTCAGTAGGCAATAGGATAAAGACTTCCGTATCCACGGGCTGGTGCGAATATTTCAATGTCCCCATGTGCCAAACCGTTGGATTGTGACACACCTTTACGCGTCCCTGGCACGCCTTGCTCGCTGGAAAACTATAGCCTAACCTAAAACCAATCCCTCTTGCTTTCGTCATTCAATGAGGAGGCGACTTATTTCAAGTTTGGGAACGTGTCGGATCGGTTGTGAGGTTGGACAAGATTTTTACGAGCGAGCGGAGCGAGCGAGCAACGATCACAATTTCCAAGCTATACATGTAACTTATATTGCCTTGCATATATTTCGTGTTATTACCTAATTTTGTAAGCCATTTCGGAAATCACATTGCACTTTACTATGAGGAAATAGTACTATTTATGTGAAACTATTGAATAACTGTAAACTTTTATCAGTAGGCAATAGGATAAAGACTTCCGGCTCGGCGGGCTGCTGCGAATATTTCAATGTCCCCATGTGCCAAACCGTTGGATTGTGACACAACTTTACGCGTCCCTCGCACGCCTTGCTCGCTCGAAAACTATAGCCTAACCTAAAACCAATCCCTCTTGCTTTCGTCATTCAATGAGGAGGCGACTTATTTCAAGTTTGGGAACGTGTCGGATCGGTTGTGAGGTTGGACTAGATTTTTACGAGCGAGCGGAGAGAGCGAGCAACGATCACAATTTCCAAGCTATACATGTAACTTATATTGCCTTGCATATATTTCGTGTTATTACCTAATTTTGTCAGCCATTTCGGACATCACATTGCACTTTACTATGTGGAAATAGTACTATTTATGTGAAACTGCTGATAAACTGAAAACTTTTGTCAGTAGGCAATAGGATAAAGACTTCCGTATCCTCGGGCTGGTGCGAATATTTCAATGTCCCCATGTGCCAAACCGTTGGATTGTGACACACCTTTACGCGTCCTTCGCACGCCTTGCTCGCTCGAAAACTATAGCCTAACCGAAAACCAATCCCTCTTGCTTTCGTCATTCAATGAGGAGGCGACTTATTTCAAGTTTGGGCACGTGTCGGATCGGTTGTGAGGTTGGACTAGATTTTTACGAGCGAGTGGAGCGAGCGAGCAACGATCACAATTTCCAAGCTATACATATACCTTATATTGCCTTGCATATATGTCGTGTTATTACCTAATTTTGTCAGCCATTTCGGAAATCACATTGCACTTTACTATGTGGAAATAGTACTATTTATGTGAAACTATTGATAAACTGAAAACTTTTGTCAGTAGGCAATAGGATAAAGACTTCCGGCTCGGCGGGCTGCTGCGAATATTTCAATGTCCCCATGTGCCAAACCGTTGGATTGTGACACACCTTTACGCGTCCCTCGCACGCCTTGCTCGCTCGAAAACTATAGCCTAACCTAAAACCAATCCCTCTTGCTTTCGTCATTCAATGAGGAGGCGACCTATTTCAAGTTTGGGAACGTGTCGGATCGGTTGTGAGGTTGGACTAGATTTTTACGAGCGAGCGGAGAGAGCGAGCAACGATCACAATTTCCAAGCTATACATGTAACTTATATTGCCTTGCCTATATTTCGTGTTATTACCCAATTTTGTCAGCCATTTCGGACATCACATTGCACTTTACTATGTGGAAATAGTACTATTTATGTGAAACTATTGATAAACTGAAAACTTTTGTCAGTAGGCAATAGGATAAAGACTTCCGTATCCACGGGCTGGTGCGAATATTTCAATGTCCCCATGTGCCAAACCGTTGGATTGTGACACACCTTTACGCGTCCCTCGCACGCCTTGCTCGCTCGAAAACTATAGCCTAACCTAAAACCAATCCCTCTTGCTTTCGTCATTCAATGAGGAGGCGACTTATTTCAAGTTTGGGAACGTGTCGGATCGGTTGTGAGGTTGGACTAGATTTTTACGAGCGAGCGGAGCGAGCGAGCAACGATCACAATTTCCAAGCTATACATGTAACTTATATTGCCTTGCATATATTTCGTGTTATTACCTAATTTTGTCAGCCATTTCGGACATCACATTGCACTTTACTATGTGGAAATAGTACTATTTATGTGAAACTGTTGATAAACTGAAAACTTTTGTCAGTAGGCAATAGGATAAAGACTTCCGTACCCTCGGGCTGGTGCGAATATTTCAATGTCCCCATGTGCCAAACCGTTGGATTGTGACACACCTTTACGCGTCCCTCGCACGCCTTGCTCGCTCGAAAACTATAGCCTAACCTAAAACCAATCCCTCTTGCTTTCGTCATTCAATGAGGAGGCGACTTATTTCAAGTTTGGGAACGTGTCGGATCGGTTGTGAGGTTGGACTAGATTTTTACGAGCGAGCGGAGCGAGCGAGCAACGATCACAATTTCAAAGCTATACATGTAACTTATATTGCCTTGCATATATTTCGTGTTATTACCTAATTTTGTCAGCCATTTCGGACATCACATTGCACTTTACTATGTGGAAATAGTACTATTTATGTGAAACTGTTGATAAACTGAAAACTTTTGTCAGTAGGCAATAGGATAAAGACTTCCGTATCCTCGGGCTGGTGCGAATATTTCAATGTCCCCATGTGCCAAACCGTTGGATTGTGACACACCTTTACGCGTCCTTCGCACGCCTTGCTTGCTCGAAAACTATAGCCTAACCTGAAACCAATCCCTCTTGCGTTCGTCATTCAATGAGGAGGCGACTTATTTCAAGTTTGGGCACGTGTCGGATCGGTTGTGAGGTTGGACTAGATTTTTACGAGCGAGCGGAGCGAGCGAGCAACGATCACAATTTCCAAGCTGTACATGTAACTTATATTGCCTTGCATATATTTCGTGTTATTACCTAATTTTGTCAGCCATTTCGGACATCACATTGCACTTTACTATGTGGAAATAGTACTATTTATGTGAAACTGTTGATAAACTGAAAACTTTTGTCAGTAGGCAATAGGATAAAGACTTCCGTATCCTCGGGCTGGTGCGAATATTTCAATGTCCCCATGTGCCAAACCGTTGGATTGTGACACACCTTTACGCGTCCCTCGCACGCCTTGCTCGCTCGAAAACTATAGCCTAACCTAAAACCAATCCCTCTTGCTTTCGTCATTCAATGAGGAGGCGACTTATTTCAAGTTTGGGAACGTGTCGGATCGGTTGTGAGGTTGGACTAGATTTTTACGAGCGAGCGGAGCGAGCGAGCAACGATCACAATTTCCAAGCTATACATGTAACTTATATTGCCTTGCATATATTTCGTGTTATTATCTAATTTTGTCAGCCATTTCGGACATCACATTGCACTTTACTATGTGGAAATAGTACTATTTATGTGAAACTGTTGATAAACTGAAAACTTTTGTCAGTAGGCAATAGGATAAAGACTTCCGTATCCTCGGGCTGGTGCGAATATTTCAATGTCCCCATGTGCCAAACCGTTGGATTGTGACACACCTTTACGCGTCCTTCGCACGCCTTGCTTGCTCGAAAACTATAGCCTAACCTGAAACCAATCCCTCTTGCGTTCGTCATTCAATGAGGAGGCGACTTATTTCAAGTTTGGGCACGTGTCGGATCGGTTGTGAGGTTGGACTAGATTTTTACGAGCGAGCGGAGCGAGCGAGCAACGATCACAATTTCCAAGCTATACATGTAACTTATATTGCCTTGCATATATTTCGTGTTATTACCTAATTTTGTCAGCCATTTCGGACATCACATTGCACTTTACTATGTGGAAATAGTACTATTTATGTGAAACTATTGATAAACTGTAAACATTTGTCAGTAGGCAATAGGATAAAGACTTCCGGATCCTCGGGCTGGTGCGAATATTTCAATGTCCCCACGTGCCAAACCGTTGGATTGTGACACACCTTTACGCGTACCTCGCTCGCCGAGCTCGCTCGAAAACTATAG
This sequence comes from Bombus terrestris, assembly GCF_910591885.1. Taxonomy (NCBI): domain Eukaryota; kingdom Metazoa; phylum Arthropoda; class Insecta; order Hymenoptera; family Apidae; genus Bombus; species Bombus terrestris. The sequence goes on along the minus strand of NW_025963551.1, from coordinate 1,575,643 downwards.
CCTAACCTAAAACCAATCCCTCTTGCGTTCCTCATTCAATGAGGAGGCGACTTATTTCAAGTTTGGGAACGTGTCGGGTCGGTTGTGAGGTTGGACTAGATTTTTACGAGCGAGCGGAGCGAGCGAGCAACGAACACAATTTCCAAGCTATACATATACCTTATATTGCCTTGCATATATGTCGTGCTATTACCTAATTTTGTCAGCCATTTCGGAAATCACATTGCACTTTACTATGTGGAAATAGTACTATTTATGTGAAACTATTGATAAACTGAAAACTTTTGTCAGTAGGCAATAGGATAAAGAGTTCCGTATCCACGGGCTGGTGCGAATATTTCAATGTCCCCATGTGCCAAACCGTTGGATTGTGACACACCTTTACGCGTCCCTGGCACGCCTTGCTCGCTCGAAAACTATAGCCTGACCTAAAACCAATCCCTCTTGCTTTCGTCATTCAATGAGGAGGCGACTTATTTCAAGTTTGGGAACGTGTCGGATCGGTTGTGAGGTTGGACTAGATTTTTACGAGCGAGCGGAGAGAGCGAGCAACGATCACAATTTCCAAGCTATACATGTAACTTATATTGCCTTGCATATATTTCGTGTTATTACCTAATTTTGTAAGCCATTTCGGAAATCACATTGCACTTTACTATGAGGAAATAGTACTATTTATGTGAAACTATTGATAAACTGTAAACTTTTATCAGTAGGCAATAGGATAAAGACTTCCGGCTCGGCGGGCTGCTGCGAATATTTCAATGTCCCCATGTGCCAAACCGTTGGATTGTGACACAACTTTACGCGTCCCTCGCACGCCTTGCTCGCTCGAAAACTATAGCCTAACCTAAAACCAATCCCTCTTGCTTTCGTCATTCAATGAGGAGGCGACTTATTTCAAGTTTGGGAACGTGTCGGATCGGTTGTGAGGTTGGACTAGATTTTTACGAGCGAGCGGAGAGAGCGAGCAACGATCACAATTTCCAAGCTATACATGTAACTTATATTGCCTTGCATATATTTCGTGTTATTACCTAATTTTGTCAGCCATTTCGGACATCACATTGCACTTTACTATGTGGAAATAGTACTATTTATGTGAAACTGCTGATAAACTGAAAACTTTTGGCAGTAGGCAATAGGATAAAGACTTCCGTATCCTCGGGCTGGTGCGAATATTTCAATGTCCCCATGTGCCAAACCGTTGGATTGTGACACACCTTTACGCGTCCTTCGCACGCCTTGCTCGCTCGAAAACTATAGCCTAACCGAAAACCAATCCCTCTTGCTTTCGTCATTCAATGAGGAGGCGACTTATTTCAAGTTTGGGCACGTGTCGGATCGGTTGTGAGGTTGGACTAGATTTTTACGAGCGAGTGGAGCGAGCGAGCAACGATCACAATTTCCAAGCTATACATATACCTTATATTGCCTTGCATATATGTCGTGTTATTACCTAATTTTGTCAGCCATTTCGGAAATCACATTGCACTTTACTATGAGGAAATAGTACTATTTATGTGAAACTATTGATAAACTGTAAACTTTTATCAGTAGGCAATAGGATAAAGACTTCCGGCTCGGCGGGCTGCTGCGAATATTTCAATGTCCCCATGTGCCAAACCGTTGGATTGTGACACACCTTTACGCGTCCCTCGCACGCCTTGCTCGCTCGAAAACTATAGCCTAACCTAAAACCAATCCCTCTTGCTTTCGTCATTCAATGAGGAGGCGACTTATTTCAAGTTTGGGAACGTGTCGGATCGGTTGTGAGGTTGGACTAGATTTTTACGAGCGAGCGGAGAGAGCGAGCAACGATCACAATTTCCAAGCTATACATGTAACTTATATTGCCTTGCATATATTTCGTGTTATTACCCAATTTTGTCAGCCATTTCGGACATCACATTGCACTTTACTATGTGGAAATAGTACTATTTATGTGAAACTATTGATAAACTGAAAACTTTTGTCAGTAGGCAATAGGATAAAGACTTCCGTATCCACTGGCTGGTGCGAATATTTCAATGTCCCCATGTGCCAAACCGTTGGATTGTGACACACCTTTACGCGTCCCTCGCACGCCTTGCTCGCTCGAAAACTATAGCCTAACCTAAAACCAATCCCTCTTGCTTTCGTCATTCAATGAGGAGGCGACTTATTTCAAGTTTGGGAACGTGTCGGATCGGTTGTGAGGTTGGACTAGATTTTTACGAGCGAGCGGAGCGAGCGAGCAACGATCACAATTTCCAAGCTATACATGTAACTTATATTGCCTTGCATATATTTCGTGTTATTACCTAATTTTGTCAGCCATTTCGGACATCACATTGCACTTTACTATGTGGAAATAGTACTATTTATGTGAAACTGTTGATAAACTGAAAACTTTTGTCAGTAGGCAATAGGATAGAGACTTCCGTATCCTCGGGCTGGTGCGAATATTTCAATGTCCCCATGTGCCAAACCGTTGGATTGTGACACACCTTTACGCGTCCCTCGCACGCCTTGCTCGCTCGAAAACTATAGCCTAACCTAAAACCAATCCCTCTTGCTTTCGTCATTCAATGAGGAGGCGACTTATTTCAAGTTTGGGAACGTGTCGGATCGGTTGTGAGGTTGGACTAGATTTTTACGAGCGAGCGGAGCGAGCGTGCAACGAACACAATTTCCAAGCTATACATATACCTTATATTGCCTTGCATATATGTCGTGCTATTACCTAATTTTGTCAGCCATTTCGGAAATCACATTGCACTTTACTATGTGGAAATAGTACTATTTATGTGAAACTATTGATAAACTGTAAACATTTGTCAGTAGGCAATAGGATAAAGACTTCCGGATCCTCGGGCTGGTGCGAATATTTCAATGTCCCCACGTGCCAAACCGTTGGATTGTGACACACCTTTACGCGTACCTCGCTCGCCGAGCTCGCTCGAAAACTATAGCCTAACCTAAAACCAATCCCTCTTGGTTTCGTCATTCAATGAGGAGGCGACTTATTTCAAGTTTGGGCACGTGTCGGATCGGTTGTGAGGTTGGACTAGATTTTTACGAGCGAGTGGAGCGAGCGAGCAACGATCACAATTTCCAAGCTATACATATACCTTATATTGCCTTGCATATATGTCGTGTTATTACCTAATTTTGTCAGCCATTTCGGACATCACATTGCACTTTACTATGTGGAAATAGTACTATTTATGTGAAACTGTTGATAAACTGAAAACTTTTGTCAGTAGGCAATAGGATAAAGACTTCCGTAACCTCGGGCTGGTGCGAATATTTCAATGTCCCCATGTGCCAAACCGTTGGATTGTGACACACCTTTACGCGTCCCTCGCACGCCTTGCTCGCTCGAAAACTATAGCCTAACCTAAAACCAATCCCTCTTGCTTTCGTCATTCAATGAGGAGGCGACTTATTTCAAGTTTGGGAACGTGTCGGATCGGTTGTGAGGTTGGACTAGATTTTTACGAGCGAGCGGAGCGAGCGAGCAACGATCACAATTTCCAAGCTATACATGTAACTTATATTGCCTTGCATATATTTCGTGTTATTACCTAATTTTGTCAGCCATTTCGGACATCACATTGCACTTTACTATGTGGAAATAGTACTATTTATGTGAAACTGTTGATAAACTGAAAACTTTTGTCAGTAGGCAATAGGATAAAGACTTCCGTATCCTCGGGCTGGTGCGAATATTTCAATGTCCCCATGTGCCAAACCGTTGGATTGTGACAAACCTTTACGCGTCCTTCGCACGCCTTGCTTGCTCGAAAACTATAGCCTAACCTGAAACCAATCCCTCTTGCGTTCGTCATTGAATGAGGAGGCGACTTATTTCAAGTTTGGGCACGTGTCGGATCGGTTGTGAGGTTGGACTAGATTTTTACGAGCGAGCGGAGCGAGCGAGCAACGATCACAATTTCCAAGCTATACATGTAACTTATATTGCCTTGCATATATTTCGTGTTATTACCTAATTTTGTCAGCCATTTCGGACATCACATTGCACTTTACTATGTGGAAATAGTACTATTTATGTGAAACTATTGATAAACTGTAAACATTTGTCAGTAGGCAATAGGATAAAGACTTCCGGATCCTCGGGCTGGTGCGAATATTTCAATGTCCCCACGTGCCAAACCGTTGGATTGTGACACACCTTTACGCGTACCTCGCTCGCCGAGCTCGCTCGAAAACTATAGCCTAACCTAAAACCAATCCCTCTTGCGTTCGTCATTCAATGAGGAGGCGACTTATTTCAAGTTTGGGAACGTGTCGGATCGGTTGTGAGGTTGGACTAGATTTTTACGAGCGAGCGGAGCGAGCGAGCAACGAACACAATTTCCAAGCTATACATATACCTTATATTGCCTTGCATATATGTCGTGCTATTACCTAATTTTGTCAGCCATTTCGGAAATCACATTGCACTTTGCTATGTGGAAATAGTACTATTTATGTGAAACTATTGATAAACTGAAAACTTTTGTCAGTAGGCAATAGGATAAAGACTTCCGTATCCACGGGCTGGTGCGAATATTTCAATGTCCCCATGTGCCAAACCGTTGGATTGTGACACACCTTTACGCGTCCCTGGCACGCCTTGCTCGCTCGAAAACTATAGCCTAACCTAAAACCAATCCCTCTTGGTTTCGTCATTCAATGAGGAGGCGACTTATTTCAAGTTTGGGCACGTGTCGGATCGGTTGTGAGGTTGGACTAGATTTTTACGAGCGAGTGGAGCGAGCGAGCAACGATCACAATTTCCAAGCTATACATATACCTTATATTGCCTTGCATATATGTCGTGTTATTACCTAATTTTGTCAGCCATTTCGGAAATCACATTGCACTTTACTATGTGGAAATAGTACTATTTATGTGAAACTATTGATAAACTGTAAACTTTTATCAGTAGGCAATAGGATAAAGACTTCCGGCTCGGCGGGCTGCTGCGAATATTTCAATGTCCCCATGTGCCAAACCGTTGGATTGTGACACACCTTTACGCGTCCCTCGCACGCCTTGCTCGCTCGAAAACTATAGCCTAACCTAAAACCAATCCCTCTTGCTTTCGTCATTCAATGAGGAGGCGACCTATTTCAAGTTTGGGAACGTGTCGGATCGGTTGTGAGGTTGGACTAGATTTTTACGAGCGAGCGGAGAGAGCGAGCAACGATCACAATTTCCAAGCTATACATGTAACTTATATTGCCTTGCATATATTTCGTATTATTACCCAATTTTGTCAGCCATTTCGGACATCACATTGCACTTTACTATGTGGAAATAGTACTATTTATGTGAAACTATTGATAAACTGAAAACTTTTGTCAGTAGGCAATAGGATAAAGACTTCCGTATCCACGGGCTGGTGCGAATATTTCAATGTCCCCATGTGCCAAACCGTTGGATTGTGACACACCTTTACGCGTCCCTCGCACGCCTTGCTCGCTCGAAAACTATAGCCTAACCTAAAACCAATCCCTCTTGCTTTCGTCATTCAATGAGGAGGCGACTTATTTCAAGTTTGGGAACGTGTCGGATCGGTTGTGAGGTTGGACTAGATTTTTACGAGCGAGCGGAGCGAGCGAGCAACGATCACAATTTCCAAGATATACATGTAACTTATATTGCCTTGCATATATTTCGTGTTATTACCTAATTTTGTCAGCCATTTCGGACATCACATTGCACTTTACTATGTGGAAATAGTACTATTTATGTGAAACTGTTGATAAACTGAAAACTTTTGTCAGTAGGCAATAGGATAAAGACTTCCGTACCCTCGGGCTGGTGCGAATATTTCAATGTCCCCATGTGCCAAACCGTTGGATTGTGACACACCTTTACGCGTCCCTCGCACGCCTTGCTCGCTCGAAAACTATAGCCTAACCTAAAACCAATCCCTCTTGCTTTCGTCATTCAATGAGGAGGCGACTTATTTCAAGTTTGGGAACGTGTCGGATCGGTTGTGAGGTTGGACTAGATTTTTACGAGCGAGCGGAGCGAGCGAGCAACGATCACAATTTCCAAGCTATACATGTAACTTATATTGCCTTGCATATATTTCGTGTTATTACCTAATTTTGTCAGCCATTTCGGACATCACATTGCACTTTACTATGTGGAAATAGTACTATTTATGTGAAACTGTTGATAAACTGAAAACTTTTGTCAGTAGGCAATAGGATAAAGACTTCCGTATCCTCGGGCTGGTGCGAATATTTCAATGTCCCCATGTGCCAAACCGTTGGATTGTGACACACCTTTACGCGTCCTTCGCACGCCTTGCTTGCTCGAAAACTATAGCCTAACCTGAAACCAATCCCTCTTGCGTTCGTCATTCAATGAGGAGGCGACTTATTTCAAGTTTGGGCACGTGTCGGATCGGTTGTGAGGTTGGACTAGATTTTTACGAGCGAGCGGAGCGAGCGAGCAACGATCACAATTTCCAAGCTATACATGTAACTTATATTGCCTTGCATATATTTCGTGTTATTACCTAATTTTGTCAGCCATTTCGGACATCACATTGCACTTTACTATGTGGAAATAGTACTATTTATGTGAAACTATTGATAAACTGTAAACATTTGTCAGTAGGCAATAGGATAAAGACTTCCGGATCCTCGGGCTGGTGCGAATATTTCAATGTCCCCACGTGCCAAACCGTTGGATTGTGACACACCTTTACGCGTACCTCGCTCGCCGAGCTCGCTCGAAAACTATAGCCTAACCTAAAACCAATCCCTCTTGCGTTCCTCATTCAATGAGGAGGCGACTTATTTCAAGTTTGGGAACGTGTCGGATCGGTTGTGAGGTTGGACTAGATTTTTACGAGCGAGCGGAGCGAGCGAGCAACGAACACAATTTCCAAGCTATACATATACCTTATATTGCCTTGCATATATGTCGTGCTATTACCTAATTTTGTCAGCCATTTCGGAAATCACATTGCACTTTACTATGTGGAAATAGTACTATTTATGTGAAACTATTGATAAACTGAAAACTTTTGTCAGTAGGCAATAGGATAAAGACTTCCGTATCCACGGGCTGGTGCGAATATTTCAATGTCCCCATGTGCCAAACCGTTGGATTGTGACACACCTTTACGCGTCCCTGGCACGCCTTGCTCGCTCGAAAACTATAGCCTAACCTAAAACCAATCCCTCTTGGTTTCGTCATTCAATGAGGAGGCGACTTATTTCAAGTTTGGGCACGTGTCGGATCGGTTGTGAGGTTGGACTAGATTTTTACGAGCGAGTGGAGCGAGCGAGCAACGATCACAATTTCCAAGCTATACATATACCTTATATTGCCTTGCATATATGTCGTGTTATTACCTAATTTTGTCAGCCATTTCGGAAATCACATTGCACTTTACTATGTGGAAATAGTACTATTTATGTGAAACTATTGATAAACTGTAAACTTTTATCAGTAGGCAATAGGATAAAGACTTCCGGCTCGGCGGGCTGCTGCGAATATTTCAATGTCCCCATGTGCCAAACCGTTGGATTGTGACACACCTTTACGCGTCCCTCGCACGCCTTGCTCGCTCGAAAACTATAGCCTAACCTAAAACCAATCCCTCTTGCTTTCGTCATTCAATGAGGAGGCGACCTATTTCAAGTTTGGGAACGTGTCGGATCGGTTGTGAGGTTGGACTAGATTTTTACGAGCGAGCGGAGAGAGCGAGCAACGATCACAATTTCCAAGCTATACATGTAACTTATATTGCCTTGCATATATTTCGTGTTATTACCCAATTTTGTCAGCCATTTCGGACATCACATTGCACTTTACTATGCGGAAATAGTACTATTTATGTGAAACTATTGATAAACTGAAAACTTTTGTCAGTAGGCAATAGGATAAAGACTTCCGTATCCACGGGCTGGTGCGAATATTTCAATGTCCCCATGTGCCAAACCGTTGGATTGTGACACACCTTTACGCGTCCCTCGCACGCCTTGCTCGCTCGAAAACTATAGCCTAACCTAAAACCAATCCCTCTTGCTTTCGTCATTCAATGAGGAGGCGACTTATTTCAAGTTTGGGAACGTGTCGGATCGGTTGTGAGGTTGGACTAGATTTTTACGAGCGAGCGGAGCGAGCGAGCAACGATCACAATTTCCAAGCTATACATGTAACTTATATTGCCTTGCATATATTTCGTGTTATTACCTAATTTTGTCAGCCATTTCGGACATCACATTGCACTTTACTATGTGGAAATAGTACTATTTATGTGAAACTGTTGATAAACTGAAAACTTTTGTCAGTAGGCAATAGGATAAAGACTTCCGTATCCTCGGGCTGGTGCGAATATTTCAATGTCCCCATGTGCCAAACCGTTGGATTGTGACACACCTTTACGCGTCCCTCGCACGCCTTGCTCGCTCGAAAACTATAGCCTAACCTAAAACCAATCCCTCTTGCTTTCGTCATTCAATGAGGAGGCGACTTATTTCAAGTTTGGGAACGTGTCGGATCGGTTGTGAGGTTGGACTAGATTTTTACGAGCGAGCGGAGCGAGCGAGCAACGATCAGAATTTCCAAGCTATACATGCAACTTATATTGCCTTGCATATATTTCGTGTTATTACCTAATTTTGTCAGCCATTTCGGACATCACATTGCACTTTACTATGTGGAAATAGTACTATTTATGTGAAACTGTTGATAAACTGCAAACTTTTGTCAGTAGGCAATAGGATAAAGACTTCCGTATCCTCGGGCTGGTGCGAATATTTCAATGTCCCCATGTGCCAAACCGTTGGATTGTGACACACCTTTACGCGTCCTTCGCACGCCTTGCTTGCTCGAAAACTATAGCCTAACCTGAAACCAATCCCTCTTGCGTTCGTCATTCAATGAGGAGGCGACTTATTTCAAGTTTGGGCACGTGTCGGATCGGTTGTGAGGTTGGACTAGATTTTTACGAGCGAGCGGAGCGAGCGAGCAACGATCACAATTTCCAAGCTATACATGTAACTTATATTGCCTTGCATATATTTCGTGTTATTACCTAATTTTGTCAGCCATTTCGGACATCACATTGCACTTTACTATGTGGAAATAGTACTATTTATGTGAAACTATTGATAAACTGTAAACATTTGTCAGTAGGCAATAGGATAAAGACTTCCGGATCCTCGGGCTGGTGCGAATATTTCAATGTCCCCACGTGCCAAACCGTTGGATTGTGACACACCTTTACGCGTACCTCGCTCGCCGAGCTCGCTCGAAAATTATAGCCTAACCTAAAACCAATCCCTCTTGCGTTCGTCATTCAATGAGGAGGCGACTTATTTCAAGTTTGGGAACGTGTCGGATCGGTTGTGAGGTTGGACTAGATTTTTACGAGCGAGCGGTGCGAGCGAGCAACGAACACAATTTCCAAGCTATACATATACCTTGTATTGCCTTGCATATATGTCGTGCTATTACCTAATTTTGTCAGCCATTTCGGAAATCACATTGCACTTTACTATGTGGAAATAGTACTATTTATGTGAAACTATTGATAAACTGAAAACTTTTGTCAGTAGGCAATAGGATAAAGACTTCCGTATCCACGGGCTGGTGCGAATATTTCAATGTCCCCATGTGCCATACCGTTGGATTGTGACACACCTTTACGCGTCCCTGGCATGCCTTGCTCGCTCGAAAACTATAGCCTAACCTAAAACCAATCCCTCTTGGTTTCGTCATTCAATGAGGAGGCGACTTATTTCAAGTTTGGGCACGTGTCGGATCGGTTGTGAGGTTGGACTAGATTTTTACGAGCGAGTGGAGCGAGCGAGCAACGATCACAATTTCCAAGCTATACATATACCTTATATTGCCTTGCATATATGTCGTGTTATTACCTAATTTTGTCAGCCATTTCGGAAATCACATTGCACTTTACTATGTGGAAATAGTACTATTTATGTGAAACTATTGATAAACTGTAAACTTTTATCAGTAGGCAATAGGATAAAGACTTCCGGCTCGGCGGGCTGCTGCGAATATTTCAATGTCCCCACGTGCCAAACCGTTGGATTGTGACACACCTTTACGCGTCCCTCGCACGCCTTGCTCGCTCGAAAACTATAGCCTAACCTAAAACCAATCCCTCTTGCTTTCGTCATTCAATGAGGAGGCGACCTATTTCAAGTTTGGGAACGTGTCGGATCGGTTGTGAGGTTGGACTAGATTTTTACGAGCGAGCGGAGAGAGCGAGCAACGATCACAATTTCCAAGCTATACATGTAACTTATATTGCCTTGCATATATTTCGTGTTATTACCCAATTTTGTCAGCCATTTCGGACATCACATTGCACTTTACTATGTGGAAATAGTACTATTTATGTGAAACTATTGATAAACTGAAAACTTTTGTCAGTAGGCAATAGGATAAAGACTTCCGTATCCACGGGCTGGTGCGAATATTTCAATGTCCCCATGTGCCAAACCGTTGGATTGTGACACACCTTTACGCGTCCCTCGCACGCCTTGCTCGCTCGAAAACTATAGCCTAACCTAAAACCAATCCCTCTTGCTTTCGTCATTCAATGAGGAGGCGACTTATTTCAAGTTTGGGAACGTGTCGGATCGGTTGTGAGGTTGGACTAGATTTTTACGAGCGAGCGGAGCGAGCGAGCAACGATCACAATTTCCAAGCTATACATGTAACTTATATTGCCTTGCATATATTTCGTGTTATTACCTAATTTTGTCAGCCATTTCGGACATCACATTGCACTTTACTATGTGGAAATAGTACTATTTATGTGAAACTCTTGATAAACTGAAAACTTTTGTCAGTAGGCAATAGGATAAAGACTTCCGTATCCTCGGGCTGGTGCGAATATTTCAATGTCCCCATGTGCCAAACCGTTGGATTGTGACACACCTTTACGCGTCCCTCGCACGCCTTGCTCGCTCGAAAACTATAGCCTAACCTAAAACCAATCCCTCTTGCTTTCGTCATTCAATGAGGAGGCGACTTATTTCAAGTTTGGGAACGTGTCGGATCGGTTGTGAGGTTGGACTAGATTTTTACGAGCGAGCGGAGCGAGCGAGCAACGATCACAATTTCCAAGCTATACATGTAACTTATATTGCCTTGCATATATTTCGTGTTATTACCTAATTTTGTCAGCCATTTCGGACATCACATTGCACTTTACTATGTGGAAATAGTACTATTCATGTGAAACTGTTGATAAACTGAAAACTTTTGTCAGTAGGCAATAGGATAAAGACTTCCGTATCCTCGGGCTGGTGCGAATATTTCAATGTCCCCATGTGCCAAACCGTTGGATTGTGACACACCTTTACGCGTCCTTCGCACGCCTTGCTCGCTCGAAAACTATAGCCTAACCTGAAACCAATCCCTCTTGCTTTCGTCATTCAATGAGGAGGCGACATATTTCAAGTTTGGGAACGTGTCGGATCGGTTGTGAGGTTGGACTAGATTTTTACGAGCGAGCGGAGCGAGCGAGCAACGATCACAATTTCCAAGCTATACATGTAACTTATATTGCCTTGCATATATTTCGTGTTATTACCTAATTTTGTCAGCCATTTCGGACATCACATTGCACTTTACTATGTGGAAATAGTACTATTTATGTGAAACTATTGATAAACTGAAAACTTTTGTCAGTAGGCAATAGGATAAAGACATCCGGCTCCTCGGGCTGGTGCGAATATTTCAATGTCACCATGTGCGAAACAGTTGGATTGTGACACACCTCTACGCGTCCCTCGCACGCCTTGCTCGCTCGAAAACTATAGCCTAACCTAAAACCAATCCCTCTTGCTTTCGTCATTCAATGAGGAGGCGACTTATTTCAAGTTTGGGAACGTGTCGGATCGGTTGTGAGGTTGGACTAGATTTTTACGAGCGAGCGGAGCGAGCGAGCAACGATCACAATTTCCAAGCTATACATGTAACTTATATTGCCTTGCATATATTTCGTGTTATTACCTAATTTTGTCAGCCATTTCGGACATCACATTGCACTTTACTATGTGGAAATAGTACTATTCATGTGAAACTGTTGATAAACTGAAAACTTTTGTCAGTAGGCAATAGGATAAAGACTTCCGTATCCTCGGGCTGGTGCGAATATTTCAATGTCCCCATGTGCCAAACCGTTGGATTGTGACACACCTTTACGCGTCCTTCGCACGCCTTGCTCGCTCGAAAACTATAGCCTAACCTGAAACCAATCCCTCTTGCTTTCGTCATTCAATGAGGAGGCGACATATTTCAAGTTTGGGAACGTGTCGGATCGGTTGTGAGGTTGGACTAGATTTTTACGAGCGAGCGGAGCGAGCGAGCAACGATCACAATTTCCAAGCTATACATGTAACTTATATTGCCTTGCATATATTTCGTGTTATTACCTAATTTTGTCAGCCATTTCGGCCATCACATTGCACTTTACTATGTGGAAATAGTACTATTTATGTGAAACTATTGATAAACTGAAAACTTTTGTCAGTAGGCAATAGGATAAAGACATCCGGCTCCTCGGGCTGGTGCGAATATTTCAATGTCACCATGTGCGAAACAGTTGGATTGTGACACACCTCTACGCGTCCCTCGCTCGCCGTGCTCGCTCGAAAACTATAGCCTAACCTAAAACCAATCCCTCTTGCGTTCGTCATTCAATGAGGAGGCGACTTATTTCAAGTTTGGGCACGTGTCGGATCGGTTGTGAGGTTGGACTAGATTTTTACGAGCGAGCGGAGCGAGCGAGCAACGATCACAATTTCCAAGCTATACATGTAACTTATATTGCCTTGCATATATTTCGTGTTATTACCTAATTTTGTCAGCCATTTCGGACATCACATTGCACTTTACTATGTGGAAATAACACTATTTATGTGAAACTACTGATAAACTGAAAACTTTTGTCAGTAGGCAATAGGATAAAGACTTCCGGATCCTCGGGCTGGTGCGAATATTTCAATGTCCCCATGTGCCAAACCGTTGGATTGTGACACACCTTTACGCGTACCTCGCTCGCCGAGCTCGCTCGAAAACTATAGCCTAACCTAAAACCAATCCTTCTCGCGTTCGTTATTCAATGAAGAGGCGACTTATTTCAAGTTTGGGCACGTGTCGGATCGGTTGTGAGGTTGGACTAGATTTTTACGAGCGAGCGGAGCGAGCGAGCAACGATCACAATTTCCAAGCTATACATGTAACTTGTATTGCCTTGCATATATTTCGTGTTATTACCCAATTTTGTCAGCCATTTCGGACATCACATTGCACTTTACTATGTGGAAATAACACTATTTATGTGAAACTGTTGATAAACTGAAAACTTTTGTCAGTAGGCATAGGATAAAGACTTCCGTATCCACGGGCTGGTGCGAATGTTTCAATGTCCCCATGTGCCAAACCGTTGGATTGTGACACACCTTTACGCGTACCTCGCTCGCCGAGCTCGCTCGAAAGCTATAGCCTAACCTAAAACCAATCCCTCTTGCGTTCGTCATTCAATGAGGAGGCGACTTATTTCAAGTTTGGGCACGTGTCGGATCGGTTGTGAGGTTGGACTAGATTTTTACGAGCGAGCGGAGCGAGCGAACAACGATCACAATTTCCAAGCTATACATGTAACTTATATTGCCTTGCATATATTTCGTGTTATTACCTAATTTTGTCAGCCATTTCGGACATCACATTGCACTTTACTATGTGGAAATAGTACTATTTATGTGAAACTATTGATAAACTGAAAACTCTTGTCAGTAGGCAATAGGATAAAGACTTCCGGATCCTCGGGCTGGTGCGAATATTTCAATGTCCCCATGTGCCAAACCGTTGGATTGTGACACACCTTTACGCGTACCTCGCTCGCCGTGCTCGCTCGAAAACTATAGCCTAACCTAAAACCAACCCTTCTCGCTTTCGTTAGTCGATAAGCAGGCGATTTATTTCTAATTTGGCAACGTGTCGGAACAGTTGTGAGGTTGGACAAGATTTTCACGAGCGAGCGCAGCGAGCGAAAAACGATCACAATTTCCAAGCAATACATGTAACTTATATTGCCTTGCATATATTTCGTGTTATTACCTAATTTTGTCAGCCATTTCGGACATCACATTGCACTTTACTATGTGGAAATAGTACTATTTATGTGAAACTGTTGATAAACTGAAAACTTTTGTCAGTAGGCAATAGGATAAAGACTTCCGTATCCACGGGCTGGTGCGAATATTTCAATGTCCCCATGTGCCAAACCGTTGGATTGTGACACACCTTTACGCGTCCTTCGCACGCCTTGCTCGCTCGAAAACTATAGCCTAACCTGAAACCAATCCCTCTTGCTTTCGTCATTCAATGAGGAGGCGACTTATTTCGAGTTTGGGAACGTGTCGGATCGGTTGTGAGGTTGGACTAGATTTTTACGAGCGAGCGGAGCGAGCGAGCAACGATCACAATTTCCAAGCTATACATGTAACTTATATTGCCTTGCATATATTTCGTGTTATTACCTAATTTTGTCAGCCATTTCGGACATCACATTGCACTTTACTATGTGGAAATAGTACTATTTATGTGAAACTATTGATAAACTGAAAACTTTTGTCAGTAGGCAATAGGATAAAGACTTCCGGCTCCTCGGGCTGGTGCGAATATTTCACTGTCCCCATGTGCCAAACAGTTGGATTGTGACACACCTCTACGCGTCCCTCGCTCGCCGTGCTCGCTCGAAAACTATGGCCTAACCTAAAACCAATCCCTCTTGCGTTCGTCATTCAATGAGGAGGCGACTTATTTCAAGTTTGGGCACGTGTCGGATCGGTTGTGAGGTTGGACTAGATTTTTACGAGCGAGCGGAGCGAGCGAGCAACGATCACAATTTCCAAGCTATACATGTAACTTATATTGCCTTGCATATATTTCGTGTTATTACCTAATTTTGTCAGCCATTTCGGACATCACATTGCACTTTACTATGTGGAAATAACACTATTTATGTGAAACTACTGATAAACTGAAAACCTTTGTCAGTAGGCAATAGGATAAAGACTTCCGGATCCTCGGGCTGGTGCGAATATTTCAATGTCCCCATGTGCCAAACCGTTGGTTTGTGACACACCTTTACGCGTACCTCGCTCGCCGAGCTCGCTCGAAAACTATAGCCTAACCTAAAACCAATCCCTCTTGCGTTCGTCATTCAATGAGGAGGCGACTTATTTCAAGTTTGGGCACGTGTCGGATCGGTTGTGAGGTTGGACTAGATTTTTACGAGCGAGCGGAGCGAGCGAGCAACGATCACAATTTCCAAGCTATACATGTAACTTATATTGCCTTGCATATATTTCGTGTTATTACCTAATTTTGTCAGCCATTTCGGACATCACATTGCACTTTACTATGTGGAAATAGTGCTATTTATGTGAAACTGTTGATAAACTGAAAACTTTTGTCAGTAGGCAATAGGATAAAGACTTCCGGCTCCTCGGGCTGGTGCGAATATTTCAATGTCCCCATGTGCCAAACCGTTGGATTGTGGCACACCTTTACGCGTCCCTCGCTCGCTGTGCTCGCTCGAAAAATATAGCCTAACCTAAAACCAATCCTTCTCGGGTTCGTTATTCGATAAGGAGGCGACTTATTTCTAATTTGGGAGCGTGTCGGAACGGTTGTGAGGTTGGACTAGATTTTTTCGAGCGAGCGGAGCGAGCGAGCAACGATCACAATTTCCAAGCTATACATGTAACTTATATTGCCTTGCATATATTTCGTGTTATTACCTAATTTTGTCAGCCATTTCGGACATCACATTGCACTTTACTATGTGGAAATAGTACTGTTTATGTGAAACTATTGATAAACTGTAAACTTTTGTCAGTAGGCAATAGGATAAAGACATCCGGCTCCTCGGGCTGGTGCGAATATTTCAATGTCCCCATGTGCCAAACCGTTGGTTTGTGACACACCTTTACGCGTACCTCGCTCGCCGAGCTCGCTCGAAAACTATAGCCTAACCTAAAACCAATCCCTCTTGCGTTCGTCATTCAATGAGGAGGCGACTTATTTCAAGTTTGGGCACGTGTCGGATCGGTTGTGAGGTTGGACTAGATTTTTACGAGCGAGCGGAGCGAGCGAGCAACGATCACAATTTCCCAGCTATACATGTAACTTATATTGCCTTGCATATATTTCGTGTTATTACCTAATTTTGTCAGCCATTTCGGACATCACATTGCACTTTACTATGTGGAAATAGTACTATTTATGTGAAACTGTTGATAAACTGAAAACTTTTGTCAGTAGGCAATAGGATAAAGACTTCCGTATCCACGGGCTGGTGCGAATATTTCAATGTCCCCATGTGCCAAACCGATGGATTGTGACACACCTTTACGCGTCCCTCGCTCGCCGTGCTCGCTCGAAAACTATAGCCTAACCTAAAACCAACCCTTCTCGCTTTCGTTAGTCGATAAGCAGGCGACTTATTTCTAATTTGGCAACGTGTCGGAACAGTTGTGAGGTTGGACTAGATTTTCACGAGCGAGCGCAGCGAGCGAAAAACGATCACAATTTCCAAGCAATACATGTAACTTATATTGCCTTGCATATATTTGGTGTTATTACCTAATTTTGTCAGCCATTTCGGACATCACATTGCACTTTACTATGTGGAAATAGTACTATTTATGTGAAACTGTTGATAAACTGAAAACTTTTGTCAGTAGGCAATAGGATAAAGACTTCCGTATCCACGGGCTGGTGCGAATATTTCAATGTCCCCATGTGCCAAACCGTTGGATTGTGACACACCTTTACGCGTCCCTCGCACGCCGTGCTCGCTCGAAAACTGTAGCCTAACCTAAAACCAATCCTTCTCGCGTTCGTTATTCGATAAGGAGGCGACTTATTTCTAATTTGGGAGCGTGTCGGAACGGTTGTGAGGTTGGACTAGATTTTTTCGAGCGAGCGGAGCGAGCGAGCAACGATCACAATTTCCAAGCTATACATGTAACTTATATTGCCTTGCATATATTTCGTGTTATTACCTAATTTTGTCAGCCATTTCGGACATCACATTGCACTTTACTATGTGGAAATAGTACTATTTATGTGAAACTATTGATAAACTGAAAACTTTTGTCAGTAGGCAATAGGATAAAGACTTCCGGATCCTCGGGCTGGTGCGAATATTTCAATGTCCCCATGTGCCAAACCGTTGGATTGTGACACACCTTTACGCGTACCTCGCTCGCCGAGCTCGCTCGAAAACTATAGCCTAACCTAAAACCAATCCTTCTCGGGTTCGTTATTCAATGAAGAGGCGACTTATTTCAAGTTTGGGCACGTGTCGGATCGGTTGTGAGGTTGGACTAGATTT
This sequence comes from Bombus terrestris, assembly GCF_910591885.1. Taxonomy (NCBI): domain Eukaryota; kingdom Metazoa; phylum Arthropoda; class Insecta; order Hymenoptera; family Apidae; genus Bombus; species Bombus terrestris. The sequence goes on along the minus strand of NW_025963551.1, from coordinate 1,558,239 downwards.
TTACGAGCGAGCGGAGCGAGCGAGCAACGATCACAATTTCCAAGCTATACATGTAACTTGTATTGCCTTGCATATGTTTCGTGTTATTACCCAATTTTGTCAGCCATTTCGGACATCACATTGCACTTTACTATGTGGAAATAACACTATTTATGTGAAACTGTTGATAATCTGAAAACTTTTGTCAGTAGGCAATAGGATAAAGACTTCCGGATCCTCGGGCTGGTGCGAATATTTCAATGTCCCCATGTGCCAAACCGTTGGATTGTGACACACCTTTACGCGTACCTCGCTCGCCGTGCTCGCTCGAAAACTATAGCCTAACCTAAAACCAACCCTTCTCGCTTTCGTTAGTCGATAAGCAGGCGATTTATTTCTAATTTGGCAACGTGTCGGAACAGTTGTGAGGTTGGACAAGATTTTCACGAGCGAGCGCAGCGAGCGAAAAACGATCACAATTTCCAAGCAATACATGTAACTTATATTGCCTTGCATATATTTCGTGTTATTACCTAATTTTGTCAGCCATTTCGGACATCACATTGCACTTTACTATGTGGAAATAGTACTATTTATGTGAAACTGTTGATAAACTGAAAACTTTTGTCAGTAGGCAATAGGATAAAGACTTCCGTATCCACGGGCTGGTGCGAATATTTCAATGTCCCCATGTGCCAAACCGTTGGATTGTGACACACCTTTACGCGTCCCTCGCACGCCGTGCTCGCTCGAAAACTATAGCCTAACCTAAAACCAATCCCTCTTGCTTTCGTCATTCAATGAGGAGGCGACTTATTTCAGGTTTGGGAACGTGTCGGATCGGTTGTGAGGTTGGACTAGATTTTTACGAGCGAGCGGAGCGAGCGAGCAACGATCACAATTTCCAAGCGATACATGTAACTTATATTGCCTTGCATATATTTCGTGTTATTACCTAATTTTGTCAGCCATTTCGGACATCACATTCCACTTTACTATGTGGAAATAGTACTATTTATGTGAAACTGTTGATAAACTGAAAACTTTTGTCAGTAGGCAATAGGATAAAGACTTCCGTATCCTCGGGCTGGTGCGAATATTTCAATGTCCCCATGTGCCAAACCGTTGGATTGTGACACACCTTTACGCGTCCTTCGCACGCCTTGCTCTCTCGAAAACTATAGCCTAACCTGAAACCAATCCCTCTTGCTTTCGTCATTCAATGAGGAGGCGACTTATTTCGAGTTTGGGAACGTGTCGGATCGGTTGTGAGGTTGGACTAGATTTTTACGAGCGAGCGGAGCGAGCGAGCAACGATCACAATTTCCAAGCTATACATGTAACTTATATTGCCTTGCATATATTTCGTGTTATTACCTAATTTTGTCAGCCATTTCGGACATCACATTGCACTTTACTATGTGGAAATAGTACTATTTATGTGAAACTATTGATAAACTGAAAACTTTTGTCAGTAGGCAATAGGATAAAGACTTCCGGCTCCTCGGGCTGGTGCGAATATTTCACTGTCCCCATGTGCCAAACAGTTGGATTGTGACACACCTCTACGCGTCCCTCGCTCGCCGTGCTCGCTCGAAAACTATGGACTAACCTAAAACCAATCCCTCTTGCGTTCGTCATTCAATGAGGAGGCGACTTATTTCAAGTTTGGGCACGTGTCGGATCGGTTGTGAGGTTGGACTAGATTTTTACGAGCGAGCGGAGCGAGCGAGCAACGATCACAATTTCCAAGCTATACATGTAACTTATATTGCCTTGCATATATTTCGTGTTATTACCTAATTTTGTCAGCCATTTCGGACATCACATTGCACTTTACTATGTGGAAATAACACTATTTATGTGAAACTACTGATAAACTGAAAACCTTTGTCAGTAGGCAATAGGATAAAGACTTCCGGATCCTCGGGCTGGTGCGAATATTTCAATGTCCCCATGTGCCAAACCGTTGGTTTGTGACACACCTTTACGCGTACCTCGCTCGCCGAGCTCGCTCGAAAACTATAGCCTAACCTAAAACCAATCCCTCTTGCGTTCGTCATTCAATGAGGAGGCGACTTATTTCAAGTTTGGGCACGTGTCGGATCGGTTGTGAGGTTGGACTAGATTTTTACGAGCGAGCGGAGCGAGCGAGCAACGATCACAATTTCCAAGCTATACATGTAACTTATATTGCCTTGCATATATTTCGTGTTATTACCTAATTTTGTCAGCCATTTCGGACATCACATTGCACTTTACTATGTGGAAATAGTACTATTTATGTGAAACTGTTGATAATCTGAAAACTTTTGTCAGTAGGCAATAGGATAAAGACTTCCGGATCCTCGGGCTGGTGCGAATATTTCAATGTCCCCATGTGCCAAACCGTTGGATTGTGACACACCTTTACGCGTACCTCGCTCGCCGTGCTCGCTCGAAAACTATAGCCTAACCTAAAACCAACCCTTCTCTCTTTCGTTAGTCGATAAGCAGGCGATTTATTTCTAATTTGGCAACGTGTCGGAACAGTTGTGAGGTTGGACAAGATTTTCACGAGCGAGCGCAGCGAGCGAAAAACGATCACAATTTCCAAGCAATACATGTAACTTATATTGCCTTGCATATATTTCGTGTTATTACCTAATTTTGTCAGCCATTTCGGACATCACATTGCACTTTACTATGTGGAAATAGTACTATTTATGTGAAACTGTTGATAAACTGAAAACTTTTGTCAGTAGGCAATAGGATAAAGACTTCCGTATCCACGGGCTGGTGCGAATATTTCAATGTCCCCATGTGCCAAACCGTTGGATTGTGACACACCTTTACGCGTCCCTCGCACGCCGTGCTCGCTCGAAAACTATAGCCTAACCTAAAACCAATCCCTCTTGCTTTCGTCATTCAATGAGGAGGCGACTTATTTCAGGTTTGGGAACGTGTCGGATCGGTTGTGAGGTTGGACTAGATTTTTACGAGCGAGCGGAGCGAGCGAGCAACGATCACAATTTCCAAGCGATACATGTAACTTATATTGCCTTGCATATATTTCGTGTTATTACCTAATTTTGTCAGCCATTTCGGACATCACATTCCACTTTACTATGTGGAAATAGTACTATTTATGTGAAACTGTTGATAAACTGAAAACTTTTGTCAGTAGGCAATAGGATAAAGACTTCCGTATCCTCGGGCTGGTGCGAATATTTCAATGTCCCCATGTGCCAAACCGTTGGATTGTGACACACCTTTACGCGTCCTTCGCACGCCTTGCTCTCTCGAAAACTATAGCCTAACCTGAAACCAATCCCTCTTGCTTTCGTCATTCAATGAGGAGGCGACTTATTTCGAGTTTGGGAACGTGTCGGATCGGTTGTGAGGTTGGACTAGATTTTTACGAGCGAGCGGAGCGAGCGAGCAACGATCACAATTTCCAAGTTATACATGTAACTTATATTGCCTTGCATATATTTCGTGTTATTACCTAATTTTGTCAGCCATTTCGGACATCACATTGCACTTTACTATGTGGAAATAACACTATTTATGTGAAACTACTGATAAACTGAAAACCTTTGTCAGTAGGCAATAGGATAAAGACTTCCGGATCCTCGGGCTGGTGCGAATATTTCAATGTCCCCATGTGCCACACCGTTGGTTTGTGACACACCTTTACGCGTACCTCGCTCGCCGAGCTCGCTCGAAAACTATAGCCTAACCTAAAACCAATCCCTCTTGCGTTCGTCATTCAATGAGGAGGCGACTTATTTCAAGTTTGGGCACGTGTCGGATCGGTTGTGAGGTTGGACTAGATTTTTACGAGCGAGCGGAGCGAGCGAGCAACGATCACAATTTCCAAGCTATACATGTAACTTATATTGCCTTGCATATATTTCGTGTTATTATCTAATTTTGTCAGCCATTTCGGACATCACATTGCACTTTACTATGTGGAAATAGCACTATTTATGTGAAACTGTTGATAAACTGAAAACTTTTGTCAGTAGGCAATAGGATAAAGACTTCCGGCTCCTCGGGCTGGTGCGAATATTTCAATGTCCCCATGTGCCAAACCGTTGGATTGTGACACACCTTTACGCGTCCCTCGCTCGCCGTGCTCGCTCGAAAACTATAGCCTAACCTAAAACCAACCCTTCTCGCTTTCGTTAGTCGATAATCAGGCGACTTATTTCTAATTTGGCAACGTGTCGGAACAGTTGTGAGGTTGGACTAGATTTTTACGAGCGAGCGCAGCGAGCGAAATACGATCACAATTTCCAAGCAATACATGTAACTTATATTGCCTTGCATATATTTCGTGCTATTACCTAATTTTGTCAGCCATTTCGGACATCACATTGCACTTTACTATGTGGAAATAGTACTATTTATGTGAAACTGTTGATAAACTGAAAAATTTGTCAGTAGGCAATAGGATAAAGACCTCCGTATCCTCGGGCTGGTGCGAATATTTCAATGTCCCCATGTGCCAAACCGTTGGATTGTGACACACCTTTACGCGTCCCTCGCACGCCTTGCTCGCTCGAAAACTATAGCCTAACCTAAAACCAATCCCCCTTGCTTTCGTCATTCAATGAGGAGGCGACTTATTTCAAGTTTGGGAACGTGTCGGATCGGTTGTGAGGTTGGACTAGATTTTTACGAGCGAGCGGAGCGAGCGAGCAACGATCACAATTTCCAAGCTATACATGTAACTTATATTGCCTTGCATATATTTCGTGTTATTACCCAATTTTGTCAGGCATTTCGGACATCACATTGCACTTTACTATGTGGAAATAGTACTATTTATGTGAAACTGTTGATAAACTGAAAACTTTTGTCAGTAGGCAATAGGATAAAGACTTCCGTATCCACGGGCTGGTGCGAATATTTCAATGTCCCCATGTGCCAAACCGTTGGATTGTGACACACCTTTACGCGTCCCTCGCACGCCTTGCTCGCTCGAAAACTATAGCCTCACCTAAAACCAATCCCTCTTGCTTTCGTCATTCAATGAGGAGGCGACTTATTTCAAGTTTGGGAACGTGTCGGATCGGTTGTGAGGTTGGACTAGATTTTTACGAGCGAGCGGAGCGAGCGAGCAACGATCACAATTTCCAAGCTATACATGTAACTCATATTGCCTTGCATATATTTCGTGTTATTACCTAATTTTGTCAGCCATTTCGGACATCACATTGCACTTTACTATGTGGAAATAGTACTATTTATGTGAAACTATTGATAAACTGAAAACTTTTGTCAGTAGGCAATAGGATAAAGACTTCCGTATCCACGGGCTGGTGCGAATATTTCAATGTCCCCATGTGCCAAACCGTTGGATTGTGACACACCTTTACGCGTCCCTCGCACGCCTTGCTCGCTCGAAAACTATAGCCTAACCTAAAACCAATCCCTCTTGCTTTCGTCATTCAATGAGGAGGCGACTTATTTCAAGTTTGGGAACGTGTCGGATCGGTTGTGAGGTTGGACTAGATCTTTACGAGCGAGCGGAGCGAGCGGGCAACGATCACAATTTCCAAGCTATACATGTAACTTATATTGCCTTGCATATATTTCGTGTTATTATCTAATTTTGTCAGCCATTTCGGACATCACATTGCACTTTACTATGTGGAAATAGTACTATTTATGTGAAACTGTTGATAAACTGAAAACTTTTGTTAGTAGGCAATAGGATTAAGACTTCCGGCTCCTCGGGCTGGTGCGAATATTTCAATGTCCCCATGTGCCAAACCGTTGGATTGTGGCACACCTTTACGCGTCCCTCGCTCGTTGTGCATGCTCGAAAACTATAGCCTAACCTAAATCCATCCCTCTTGCGTTCGTCATTCGATGTGGAGGCGACTTATTTCAAATTTGCGAACGTGCCGGATCGGATGTGAGAGTGGACTAAATTTTTACGAGCGAGCGGAGCGAGCGAGCAACGATCACAATATCCAAGCTATACATATACCTTATATTGCCTTGCATATATGTCGTGTTATTACCTAATTCTGTCAGCCATTCGGACATCACATTGCACTTTACTATGTGGAAATAGTACTATTTATGTGAAACTATTGATAAACTGTAAACTTTTGTCAGTAGGCAATAGGATAAAGACTTCCGGATCCTCGGGCTGGTGCGAATACTTCAATGTCCCCATGTGCCAAACCGTTGGATTGTGACACACCTCTACGCGTCCCTCGCTCGCCGTGCTCGCTCGAAAACTATAGCCTAACCTAAAACCAATCCCTCTTGCGTTCGTCATTCAATGAGGAGGCGACTTATTTCAAGTTTGGGCACGTGTCGGATCGGTTGTGAGGTTGGACTAGATTTTTACGTGCGAGCGGAGCGAGCGAGCAACGATCACAATTTCCAAGCTATACATGTAACTTACATTGCCTTGCATATATTTCGTGGTATTACGTAATTTTGTCAGACACTTCTGACATCACATTGCACTTTACTATGTGGAAATAACACTATTTATGTGAAACTACTGATAAACTGAAAACCTTTGTCAGTAGGCAATAGGATAAAGACTTCCGGATCCTCGGGCTGGTGCGAATATTTCAATGTCCCCATGTGCCAAACCGTTGGATTGTGACACACCTTTACGCGTACCTCGCTCGCCGAGCTCGCTCGAAAACTATAGCCTAACCTAAAACCAATCAATCGTGCGTTCGTCATTCAATGAGGAGGCGACTTATTTCAAGTTTGGGCACGTGTCGGATCGGTTGTGAGGTTGGACTAGATTTTTACGAGCGAGCGGGGCGAGCGAGCAACGATCACAATTTCCAAGCTATACATGTAACTTGTATTGCCTTGCATATATTTCGTGTTATTACCCAATTTTGTCAGCCATTTCGGACATCACATTGCACTTTACTATGTGGAAATAACACTATTTATGTGAAACTGTTGATAAACTGAAAACTTTTGTCAGTAGGCAATAGGATAAAGACTTCCGTATCCACGGGCTGGTGCGAATATTTCAATGTCCCCATGTGCCAAACCGTTGGATTGTGACACACCTTTACGCGTACCTCGCTCGCCGAGCTCGCTCGAAAGCTATAGCCTAACCTAAAACCAATCCCTCTTGCGTTCGTCATTCAATGAGGAGGCGACTTATTTCAAGTTTGGGCACGTGTCGGATCGGTTGTGAGGTTGGACTAGATTTTTACGAGCGAGCGGAGCGAGCGAGCAACGATCACAATTTCCAAGCTATACATGTAACTTATATTGCCTTGCATATATTTCGTGTTATTACCTAATTTTGTCAGCCATTTCGGACATCACATTGCACTTTACTATGTGGAAATAGTACTATTTATGTGAAACTATTGATAAACTGAAAACTCTTGTCAGTAGGCAATAGGAAAAGACTTCCGGATCCTCGGGCTGGTGCGAATATTTCACTGTCCCCATGTGCCAAACCGTTGGATTGTGACACACCTTTACGCGTACCTCGCTCGCCGTGCTCGCTCGAAAACTATAGCCTAACCTAAAACCAACCCTTCTCGCTTTCGTTAGTCGATAAGCAGGCGATTTATTTCTAATTTGGCAACGTGTCGGAACAGTTGTGAGGTTGGACAAGATTTTCACGAGCGAGCGCAGCGAGCGAAAAACGATCACAATTTCCAAGCAATACATGTAACTTATATTGCCTTGCATATATTTCGTGTTATTACCTAATTTTGTCAGCCATTTCGGACATCACATTGCACTTTACTATGTGGAAATAGTACTATTTATGTGAAACTGTTGATAAACTGAAAACTTTTGTCAGTAGGCAATAGGATAAAGACTTCCGTATCCACGGGCTGGTGCGAATATTTCAATGTCCCCATGTGCCAAACCGTTGGATTGTGACACACCTTTACGCGTCCCTCGCACGCCGTGCTCGCTCGAAAACTATAGCCTAACCTAAAACCAATCCCTCTTGCTTTCGTCATTCAATGAGGAGGCGACTTATTTCAAGTTTGGGAACGTGTCGGATCGGTTGTGAGGTTGGACTAGATTTTTACGAGCGAGCGGAGCGAGCGAGCAACGATCACAATTTCCAAGCTATACATGTAACTTATATTGCCTTGCATATATTTCGTGTTATTACCTAATTTTGTCAGCCATTTCGGTCATCACATTGCACTTTACTATGTGGAAATAGTACTATTTATGTGAAACTGTTGATAAACTGAAAACTTTTGTCAGTAGGCAATAGGATAAAGACTTCCGTATCCTCGGGCTGGTGCGAATATTTCAATGTCCTCATGTGCCAAACCGTTGGATTGTGACATACCTTTACGCGTCCCTCGCACGCCTTGCTCGCTCGAAAACTATAGCCTAACCTAAAACCAATCCCTCTTGCTTTCGTCATTCAATGAGGAGGCGACTTATTTCAAGTTTGGGAACGTGTCGGATCGGTTGTGAGGTTGGACTAGATTTTTACGAGCGAGCGGAGCGAGCGAGCAACGATCACAATTTCCAAGCGATACATGTAACTTATATTGCCTTGCATATATTTCGTGTTATTACCTAATTTTGTCAGCCATTTCGGACATCACATTCCACTTTACTATGTGGAAATAGTACTATTTATGTGAAACTGTTGATAAACTGAAAAATTTGTCAGTAGGCAATAGGATAAAGACTTCCGTATCCTCGGGCTGGTGCGAATATTTCAATGTCCCCATGTGCCAAACCGTTGGATTGTGACACACCTTTACGCGTCCTTCGCACGCCTTGCTCGCTCGAAAACTATAGCCTAACCTGAAACCAATCCCTCTTGCTTTCGTCATTCAATGAGGAGGCGACTTATTTCGAGTTTGGGAACGTGTCGGATCGGTTGTGAGGTTGGACTAGATTTTTACGAGCGAGCGGAGCGAGCGAGCAACGATCACAATTTCCAAGCTATACATGTAACTTATATTGCCTTGCATATATTTCGTGTTATTACCTAATTTTGTCAGCCATTTCGGACATCACATTGCACCTTACTATGTGGAAATAGTACTATTTATGTGAAACTATTGATAAACTGAAAACTTTTGTCAGTAGGCAATAGGATAAAGACTTCCGGCTCCTCGGGCTGGTGCGAATATTTCAATGTCCCCATGTGCCAAACCGTTGGATTGTGGCACACCTTTACGCGTCCCTCGCTCGCTGTGCTCGCTCGAAAAATATAGCCTAACCTAAAACCAATCCTTCTCGGGTTCGTAATTCGATAAGGAGGCGACTTATTTCTAATTTGGGAGCGTGTCGGAACGGTTGTGAGGTTGGACTAGATTTTTTCGAGCCAGCGGAGCGAGCGAGCAACGATCACAATTTCCAAGCTATACATGTAACTTATATTGCCTTGCATATATTTCGTGTTATTACCTAATTTTGTCAGCCATTTCGGACATCACATTGCACTTTACTATGTGGAAATAGTACTGTTTATGTGAAACTATTGATAAACTGTAAACTTTTGTCAGTAGGCAATAGGATAAAGACATCCAGCTCCTCGGGCTGGTGCGAATATTTCAATGTCACCATGTGCCAAACCGTTGGATTGTGACACACCTTTACGCGTCCCTCGCACGCCGAGCTCGCTCGAAAACTATAGCCTAACCTAAAACCAATCCCTCTTGCTTTCGTCATTCAATGAGGAGGCGACTTATTTCAAGTTTGAGCACGTGTCGGATCGGTTGTGAGGTTGGACTAGATTTTTACGAGCGAGCGGAGCGAGCGAGCAACGATCACAATTTCCAAGCTATACATGTAACTTATATTGCCTTGCATATATTTCGTGTTATTACCTAATTTTGTCAGCCATTTCGGACATCACATTGCACTTTACTATGTGGAAACAACACTATTTATGTGAAACTACTGATAAACTGAAAACCTTTGTCAGTAGGCAATAGGATAAAGACTTCCGGATCCTCGGGCTGGTGCGAATATTTCAATGTCCCCATGTGCCAAACCGTTGGTTTGTGACACACCTTTACGCGTACCTCGCTCGCCGAGCTCGCTCGAAAACTATAGCCTAACCTAAAACCAATCCCTCTTGCGTTCGTCATTCAATGAGGAGGCGACTTATTTCAAGTTTGGGCACGTGTCGGATCGGTTGTGAGGTTGGACTAGATTTTTACGAGCGAGCGGAGCGAGCGAGCAACGATCACAATTTCCAAGCTATACATGTAACTTATATTGCCTTGCATATATTTCGTGTTATTACCTAATTTTGTCAGCCATTTCGGACATCACATTGCACTTTACTATGTGGAAATAGTACTATTTATGTGAAACTGTTGATAAACTGAAAACTTTTGTCAGTAGGCAATAGGATAAAGACTTCCGTATCCACGGGCTGGTGCGAATATTTCAATGTCCCCATGTGCCAAACCGTTGGATTGTGACACACCTTTACGCGTCCCCCGCTCGCCGTGCTCGCTCGAAAACTATAGCCTAACCTAAAACCAACCCTTCTCGCTTTCGTTAGTCGATAAGCAGGCGACTTATTTCTAATTTGGCAACGTGTCGGAACAGTTGTGAGGTTGGACTAGATTTTCACGAGCGAGCGCAGCGAGCGAAAAACGATCACAATTTCCAAGCAATACATGTAACTTATATTGCCTTGCATATATTTCGTGTTATTACCTAATTTTGTCAGCCATTTCGGACATCACATTGCACTTTACTATGTGGAAATAGTACTATTTATGTGAAACTGTTGATAAACTGAAAACTTTTGTCAGTAGGCAATAGGATAAAGACTTCCGTATCCACGGGCTGGTGCGAATATTTCAATGTCCCCATGTGCCAAACCGGTGGATTGTGACACACCTTTACGCGTCCCTCGCACGCCGTGCTCGCTCGAAAACTGTAGCCTAACCTAAAACCAATCCTTCTCGCGTTCGTTATTCGATAAGGAGGCGACTTATTTCTAATTTGGGAGCGTGTCGGAACGGTTGTGAGGTTGGACTAGATTTTTTCGAGCGAGCGGAGCGAGCGAGCAACGATCACAATTTCCAAGCTATACATGTAACTTATATTGCCTTGCATATATTTCGTGTTATTACCTAATTTTGTCAGCCATTTCGGTCATCACATTGCACTTTACTATGTGGAAATAGTACTATTTATGTGAAACTGTTGATAAACTGAAAACTTTTGTCAGTAGGCAATAGGATAAAGACTTCCGTATCCTCGGGCTGGTGCGAATATTTCAATGTCCCCATGTGCCAAACCGTTGGATTGTGACATACCTTTACGCGTCCCTCGCACGCCTTGCTCGCTCGAAAACTATAGCCTAACCTAAAACCAATCCCTCTTGCTTTCGTCATTCAATGAGGAGGCGACTTATTTCAAGTTTGGGAACGTGTCGGATCGGTTGTGAGGTTGGACTAGATTTTTACGAGCGAGCGGAGCGAGCGAGCAACGATCACAATTTCCAAGCGATACATGTAACTTATATTGCCTTGCATATATTTCGTGTTATTACCTAATTTTGTCAGCCATTTCGGACATCACATTCCACTTTACTATGTGGAAATAGTACTATTTATGTGAAACTGTTGATAAACTGAAAAATTTGTCAGTAGGCAATAGGATAAAGACTTCCGTATCCTCGGGCTGGTGCGAATATTTCAATGTCCCCATGTGCCAAACCGTTGGATTGTGACACACCTTTACGCGTCCTTCGCACGCCTTGCTCGCTCGAAAACTATAGCCTAACCTGAAACCAATCCCTCTTGCTTTCGTCATTCAATGAGGAGGCGACTTATTTCGAGTTTGGGAACGTGTCGGATCGGTTGTGAGGTTGGACTAGATTTTTACGAGCGAGCGGAGCGAGCGAGCAACGATCACAATTTCCAAGCTATACATGTAACTTATATTGCCTTGCATATATTTCGTGTTATTACCTAATTTTGTCAGCCATTTCGGACATCACATTGCACCTTACTATGTGGAAATAGTACTATTTATGTGAAACTATTGATAAACTGAAAACTTTTGTCAGTAGGCAATAGGATAAAGACTTCCGGCTCCTCGGGCTGGTGCGAATATTTCAATGTCCCCATGTGCCAAACCGTTGGATTGTGGCACACCTTTACGCGTCCCTCGCTCGCTGTGCTCGCTCGAAAAATATAGCCTAACCTAAAACCAATCCTTCTCGGGTTCGTAATTCGATAAGGAGGCGACTTATTTCTAATTTGGGAGCGTGTCGGAACGGTTGTGAGGTTGGACTAGATTTTTTCGAGCCAGCGGAGCGAGCGAGCAACGATCACAATTTCCAAGCTATACATGTAACTTATATTGCCTTGCATATATTTCGTGTTATTACCTAATTTTGTCAGCCATTTCGGACATCACATTGCACTTTACTATGTGGAAATAGTACTGTTTATGTGAAACTATTGATAAACTGTAAACTTTTGTCAGTAGGCAATAGGATAAAGACATCCAGCTCCTCGGGCTGGTGCGAATATTTCAATGTCACCATGTGCCAAACCGTTGGATTGTGACACACCTTTACGCGTCCCTCGCACGCCGAGCTCGCTCGAAAACTATAGCCTAACCTAAAACCAATCCCTCTTGCTTTCGTCATTCAATGAGGAGGCGACTTATTTCAAGTTTGAGCACGTGTCGGATCGGTTGTGAGGTTGGACTAGATTTTTACGAGCGAGCGGAGCGAGCGAGCAACGATCACAATTTCCAAGCTATACATGTAACTTATATTGCCTTGCATATATTTCGTGTTATTACCTAATTTTGTCAGCCATTTCGGACATCACATTGCACTTTACTATGTGGAAACAACACTATTTATGTGAAACTACTGATAAACTGAAAACCTTTGTCAGTAGGCAATAGGATAAAGACTTCCGGATCCTCGGGCTGGTGCGAATATTTCAATGTCCCCATGTGCCAAACCGTTGGTTTGTGACACACCTTTACGCGTACCTCGCTCGCCGAGCTCGCTCGAAAACTATAGCCTAACCTAAAACCAATCCCTCTTGCGTTCGTCATTCAATGAGGAGGCGACTTATTTCAAGTTTGGGCACGTGTCGGATCGGTTGTGAGGTTGGACTAGATTTTTACGAGCGAGCGGAGCGAGCGAGCAACGATCACAATTTCCAAGCTATACATGTAACTTATATTGCCTTGCATATATTTCGTGTTATTACCTAATTTTGTCAGCCATTTCGGACATCACATTGCACTTTACTATGTGGAAATAGTACTATTTATGTGAAACTGTTGATAAACTGAAAACTTTTGTCAGTAGGCAATAGGATAAAGACTTCCGTATCCACGGGCTGGTGCGAATATTTCAATGTCCCCATGTGCCAAACCGTTGGATTGTGACACACCTTTACGCGTCCCCCGCTCGCCGTGCTCGCTCGAAAACTATAGCCTAACCTAAAACCAACCCTTCTCGCTTTCGTTAGTCGATAAGCAGGCGACTTATTTCTAATTTGGCAACGTGTCGGAACAGTTGTGAGGTTGGACTAGATTTTTACGAGCGAGCGCAGCGAGCGAAAAACGATCACAATTTCCAAGCAATACATGTAACTTATATTGCCTTGCATATATTTCGTGTTATTACCTAATTTTGTCAGCCATTTCGGACATCACATTGCACTTTACTATGTGGAAATAGTACTATTTATGTGAAACTGTTGATAAACTGAAAACTTTTGTCAGTAGGCAATAGGATAAAGACTTCCGTATCCACGGGCTGGTGCGAATATTTCAATGTCCCCATGTGCCAAACCGGTGGATTGTGACACACCTTTACGCGTCCCTCGCACGCCGTGCTCGCTCGAAAACTGTAGCCTAACCTAAAACCAATCCTTCTCGCGTTCGTTATTCGATAAGGAGGCGACTTATTTCTAATTTGGGAGCGTGTCGGAACGGTTGTGAGGTTGGACTAGATTTTTTCGAGCGAGCGGAGCGAGCGAGCAACGATCACAATTTCCAAGCTATACATGTAACTTATATTGCCTTGCATATATTTCGTGTTATTACCTAATTTTGTCAGCCATTTCGGTCATCACATTGCACTTTACTATGTGGAAATAGTACTATTTATGTGAAACTGTTGATAAACTGAAAACTTTTGTCAGTAGGCAATAGGATAAAGACTTCCGTATCCTCGGGCTGGTGCGAATATTTCAATGTCCCCATGTGCCAAACCGTTGGATTGTGACATACCTTTACGCGTCCCTCGCACGCCTTGCTCGCTCGAAAACTATAGCCTAACCTAAAACCAATCCCTCTTGCTTTCGTCATTCAATGAGGAGGCGACTTATTTCAAGTTTGGGAACGTGTCGGATCGGTTGTGAGGTTGGACTAGATTTTTACGAGCGAGCGGAGCGAGCGAGCAACGATCACAATTTCCAAGCGATACATGTAACTTATATTGCCTTGCATATATTTCGTGTTATTACCTAATTTTGTCAGCCATTTCGGACATCACATTGCACTTTACTATGTGGAAATAGTACTATTTATGTGAAACTGTTGATAAACTGAAAAATTTGTCAGTAGGCAATAGGATAAAGACTTCCGTATCCTCGGGCTGGTGCGAATATTTCAATGTCCCCATGTGCCAAACCGTTGGATTGTGACACACCTTTACGCGTCCTTCGCACGCCTTGCTCGCTCGAAAACTATAGCCTAACCTGAAACCAATCCCTCTTGCTTTCGTCATTCAATGAGGAGGCGACTTATTTCGAGTTTGGGAACGTGTCGGATCGGTTGTGAGGTTGGACTAGATTTTTACGAGCGAGCGGAGCGAGCGAGCAACGATCACAATTTCCAAGCTATACATGTAACTTATATTGCCTTGCATATATTTCGTGTTATTACCTAATTTTGTCAGCCATTTCGGACATCACATTGCACCTTACTATGTGGAAATAGTACTATTTATGTGAAACTATTGATAAACTGAAAACTTTTGTCAGTAGGCAATAGGATAAAGACTTCCGGCTCCTCGGGCTGGTGCGAATATTTCAATGTCCCCATGTGCCAAACCGTTGGATTGTGGCACACCTTTACGCGTCCCTCGCTCGCTGTGCTCGCTCGAAAAATATAGCCTAACCTAAAACCAATCCTTCTCGGGTTCGTTATTCGATAAGGAGGCGACTTATTTCTAATTTGGGAGCGTGTCGGAACGGTTGTGAGGTTGGACTAGATTTTTTCGAGCGAGCGGAGCGAGCGAGCAACGATCACAATTTCCAAGCTATACATGTAACTTATATTGCCTTGCATATATTTCGTGTTATTACCTAATTTTGTCAGCCATTTCGGACATCACATTGCACTTTACTATGTGGAAATAGTACTGTTTATGTGAAACTATTGATAAACTGTAAACTTTTGTCAGTAGGCAATAGGATAAAGACATCCAGCTCCTCGGGCTGGTGCGAATATTTCAATGTCACCATGTGCCAAACCGTTGGATTGTGACACACCTTTACGCGTCCCTCGCACGCCGAGCTCGCTCGAAAACTATAGCCTAACCTAAAACCAATCCCTCTTGCTTTCGTCATTCAATGAGGAGGCGACTTATTTCAAGTTTGAGCACGTGTCGGATCGGTTGTGAGGTTGGACTAGATTTTTACGAGCGAGCGGAGCGAGCGAGCAACGATCACAATTTCCAAGCTATACATGTAACTTATATTGCCTTGCATATATTTCGTGTTATTACCTAATTTTGTCAGCCATTTCGGACATCACATTGCACTTTACTATGTGGAAACAACACTATTTATGTGAAACTACTGATAAACTGAAAACCTTTGTCAGTAGGCAATAGGATAAAGACTTCCGGATCCTCGGGCTGGTGCGAATATTTCAATGTCCCCATGTGCCAAACCGTTGGTTTGTGACACACCTTTACGCGTACCTCGCTCGCCGAGCTCGCTCGAAAACTATAGCCTAACCTAAAACCAATCCCTCTTGCGTTCGTCATTCAATGAGGAGGCGACTTATTTCAAGTTTGGGCACGTGTCGGATCGGTTGTGAGGTTGGACTAGATTTTTACGAGCGAGCGGAGCGAGCGAGCAACGATCACAATTTCCAAGCTATACATGTAACTTATATTGCCTTGCATATATTTCGTGTTATTACCTAATTTTGTCAGCCATTTCGGACATCACATTGCACTTTACTATGTGGAAATAGTACTATTTATGTGAAACTGTTGATAAACTGAAAACTTTTGTCAGTAGGCAATAGGATAAAGACTTCCGTATCCACGGGCTGGTGCGAATATTTCAATGTCCCCATGTGCCAAACCGTTGGATTGTGACACACCTTTACGCGTCCCTCGCTCGCCGTGCTCGCTCGAAAACTATAGCCTAACCTAAAACCAACCCTTCTCGCTTTCGTTAGTCGATAAGCAGGCGACTTATTTCTAATTTGGCAACGTGTCGGAACAGTTGTGAGGTTGGACTAGATTTTCACGAGCGAGCGCAGCGAGCGAAAAACGATCACAATTTCCAAGCAATACATGTAACTTATATTGCCTTGCATATATTTCGTGTTATTACCTAATTTTGTCAGCCATTTCGGACATCACATTGCACTTTACTATGTGGAAATAGTACTATTTATGTGAAACTGTTGATAAACTGAAAACTTTTGTCAGTAGGCAATAGGATAAAGACTTCCGTATCCACGGGCTGGTGCGAATATTTCAATGTCCCCATGTGCCAAACCGTTGGATTGTGACACACCTTTACGCGTCCCTCGCACGCCGTGCTCGCTCGAAAACTGTAGCCTAACCTAAAACCAATCCTTCTCGCGTTCGTTATTCGATAAGGAGGCGACTTATTTCTAATTTGGGAGCGTGTCGGAACGGTTGTGAGGTTGGACTAGATTTTTTCGAGCGAGCGGAGCGAGCGAGCAACGATCACAATTTCCAAGCTATACATGTAACTTATATTGCCTTGCATATATTTCGTGTTATTACCTAATTTTGTCAGCCATTTCGGACATCACATTGCACTTTACTATGTGGAAATAGTACTATTTATGTGAAACTGTTGATAAACTGAAAACTTTTGTCAGTAGGCAATAGGATAAAGACTTCCGGCTCCTCGGGCTGGTGCGAATATTTCAATGTCCCCATGTGCCAAACCGTTGGATTGTGACACACCTTTACGCGTCCCTCGCTCGCCGTGCTCGCTCGAAAACTATAGCCTAACCTAAAACCAACCCTTCTCGCTTTCGTTAGTCGATAATCAGGCGACTTATTTCTAATTTGGCAACGTGTCGGAACAGTTGTGAGGTTGGACTAGATTTTTACGAGCGAGCGGAGCGAGCGAGCAACGATCACAATTTCCAAGCTATACATGTAACTTATATTGCCTTGCATATATTTCGTGTTATTACCTAATTTTGTCAGCCATTTCGGACATCACATTGCACTTTACTATGTGGAAATAGTACTATTTATGTGAAACTATTGATAAACTGAAAACTTTTGTCAGTAGGCAATAGGATAAAGACATCCGGCTCCTCGGGCTGGTGCGAATATTTCAATGTCACCATGTGCGAAACAGTTGGATTGTGACACACCTCTACGCGTCCCTCGCTCGCCGTGCTCGCTCGAAAACTATAGCCTAACCTAAAACCAATCCCTCTTGCGTTCGTCATTCAATGAGGAGGCGACTTATTTCAAGTTTGGGCACGTGTCGGATCGGTTGTGAGGTTGGACTAGATTTTTACGAGCGAGCGGAGCGAGCGAGCAACGATCACAATTTCCAAGCTATACATGTAACTTATATTGCCTTGCATATATTTCGTGTTATTACCTAATTTTGTCAGCCATTTCGGACATCACATTGCACTTTACTATGTGGAAATAACACTATTTATGTGAAACTACTGATAAACTGAAAACCTTTGTCAGTAGGCAATAGGATAAAGTCTTCCGGATCCTCGGGCTGGTGCGAATATTCCAATGTCCCCATGTGCCAAACCGTTGGTTTGTGACACACCTTTACGCGTACCCCGCTCGCCGAGCTCGCTCGAAAACTATAGCCTAACCTAAAACCAATCCCTCTTGCTTTCGTCATTCAATGAGGAGGCGACTTATTTCAAGTTTGGGAACGTGTCGGATCGGTTGTGAGGTTGGACTAGATTTTTACGAGCGAGCGGAGCGAGCGAGCAACG
Organism: Bombus terrestris; assembly: GCF_910591885.1. NCBI lineage: Eukaryota > Metazoa > Arthropoda > Insecta > Hymenoptera > Apidae > Bombus > Bombus terrestris. The sequence continues at coordinate 1,540,071 of NW_025963551.1, read as the reverse complement.
ATCACAATTTCCAAGCTATACATGTAACTTATATTGCCTTGCATATATTTCGTGTTATTATCTAATTTTGTCAGCCATTTCGGACATCACATTGCACTTTACTATGTGGAAATAGCACTATTTATGTGAAACTGTTGATAAACTGAAAACTTTTGTCAGTAGGCAATAGGATAAAGACTTCCGGCTCCTCGGGCTGGTGCGAATATTTCAATGTCCCCATGTGCCAAACCGTTGGATTGTGACACACCTTTACGCGTCCCTCGCTCGCCGTGCTCGCTCGAAAACTATAGCCTAACCTAAAACCAACCCTTCTCGCTTTCGTTAGTCGATAATCAGGCGACTTATTTCTAATTTGGCAACGTGTCGGAACAGTTGTGAGGTTGGTCTAGATTTTTACGAGCGAACGCAGCGAGCGAAATACGATCACAATTTCCAAGCAATACATGTAACTTATATTGCCTTGCATATATTTCGTGTTATTACCTAATTTTGTCAGCCATTTCGGACATCACATTGCACTTTACTATGTGGAAATAGTACTATTTATGTGAAACTGTTGATAAACTGAAAAATTTGTCAGTAGGCAATAGGATAAAGACCTCCGTATCCTCGGGCTGGTGCGAATATTTCAATGTCCCCATGTGCCAAACCGTTGGATTGTGACACACCTTTACGCGTCCCTCGCACGCCTTGCTCGCTCGAAAACTATAGCCTAACCTAAAACCAATCCCCCTTGCTTTCGTCATTCAATGAGGAGGCGACTTATTTCAAGTTTGGGAACGTGTCGGATCGGTTGTGAGGTTAGACTAGATTTTTACGAGCGAGCGGAGCGAGCGAGCAACGATCACAATTTCCAAGCTATACATGTAACTTATATTGCCTTGCATATATTTCGTGTTATTACCTAATTTTGTCAGCCATTTCGGACATCACATTGCACTTTACTATGTGGAAATAGTACTATTTATGTGAAACTGTTGATAAACTGAAAACTTTTGTCAGTAGGCAATAGGATAAAGACTTCCGGCTCCTCGGGCTGGTGCGAATATTTCAATGTCCCCATGTGCCAAACCGTTGGATTGTGACACACCTTTACGCGTCCCTCGCTCGCCGTGCTCGCTCGAAAACTATAGCCTAACCTAAAACCAACCCTTCTCGCTTTCGTTAGTCGATAATCAGGCGACTTATTTCTAATTTGGCAACGTGTCGGAACAGTTGTGAGGTTGGACTAAATTTTTACGAGCGAGCGGAGCGAGCGAGCAACGATCACAATTTCCAAGCTATACATGTAACTTATATTGCCTTGCATATATTTCGTGTTATTACCTAATTTTGTCAGCCATTTCGGACATCACATTGCACTTTACTATGTGGAAATAGTACTATTTATGTGAAACTATTGATAAACTGAAAACTTTTGTCAGTAGGCAATAGGATAAAGACATCCGGCTCCCCGGGCTGGTGCGAATATTTCAATGTCACCATGTGCGAAACAGTTGGATTGTGACACACCTCTACGCGTCCCTCGCTCGCCGTGCTCGCTCGAAAACTATAGCCTAACCTAAAACCAATCCCTCTTGCGTTCGTCATTCAATGACTAGGCGACTTATTTCAAGTTTGGGCACGTGTCGGATCGGTTGTGAGGTTGGACTAGATTTTTACGAGCGAGCGGAGCGAGCGAGCAACGATCACAATTTCCAAGCTATACATGTAACTTATATTGCCTTGCATATATTTCGTGTTATTACCTAATTTTGTCAGCCATTTCGGACATCACATTGCACTTTACTATGTGGAAATAACACTATTTATGTGAAACTACTGATAAACTGAAAACCTTTGTCAGTAGGCAATAGGATAAAGTCTTCCGGATCCTCGGGCTGGTGCGAATATTTCAATGTCCCCATGTGCCAAACCGTTGGTTTGTGACACACCTTTACGCGTACCCCGCTCGCCGAGCTCGCTCGAAAACTATAGCCTAACCTAAAACCAATCCCTCTTGCGTTCGTCATTCAATGAGGAGGCGACTTATTTCAAGTTTGGGCACGTGTCGGATCGGTTGTGAGGTTGGACTAGATTTTTACGAGCGAGCGGAGCGAGCGAGCAACGATCACAATTTCCAAGCTATACATGTAACTTATATTGCCTTGCATATATTTCGTGTTATTATCTAATTTTGTCAGCCATTTCGGACATCACATTGCACTTTACTATGTGGAAATAGCACTATTTATGTGAAACTGTTGATAAACTGAAAACTTTTGTCAGTAGGCAATAGGATAAAGACTTCCGGCTCCTCGGGCTGGTGCGAATATTTCAATGTCCCCATGTGCCAAACCGTTGGATTGTGACACACCTTTACGCGTCCCTCGCTCGCCGTGCTCGCTCGAAAACTATAGCCTAACCTAAAACCAACCCTTCTCGCTTTCGTTAGTCGATAATCAGGCGACTTATTTCTAATTTGGCAACGTGTCGGAACAGTTGTGAGGTTGGACTAGATTTTTACGAGCGAACGCAGCGAGCGAAATACGATCACAATTTCCAAGCAATACATGTAACTTATATTGCCTTGCATATATTTCGTGTTATTACCTAATTTTGTCAGCCATTTCGGACATCACATTGCACTTTACTATGTGGAAATAGTACTATTTATGTGAAACTGTTGATAAACTGAAAAATTTGTCAGTAGGCAATAGGATAAAGACCTCCGTATCCTCGGGCTGGTGCGAATATTTCAATGTCCCCATGTGCCAAACCGTTGGATTGTGACACACCTTTACGCGTCCCTCGCACGCCTTGCTCGCTCGAAAACTATAGCCTAACCTAAAACCAATCCCCCTTGCTTTCGTCATTCAATGAGGAGGCGACTTATTTCAAGTTTGGGAACGTGTCGGATCGGTTGTGAGGTTAGACTAGATTTTTACGAGCGAGCGGAGCGAGCGAGCAACGATCACAATTTCCAAGCTATACATGTAACTTATATTGCCTTGCATATATTTCGTGTTATTACCCAATTTTGTCAGGCATTTCGGACATCACATTGCACTTTACTATGTGGAAATAGTACTATTTATGTGAAACTGTTGATAAACTGAAAACTTTTGTCAGTAGGCAATAGGATAAAGACTTCCGTATCCACGGGCTGGTGCGAATATTTCAATGTCCCCATGTGCCAAACCGTTGGATTGTGACACACCTTTACGCGTCCCTCGCACGCCTTGCTCGTTCGAAAACTATAGCCTCACCTAAAACCAATCCCTCTTGCTTTCGTCATTCAATGAGGAGGCGACTTATTTCAAGTTTGGGAACGTGTCGGATCGGTTGTGAGGTTGGACTAGATTTTTACGAGCGAGCGGAGCGAGCGAGCAACGATCACAATTTCCAAGCTATACATGTAACTCATATTGCCTTGCATATATTTCGTGTTATTACCTAATTTTGTCAGCCATTTCGGACATCACATTGCACTTTACTATGTGGAAATAGTACTATTTATGTGAAACTATTGATAAACTGAAAACTTTTGTCAGTAGGCAATAGGATAAAGACTTCCGTATCCACGGGCTGGTGCGAATATTTCAATGTCCCCATGTGCCAAACCGTTGGATTGTGACACACCTTTACGCGTCCCTCGCACGCCTTGCTCGCTCGAAAACTATAGCCTAACCTAAAACCAATCCCTCTTGCTTTCGTCATTCAATGAGGAGGCGACTTATTTCAAGTTTGGGAACGTGTCGGATCGGTTGTGAGGTTGGACTAGATTTTTACGAGCGAGCGGAGCGAGCGGGCAACGATCACAATTTCCAAGCTATACATGTAACTTATATTGCCTTGCATATATTTCGTGTTATTATCTAATTTTGTCAGCCATTTCGGACATCACATTGCACTTTACTATGTGGAAATAGTACTATTTATGTGAAACTGTTGATAAACTGAAAACTTTTGTTAGTAGGCAATAGGATTAAGACTTCCGGCTCCTCGGGCTGGTGCGAATATTTCAATGTCCCCATGTGCCAAACCGTTGGATTGTGGCACACCTTTACGCGTCCCTCGCTCGTTGTGCTCGCTCGAAAACTATAGCCTAACCTAAATCCATCCCTCTTGCGTTCGTCATTCGATGTGGAGGCGACTTATTTCAAATTTGCGAACGTGCCGGATCGGATGTGAGAGTGGACTAAATTTTTACGAGCGAGCGGAGCGAGCGAGCAACGATCACAATATCCAAGCTATACATATACCTTATATTGCCTTGCATATATGTCGTGTTATTACCTAATTCTGTCAGCCATTCGGACATCACATTGCACTTTACTATGTGGAAATAGTACTATTTATGTGAAACTATTGATAAACTGTAAACTTTTGTCAGTAGGCAATAGGATAAAGACTTCCGGATCCTCGGGCTGGTGCGAATACTTCAATGTCCCCATGTGCCAAACCGTTGGATTGTGACACACCTCTACGCGTCCCTCGCTCGCCGTGCTCGCTCGAAAACTATTGCCTAACCTAAAACCAATCCCTCTTGCGTTCGTCATTCAATGAGGAGGCGACTTATTTCAAGTTTGGGCACGTGTCGGATCGGTTGTGAGGTTGGACTAGATTTTTACGTGCGAGCGGAGCGAGCGAGCAACGATCACAATTTCCAAGCTATACATGTAACTTACATTGCCTTGCATATATTTCGTGGTATTACGTAATTTTGTCAGACACTTCTGACATCACATTGCACTTTACTATGTGGAAATAACACTATTTATGTGAAACTACTGATAAACTGAAAACCTTTGTCAGTAGGCAATAGGATAAAGACTTCCGGATCCTCGGGCTGGTGCGAATATTTCAATGTCCCCATGTGCCAAACCGTTGGATTGTGACACACCTTTACGCGTACCTCGCTCGCCGAGCTCGCTCGAAAACTATAGCCTAACCTAAAACCAATCAATCGTGCGTTCGTCATTCAATGAGGAGGCGACTTATTTCAAGTTTGGGCACGTGTCGGATCGGTTGTGTGGTTGGACTAGATTTTTACGAGCGAGCGGAGCGAGCGAACAACGATCACAATTTCCAAGCTATACATGTAACTTATATTGCCTTGCATATATTTCGTGTTATTACCTAATTTTGTCTGCCATTTCGGACATCACATTGCACTTTACTATGTGGAAATAGTACTATTTATGTGAAACTATTGCTAAACTGAAAACTTTTGTCAGTAGGCATTAGGATAAAGACTTCCGGATCCTCGGGCTGGTGCGAATATTTCAATGTCCCCATGTGCCAAACCGTTGGATTGTGACACACCTTTACGCGTACCTCGCTCGCCGTGCTCGCTCGAAAACTATAGCCTAACCTAAAACCAACCCTTCTCGCTTTCGTTAGTCGATAAGCAGGCGACTTATTTCTAATTTGGCAACGTGTCGGAACAGTTGTGAGGTTGGACTAGATTTTCACGAGCGAGCGCAGCGAGCGAAAAACGATCACAATTTCCAAGCAATACATGTAACTTATATTGCCTTGCATATATTTCGTGTTATTGCCTAATTTTGTCAGCCATTTCGGACATCACATTGCACTTTACTATGTGGAAATAGTACTATTTATGTGAAACTGTTGATAAACTGAAAACTTTTGTCAGTAGGCAATAGGATAAAGACTTCCGTATCCACGGGCTGGTGCGAATATTTCAATGTCCCCATGTGCCAAACCGTTGGATTGTGACACACCTTTACGCGTTCCTCGCACGCCGTGCTCGCTCGAAAACTGTAGCCTAACCTAAAACCAATCCTTCTCGCGTTCGTTATTCGATAAGGAGGCGACTTATTTCTAATTTGGGAGCGTGTCGGAACGGTTGTGAGGTTGGACTAGATTTTTTCGAGCGAGCGGAGCGAGCGAGCAACGATCACAATTTCCAAGCTATACATGTAACTTATATTGCCTTGCATATATTTCGTGTTATTACCTAATTTTGTCAGCCATTTCGGACATCACATTGCACTTTACTATGTGGAAATAGCACTATTTATGTGAAACTGTTGATAAACTGAAAACTTTTGTCAGTAGGCAATAGGATAAAGACTTCCGGCTCCTCGGGCTGGTGCGAATATTTCAATGTCCCCATGTGCCAAACCGTTGGATTGTGACACACCTTTACGCGTCCCTCGCTCGCCGTGCTCGCTCGAAAACTATAGCCTAACCTAAAACCAACCCTTCTCGCTTTCGTTAGTCGATAATCAGGCGACTTATTTCTAATTTGGCAACGTGTCGGAACAGTTGTGAGGTTGGACTAGATTTTTACGAGCGAGCGCAGCGAGCGAAAGACGATCACAATTTCCAAGCAATACATGTAACTTATATTGCCTTGCATATATTTCGTGTTATTACCTAATTTTGTCAGCCATTTCGGACATCACATTGCACTTTACTATGTGGAAATAGTACTATTTATGTGAAACTGTTGATAAACTGAAAAATTTGTCAGTAGGCAATAGGATAAAGACCTCCGTATCCTCGGGCTGGTGCGAATATTTCAATGTCCCCATGTGCCAAACCGTTGGATTTGACACACCTTTACGCGTCCCTCGCACGCCTTGCTCGCTCGAAAACTATAGCCTAACCTAAAACCAATCCCCCTTGCTTTCGTCATTCAATGAGGAGGCGACTTATTTCAAGTTTGGGAACGTGTCGGATCGGTTGTGAGGTTGGACTAGATTTTTACGAGCGAGCGGAGCGAGCGAGCAACGATCACAATTTCCAAGCTATACATGTAACTCATATTGCCTTGCATATATTTCGTGTTATTACCTAATTTTGTCAGCCATTTCGAACATCACATTGCACTTTACTATGTGGAAATAGTACTATTTATGTGAAACTGTTGATAAACTGAAAACTTTTGTCAGTAGGCAATAGGATAAAGACTTCCGTATCCACGGGCTGGTGCGAATATTTCAATGTCCCCATGTGCCAAACCGTTGGATTGTGACACACCTTTACGCGTCCCTCGCACGCCTTGCTCGCTCGAAAACTATAGCCTAACCTAAAACCAATCCCTCTTGCTTTCGTCATTCAATGAGGAGGCGACTTATTTCAAGTTTGGGAACGTGTCGGATCGGTTGTGAGGTTGGACTAGATTTTTACGAGCGAGCGGAGCGAGCGAGCAACGATCACAATTTCCAAGCTATACATGTAACTTATATTGCCTTGCATATATTTCGTGTTATTATCTAATTTTGTCAGCCATTTCGGACATCATATTGCACTTTACTATGTGGAAATAGCACTATTTATGTGAAACTGTTGATAAACTGAAAACTTTTGTCAGTAGGCAATAGGATAAAGACTTCCGGCTCCTCGGGCTGGTGCGAATATTTCAATGTCCCCATGTGCCAAACCGTTGGATTGTGACACACCTTTACGCGTCCCTCGCTCGCCGTGCTCGCTCGAAAACTATAGCCTAACCTAAAACCAACCCTTCTCGCTTTCGTTAGTCGATAATCAGGCGACTTATTTCTAATTTGGCAACGTGTCGGAACAGTTGTGAGGTTGGACTAGATTTTTACGAGCGAGCGCAGCGAGCGAAATACGATCACAATTTCCAAGCAATACATGTAACTTATATTGCCTTGCATATATTTCGTGTTATTACCTAATTTTGTCAGCCATTTCGGACATCACATTGCACTTTACTATGTGGAAATAGTACTATTTATGTGAAACTGTTGATAAACTGAAAAATTTGTCAGTAGGCAATAGGATAAAGACCTCCGTATCCTCGGGCTGGTGCGAATATTTCAATGTCCCCATGTGCCAAACCGTTGGATTGTGACACACCTTTACGCGTCCCTCGCACGCCTTGCTCGCTCGAAAACTATAGCCTAACCTAAAACCAATCCCCCTTGCTTTCGTCATTCAATGAGGAGGCGACTTATTTCAAGTTTGGGAACGTGTCGGATCGGTTGTGAGGTTGGACTAGATTTTTACGAGCGAGCGGAGCGAGCGAGCAACGATCACAATTTCCAAGCTATACATGTAATTTATATTGCCTTGCATATATTTCGTGTTATTACCCAATTTTGTCAGGCATTTCGGACATCACATTGCACTTTACTATGTGGAAATAGTACTATTTATGTGAAACTGTTGATAAACTGAAAACTTTTGTCAGTAGGCAATAGGATAAGGACTTCCGTATCCACGGGCTGGTGCGAATATTTCAATGTCCCCATGTGCCAAACCGTTGGATTGTGACACACCTTTACGCGTCCCTCGCACGCCTTGCTCGCTCGAAAACTATAGCCTAACCTAAAACCAATCCCTCTTGCTTTCGTCATTCAATGAGGAGGCGACTTATTTCAAGTTTGGGAACGTGTCGGATCGGTTGTGAGGTTGGACTAGATTTTTACGAGCGAGCGGAGCGAGCGAGCAACGATCACAATTTCCAAGCTATACATGTAACTTATATTGCCTTGCATATATTTCGTGTTATTATCTAATTTTGTCAGCCATTTCGGACATCACATTGCACTTTACTATGTGGAAATAGCACTATTTATGTGAAACTGTTGATAAACTGAAAACTTTTGTCAGTAGGCAATAGGATAAAGACTTCCGTATCCTCGGGCTGGCGCGAATATTTCAATGTCCCCATGTGCCAAACCGTTGGATTGTGACACACCTTTACGCGTCCCTCGCACGCCTTGCTCGCTCGAAAACTATAGCCTAACCTAAAACCAATCCCTCTTGCTTTCGTCATTCAATGAGGAGGCGACTTATTTCAAGTTTGGGAACGTATTGGATCGGTTGTGAGGTTGGACTAGATTTTTACGAGCGAGCGGAGCGAGCGAGCAACGATCACAATTTCCAAGCTATACATGTAACTTATATTGCCTTGTATATATTTCGTGTTATTACCTAATTTTGTCAGCCATTTCGGACATCACATTGCACTTTACTATGTGGAAATAGAACTATTTATGTGAAACTGTTGATAAACTGAAAACTTTTGTCAGTAGGCAATAGGATAAAGGCTTCCGTATCCACGGGCTGGTGCGAATATTTCAATGTCCCCATGTGCCAAACCGTTGGATTGTGACACACCTTTACGCGTCCCTCGCACGCCTTGCTCGCTCGAAAACTATAGCCTAACCTAAAACCAATCCCTCTTGCTTTCGTCATTCAATGAGGAGGCGACTTATTTCAAGTTTGGGAACGTGTCGGATCGGTTGTGAGGTTGGACTAGATTTTTACGAGCGAGCGGAGCGAGCAAGCAACGATCACAATTTCCAAGCTATACATGTAACTCATATTGCCTTGCATATATTTCGTGTTATTACCTAATTTTGTCAGCCATTTCGGACATCACATTGCACTTTACTATGTGGAAATAGTACTATTTATGTGAAACTATTGATAAACTGAAACCTTTTGTCAGTAGGCAATAGGATAAAGACTTCCGGCTCCTAGGGCTGGTGCGAATATTTCAATGTCCCCATGTGCCAAACCGTTGGATTGTGGCACACCTTTACGCGTCCCTCGCTCGCTGTGCTCGCTCGAAAAATATAGCCTAACCTAAAACCAATCCTTCTTGCGTTCGTCATTCGATGTGGAGGTGACTTATTTCAAATTTGCGAACGTGTCGGATCGGATGTGAGATTGGACTAAATTTTTACGAGCGAGCGGAGCGAGAGAGCAACGATCACAATTTCTAAGCTATACATATACCTTATATTGCCTTGCAAATATTTCGTCTTATTACGTAATTTTGTCAGACACTTCTGACATCACATTGCACTTTACTAAGTGGAAATAGTACTATTTATGTGAAAGTATTGATAAACTGAAAACTTTTGTCAGTAGGCAATAGGATAAAGACTTCCGGCTCCTCGGGCTGGTGCGAATATTTCAATGTCCCCATGTGCCAAACCGTTGGATTGTGGCACACCTTTACGCGTCCCTCGCTCGCTGTGCTCGCTCGAAAACTATAGCCTAACCTAAATCCATCCCTCTTGCGTTCGTCATTCGATGTGGAGGCGACTTATTTCAAATTTGCGAACGTGTCGGATCGGATGTGAGAGTGGACTAAATTTTTACGAGCGAGCGGAGCGAGCTAGCAACGATCACAATATCCAAGCTATACATATACCTTATATTGCCTTGCATATATGTCGTGTTATTACCTAATTCTGTCAGCCATTTCGGACATCACATTGCACTTTACTATGTGGAAATAGTACTATTTATGTGAAACTATTGATAAACTGTAAACTTTTGTCAGTAGGCAATAGGATAAAGACTTCCGGCTCGGCGGGCTGCTGCGAATATTTCAATGTCCCCATGTGCCAAACCGTTGGATTGTGACACACCTTTACGCGTCCCTCGCTCGCCGTGCTCGCTCGAAAACTGTAGCCTAACCTGAAACCAATCCTTCTCGCGTTCGTTATTCGATAAGGAGGCGACTTATTTCTAATTTGGGAGCGTGTCGGAACGATTGTGAGGTTGGACTAGATTTTTACGAGCGAGCGGAGCGAGCGAGCAACGATCACAATTTCCAAGCAATACATGTAACTTATATTGCCTTGCATATATTTCGTGTTATTACCTAATTTTGTCAGCCATTTCGGACATCACATTGCACTTTACTATGTGGAAATAGTACTATTTATGTGAAACTGTTGATAAACTGAAAACTTTTGTCAGTAGGCAATAGGATAAAGACTTCCGTATCCTCGGGCTGGTGCGAATATTTCAATGTCCCCATGTGCCAAGCCGTTGGATTGTGACACACCTTTACGCGTCCCTCGCACGCCTTGCTCGCTCGAAAACTATAGCCTAACCTAAAACCAACCCCTCTTGCGTTCGTCATTCAATGAGGAGGCGACTTATTTCTAATTTGGGAGCGTGTCGGAACGGTTGTGAGGTTGGACTAGATTTTTTCGAGCGAGCGGAGCGAGCGAGCAACGATCACAATTTCCAAGCTATTCATATAACTTATATTGCCTTGCATATATTTCGTGTTATTACCCAATTTTGTCAGCCATTTCGGACATCACATTGCTCTTTACTATGTGGAAATAGTACTATTTATGTGAAACTGTTGATAAACTGAAAACTTTTGTCAGTAGGCAATAGGATAAAGACTTCCGTATCCACGGGCTGGTGGGAATATTTCAATGTCCCCATGTGCCAAACCGTCGGATTGTGACACACCTTTACGCGTACCTCGCTCGCCGAGCTCGCTCGAAAACTATAGCCTAACCTAAAACCAATCCCTCTTGCGTTCGTCATTCAATGAGGAGGCGACTTATTTCAAGTTTGGGCACGTGTCGGATCGGTTGTGAGGTTGGACTAGATTTTTACGAGCGAGCGGAGCGAGCGAGCAACGATCACAATTTCCAAGCTATACATGTAACTTATACTGCCTTGCATATATTTCGTGTTATTACCTAATTTTGTCAGCCATTTCGGACATCACATTGCACTTTACTATGTGGAAATAACACTATTTATGTTAAACTACTGATAAACTGAAAACCTTTGTCAGTAGGCAATAGGATAAAGACATCCGGATCCTCGGGCTGGTGCGAATATTTCAATGTCCCCATGTGCCAAACCGTTGGATTGTGACACACCTTTACGCGTCCCTCGCTCGCCGTGCTCGCTCGAAAACTATAGCCTAACCTAAAACCAACCCTTCTCGCTTTCGTTAGTCGATAAGCAGGCGACTTATTTCTAATTTGGCAACGTGTCGGAACAGTTGTGAGGTTGGACTAGATTTTTACGAGCGAGCGCAGCGAGCGAAAGACGATCACAATTTCCAAGCAATACATGTAACTTATATTGCCTTGCATATATTTCGTGTTATTACCTAATTTTGTCAGCCATTTCGGACATCACATTGCACTTTACTATGTGGAAATAGTACTATTTATGTGAAACTGTTGATAAACGGAAAACTTTTGTCAGTAGGCAATAGGATAAAGACCTCCGTATCCTCGGGCTGGTGCGAATATTTCAATGTCCCCATGTGCCAAACCGTTGGATTGTGACACACCTTTACGCGTCCCTCGCACGCCTTGCTCGCTCGAAAACTATAGCCTAACCTAAAACCAATCCCTCTAGCTTTCGTCATTCAATGAGGAGGCGACTTATTTCAAGTTTGGGAACGTGTCGGATCGGTTGTGAGGTTGGACTAGATTTTTACGAGCGAGCGGAGCGAGCGAGCACCGATCACAATTTCCAAGCTATACATGTAACTTATATTGCCTTGCATATATTTCGTGTTATTACCCAATTTTGTCAGGCATTTCGGACATCACATTGCACTTTACTATGTGGAAATAGTACTATTTATGTGAAACTGTTGATAAACTGAAAACTTTTGTCAGTAGGCAATAGGACAAAGACTTCCGTATCCACGGGCTGGTGCGAATATTTCAATGTCCCCATGTGCCAAACCGTTGGATTGTGACACACCTTTACGCGTCCCTCGCACGCCTTGCTCGCTCGAAAACTATAGCCTAACCTAAAACCAATCCCTCTTGCTTTCGTCATTCAATGAGGAGGCGACTTATTTCAAGTTTGGGAACGTGTCGGATCGGTTGTGAGGTTGGACTAGATTTTTACGAGCGAGCGGAGCGAGCGAGCAACGATCACAATTTCCAAGCTATACATGTAACTTATATTGCCTTGCATATATTTCGTGTTATTACCTAATTTTGTCAGCCATTTCGGACATCACATTGCACTTTACTATGTGGAAATAGTACTATTTATGTGAAACTGTTGATAAACTGAAAACTTTTGTCAGTAGGCAATAGGACAAAGACTTCCGTATCCACGGGCTGGTGCGAATATTTCAATGTCCCCATGTGCCAAACCGTTGGATTGTGACACACCTTTACGCGTCCCTCGCACGCCTTGCTCGCTCGAAAACTATAGCCTAACCTAAAACCAATCCCTCTTGCTTTCGTCATTCAATGAGGAGGCGACTTATTTCAAGTTTGGGAACGTGTCGGATCGGTTGTGAGGTTGGACTAGATTTTTACGAGCGAGCGGAGCGAGCGAGCAACGATCACAATTTCCAAGCTATACATGTAACTTATATTGCCTTGCATATATTTCGTGTTATTACCTAATTTTGTCAGCCATTTCGGACATCACATTGCACTTTACTATGTGGAAATAGTACTATTTATGTGAAACTATTGATAAACTGAAAACTTTTGTCAGTAGGCAATAGGATAAAGACTTCCGGCTCCTCGGGCTGGTGCGAATATTTCAATGTCCCCATGTGCCAAACCCTTGGATTGTGGCACACCTTTATGCGTCCCTCGCTCGCTGTGCTAGCTCGAAAAATATAGCCTAACCTAAAACCAATCCTTCTTGCGTTCGTCATTCAATGAGGAGGCGACTTATTTCAAGTTTGGGACCGTGTCGGATCGGTTGTGAGGTTGGACTAGATTTTTACGAGCGAGCGGAGCGAGCGAGCAACGATCACAATTTCCAAGCTATACATGTAACTTATATTGCCTTGCATATATTTCGTGTTATTACCTAATTTTGTCAGCCATTTCGGACATCACATTGCACTTTACTATGTGGAAATAGTACTATTTATGTGAAACAGTTGATAAACTGAAAACTTTTGTCAGTAGGCAATAGGATAAAGACTTCCGTATCCACGGGCTGGTGCGAATATTTCAATGTCCCCATGTGCCAAACCGTTGGATTGTGACACACCTTTACGCGTCCCTCGCTCGCCGTGCTCGCTCGAAAACTGTAGCCTAACCTAAAATTAATCCTTCTCGCGTTCGTTATTCGATAAGGAGGCGACTTATTTCTAATTTGGGAGCGTGTCGGAACGGTTGTGAGGTTGGACTAGATTTTTTCGAGCGAGCGGAGCGAGCGAGCAACGATCACAATTTCCAAGCTATACATGTAACTTATATTGCCTTGCATATATTTCGTGTTATTACCTAATTTTGTCAGCCATTTCGGACATCACATTGCACTTTACTATGTGGAAATAGTACTATTTATGTGAAACTATTGATAAACTGTAAACTTTTGTCAGTAGGCAATAGGATAAAGACATCCGGCTCCTCGGGCTGGTGCGAATATTTCAATGTCACCATGTGCCAAACCGTCGGATTGTGACACACCTTTACGCGTACCTCGCTCGCCGTGCTCGCTCGAAAACTATAGCCTAACCTAAAACCAATCCCTCTTGCGTTCGTCATTCAATGAGGAGGCGACTTATTTCAAGTTTGGGCACGTGTCGGATCGGTTGTGAGGTTGGACTAGATTTTTACGAGAGAACGGAGTGAGCGAGCAACGATCACAATTTCCAAGCTATACATGTAACTTATACTGCCTTGCATATACTTCGTGTTATTACCTAATTTTGTCAGCCATTTCGGACATCACATTGCACTTTACTATGTGGAAATAACACTATTTATGTGAAACTACTGATAAACTGAAAACCTTCGTCAGTAGGCAATAGGATAAAGACATCCGGATCCTCGGGCTGGTGCGAATATTTCAATGTCCCCATGTGCCAAACCGTTGGATTGTGACACACCTTTACGCGTCCCTCGCTCGCCGTGCTCGCTCGAAAACTATAGCCTAACCTAAAACCAACCCTTCTCGCTTTCGTTAGTCGATAAGCAGGCGACTTATTTCTAATTTGGCAACGTGTCGGAACAGTTGTGAGGTTGGACTAGATTTTTACGAGCGAGCGCAGCGAGCGAAAGACGATCACAATTTCCAAGCAATACATGTAACTTATATTGCCTTGCATATATTTCGTGTTATTACCTAATTTTGTCAGCCATTTCGGACATCACATTGCACTTTACTATGTGGAAATAGTACTATTTATGTGAAACTGTTGATAAACGGAAAACTTTTGTCAGTAGGCAATAGGATAAAGACCTCCGTATCCTCGGGCTGGTGCGAATATTTCAATGTCCCCATGTGCCAAACCGTTGGATTGTGACACACCTTTACGCGTCACTCGCACGCCTTGCTCGCTCGAAAACTATAGCCTAACCTAAAACCAATCCCTCTTGCTTTCGTCATTCAATGAGGAGGCGACTTATTTCAAGTTTGGGAACGTGTCGGATCGGTTGTGAGGTTGGACTAGATTTTTACGAGCGAGCGGAGCGAGCGAGCAACGATCACAATTTCCAAGCTATACATGTAACTTATATTGCCTTGCATATATTTCGTGTTATTACCTAATTTTGTCAGCCATTTCGGACATCACATTGCACTTTACTATGTGGAAATAGTACTATTTATGTGAAACTGTTGATAAACTGAAAACTTTTGTCAGTAGGCAATAGGACAAAGACTTCCGTATCCACGGGCTGGTGCGAATATTTCAATGTCCCCATGTGCCAAACCGTTGGATTGTGACACACCTTTACGCGTCCCTCGCACGCCTTGCTCGCTCGAAAACTATAGCCTAACCTAAAACCAATCCCTCTTGCTTTCGTCATTCAATGAGGAGGCGACTTATTTCAAGTTTGGGAACGTGTCGGATCGGTTGTGAGGTTGGACTAGATTTTTACGAGCGAGCGGAGCGAGCGAGCAACGATCACAATTTCCAAGCTATACATGTAACTTATATTGCCTTGTATATATTTCGTGTTATTACCTAATTTTGTCAGCCATTTCGGACATCACATTGCACTTTACTATGTGGGAATAGTACTATTTATGTGAAACTGTTGATAAACTGAAAACTTTTGTCAGTAGGCAATAGGATAAAGACTTCCGTATCCTCGGGCTGGTGCGAATATTTCAATGTCCCCATGTGCCAAACCGTTGGATTGTGACACACCTTTACGCGTCCCTCGCACGCCTTGCTCGCTCGAAAACTATAGCCTAACCTAAAACCAATCCCTCTTGCTTTCGTTATTCAATGAGGAGGCGACTTATTTCAAGTTTGGGAACGTGTCGGATCGGTTGTGAGGTTGGATTAGATTTTTACGAGCGAGCGGAGCGAGCGAGCAACGATCACAATTTCCAAGCTATACATGTAACTTATATTGCCTTGCATATATTTCGTGTTATTACCTAATTTTGTCAGCCATTTCGGACATCACATTGCACTTTACTATGTGGAAATAGTACTATTTATGTGAAACTATTGATAAACTGAAAACTTTTGTCAGTAGGCAATAGGATAAAGACTTCCGGCTCCTCGGGCTGGTGCGAATATTTCAATGTCCCCATGTGCCAAACCGTTGGATTGTGGCACACCTTTACGCGTCCCTCGCTCGCTGTGCTCGCTCGAAAAATATAGCCTAACCTAAAACCAATCCTTCTTGCGTTCGTCATTCAATGAGGAGGCGACTTATTTCAAGTTTGGGACCGTGTCGGATCGGTTGTGAGGTTGGACTAGATTTTTACGAGCGAGCGGAGCGAGCGAGCAACGATCACAATTTCCAAGCTATACATGTAACTTATATTGCCTTGCATATATTTCGTGTTATTACCTAATTTTGTCAGCCATTTCGGACATCACATTGCACTTTACTATGTGGAAATAGTACTATTTATGTGAAACTATTGATAAACTGAAAACTTTTGTCAGTAGGCAATAGGATAAAGACTTCCGGCTCCTCGGGCTGGTGCGAATATTTCAATGTCCCCATGTGCCAAACCGTTGGATTGTGGCACACCTTTACGCGTCCCTCGCTCGCTGTGCTCGCTCGAAAAATATAGCCTAACCTAAAACCAATCCTTCTTGCGTTCGTCATTCAATGAGGAGGCGACTTATTTCAAGTTTGGGACCGTGTCGGATCGGTTGTGAGGTTGGACTAGATTTTTACGAGCGAGCGGAGCGAGCGAGCAACGATCACAATTTCCAAGCTATACATGTAACTTATATTGCCTTGCATATATTTCGTGTTATTACCTAATTTTGTCAGCCACTTCGGACATCACATTGCACTTTACTATGTGGAAATAGTACTATTTATGTGAAACTATTGATAAACTGAAAACTTTTGTCAGTAGGCAATAGGATAAAGACTTCCGGATCCTCGGGCTGGTGCGAATATTTCAATGTCCCCATGTGCCAAACCGTTGGATTGTGACACACCTTTACGCGTACCTCGCTCGCCGAGCTCGCTCGAAAACTATAGCCTAACCTAAAACCAATCCCTCTTGCGTTCGTCATTCAATGAGGAGGCGACTTATTTCAAGTTTGGGCACGTGTCGGATCGGTTGTGAGGTTGGACTAGATTTTTACGAGCGAGCGGAGCGAGCGAGCAACGATCACAATTTCCAAGCAATACATGTAACTTATATTGCCTTGCATATATTTCGTGTTATTACCTAATTTTGTCAGCCATTTCGGACATCACATTGCACTTTACTATGTGGAAATCGTACTATTTATGTGAAACTGTTGATAAACTGAAAACTTTTGTCAGTAGGCAATAGGATAAAGACTTCCGTATCCTCGGGCTGGTGCGAATATTTCAATGTCCCCATGTGCCAAACCGTTGGATTGTGACACACCTTTACGCGTCCCTCGCACGCCTTGCTCGCTCGAAAACTATAGCCTAACCTAAAACCAATCCCTCTTGCTTTCGTTATTCAATGAGGAGGCGACTTATTTCAAGTTTGGGAACGTGTCGGATCGGTTGTGAGGTTGGACTAGATTTTTACGAGCGAGCGGAGCGAGCGAGCAACGATCACAATTTCCAAGCTATACATGTAACTTATATTGCCTTGCATATATTTCGTGTTATTACCTAATTTTGTCAGCCATTTCGGACATCACATTGCACTTTACTATGTGGAAATAGTACTATTTATGTGAAACTATTGATAAACTGAAAACTTTTGTCAGTAGGCAATAGGATAAAGACTTCCGGCTCCTCGGGCTGGTGCGAATATTTCAATGTCCCCATGTGCCAAACCGTTGGATTGTGGCACACCTTTACGCGTCCCTCGCTCGCTGTGCTCGCTCGAAAACTATAGCCTAACCTAAAACCAATCCCTCTTGCGTTCGTCATTCAATGAGGAGGCGACTTATTTCAAGTTTGGGCACGTGTCGGATCGGTTGTGAGGTTGGACTAGATTTTTACGAGCGAGCGGAGCGAGAGAGCAACGATCACAATTTCTAAGCTATACATATACCTTATATTGCCTTGCAAATATTTCGTCATATTACGTAATTTTGTCAGACACTTCTGACATCACATTGCACTTTACTAAGTGGAAATAGTACTATTTATGTGAAACTAATGATAAACTCTAAACTTTTGACAGTAGGCAATAGGATAAAGACTTCCGGCTCCGCGGGCTGGTGCGAATATTTCAATGTCCCCATGTGCCAAACCGTTGGATTGTGGCACACCTTTACGCGTCCCTCGCTCGCTGTGCTCGCTCGAAAACTATAGCCTAACCAAAATCCATCCCTCTTGCGTTCGTCATTCGATGTGGAGGCGACTTATTTCAAATTTGCGAACGTGTCGGATCGGATGTGAGAGTGGACTAAATTTTTACGAGCGAGCGGAGCGAGCGAGCAACGATCACAATATCCAAGCTATACATATACCTTATATTGCCTTGCATATATGTCGTGTTATTACCTAATTCTGTCAGCCATTTCGGACATCACATTGCACTTTACTATGTGGAAATAGTACTATTTATGTGAAACTATTGATAAACTGTAAACTTTTGTCAGTAGGCAATAGGATAAAGACTTCCGGCTCGGCGGGCTGCTGCGAATATTTCAATGTCCCCATGTGCCAAACCGTTGGATTGTGACACACCTTTACGCGTCCCTCGCTCGCCGTGCTCGCTCGAAAACTGTAGCCTAACCTGAAACCAATCATTCTCGCGTTCGTTATTCGTTAAGGAGGCGACTTATTTCTAATTTGGGAGCGTGTCGGAACGGTTGTGAGGTTGGACTAGATTTTTACGAGCGAGCGGAGCGAGCGAGCAACGATCACAATTTCCAAGCTATACATGTAACTTATATTGCCTTGCATATATTTCGTGTTATTACCTAATTTTGTCAGCCATTTCGGACATCACATTGCACTTTACTATGTGGAAATAGTACTATTTATGTGAAACTATTGATAAACTGAAAACTTTTGTCAGTAGGCAATAGGATAAAGACTTCCGGCTCCTCGGGCTGGTGCGAATATTTCAATGTCCCCATGTGCCAAACCGTTGGATTGTGGCACACCTTTACGCGTCCCTCGCTCGCTGTGCTCGCTCGAAAACTATAGCCTAACCAAAATCCATCCCTCTTGCGTTCGTCATTCGATGTGGAGGCGACTTATTTCAAATTTGCGAACGTGTCGGATCGGATGTGAGAGTGGACTAAATTTTTACGAGCGAGCGGAGCGAGCGAGCAACGATCACAATATCCAAGCTATACATATACCTTATATTGCCTTGCATATATGTCGTGTTATTACCTAATTCTGTCAGCCATTTCGGACATCACATTGCACTTTACTATGTGGAAATAGTACTATTTATGTGAAACTATTGATAAACTGTAAACTTTTGTCAGTAGGCAATAGGATAAAGACTTCCGGCTCGGCGGGCTGCTGCGAATATTTCAATGTCCCCATGTGCCAAACCGTTGGATTGTGACACACCTTTACGCGTCCCTCGCTCGCCGTGCTCGCTCGAAAACTGTAGCCTAACCTGAAACCAATCCTTCTCGCGTTCGTTATTCAATGAGGAGGCGACTTATTTCAAGTTTGGGACCGTGTCGGATCGGTTGTGAGGTTGGACTAGATTTTTACGAGCGAGCGGAGCGAGCGAGCAACGATCACAATTTCCAAGCTATACATGTAACTTATATTGCCTTGCATATATTTCGTGTTATTACCTAATTTTGTCAGCCATTTCGGACATCACATTGCACTTTACTATGTGGAAATAGTACTATTTATGTGAAACTATTGATAAACTGAAAACTTTTGTCAGTAGGCAATAGGATAAAGACCTCCGGATCCTCGGGCTGGTGCGAATATTTCAATGTCCCCATGTGCCAAACCGTTGGATTGTGACACACCTTTACGCGTACCTCGCTCGCCGAGCTCGCTCGAAAACTATAGCCTAACCTAAAACCAATCCCTCTTGCGTTCGTCATTCAATGAGGAGGCGACTTATTTCAAGTTTGGGCACGTGTCGGATCGGTTGTGAGGTTGGACTAGATTTTTACGAGCGAGCGGAGCGAGAGAGCAACGATCACAGTTTCTAAGCTATACATATACCTTATATTGCCTTGCAAATATTTCGTCATATTACGTAATTTTGTCAGACACTTCTGACATCACATTGCACTTTACTAAGTGGAAATAGTACTATTTATGTGAAACTAATGATAAACTCTAATCTTTTGACAGTAGGCAATAGGATAAAGACTTCCGGCTCCGCGGGCTGGTGCGAATATTTCAATGTCCCCATGTGCCCAACCGTTGGATTGTGGCACACCTTTGCGCGTCCCTCGCTCGCTGTGCTCGCTCGAAAACTATAGCCTAACCAAAATCCATCCCTCTTGCGTTCGTCATTCGATGTGGAGGCGACTTATTTCAAATTTGCGAACGAGTCGGATCGGATGTGAGAGTGGACTAAATTTTTACGAGCGAGCGGAGCGAGCGAGCAACGATCACAATATCCAAGCTATACATATACCTTATATTGCCTTGCATATATGTCGTGTTATTACCTAATTCTGTCAGCCATTTCGGACATCACATTGCACTTTACTATGTGGAAATAGTACTATTTATGTGAAACTATTGATAAACTGTAAACTTTTGTCAGTAGGCAATAGGATAAAGACTTCCGGCTCGGCGGGCTGCTGCGAATATTTCAATGTCCCCATGTGCCAAACCGTTGGATTGTGACACACCTTTACGCGTCCCTCGCTCGCCGTGCTGGCTCGAAAACTGTAGCCTAACCTGAAACCAATCCTTCTCGCGTTCGTTATTCGATAAGGAGGCGACTTATTTCTAATTTGGGAGCGTGTCGGAACGGTTGTGAGGTTGGACTAGATTTTTTCGAGCGAGCGGAGCGAGCGAGCAACGATCACAATTTCCAAGCTATACATGTAACTTATATTGCCTTGCATATATTTCGTGTTATTACCTAATTTTGTCAGCCATTTCGGACATCACATTGCACTTTACTATGTGGAAATAGTACTATTTATGTGAAACTATTGATAAACTGAAAACTTTTGTCAGTAGGCAATAGGATAAAGACTTCCGGATCTTCGGGCTGGTGCGAATATTTCAATGTCCCCATGTGCCAAACCGTTGGATTGTGACACACCTTTACGCGTACCTCGCTCGCCGAGCTCGCTCGAAAACTATAGCCTAACCTAAAACCAATCCCTCTTGCGTTCGTCATTCAATGAGGAGGCGACTTATTTCAAGTTTGGGCACGTGTCGGATCGGTTGTGAGGTTGGACTAGATTTTTACGAGCGAGCGGAGCGAGAGAGCAACGATCACAATTTCTAAGCTATACATATACCTTATATTGCCTTGCAAATATTTCGTCTTATTACCTAATTTTGTCAGCCATTTCGGACATCCCATTGCACTTTACTATGCGGAAATAGTACTATTTATGTGAAACAATTGATAAACTGAAAACTTTTGTCAGTAGGCAATAGGATAAAGACTTCCGGATCCTCGGGCTGGTGCGAATATTTCAATGTCCCCATGTGCCAAACCGTTGGATTGTGACACACCTTTACGCGTCCCCCGCACGCCTTGCTCGCTCGAAAACTATAGCCTAACCTAAAACCAATCCCTCTTGCTTTCGTCATTCAATGAGGAGGCGACTTATTTCAAGTTTGGGAACGTGTCGGATCGGTTGTGAGGTTGGACTAGATTTTTACGAGCGAGCGGAGGGAGCGAGCAACGATCACAATTTCCAAGCTATACATGTAACTTATATTGCCTTGCATATATTTCGTGTTATTACCTAATTTTGTCAGCCATTTCGGACATCACATTGCACTTTACTATGTGGAAATAGTACTATTTATGTGAAACTGTTGATAAACTGAAAACTTTTGTCAGTAGGCAATAGGATAAAAACTTCCGTATCCTCGGGCTGGTGCGAATATTTCAATGTCCCCATGTGCCAAACCGTTGGATTGTGACACACCTTTACGCGTCCCTCGCACGCCTTGCTCGCTCGAAAACTATAGCCTAACCTAAAACCAATCCCTCTTGCTTTCGTTATTCAATGAGGAGGCGACTTATTTCAAGTTTGGGAACGTGTCGGATCGGTTGTGAGGTTGGACTAGATTTTTACGAGCGAGCGGAGCGAGCGAGCAACGATCACAATTTCCAAGCTATACATGTAACTTATATTGCCTTGCATATATTTCGTGTTATTACCTAATTTTGTCAGCCATTTCGGACAGCACATTGCACTTTACTATGTGGAAATAGTACTATTTATGTGAAACTATTGATAAACTGAAAACTTTTGTCAGTAGGCAATAGGATAAAGACTTCCGGCTCCTCGGGCTGGTGCGAATATTTCAATGTCCCCATGTGCCAAACCGTTGGATTGTGGCACACCTTTACGCGTCCCTCGCTCGCTGTGCTCGCTCGAAAAATATAGCCTAACCTAAAACCAATCCTTCTTGCGTTCGTCATTCAATGAGGAGGCGACTTATTTCAAGTTTGGGACCGTGTCGGATCGGTTGTGAGGTTGGACTAGATTTTTACGAGCGAGCGGAGCGAGCGAGCAACGATCACAATTTCCAAGCTATACATGTAACTTATATTGCCTTGCATATATTTCGTGTTATTACCTAATTTTGTCAGCCATTTCGGACATCACATTGCACTTTACTATGTGGAAATAGTACTATTTATGTGAAACTATTGATAAACTGAAAACTTTTGTCAGTAGGCAATAGGATAAAGACTTCCGGATCCTCGGGCTGGTGCGAATATTTCAATGTCCCCATGTGCCAAGCCGTTGGATTGTGACACACCTTTACGCGTACCTCGCTCGCCGAGCTCGCTCGAAAACTATAGCCTAACCTAAAACCAATCCCTCTTGCGTTCGTCATTCAATGAGGAGGCGACTTATTTCAAGTTTGGGCACGTGTCGGATCGGTTGTGAGGTTGGACTAGATTTTTACGAGCGAGCGGAGCGAGCGAGCAACGATCACAATTTCCAAGCAATACATGTAACTTATATTGCCTTGCATATATTTCGTGTTATTACCTAATTTTGTCAGCCATTTCGGACATCACATTGCACTTTACTATGTGGAAATAGTACTATTTATGTGAAACTGTTGATAAACTGAAAACTTTTGTCAGTAGGCAATAGGATAAAGACTTCCGTATCCTCGGGCTGGTGCGAATATTTCAATGTCCCCATGTGCCAAACCGTTGGATTGTGACACACCTTTACGCGTCCCTCGCACGCCTTGCTCGCTCGAAAACTATAGCCTAACCTAAAACCAATCCCTCTTGCTTTCGTTATTCAATGAGGAGGCGACTTATTTCAAGTTTGGGAACGTGTCGGATCGGTTGTGAGGTTGGACTAGATTTTTACGAGCGAGCGGAGCGAGCGAGCAACGATCACAATTTCCAAGCTATACATGTAACTTATATTGCCTTGCATATATTTCGTGTTATTACCTAATTTTGTCAGCCATTTCGGACATCACATTGCACTTTACTATGTGGAAATAGTACTATTTATGTGAAACTATTGATAAACTGAAAACTTTTGTCAGTAGGCAATAGGATAAAGACTTCCGGCTCCTCGGGCTGGTGCGAATATTTCAATGTCCCCATGTGCCAAACCGTTGGATTGTGGCACACCTTTACGCGTCCCTCGCTCGCTGTGCTCGCTCGAAAACTATAGCCTAACCTAAAACCAATCCCTCTTGCGTTCGTCATTCAATGAGGAGGCGACTTATTTCAAGTTTGGGCACGTGTCGGATCGGTTGTGAGGTTGGACTAGATTTTTACGAGCGAGCGGAGCGAGAGAGCAACGATCACAATTTCTAAGCTATACATATACCTTATATTGCCTTGCAAATATTTCGTCATATTACGTAATTTTGTCAGACACTTCTGACATCACATTGCACTTTACTAAGTGGAAATAGTACTATTTATGTGAAACTAATGATAAACTCTAAACTTTTGACAGTAGGCAATAGGATAAAGACTTCCGGCTCCGCGGGCTGGTGCGAATATTTCAATGTCCCCATGTGCCAAACCGTTGGATTGTGGCACACCTTTACGCGTCCCTCGCTCGCCGTGCTCGCTCGAAAACTGTAGCCTAACCTGAAACCAATCCTTCTCGCGTTCGTTATTCGAAAAGGAGGCGACTTATTTCTAATTTGGGAGCGTGTCGGAACGGTTGTGAGGTTGGACTAGATTTTTACGAGCGAGCGGAGCGAGCGAGCAACGATCACAATTTCCAAGCTATACATGTAACTTATATTGCCTTGCATATATTTCGTGTTATTACCTAATTCTGTCAGCCATTTCGGACATCACATTGCACTTTACTATGTGGAAATAGTACTATTTATGTGAAACTATTGATAAACTGAAAACTTTTGTCAGTAGGCAATAGGATAAAGACTTCCGGCTCCTCGGGCTGCTGCGAATATTTCAATGTCCCCATGTGCCAAACCGTTGGATTGTGACACACCTTTACGCGTCCCTCGCTCGCCGTGCTCGCTCGAAAACTGTAGCCTAACCTGAAACCAATCCTTCTCGCGTTCGTTATTCAATGAGGAGGCGACTTATTTCAAGTTTGGGACCGTGTCGGATCGGTTGTGAGGTTGGACTAGATTTTTACGAGCGAGCGGAGCGAGCGAGCAACGATCACAATTTCCAAGCTATACATGTAACTTATATTGCCTTGCATATATTTCGTGTTATTACCTAATTTTGTCAGCCATTTCGGACATCACATTGCACTTTACTATGTGGAAATAGTACTATTTATGTGAAACTATTGATAAACTGATAACTTTTGTCAGTAGGCAATAGGATAAAGACCTCCGGATCCTCGGGCTGGTGCGAATATTTCAATGTCCCCATGTGCCAAACCGTTGGATTGTGACACACCTTTACGCGTACCTCGCTCGCCGAGCTCGCTCGAAAACTATAGCCTAACCTAAAACCAATCCCTCTTGCGTTCGTCATTCAATGAGGAGGCGACTTATTTCAAGTTTGGGCACGTGTCGGATCGGTTGTGAGGTTGGACTAGATTTTTACGAGCGAGCGGAGCGAGAGAGCAACGATCACAATTTCTAAGCTATACATATACCTTATATTGCCTTGCAAATATTTCGTCATATTACGTAATTTTGTCAGACACTTCTGACATCACATTGCACTTTACTAAGTGGAAATAGTACTATTTATGTGAAACTAATGATAAACTCTAAACTTTTGACAGTAGGCAATAGGATAAAGACTTCCGGCTCCGCGGGCTGGTGCGAATATTTCAATGTCCCCATGTGCCCAACCGTTGGATTGTGGCACACCTTTACGCGTCCCTCGCTCGCTGTGCTCGCTCGAAAACTATAGCCTAACCAAAATCCATCCCTCTTGCGTTCGTCATTCGATGTGGAGGCGACTTATTTCAAATTTGCGAACGAGTCGGATCGGATGTGAGAGTGGACTAAATTTTTACGAGCGAGCGGAGCGAGCGAGCAACGATCACAATATCCAAGCTATACATATACCTTATATTGCCTTGCATATATGTCGTGTTATTACCTAATTCTGTCAGCCATTTCGGACATCACATTGCACTTTACTATGTGGAAATAGTACTATTTATGTGAAACTATTGATAAACTGTAAACTTTTGTCAGTAGGCAATAGGATAAAGACTTCCGGCTCGGCGGGCTGCTGCGAATATTTCAATGTCCCCATGTGCCAAACCGTTGGATTGTGACACACCTTTACGCGTCCCTCGCTCGCCGTGCTCGCTCGAAAACTGTAGCCTAACCTGAAACCAATCCTTCTCGCGTTCGTTATTCGATAAGGAGGCGACTTATTTCTAATTTGGGAGCGTGTCGGAACGGTTGTGAGGTTGGACTAGATTTTTTCGAGCGAGCGGAGCGAGCGAGCAACGATCACAATTTCCAAGCTATACATGTAACTTATATTGCCTTGCATATATTTCGTGTTATTACCTAATTTTGTCAGCCATTTCGGACATCACATTGCACTTTACTATGTGGAAATAGTACTATTTATGTGAAACTATTGATAAACTGAAAACTTTTGTCAGTAGGCAATAGGATAAAGACTTCCGGATCCTCGGGCTGGTGCGAATATTTCAATGTCCCCATGTGCCAAACCGTTGGATTGTGACACACCTTTACGCGTACCTCGCTCGCCGAGCTCGCTCGAAAACTATAGCCTAACCTAAAACCAATCCCTCTTGCGTTTGTCATTCAATGAGGAGGCGACTTATTTCAAGTTTGGGCACGTGTCGGATCGGTTGTGAGGTTGGACTAGATTTTTACGAGCGAGCGGAGCGAGAGAGCAACGATCACAATTTCTAAGCTATACATATACCTTATATTGCCTTGCAAATATTTCGTCTTATTACCTAATTTTGTCAGCCATTTCGGACATCCCATTGCACTTTACTATGCGGAAATAGTACTATTTATGTGAAACAATTGATAAACTGAAAACTTTTGTCAGTAGGCAATAGGATAAAGACTTCCGGATCCTCGGGCTGGTGCGAATATTAAAATGTCCCCATGTGCCAAACCGTTGGATTGTGACACACCTTTACGCGTCCCTCGCACGCCTTGCTCGCTCGAAAACTATAGCCTAACCTAAAACCAATCCCTCTTGCTTTCGTCATTCAATGAGGAGGCGACTTATTTCAAGTTTGGGAACGTGTCGGATCGGTTGTGAGGTTGGACTAGATTTTTACGAGCGAGCGGAGGGAGCGAGCAACGATCACAATTTCCAAGCTATACATGTAACTTATATTGCCTTGCATATATTTCGTGTTATTACCTAATTTTGTCAGCCATTTCGGACATCACATTGCACTTTACTATGTGGAAATAGTACTATTTATGTGAAACTGTTGATAAACTGAAAACTTTTGTCAGTAGGCAATAGGATAAAAACTTCCGTATCCTCGGGCTGGTGCGAATATTTCAATGTCCCCATGTGCCAAACCGTTGGATTGTGACACACCTTTACGCGTCCCTCGCACGCCTTGCTCGCTCGAAAACTATAGCCTAACCTAAAACCAATCCCTCTTGCTTTCGTTATTCAATGAGGAGGCGACTTATTTCAAGTTTGGGAACGTGTCGGATCGGTTGTGAGGTTGGACTAGATTTTTACGAGCGAGCGGAGCGAGCGAGCAACGATCACAATTTCCAAGCAATACATGTAACTTATATTGCCTTGCATATATTTCGTGTTATTACCTAATTTTGTCAGCCATTTCGGACATCACATTGCACTTTACTATGTGGAAATAGTACTATTTATGTGAAACTGTTGATAAACTGAAAACTTTTGTCAGTAGGCAATAGGATAAAGACTTCCGTATCCTCGGGCTGGTGCGAATATTTCAATGTCCCCATGTGCCAAACCGTTGGATTGTGACACACCTTTACGCGTCCCTCGCACGCCTTGCTCGCTCGAAAACTATAGCCTAACCTAAAACCAATCCCTCTTGCTTTCGTTATTCAATGAGGAGGCGACTTATTTCAAGTTTGGGAACGTGTCCGATCGGATGTGAGAGTGGACTAGATTTTTACGAGCGAGCGGCGCGAGCGAGCAACGATCACAATATCCAAGCTATACATATACCTTATATTGCCTTGCATATATGTCGTGTTATTACCTAATTCTGTCAGCCATTTCGGACATCACATTGCACTTTACTATGTGGAAATAGTACTATTTATGTGAAACTATTGATAAACTGTAAACTTTTGTCAGTAGGCAATAGGATAAAGACTTCCGGCTCGGCGGGCTGCTGCGAATATTTCAATGTCCCCATGTGCCAAACCGTTGGATTGTGACACACCTTTACGCGTCCCTCGCTCGCCGTGCTCGCTCGAAAACTGTAGCCTAACCTGAAACCAATCCTTCTCGCGTTCGTTATTCGAAAAGGAGGCGACTTATTTCTAATTTGGGAGCGTGTCGGAACGGTTGTGAGGTTGGGCTAGATTTTTACGAGCGAGCGGAGCGAGCGAGCAACGATCACAATTTCCAAGCTATACATGTAACTTATATTGCCTTGCATATATTTCGTGTTATTACCTAATTTTGTCAGCCATTTCGGACATCACATTGCACTTTACTATGTGGAAATAGTACTATTTATGTGAAACTATTGATAAACTGAAAACTTTTGTCAGTAGGCAATAGGATAAAGACTTCCGGCTCCTCGGGCTGGTGCGAATATTTCAATGTCCCCATGTGCCAAACCGTTGGATTGTGGCACACCTTTACGCGTCCCTCGCTCGCTGTGCTCGCTCGAAAACTATAGCCTAACCAAAATCCATCCCTCTTGCGTTCGTCATTCGATGTGGAGGCGACTTATTTCAAATTTGCGAACGTGTCGGATCGGATGTGAGAGTGGACTAAATTTTTACGAGCGAGCGGAGCGAGCGAGCAACGATCACAATATCCAAGCTATACATATACCTTATATTGCCTTGCATATATGTCGTGTTATTACCTAATTCTGTCAGCCATTTCGGACATCACATTGCACTTTACTATGTGGAAATAGTACTATTTATGTGAAACTATTGATAAACTGTAAACTTTTGTCAGTAGGCAATAGGATAAAGACTTCCGGCTCGGCGGGCTGCTGCGAATATTTCAATGTCCCCATGTGCCAAACCGTTGGATTGTGACACACCTTTACGCGTCCCTCGCTCGCCGTGCTCGCTCGAAAACTGTAGCCTAACCTGAAACCAATCCTTCTCGCGTTCGTTATTCAATGAGGAGGCGACTTATTTCAAGTTTGGGACCGTGTCGGATCGGTTGTGAGGTTGGACTAGATTTTTACGAGCGAGCGGAGCGAGCGAGCAACGATCACAATTTCCAAGCTATACATGTAACTTATATTGCCTTGCATATATTTCGTGTTATTACCTAATTTTGTCAGCCATTTCGGACATCACATTGCACTTTACTATGTGGAAATAGTACTATTTATGTGAAACTATTGATAAACTGAAAACTTTTGTCAGTAGGCAATAGGATAAAGACCTCCGGATCCTCGGGCTGGTGCGAATATTTCAATGTCCCCATGTGCCAAACCGTTGGATTGTGACACACCTTTACGCGTACCTCGCTCGCCGAGCTCGCTCGAAAACTATAGCCTAACCTAAAACCAATCCCTCTTGCGTTCGTCATTCAATGAGGAGGCGACTTATTTCAAGTTTGGGCACGTGTCGGATCGGTTGTGAGGTTGGACTAGATTTTTACGAGCGAGCGGAGCGAGAGAGCAACGATCACAATTTCTAAGCTATACATATACCTTATATTGCCTTGCAAATATTTCGTCATATTACGTAATTTTGTCAGACACTTCTGACATCACATTGCACTTTACTAAGTGGAAATAGTACTATTTATGTGAAACTAATGATAAACTCTAAACTTTTGACAGTAGGCAATAGGATAAAGACTTCCGGCTCCGCGGGCTGGTGCGAATATTTCAATGTCCCCATGTGCCAAACCGTTGGATTGTGGCACACCTTTACGCGTCCCTCGCTCGCTGTGCTCGCTCGAAAACTATAGCCTAACCAAAATCCATCCCTCTTGTGTTCGTCATTCGATGTGGAGGCGACTTATTTCAAATTTGCGAACGTGTCGGATCGGATGTGAGAGTGGACTAAATTATTACGAGCGAGCGGAGCGAGCGAGCAACGATCACAATATCCAAGCTATACATATACCTTATATTGCCTTGCATATATGTCGTGTTATTACCTAATTCTGTCAGCCATTTCGGACATCACATTGCACTTTACTATGTGGAAATAGTACTATTTATGTGAAACTATTGATAAACTGTAAACTTTTGTCAGTAGGCAATAGGATAAAGACTTCCGGCTCGGCGGGCTGCTGCGAATATTTCAATGTCCCCATGTGCCAAACCGTTGGATTGTGACACACCTTTACGCGTCCCTCGCTCGCCGTGCTCGCTCGAAAACTGTAGCCTAACCTGAAACCAATTCTTCTCGCGTTCGTTATTCGATAAGGAGGCGACTTATTTCTAATTTGGGAGCGTGTCGGAACGGTTGTGAGGTTGGACTAGATTTTTTCGAGCGAGCGGAGCGAGCGAGCAACGATCACAATTTCCAAGCTATACATGTAACTTATATTGCCTTGCATATATTTCGTGTTATTACCTAATTTTGTCAGCCATTTCGGACATCACATTGCACTTTACTATGTGGAAATAGTACTATTTATGTGAAACTATTGATAAACTGAAAACTTTTGTCAGTAGGCAATAGGATAAAGACTTCCGGATCCTCGGGCTGGTGCGAATATTTCAATGTCCCCATGTGCCAAACCGTTGGATTGTGACACACCTTTACGCGTACCTCGCTCGCCGAGCTCGCTCGAAAACTATAGCCTAACCTAAAACCAATCCGTCTTGCGTTCGTCATTCAATGAGGAGGCGACTTATTTCAAGTTTGGGCACGTGTCGGATCGGTTGTGAGGTTGGACTAGATTTTTACGAGCGAGCGGAGCGAGAGAGCAACGATCACAATTTCTAAGCTATACATATACCTTATATTGCCTTGCAAATATTTCGTCTTATTACCTAATTTTGTCAGCCATTTCGGACATCCCATTGCACTTTACTATGCGGAAATAGTACTATTTATGTGAAACAATTGATAAACTGAAATCTTTTGTCAGTAGGCAATAGGATAAAGACTTCCGGATCCTCGGGCTGGTGCGAATATTTCAATGTCCCCATGTGCCAAACCGTTGGATTGTGACACACCTTTACGCGTCCCTCGCACGCCTTGCTCGCTCGAAAACTATAGCCTAACCTAAAACCAATCCCTCTTGCTTTCGTCATTCAATGAGGAGGCAACTTATTTCAAGTTTGGGAACGTGTCGGATCGGTTGTGAGGTTGGACTAGATTTTTACGAGCGAGCGGAGGGAGCGAGCAACGATCACAATTTCCAAGCTATACATGTAACTTATATTGCCTTGCATATATTTCGTGTTATTACCTAATTTTGTCAGCCATTTCGGACATCACATTGCACTTTACTATGTGGAAATAGTACTACTTATGTGAAACTGTTGATAAACTGAAAACATTTGTCAGTAGGCAATAGGATAAAAACTTCCGTATCCTCGGGCTGGTGCGAATATTTCAATGCCCCATGTGCCAAACCGTTGGATTGTGACACACCTTTACGCGTCCCTCGCTCGCCTTGCTCGCTCGAAAGCTATAGCCTAACCTAAAACCAATCCCTCTTGCTTTCGTTATTCAATGAGGAGGCGACTTATTTCAAGTTTGGGAACGTGTCGGATCGGTTGTGAGGTTGGACTAGATTTTTACGAGCGAGCGGAGCGAGCGAGCAACGATCACAATTTCCAAGCTATACATGTAACTTATATTGCCTTGCATATATTTCGTGTTATTACCTAATTTTGTCAGCCATTTCGGACAGCACATTGCACTTTACTATGTGGAAATAGTACTATTTATGTGAAACTATTGATAAACTGAAAACTTTAGTCAGTAGGCAATAGGATAAAGACTTCCGGCTCCTCGGGCTGGTGCGAATATTTCAATGTCCCCATGTGCCAAACCGTTGGATTGTGGCACACCTTTACGCGTCCCTCGCTCGCTGTGCTCGCTCGAAAAATATAGCCTAACCTAAAACCAATCCTTCTTGCGTTCGTCATTCAATGAGGAGGCGACTTATTTCAAGTTTGGGACCGTGTCGGATCGGTTGTGAGGTTGGACTAGATTTTTACGAGCGAGCGGAGCGAGCGAGCAACGATCACAATTTCCAAGCTATACATGTAACTTATATTGCCTTGCATATATTTCGTGTTATTACCTAATTTTGTCAGCCATTTCGGACATCACATTGCACTTTACTATGTGGAAATAGTACTATTTATGTGAAACTATTGATAAACTGAGAACTTTTGTCAGTAGGCAATAGGATAAAGACTTCCGGATCCTCCGGCTGGTGCGAATATTTCAATGTCCCCATGTGCCAAACCGTTGGATTGTGACACACCTTTACGCGTACCTCGCTCGCCGAGCTCGCTCGAAAACTATAGCCTAACCTAAAACCAATCCCTCTTGCGTTCGTCATTCAATGAGGAGGCGACTTATTTCAAGTTTGGGCACGTGTCGGATCGGTTGTGAGGTTGGACTAGATTCTTACGAGCGAGCGGAGCGAGCGAGCAACGATCACAATTTCCAAGCAATACATGTAACTTATATTGCCTTGCATATATTTCGTGTTGTTACCTAATTTTGTCAGCCATTTCGGACATCACATTGCACTTTACTATGTGGAAATAGTACTATTTATGTGAAACTGTTGATAAACTGAAAACTTTTGTCAGTAGGCAATAGGATAAAGACTTCCGTATCCTCGGGCTGGTGCGAATATTTCAATGTCCCCATGTGCCAAACCGTTGGTTTGTGACACACCTTTACGCGTCCCTCGCACGCCTTGCTCGCTCGAAAACTATAGCCTAACCTAAAACCAATCCCTCTTGCTTTCGTTATTCAATGAGGAGGCGACTTATTTCAAGTTTGGGAACGTGTCGGATCGGTTGTGAGGTTGGACTAGATTTTTACGAGCGAGCGGAGCGAGCGAGCAACGATCACAATTTCCAAGCTATACATGTAACTTATATTGCCTTGCATATATTTCGTGTTATTACCTAATTTTGTCAGCCATTTCGGACATCACATTGCACTTTACTATGTGGAAATAGTACTATTTATGTGAAACTATTGATAAACTGAAAACTTTTGTCAGTAGGCAATAGGATAAAGACTTCCGGCTCCTCGGGCTGGTGCGAATATTTCAATGTCCCCATGTGCCAAACCGTGGGATTGTGGCACACCTTTACGCGTCCCTCGCTCGCTGTGCTCGCTCGAAAACTATAGCCTAACCAAAATCCATCCCTCTTGCGTTCGTCATTCGATGTGGAGGCGACTTATTTCAAATTTGCGAACGTGTCCGATCGGATGTGAGAGTGGACTAAATTTTTACGAGCGAGCGGAGCGAGCGAGCAACGATCACAATATCCAAGCTATACATATACCTTATATTGCCTTGCATATATGTCGTGTTATTACCTAATTCTGTCAGCCATTTCGGACATCACATTGCACTTTACTATGTGGAAATAGTACTATTTATGTGAAACTATTGATAAACTGTAAACTTTTGTCAGTAGGCAATAGGATAAAGACTTCCGGCTCGGCGGGCTGCTGCGAATATTTCAATGTCCCCATGTGCCAAACCGTTGGATTGTGACACACCTTTACGCGTACCTCGCTCGCCGAGCTCGCTCGAAAACTATAGCCTAACCTAAAACCAATCCCTCTTGCTTTCGTCATTCAATGAGGAGGCGACTTATTTCAAGTTTGGGAACGTGTCGGATCGGTTGTGAGGTTGGACTAGATTTTTACGAGCGAGCGGAGCGAGCGAGCAACGATCACAATTTCCAAGCTATACATGTAACTTATATTGCCTTGCATATATTTCGTGTTATTACCTAATTTTGTCAGCCATTTCGGACATCACATTGCACTTTACTATGTGGAAATAGTACTATTTATGTGAAACTATTGATAAACTGAAAACTTTTGTCAGTAGGCAATAGGATAAAGACTTCCGGATCCTCGGGCTGGTGCGAATATTTCAATGTCCCCATGTGCCAAACCGTTGGATTGTGACACACCTTTACGCGTCCCTCGCTCGCCGTGCTCGCTCGAAAACTGTAGCCTAACCTGAAACCAATCCTTCTCGCGTTCGTTATTCAATGAGGAGGCGACTTATTTCAAGTTTGGGACCGTGTCGGATCGGTTGTGAGGTTGGACTAGATTTTTACGAGCGAGCGGAGCGAGCGAGCAACGATCACAATTTCCAAGCTATACATGTAACTTATATTGCCTTGCATATATTTCGTGTTATTACCTAATTTTGTCAGCCATTTCGGACATCACATTGCACTTTACTATGTGGAAATAGTACTATTTATGTGAAACTATTGATAAACTGAAAACTTTTGTCAGTAGGCAATAGGATAAAGACCTCCGGATCCTCGGGCTGGTGCGAATATTTCAATGTCCCCATGTGCCAAACCGTTGGATTGTGACACACCTTTACGCGTACCTCGCTCGCCGAGCTCGCTCGAAAACTATAGCCTAACCTAAAACCAATCCCTCTTGCGTTCGTCATTCAATGAGGAGGCGACTTATTTCAAGTTTGGGCACGTGTCGGATCGGTTGTGAGGTTGGACTAGATTTTTACGAGCGAGCGGAGCGAGAGAGCAACGATCACAATTTCTAAGCTATACATATACCTTATATTGCCTTGCAAATATTTCGTCATATTACGTAATTTTGTCAGACACTTCTGACATCACATTGCACTTTACTAAGTGGAAATAGTACTATTTATGTGAAACTAATGATAAACTCTAAACTTTGGCAGTAGGCAATAGGATAAAGACTTCCGGCTCCGCGGGCTGGTGCGAATATTTCAATGTCCCCATGTGCCAAACCGTTGGATTGCGGCACACCTTTACGCGTCCCTCGCTCGCTGTGCTCGCTCGAAAACTATAGCCTAACCAAAATCCATCCCTCTTGCGCTCGTCATTCGATGTGGAGGCGACTTATTTCAAATTTGCGAACGTGTCGGATCGGATGTGAGAGTGGACTAAATTTTTACGAGCGAGCGGAGCGAGCGAGCAACGATCACAATATCCAAGCTATACATATACCTTATATTGCCTTGCATATATTTCTTGTTATTACCTAATTTTGTCAGCAATTTCGGACATCACATTGCACTGTGCTATGTGGAAATAGTACTATTTATGTGAAACTATTGATAAACTGTAAACTTTTGTCAGTAGGCAATAGGATAAAGACTTCCGGCTCGGCGGGCTGCTGCGAATATTTCAATGTCCCCATGTGCCAAACCGTTGGTTTGTGACACACCTTTACGCGTCCCTCGCTCGCCGTGCTCGCTCGAAAACTGTAGCCTAACCTAAAACCAATCCCTCTTGCTTTCGTCATTCAATGAGGAGGCGACTTATTTCAAGTTTGGGAACGTGTCGGATCGGTTGTGAGGTTGGACTAGATTTTTACGAGCGAGCGGAGCGAGCGAGCAACGATCACAATTTCCAAGCTATACATGTAACTTATATTGCCTTGCATATATTTCGTGTTATTACCTAATTTTGTCAGCCATTTCGGACATCACATTGCACTTTACTATGTGGAAATAGTACTATTTATGTGAAACTATTGATAAACTGAAAACTTTTGTCAGTAGGCAATAGGATAAAGACTTCCGGATCCTCGGGCTGGTGCGAATATTTCAATGTCCCCATGTGCCAAACCGTTGGATTGTGACACACCTTTACGCGTCCCTCGCTCGCCGTGCTCGCTCGAAAACTGTAGCCTAACCTGAAACCAATCCTTCTCGCGTTCGTTATTCAATGAGGAGGCGACTTATTTCAAGTTTGGGACCGTGTCGGATCGGTTGTGAGGTTGGACTAGATTTTTACGAGCGAGCGGAGCGAGCGAGCAACGATCACAATTTCCAAGCTATACATGTAACTTATATTGCCTTGCATATATTTCGTGTTATTACCTAATTTTGTCAGCCATTTCGGACATCACATTGCACTTTACTATGTGGAAATAGTACTATTTATGTGAAACTATTGATAAACTGAAAACTTTTGTCAGTAGGCAATAGGATAAAGACCTCCGGATCCTCGGGCTGGTGCGAATATTTCAATGTCCCCATGTGCCAAACCGTTGGATTGTGACACACCTTTACGCGTACCTCGCTCGCCGAGCTCGCTCGAAAACTATAGCCTAACCTAAAACCAATCCCTCTTGCGTTCGTCATTCAATGAGGAGGCGACTTATTTCAAGTTTGGGCACGTGTCGGATCGGTTGTGAGGTTGGACTAGATTTTTACGAGCGAGCGGAGCGAGAGAGCAACGATCACAATTTCTAAGCTATACATATACCTTATATTGCCTTGCAAATATTTCGTCATATTACGTAATTTTGTCAGACACTTCTGACATCACATTGCACTTTACTAAGTGGAAATAGTACTATTTATGTGAAACTAATGATAAACTCTAAACTTTGGCAGTAGGCAATAGGATAAAGACTTCCGGCTCCGCGGGCTGGTGCGAATATTTCAATGTCCCCATGTGCCAAACCGTTGGATTGCGGCACACCTTTACGCGTCCCTCGCTCGCTGTGCTCGCTCGAAAACTATAGCCTAACCAAAATCCATCCCTCTTGCGCTCGTCATTCGATGTGGAGGCGACTTATTTCAAATTTGCGAACGTGTCGGATCGGATGTGAGAGTGGACTAAATTTTTACGAGCGAGCGGAGCGAGCGAGCAACGATCACAATATCCAAGCTATACATATACCTTATATTGCCTTGCATATATGTCGTGTTATTACCTAATTCTGTCAGCCATTTCGGACATCACATTGCACTTTACTATGTGGAAATAGTACTATTTATGTGAAACTATTGATAAACTGTAAACTTTTGTCAGTAGGCAATAGGATAAAGACTTCCGGCTCGGCGGGCTGCTGCGAATATTTCAATGTCCCCATGTGCCAAACCGTTGGATTGTGACACACCTTTACGCGTCCCTCGCTCGCCGTGCTCGCTCGAAAACTGTAGCCTAACCTAAAACCAATCCCTCTTGCTTTCGTCATTCAATGAGGAGGCGACTTATTTCAAGTTTGGGAACGTGTCGGATCGGTTGTGAGGTTGGACTAGATTTTTACGAGCGAGCGGAGGGAGCGAGCAACGATCACAATTTCCAAGCTATACATGTAACTTATATTGCCTTGCATATATTTCGTGTTATTACCTAATTTTGTCAGCCATTTCGGACATCACATTGCACTTTACTATGTGGAAATAGTACTATTTATGTGAAACTGTTGATAAACTGAAAACTTTTGTCAGTAGGCAATAGGATAAAAACTTCCGTATCCTCGGGCTGGTGCGAATATTTCAATGTCCCCATGTGCCAAACCGTTGGATTGTGACACACCTTTACGCGTCCCTCGCTCGCCTTGCTCGCTCGAAAACTATAGCCTAACCTAAAACCAATCCCTCTTGCTTTCGTTATTCAATGAGGAGGCGACTTATTTCAAGTTTGGGAACGTGTCGGATCGGTTGTGAGGTTGGACTAGATTTTTACGAGCGAGCGGAGCGAGCGAGCAACGATCACAATTTCCAAGCTATACATGTAACTTATATTGCCTTGCATATATTTCGTGTTATTACCTAATTTTGTCAGCCATTTCGGACAGCACATTGCACTTTACTATGTGGAAATAGTACTATTTATGTGAAACTATTGATAAACTGAAAACTTTTGTCAGTAGGCAATAGGATAAAGACTTCCGGCTCCTCGGGCTGGTGCGAATATTTCAATGTCCCCATGTGCCAAACCGTTGGATTGTGGCACACCTTTACGCGTCCCTCGCTCGCTGTGCTCGCTCGAAAAATATAGCCTAACCTAAAACCAATCCTTCTTGCGTTCGTCATTCAATGAGGAGGCGACTTATTTCAAGTTTGGGACCGTGTCGGATCGGTTGTGAGGTTGGACTAGATTTTTACGAGCGAGCGGAGCGAGCGAGCAACGATCACAATTTCCAAGCTATACATGTAACTTATATTGCCTTGCATATATTTCGTGTTATTACCTAATTTTGTCAGCCATTTCGGACATCACATTGCACTTTACTATGTGGAAATAGTACTATTTATGTGAAACTATTGATAAACTGAGAACTTTTGTCAGTAGGCAATAGGATAAAGACTTCCGGATCCTCCGGCTGGTGCGAATATTTCAATGTCCCCATGTGCCAAACCGTTGGATTGTGACACACCTTTACGCGTACCTCGCTCGCCGAGCTCGCTCGAAAACTATAGCCTAACCTAAAACCAATCCCTCTTGCGTTCGTCATTCAATGAGGAGGCGACTTATTTCAAGTTTGGGCACGTGTCGGATCGGTTGTGAGGTTGGACTAGATTTTTACGAGCGAGCGGAGCGAGCGAGCAACGATCACAATTTCCAAGCAATACATGTAACTTATATTGCCTTGCATATATTTCGTGTTGTTACCTAATTTTGTCAGCCATTTCGGACATCACATTGCACTTTACTATGTGGAAATAGTACTATTTATGTGAAACTGTTGATAAACTGAAAACTTTTGTCAGTAGGCAATAGGATAAAGACTTCCGTATCCTCGGGCTGGTGCGAATATTTCAATGTCCCCATGTGCCAAACCGTTGGATTGTGACACACCTTTACGCGTCCCTCGCACGCCTTGCTCGCTCGAAAACTATAGCCTAACCTAAAACCAATCCCTCTTGCTTTCGTTATTCAATGAGGAGGCGACTTATTTCAAGTTTGGGAACGTGTCGGATCGGTTGTGAGGTTGGACTAGATTTTTACGAGCGAGCGGAGCGAGCGAGCAACGATCACAATTTCCAAGCTATACATGTAACTTATATTGCCTTGCATATATTTCGTGTTATTACCTAATTTTGTCAGCCATTTCGGACATCACATTGCACTTTACTATGTGGAAATAGTACTATTTATGTGAAACTATTGATAAACTGAAAACTTTTG
Organism: Bombus terrestris; assembly: GCF_910591885.1. NCBI lineage: Eukaryota > Metazoa > Arthropoda > Insecta > Hymenoptera > Apidae > Bombus > Bombus terrestris. Next base: position 1,501,112 of record NW_025963551.1, on the reverse strand, counting down.
TCAGTAGGCAATAGGATAAAGACTTCCGGCTCCTCGGGCTGGTGCGAATATTTCAATGTCCCCATGTGCCAAACCGTGGGATTGTGGCACACCTTTACGCGTCCCTCGCTCGCTGTGCTCGCTCGAAAACTATAGCCTAACCAAAATCCATCCCTCTTGCCTTCGTCATTCGATGTGGAGGCGACTTATTTCAAATTTGCGAACGTGTCCGATCGGATGTGAGAGTGGACTAAATTTTTACGAGCGAGCGGAGCGAGCGAGCAACGATCACAATATCCAAGCTATACATATACCTTATATTGCCTTGCATATATGTCGTGTTATTACCTAATTCTGTCAGCCATTTCGGACATCACATTGCACTTTACTATGTGGAAATAGTACTATTTATGTGAAACTATTGATAAACTGTAAACTTTTGTCAGTAGGCAATAGGATAAAGACTTCCGGCTCGGCGGGCTGCTGCGAATATTTCAATGTCCCCATGTGCCAAACCGTTGGATTGTGACACACCTTTACGCGTACCTCGCTCGCCGAGCTCGCTCGAAAACTATAGCCTAACCTAAAACCAATCCCTCTTGCTTTCGTCATTCAATGAGGAGGCGACTTATTTCAAGCTTGGGAACGTGTCGGATCGGTTGTGAGGTTGGACTAGATTTTTACGAGCGAGCGGAGCGAGCGAGCAACGATCACAATTTCCAAGCTATACATGTAACTTATATTGCCTTGCATATATTTCGTGTTATTACCTAATTTTGTCAGCCATTTCGGACATCACATTGCACTTTACTATGTGGAAATAGTACTATTTATGTGAAACTGTTGATAAACTGAAAACTTTTGTCAGTAGGCAATAGGATAAAGACTTCCGTATCCTCGGGCTGGTGCGAATATTTCAATGTCCCCATGTGCCAAACCGTTGGATTGTGACACACCTTTACGCGTCCCTCGCACGCCTTGCTCGCTCGAAAACTATAGCCTAACCTAAAACCAATCCCTCTTGCTTTCGTTATTCAATGAGGAGCCGACTTATTTCAAGTTTGGGAACGTGTCGGATCGGTTGTGAGGTTGGACTAGATTTTTACGAGCGAGCGGAGCGAGCGAGCAACGATCACAATTTCCAAGCTATACATGTAACTTATATTGCCTTGCATATATTTCGTGTTATTACCTAATTTTGTCAGCCATTTCGGACATCACATTGCACTTTACTATGTGGAAATAGTACTATTTATGTGAAACTATTGATAAACTGAAAACTTTTGTCAGTAGGCAATAGGATAAAGACTTCCGGCTCCTCGGGCTGGTGCGAATATTTCAATGTCCCCATGTGCCAAACCGTTGGATTGTGGCACACCTTTACGCGTCCCTCGCTCGCTGTGCTCGCTCGAAAAATATAGCCTAACCTAAAACCAATCCTTCTTGCGTTCGTCATTCAATGAGGAGGCGACTTATTTCAAGTTTGGGACCGTGTCGGATCGGTTGTGAGGTTGGACTAGATTTTTACGAGCGAGCGGAGCGAGCGAGCAACGATCACAATTTCCAAGCTATACATGTAACTTATATTGCCTTGCATATATTTCGTGTTATTACCTAATTTTGTCAGCCATTTCGGACATCACATTGCACTTTACTATGTGGAAATAGTACTATTTATGTGAAACTATTGATAAACTGAAAACTTTTGTCAGTAGGCAGTAGGATAAAGACTTCCGGATCCTCGGGCTGGTGCGAATATTTCAATGTCCCCATGTGCCAAACCGTTGGATTGTGACACACCTTTACGCGTCCCTCGCTCGCCGTGCTCGCTCGAAAACTGTAGCCTAACCTGAAACCAATCCTTCTCGCGTTCGTTATTCAATGAGGAGGCGACTTATTTCAAGTTTGGGACCGTGTCGGATCGGTTGTGAGGTTGGACTAGATTTTTACGAGCGAGCGGAGCGAGCGAGCAACGATCACAATTTCCAAGCTATACATGTAACTTATATTGCCTTGCATATATTTCGTGTTATTACCTAATTTTGTCAGCCATTTCGGACATCACATTGCACTTTACTATGTGGAAATAGTACTATTTATGTGAAACTATTGATAAACTGAAAACTTTTGTCAGTAGGCAATAGGATAAAGACCTCCGGATCCTCGGGCTGGTGCGAATATTTCAATGTCCCCATGTGCCAAACCGTTGGATTGTGACACACCTTTACGCGTACCTCGCTCGCCGAGCTCGCTCGAAAACTATAGCCTAACCTAAAACCAATCCCTCTTGCGTTCGTCATTCAATGAGGAGGCGTCTTATTTCAAGTTTGGGCACGTGTCGGATCGGTTGTGAGGTTGGACTAGATTTTTACGAGCGAGCGGAGCGAGAGAGCAACGATCACAATTTCTAAGCTATACATATACCTTATATTGCCTTGCAAATATTTCGTCATATTACGTAATTTTGTCAGACACTTCTGACATCACATTGCACTTTACTAAGTGGAAATAGTACTATTTATGTGAAACTAATGATAAACTCTAAACTTTTGACAGTAGGCAATAGGATAAAGACTTCCGGCTCCGCGGGCTGGTGCGAATATTTCAATGTCCCCATGTGCCAAACCGTTGGATTGCGGCACACCTTTACGCGTCCCTCGCTCGCTGTGCTCGCTCGAAAACTATAGCCTAACCAAAATCCATCCCTCTTGCGCTCGTCATTCGATGTGGAGGCGACTTATTTCAAATTTGCGAACGTGTCGGATCGGATGTGAGAGTGGACTAAATTTTTACGAGCGAGCGGAGCGAGCGAGCAACGATCACAATATCCAAGCTATACATATACCTTATATTGCCTTGCATATATGTCGTGTTATTACCTAATTCTGTCAGCCATTTCGGACATCACATTGCACTTTACTATGTGGAAATAGTACTATTTATGTGAAACTATTGATAAACTGTAAACTTTTGTCAGTAGGCAATAGGATAAAGACTTCCGGCTCGGCGGGCTGCTGCGAATATTTCAATGTCCCCATGTGCCAAACCGTTGGATTGTGACACACCTTTACGCGTCCCTCGCTCGCCGTGCTCGCTCGAAAACTGTAGCCTAACCTGAAACCAATCCTTCTCGCGTTCGTTATTCGATAAGGAGGCGACTTATTTCTAATTTGGGAGCGTGTCGGAACGGTTGTGAGGTTGGACTAGATTTTTTCGAGCGAGCGGAGCGAGCGAGCAACGATCACAATTTCCAAGCTATACATGTAACTTATATTGCCTTGCATATATTTCGTGTTATTACCTAATTTTGTCAGCCATTTCGGACATCACATTGCACTTTACTATGTGGAAATAGTACTATTTATGTGAAACTATTGATAAACTGAAAACTTTTGTCAGTAGGCAATAGGATAAAGACTTCCGGATCCTCGGGCTGGTGCGAATATTTCAATGTCCCCATGTGCCAAACCGTTGGATTGTGACACACCTTTACGCGTACCTCGCTCGCCGAGCTCGCTCGAAAACTATAGCCTAACCTAAAACCAATCCGTCTTGCGTTCGTCATTCAATGAGGAGGCGACTTATTTCAAGTTTGGGCACGTGTCGGATCGGTTGTGAGGTTGGACTAGATTTTTACGAGCGAGCGGAGCGAGAGAGCAACGATCACAATTTCTAAGCTATACATATACCTTATATTGCCTTGCAAATATTTCGTCTTATTACCTAATTTTGTCAGCCATTTCGGACATCCCATTGCACTTTACTATGCGGAAATAGTACTATTTATGTGAAACAATTGATAAACTGAAATCTTTTGTCAGTAGGCAATAGGATAAAGACTTCCGGATCCTCGGGCTGGTGCGAATATTTCAATGTCCCCATGTGCCAAACCGTTGGATTGTGACACACCTTTACGCGTCCCTCGCACGCCTTGCTCGCTCGAAAACTATAGCCTAACCTAAAACCAATCCCTCTTGCTTTCGTCATTCAATGAGGAGGCGACTTATTTCAAGTTTGGGAACGTGTCGGATCGGTTGTGAGGTTGGACTAGATTTTTACGAGCGAGCGGAGGGAGCGAGCAACGATCACAATTTCCAAGCTATACATGTAACTTATATTGCCTTGCATATATTTCGTGTTATTACCTAATTTTGTCAGCCATTTCGGACATCACGTTGCACTTTACTATGTGGAAATAGTACTATTTATGTGAAACTGTTGATAAACTGAAAACATTTGTCAGTAGGCAATAGGATAAAAACTTCCGTATCCTCGGGCTGGTGCGAATATTTCAATGTCCCCATGTGCCAAACCGTTGGATTGTGACACACCTTTACGCGTCCCTCGCTCGCCTTGCTCGCTCGAAAACTATAGCCTAACCTAAAACCAATCCCTCTTGCTTTCGTTATTCAATGAGGAGGCGACTTATTTCAAGTTTGGGAACGTGTCGGATCGGTTGTGAGGTTGGACTAGATTTTTACGAGCGAGCGGAGCGAGCGAGCAACGATCACAATTTCCAAGCTATACATGTAACTTATATTGCCTTGCATATATTTCGTGTTATTACCTAATTTTGTCAGCCATTTCGGACAGCACATTGCACTTTACTATGTGGAAATAGTACTATTTATGTGAAACTATTGATAAACTGAAAACTTTTGTCAGTAGGCAATAGGATAAAGACTTCCGGCTCCTCGGGCTGGTGCGAATATTTCAATGTCCCCATGTGCCAAACCGTTGGATTGTGGCACACCTTTACGCGTCCCTCGCTCGCTGTGCTCGCTCGAAAAATATAGCCTAACCTAAAACCAATCCTTCTTGCGTTCGTCATTCAATGAGGAGGCGACTTATTTCAAGTTTGGGACCGTGTCGGATCGGTTGTGAGGTTGGACTAGATTTTTACGAGCGAGCGGAGCGAGCGAGCAACGATCACAATTTCCAAGCTATACATGTAACTTATATTGCCTTGCATATATTTCGTGTTATTACCTAATTTTGTCAGCCATTTCGGACATCACATTGCACTTTACTATGTGGAAATAGTACTATTTATGTGAAACTATTGATAAACTGAGAACTTTTGTCAGTAGGCAATAGGATAAAGACTTCCGGATCCTCCGGCTGGTGCGAATATTTCAATGTCCCCATGTGCCAAACCGTTGGATTGTGACACACCTTTACCCGTACCTCGCTCGCCGAGCTCGCTCGAAAACTATAGCCTAACCTAAAACCAATCCCTCTTGCGTTCGTCATTCAATGAGGAGGCGACTTATTTCAAGTTTGGGCACGTGTCGGATCGGTTGTGAGGTTGGACTAGATTTTTACGAGCGAGCGGAGCGAGCGAGCAACGATCACAATTTCCAAGCAATACATGTAACTTATATTGCCTTGCATATATTTCGTGTTATTACCTAATTTTGTCAGCCTGTAACTTCGTACTATCGCGGGGAGACGCGGTCGTTAGAATACGCGTCAACGAGAGTCGTAAATTCCCGTTACGATTAGAATAATCGACACCACGAATAGTTCGATCCCCGTATTTCGGTTAGGATAATCGGGGTGGTTGATGCGGTATAACACTGAGAGTCACAGAATTATAATAATGTATATTTCCAACAACTAGTCTACACGATTGAAAAGATATAAACAATTAACAACTTCATCGCACGCAGATAATGTAAATGTATACAGTATCGAGCAAGGCTCTTACACTTGAAGTTAGTCTCTTGGTGGACGTAGCACGATATGATACTTAACAGAATAAGCGAATGTTTGGCAATGTGTAATGTTCGACGCGTCACAAGGAACTGATCGACTTTGGATGATTTCTTTGTCTCATCTTTTAAGACGACCCCCACTATCCTTAGGTCACGCCACCGTTCGCGCCTATGATCACGTATGTCTGTTCTTGCGTGGAAAACGTAACGGACCAAATTCGACGTTTCGAGAACTCGCTGCTTGGCAACAGCTATGCGCTCGTCGATACATTGTATATGATCCGGCGGTCAGATAAGACGATCTGACTGAGACATTGTAGGGCCGCGAGTGACGGTTAGAAAATACAGCCTGTGTTAAACCTCGTGGCGTAACATCCTCCCCCCGTTGAGAGGGTACCGATCAAATGATATGATGTGGAGTCAGTTGCGTCGCTGGCGAATCTCCTTGGCTCCGTGTGGGTGGTCGGACTCGTCTGGATCTGGGTGAATGGGTAAGGGGACCAGTCTTTTGACGCCACGATCCAGGGTAGTTGTTGCCGTCTGCACGGTGGCGGTCCGTATGATTCCGTCGACTCCTGGATGGACCTTGATCACGCGGCCCAAAGGCCATTGCATGGATGGTACGTTATCCTCCCTGAGGACTACTACGGTGCCTACTCGGATGTCGTGACTGCCCTTGCTCCATTTATTTCGGATGTTCAGCTCGTTCAGGTATTCTCGATGCCAACGGCGCCAGAAATGTTGTTTGATCCTTTGAATATGTTGCCAGCTGGAGAGACGATTGGATGGAGTATCCTGGAAATCTCGTTCTCGAAAGCTTGTTAGTGCATCTCCGATGAGGAAGTGACCGGGAGTAAGGACAAGAAGATCGTTTGGGTCAGATGATATTGGAGTCAGAGGACGGGAGTTGAGGATAGACTCGATTTCAATGATCAGTGTGTTCAAATTTTCGTATGTTAAGAGCTCGTTACCTGCGACACGTCTGAGATGTCGTTTGAAGGACTTCACCGCAGCCTCCCACAGCCCGCCGAAGTGAGGTGAGTTGGGAGGAATGAAGTGCCATTCGATTCGTCGATCGGCTAAAAAGGACTGAATCCTTACCTTATGATCGTCGGACTGCAGGAGGTTTCGGAGCTCTCGTAATTCATTGTTGGCGCCAACGAAGTTGGTGCCGTTGTCAGAATAAATTGTTGCACAGAATCCTCGGCGAGCGATGAATCTTCGCAGAGCAGCAATGAAGGCCTCGCTAGTGAGATCGGTGACCAGCTCGAGGTGGACTGCTTTAACTGCAAGGCATACGAAGATTGCTACATATACCTTGATTTTTCGTCGGTTGCGATCCTTTCGTTCCTTGATGTAGAACGGTCCGCAATAATCGATTCCGACGTTCGTAAATGGACGAGATTCCGTTATCCGTGCAGCTGGAAGGTCGCCCATTACGTACTCTACTGGAGGTGGATTGGCTCGGCAGCAACGTACGCACTTCTTCAGCGTGCTCCAAACTTGACTACGGCCGTCGATAGGCCAGTAAGATCTCCTTAAGGCATATAAGGTAGCTTGAGTTCCGGAGTGGAGATTTAGGAGGTGTTCATGCTCGATTATGAGTGCTGTAACTGAGGATTTGGGTAGAATGATTGGGTGTTTCTGAGTGAAGGGCATTGGTGAATGACTGAGTCGGCCTCCGACTCGCAATATCTCGTCCTTGTCCAGAAATGGATTGAGTCGATGCAGCTTCCCCTTCACTGCAGAATTTCGATCTGTGCGGAGAGTACGTATTTCATCTGGAAAATAACAAAGTTGTAACAATTTGACCAATTTGTTATGCGCATTGGTTAAATCATGTGTGGTTAGAGGTCTCCCCCGATCCTGCTTTTGCCTCCATCGGAGGCAACGAGCGGCAATTCTTATCAGCTTGGGCCAAGAAGAATATCTCTCCAGTAGACTGTGGTCAGGCGGAGTCACGGACAGACATGTTGCCTTCTTTTGCTCTGGTATTTCAACTAATGGTACTGGGTTCCACGACGGCCAGTATTTTTCAGGTTGTTGGAGCCATTCTGGTCCATGTTGCCAAATGGTAGATCGCAGGAAGTCTTGGGGTGATTGGCCTCGAGATATGAGATCTGCAGGGTTATCGGTAGTGGGAATGTGGCGCCAATCTGAGGTGTGAGTCTTTTGTTGAATCTCTGTCACACGATTGGCGACGAAGGTTTTCAGCGTATGGGGTGATGTATTAATCCAGTGTAAAACGATTGTAGAATCAGTCCAGTAAACGGTCCGAGAAATGTTGCTTGGTAACGCTTGAAGGACTGTAGTGGCCAATGATGCGAGAAGAAGTGCTCCACTCAGTTCCAGCCTTGGAATGGTTTGTGATTTGAGTGGAGCCACTTTTGACCTTGCGGTGAGGAGTCGTGTCCAAACATGACCATCCGGAGCGATGGTGCGAAGGTAGACGCATGCCCCATACGCCCTTTCGCTGGCGTCGCAGAATCCGTGTAATTCAATTTCCGCTGCAGTCTTGATTATAGTTTTACGTGGAAACTTCACGTTATTTAGCAAAGGTAGCTGTGAATAATATTTGCTCCATTCTGTGTGTACGTCAGCCGGAAGAGATTCGTCCCAGTCAAGTTTTAAAGTCCAAAGTCGTTGGAGCAACATCTTAGCGCGAACGATCACTGGTGCCAGTAATCCAAGAGGGTCGTAGATTTTGGCAATTTCGGAGCTGATTGTTCTCTTCGTAATTCGAGAGGCGGTAGGATTGATTTTGACGGAATACAGGATCGAATCGTCAAAGGAATTCCAAACAACACCCAGAGTTTTGAAAGTTTGCGATTCGCCTAGTAGCAGCTTATCGTTTATGTCCTGCTCGGAAAGTCCTCGTAGCAGTTCCCGGTCGTTCGCTGCCCATTTTCGGATGTTTAAGCCGGCTAATTTAAGCAATTCTATGAGCTCCGTTCTTAGTGATTGTGCCTCGTTCTTTGTTTCGGCTCCTGTGAGAACATCGTCGACGTAGAAGTCTCGCTGTAAGACCATCGCTGCTCGTGGGTATCGATGTCCCTCGTCGTCTGCCAGTTGTTTGAGGCACCGAATGGCTAGGTAGGGGGCCGCTGACAGCCCGAATGTCACTGTGTTAAGTTGATAGATGTCCACTTCTCCGTCCGAGTTGCGCCACAAGATTTGTTGGAATTTCCGATCCTCTGGACGCACAAGAAATTGTCGATACATCTTTTCGACATCGCCTGTAATGACATACTGATGAAAACGAAATCTTAAAAGGATAAGAAATATGTCGTCTTGTAGTTTCGGTCCCGTATGAAGTACGTCGTTTAATGAAACTCCGGTGGTGGTTGGTGCAGATCCGTCAAACACAACTCGGAGTTTTGTAGTCCGGCTGGATTCTTTGATCACGCCGTGATGTGGCAGAAAATATCCGTCGTCCGTGCAGTGGTCCGTGGTGATCTTCGTCATATGTCCTAATTCCAAGTATTCTTGTATTACGGCGTGATAGTCGGCTTCGAATTGTTTGTCTCGTTGGAATCGACGGCCGAGGGACGTGAGTCGCTTCATTGCCATGGCTTTCGAAGATCCAAGCGGAGGAGTTGTTTCGTTGAATGGGAGAGCGACAACGTATCGCCCTTCGTTGTTGCGTTGAACGTGATTTCGAAAGTGCTCCTCGCACTGTCGTTCCGATTCCGAAATTCTTGCGGTGGGCGGTCCCTCGTCGATTTCCCAAAAACGGGCGAGGTCCGCCTGTAAAGCCGTCGTGGAGGTGTGAAATGCGTATGCTAATGATTGTGAGGTTGGGCTCCCCCCGATGACCCATCCGAATCTCGTCTTTTGCAGACGCAAGTCGGGCCCGTTTGCTTGACTGATATCAAGTTGGCCGACACAGAGTGATGCTAGTGTTGGTCCGGCGCTCAACAATATTTCGATCGGAGCAGGTCTATGGAATCTTGGACCGGCTAATTGGAGATTCCTAGGTATCTGTATCGTTGAGCGATCTACGGGTTGGTTTGGGACCCAAGACGCGATAGTCGGTATGATCAGAAACGTCAAGTTGCGTTCGTATGTGCCGTCAATAGAGGTGATCGTGGCCGTGATGTAGCGTTTCGAGGTCGTCGATAACGTGTTGAGTGCTCCGATTGGGACCGAACATTTCTGTTGATTGAGTTTTAATGAGTTAGCGAGCCTTTCGGTGATAAAGTTCATGCTAGAGCCGGTATCTAGCAGAGCTCTACAACGAACTGGTTGAATTTCATTATTCAAGATGTTGACCTGCGCTGTGACTAACAAGTCGTGTTGCAATTGTTCAAAAGGGAGCGGGGTCGATGAGTCCGTTTTCTGTGGTTCGGTCCCTAACAGGCTCGTCTGATGACGTCATTGTTTTCCGTGTCGTTTAGGGCTGGACGATATGGTCGATCCCGATGCCGACGATCGCGGTAACCGAGATTCGCGTTTCGGGGATGTTCGCGGAGACGTTCGGGGAGACTCTTGGCGAGAATCTCGACGAGACGCTCGGGGAGACGTTCGGGGAGACGTTCGGGGAGACGCTCGGGGAGACGTTCGGGGAGACGCTCGGGGAGACTCTCGGCGAGAATCTCGGCGAGAATCTCGGCGAGAATACTGGCGAGACGCTCGGGGAGACGAAGATGAGCGTCTCGAACGATGTGACGAACGCGGGGACGGTGAACTGGGCGAAGATCGACCGCTGGATGATCGGTCGCTCGACGATCGGCCGCTCGATGTTCGGTCGACACGTGTTCGTGTTTTGCTATGCCCCTGGTCTTGATGCAGGTACGTGTGATGTCGCTGTCTACAGATGCGACATGATCCCGCGGAGCATTGAGTGAGAGCGTGTCCCTTGCCTAAACAATTGGTACAGAGCGACGCCCTTTTGGCGATTTCCAGGCGTTCTTTGGGCGTCTTCGTTTTGAAGACATGGCAATTCCATAATTTGTGTTGTCCGTGGCAGTTCGGACACAACAACGTATTGTGTGTAGTTACGAATGTATAACTTCGCGGCGCGTCCTGTCGCCGACGGTCGTGTTGCTCGGACGCCCCCCTTTTGACGGTTAATGATGAGCATGCTCTGTCGCTATTCGTCCGTGTTTTCAAAAAATCCACTAAATGCGTATATGGCGGCAATTTCTTGTCCGGTAGGGTATGTTGCCATTCGCGAACGACGGCTGAGGGTAACTTCGACGTGACAAGCTTTATGAGAAAGGCGTTTGACGTGACTGGGTCCCCGAGTCTTTCTAACGCTTGAAGATGTACTTTGACTGTCTCGATAAGATCGTCTATGGCTTCGGGTGTTTCTTTAGTTATTCTGGGATAGTCGAGAATCAGGTCCCAGTGACGCATGCAGATCTGGCGGTGGCAGTCGAATTTTTCCCTAAGAGCGTCCATGGCGATTGCGTAATTTGCGTCGGTGATGGGTAATGACTGTATGCTTCGCGCGGCCCAGCCAGTCAGGGCTGTTCGGAGATGATGAAATTTCTGAACCGGTGCTAAATTTTCATTTCTATCTATCGCTGATGAGAAGGCATCGTGAAACGAATGCCAATCCTCGAGGGCGCCATCAAATGTAGGTATGCGAACCTCCGGTAGTTTAAGCGGTGCGGACTCGCGGCCGACGGCTGATTCGCCGCTTGTCGACTGTGACGGCGTGCTCCGTCGTGTATTGCTTAATTGTTTGGCTACTCGGCGTTGCAGCCTCTCGTATTCTTCCTCTAGCTCACTGCCGCGCGCGGTCTCTCCCTCGTCTAGAGTTACGATCTGGTATTGTAGTGCACGGATGTCCTTCTCGTAGGTTTCTAGACGGTCTTTAATGTGAAGCAAGTCGAACTCGTCCGGACAGCCTGATTGTTCAATGTCGCCCAGTTTTTTTGCGAGGCGTGTAAACTGGGCGCTACAGTAGCCCCGGCGACGACGCAAGTTGGCGAGCTCGTCTCCGGTTGCCATTATTTTTTATGTAATTGGTAATGAAATCGTTTGAACTTACTTCTGTTGGCGATTGTCCACTTTGTGGCGGGAGGCTGTGTGGTTGCGTTTCAACCACCGAATTATACCTCTTCAAAGGTGACGACCCTTTACGTTACTGACCTCGCTGGGGTGGTAACGCTTCTGCTGCTGGTTGTGTTGGATTCACGTGGCACTGTATGAGAGTGGGTGTCACTGGCGTGCACTTTTCACTTGACACAGAATCCGGCTCGAAGGACCATGTAACTTCGTACTATCGCGGGGAGACGCGGTCGTTAGAATACGCGTCAACGAGAGTCGTAAATTCCCGTTACGATTAGAATAATCGACACCACGAATAGTTCGATCCCCGTATTTCGGTTAGGATAATCGGGGTGGTTGATGCGGTATAACACTGAGAGTCACAGAATTATAATAATGTATATTTCCAACAACTAGTCTACACGATTGAAAAGATATAAACAATTAACAACTTCATCGCACGCAGATAATGTAAATGTATACAGTATCGAGCAAGGCTCTTACACTTGAAGTTAGTCTCTTGGTGGACGTAGCACGATATGATACTTAACAGAATAAGCGAATGTTTGGCAATGTGTAATGTTCGACGCGTCACAAGGAACTGATCGACTTTGGATGATTTCTTTGTCTCATCTTTTAAGACGACCCCCACTATCCTTAGGTCACGCCACCGTTCGCGCCTATGATCACGTATGTCTGTTCTTGCGTGGAAAACGTAACGGACCAAATTCGACGTTTCGAGAACTCGCTGCTTGGCAACAGCTATGCGCTCGTCGATACATTGTATATGATCCGGCGGTCAGATAAGACGATCTGACTGAGACATTGTAGGGCCGCGAGTGACGGTTAGAAAATACAGCCTGTGTTAAACCTCGTGGCGTAACACAGCCATTTCGGACATCACATTGCACTTTACTATGTGGAAATAGTACTATTTATGTGAAACTGTTGATAAACTGAAAACTTTTGTCAGTAGGCAATAGGATAAAGACTTCCGTATCCTCGGGCTGGTGCGAATATTTCAATGTCCCCATGTGCCAAACCGTTGGATTGTGACACACCTTTACGCGTCCCTCGCACGCCTTGCTCGCTCGAAAACTATAGCCTAACCTAAAACCAATCCCTCTTGCTTTCGTTATTCAATGAGGAGGCGACTTATTTCAAGTTTGGGAACGTGTCGGATCGGTTGTGAGGTTGGACTAGATTTTTACGAGCGAGCGGAGCGAGCGAGCAACGATCACAATTTCCAAGCTATACATGTAACTTATATTGCCTTGCATATATTTCGTGTTATTACCTAATTTTGTCAGTCATTTCGGACATCACATTGCACTTTACTATGTGGAAATAGTACTATTTATGTGAAACTATTGATAAACTGAAAACTTTTGTCAGTAGGCAATAGGATAAAGACTTCCGGCTCCTCGGGCTGGTGCGAATATTTCAATGTCCCCATGTGCCAAACCGTGGGATTGTGGCACACCTTTACGCGTCCCTCGCTCGCTGTGCTCGCTCGAAAACTATAGCCTAACCAAAATCCATCCCTCTTGCGTTCGTCATTCGATGTGGAGGCGACTTATTTCAAATTTGCGAACGTGTCCGATCGGATGTGAGAGTGGACTAAATTTTTACGAGCGAGCGGAGCGAGCGAGCAACGATCACAATATCCAAGCTATACATATACCTTATATTGCCTTGCATATATGTCGTGTTATTACCTAATTCTGTCAGCCATTTCGGACATCACATTGCACTTTACTATGTGGAAATAGTACTATTTATGTGAAACTATTGATAAACTGTAAACTTTTGTCAGTAGGCAATAGGATAAAGACTTCCGGCTCGGCGGGCTGCTGCGAATATTTCAATGTCCCCATGTGCCAAACCGTTGGATTGTGACACACCTTTACGCGTCCCTCGCTCGCCGTGCTCGCTCGAAAACTGTAGCCTAACCTGAAACCAATCCTTCTCGCGTTCGTTATTCGATAAGGAGGCGACTTATTTCTAATTTGGGAGCATGTCGGAACGGTTGTGAGGTTGGACTAGATTTTTTCGAGCGAGCGGAGCGAGCGAGCAACGATCACAATTTCCAAGCTATACATGTAACTTATATTGCCTTGCATATATTTCGTGTTATTACCTAATTTTGTCAGCCATTTCGGACATCACATTGCACTTTACTATGTGGAAATAGTACTATTTATGTGAAACTATTGATAAACTGAAAACTTTTGTCAGTAGGCAATAGGATAAAGACTTCCGGATCCTCGGGCTGGTGCGAATATTTCAATGTCCCCATGTGCCAAACCGTTGGATTGTGACACACCTTTACGCGTACCTCGCTCGCCGAGCTCGCTCGAAAACTATAGCCTAACCTAAAACCAATCCCTCTTGCGTTCGTCATTCAATGAGGAGGCGACTTATTTCAAGTTTGGGCACGTGTCGGATCGGTTGTGAGAGTGGACTAAATTTTTACGAGCGAGCGGAGCGAGCGAGCAACGATCACAATTTCTAAGCTATACATATACCTTATATTGCCTTGCAAATATTTCGTGTTATTACCTAATTTTGTCAGCCATTTCGGACATCCCATTGCACTTTACTATGCGGAAATAGTACTATTTATGTGAAACAATTGATAAACTGAAAACTTTTGTCAGTAGGCAATAGGATAAAGACTTCCGGATCCTCGGGCTGGTGCGAATATTTCAATGTCCCCATGTGCCAAACCGTTGGATTGTGACACACCTTTACGCGTCCCTCGCACGCCTTGCTCGCTCGAAAACTATAGCCTAACCTAAAACCAATCCCTCTTGCTTTCGTCATTCAATGAGGAGGCGACTTATTTCAAGTTTGGGAACGTGTCGGATCGGTTGTGAGGTTGGACTAGATTTTTACGAGCGAGCGGAGCGAGCGAGCAACGATCACAATTTCCAAGCTATACATGTAACTTATATTGCCTTGCATATATTTCGTGTTATTACCTAATTTTGTCAGCCATTTGGGACATCACATTGCACTTTACTATGTGGAAATAGTACTATTTATGTGAAACTGTTGATAAACTGAAAACTTTTGTCAGTAGGCAATAGGATAAAGACTTCCGTATCCTCGGGCTGGTGCGAATATTTCAATGTCCCCATGTGCCAAACCGTTGGATTGTGACACACCTTTACGCGTCCCTCGCACGCCTTGCTCGCTCGAAAACTATAGCCTAACCTAAAACCAATCCCTCTTGCTTTCGTTATTCAATGAGGAGCCGACTTATTTCAAGTTTGGGAACGTGTCGGATCGGTTGTGAGGTTGGACTAGATTTTTACGAGCGAGCGGAGCGAGCGAGCAACGATCACAATTTCCAAGCTATACATGTAACTTATATTGCCTTGCATATATTTCGTGTTATTACCTAATTTTGTCAGCCATTTCGGACATCACATTGCACTTTACTATGTGGAAATAGTACTATTTATGTGAAACTATTGATAAACTGAAAACTTTTGTCAGTAGGCAATAGGATAAAGACTTCCGGCTCCTCGGGCTGGTGCGAATATTTCAATGTCCCCATGTGCCAAACCGTTGGATTGTGGCACACCTTTACGCGTCCCTCGCTCGCTGTGCTCGCTCGAAAAATATAGCCTAACCTAAAACCAATCCTTCTTGCGTTCGTCATTCAATGAGGAGGCGACTTATTTCAAGTTTGGGCACGTGTCGGATCGGTTGTGAGGTTGGACTAGATTTTTACGAGCGAGCGGAGCGAGCGAGCAACGATCACAATTTCCAAGCTATACATGTAACTTATATTGCCTTGCATATATTTCGTGTTATTACCTAATTTTGTCAGCCATTTCGGACATCACATTGCACTTTACTATGTGGAAATAGTACTATTTATGTGAAACTATTGATAAACTGAAAACTTTTGTCAGTAGGCAATAGGATAAAGACTTCCGGATCCTCGGGCTGGTGCGAATATTTCAATGTCCCCATGTGCCAAACCGTTGGATTGTGACACACCTTTACGCGTACCTCGCTCGCCGAGCTCGCTCGAAAACTATAGCCTAACCTAAAACCAATCCCTCTTGCGTTCGTCATTCAATGAGGAGGCGACTTATTTCAAGTTTGGGCACGTGTCGGATCGGTTGTGAGGTTGGACTAGATTTTTACGAGCGAGCGGAGCGAGCGAGCAACGATCACAATTTCCAAGCTATACATGTAACTTATATTGCCTTGCATATATTTCGTGTTATTACCTAATTTTGTCAGCCATTTCGGACATCCCATTGCACTTTACTATGCGGAAATAGTACTATTTATGTGAAACAATTGATAAACTGAAAACTTTTGTCAGTAGGCAATAGGATAAAGACTTCCGTATCCTCGGGCTGGTGCGAATATTTCAATGTCCCCATGTGCCAAACCGTTGGATTGTGACACACCTTTACGCGTCCCTCGCACGCCTTGCTCGCTCGAAAACTATAGCCTAACCTAAAACCAATCACTCTTGCTTTCGTTATTCAATGAGGAGGCGACTTATTTCAAGTTTGGGAACGTGTCGGATCGGTTGCGAGGTTGGACTAGATTTTTACGAGCGAGCGGAGCGAGCGAGCAACGATCACAATTTCCAAGCTATACATGTAACTTATATTGCCTTGCATATATTTCGTGTTATTACCTAATTTTGTCAGCCATTTCGGACATCACATTGCACTTTACTATGTGGAAATAGTACTATTTATGTGAAACTATTGATAAACTGAAAACTTTTGTCAGTAGGCAATAGGATAAAGACTTCCGGCTCCTCGGGCTGGTGCGAATATTTCAATGTCCCCATGTGCCAAACCGTTGGATTGTGGTACACCTTTACGCGTCCCTCGCTCGCTGTGCTCGCTCGAAAACTATAGCCTAACCAAAATCCATCCCTCTTGCGTTCGTCATTCGATGTGGAGGCGACTTATTTCAAATTTGCGAACGTGTCGGATCGGATGTGAGAGTGGACTAAATTTTTACGAGCGAGCGGAGCGCTCGAGCAACGATCACAATATCCAAGCTATACATATACCTTATATTGCCTTGCATATATGTCGTGTTATGACCTAATTCTGTCAGCCATTTCGGACATCACATTGCACTTTACTATGTGGAAATAGTACTATTTATGTGAACTATTGATAAACTGTAAACTTTTGTCAGTAGGCAATAGGATAAAGACTTCCGGCTCGGCGGGCTGCTGCGAATATTTCAATGTCCCCATGTGCCAAACCGTTGGATTGTGACACACCTTTACGCGTCCCTCGCTCGCCGTGCTCGCTCGAAAACTGTAGCCTAACCTGAAACCAATCCTTCTCGCGTTCGTTATTCAATGAGGAGGCGACTTATTTCAAGTTTGGGACCGTGTCGGATCGGTTGTGAGGTTGGACTAGATTTTTACGAGCGAGCGGAGCGAGCGAGCAACGATCACAATTTCCAAGCTATACATGTAACTTATATTGCCTTGCATATATTTCGTGTTATCACCTAATTTTGTCAGCCATTTCGGACATCACATTGCACTTTACTATGTGGAAATAGTACTATTTATGTGAAACTATTGATAAACTGAAAACTTTTGTCAGTAGGCAATAGGATAAAGACTTCCGGATCCTCGGGCTGGTGCGAATATTTCAATGTCCCACTGTGCCAAACCGTTGGATTGTGACACACCTTTACGCGTACCTCGCTCGCCGAGCTCGCTCGAAAACTATAGCCTAACCTAAAACCAATCCCTCTTGCGTTCGTCATTCAATGAGGAGGCGACTTATTTCAAGTTTGGGCACGTGTCGGATCGGTTGTGAGGTTGGACTAGATTTTTACGAGCGAGCGGAGCGAGAGAGCAACGATCACAATTTCTAAGCTATACATATACCTTATATTGCCTTGCAAATATTTCGTCTTATTACGTAATTTTGTCAGACACTTCTGACATCACATTGCACTTTACTAAGTGGAAATAGTACTATTTATGTGAAACTATTGATAAACTCTAAACTTTTGACAGTAGGCAATAGGATAAAGACTTCCAGCTCCGCGGGCTGGTGCGAATATTTCAATGTCCCCATGTGCCAAACCGTTGGATTGTGGCACACCTTTACGCGTCCCTCGCTCGCTGTGCTCGCTCGAAAACTATAGCCTAACCAAAATCCATCCCTCTTGCGTTCGTCATTCGATGTGGAGGCGACTTATTTCAAATTTGCGAACGTGCCGGATCGGATGTGAGAGTGGACTAAATTTTTACGAGCGAGCGGAGCGAGCGAGCAACGATCACAATATCCAAGCTATACATATACCTTATATTGCCTTGCATATATGTCGTGTTATTACCTAATTCTGTCAGCCATTTCGGACATCACATTGCACTTTACTATGTGGAAATAGTACTATTTATGTGAAACTATTGATAAACTGTAAACTTTTGTCAGTAGGCAATAGGATAAAGACTTCCGGCTCGGCGGGCTGCTGCGAATATTTCAATGTACCCATGTGCCAAACCGTTGGATTGTGACACACCTTTACGCGTCCCTCGCTCGCCGTGCTCGCTCGAATACTGTAGCCTAACCTGAAACCAATCCTTCTCGCGTTCGTTATTCGATAAGGAGGCGACTTATTTCTAATTTGGGAGCGTGTCGGAACGGTTGTGAGGTTGGACTAGATTTTTTCGAGCGAGCGGAGCGAGCGAGCAACGATCACAATTTCCAAGCTATACATGTAACTTATATTGCCTTGCATATATTTCGTTTTATTACCTAATTTTGTCAGCCATTTCGGACATCACATTGCACTTTACTATGTGGAAATAGTACTATTTATGTGAAACTATTGATAAACTGTAAACTTTTGTCAGTAGGCAATAGGATAAACACATCCGGCTCCTCGGGCTGGTGCGAATATTTCAATGTCACCATGTGCCAAACCGTTGGATTGTGACACACCTCTACGCGTCCCTCGCTCGCCGAGCTCGCTCGAAAACTATAGCCTAACCTAAAACCAATCCCTCTTGCGTTCGTCATTCAATGAGGAGGCGACTTATTTCAAGTTTGGGCACGTGTCGGATCGGTTGTGAGGTTGGACTAGATTTTTACGAGCGAGCGGAGCGAGAGAGCAACGATCACAATTTCTAAGCTATACATATACCTTATATTGCCTTGCAAATATTTCGTCTTATTACGTAATTTTGTCAGACACTTCTGACATCACATTGCACTTTACTAAGTGGAAATAGTACTATTTATGTGAAACTAATGATAAACTCTAAACTTTTGACAGTAGGCAATAGGATAAATACTTCCGGCTCCGCGGGCTGGTGCGAATATTTCAATGTCCCCATGTGCCAAACCGTTGGATTGTGGCACACCTTTACGCGTCCCTCGCTCGCTGTGCTCGCTCGAAAACTATAGCCTAACCAAAATCCATCCCTCTTGCGTTCGTCATTCGATGTGGAGGCGACTTATTTCAAATTTGCGAACATGTCAGGTCGGATGTGAGAGTGGACTAAATTTTTACGAGCGAGCGGAGCGAGCGAGCAACGATCACAATATCCAAGCTATACATATACCTTATATTGCCTTGCATATATGTCGTGTTATTACCTAATTCTATCAGCCATTTCGGACATCATATTGCACTTTACTATGTGGAAATAGTACTATTTATGTGAAACTATTGATAAACTGTAAACTTTTGTCAGTAGGCAATAGGATAAAGACTTCCGGCTCGGCGGGCTGCTGCGAATATTTCAATGTCCCCATGTGCCAAACCGTTGGATTGTGACACACCTTTACGCGTCCCTCGCTCGCCGTGCTCGCTCGAAAACTGTAGCCTAACCTGAAACCAATCCTTCTCGCGTTCGTTATTCGATAAGGAGGCGACTTATTTCTAATTTGGGAGCGTGTCGGAACGGTTGTGAGGTTGGACTAGATTTTTTCGAGCGAGCGGAGCGAGCGAGCAACGATCACAATTTCCAAGCTATACATGTAACTTATATTGCCTTGCATATATTTCGTGTTATTACCTAATTTTGTCAGCCATTTCGGACATCACATTGCACTTTACTATGTGGAAATAGTACTATTTATGTGAAACTATTGATAAACTGAAAACTTTTGTCAGTAGGCAATAGGATAAAGACTTCCGGATCCTCGGGCTGGTGCGAATATTTCAATGTCCCCATGTGCCAAACCGTTGGATTGTGACACACCTTTACGCGTACCTCGCTCGCCGAGCTCGCTCGAAAACTATAGCCTAACCTAAAACCAATCCCTCTTGCGTTCGTCATTCAATGAGGAGGCGACTTATTTCAAGTTTGGGCACGTGTCGGATCGGTTGTGAGGTTGGACTAGATCTTTACGAGCGAGCGGAGCGAGAGAGCAACGATCACAATTTCTAAGCTATACATATACCTTATATTGCCTTGCAAATATTTCGTCTTATTACGTAATTTTGTCAGACACTTCTGACATCACATTGCACTTTACTAAGTGGAAATAGTACTATTTATGTGAAACTATTGATAAACTCTAAACTTTTGACAGTAGGCAATAGGATAAAGACTTCCGGCTCCGCGGGCTGGTGCGAATATTTCAATGTCCCCATGTGCCAAACCGTTGGATTGTGGCACACCTTTACGCGTCCCTCGCTCGCTGTGCTCGCTCGAAAACTATAGCCTAACCAAAATCCATCCCTCTTGCGTTCGTCATTCGATGTGGAGGCGACTTATTTCAAATTTGCGAACGTGTCGGGTCGGATGTGAGAGTGGACTAAATTTTTACGAGCGAGCGGAGCGAGCGAGCAACGATCACAATATCCAAGCTATACATATACCTTATATTGCCTTGCATATATATCGTGTTATTACCTAATTCTGTCAGCCATTTCGGACATCACATTGCACTTTACTATGTGGAAATAGTACTATTTATGTGAAACTATTGATAAACTGTAAACTTTTGTCAGTAGGCAATAGGATAAAGACTTCCGGCTCGGCGGGCTGCTGCGAATATTTCAATGTCCCCATGTGCCAAACCGTTGGATTGTGACACACCTTTACGCGTCCCTCGCTCGCCGTGCTCGCTCGAAAACTGTAGCCTAACCTGAAACCAATACTTCTCGCGTTCGTTATTCGATAAGGAGGCGACTTATTTCTAATTTGGGAGCGTGTCGGAACGGTTGTGAGGTTGGACTAGATTTTTTCGAGCGAGCGGAGCGAGCGAGCAACGATCACAATTTCCAAGCTATACATGTAACTTATATTGCCTTGCATATATTTCGTGTTATTACCTAATTTTGTCAACCATTTCGGACATCACATTGCACTTTACTATGTGGAAATAGTACTATTTATGTGAAACTATTGATAAACTGTAAACTTTTGTCAGTAGGCAATAGGATAAAGACATCCGGCTCCTCGGGCTGGTGCGAATATTTCAATGTCACCATGTGCCAAACCGTTGGATTGTGACACACCTCTACGCGTCCCTCGCTCGCCGTGCTCGCCCGAAAACTATAGCCTAACCTAAAACAAATCCCTCTTGCGTTCGTCATTCAATGAGGAGGCGACTTATTTCAAGTTTGGGACCGTGTCGGATCGGTTGTGAGGTTGGACTAGATTTTTACGAGCGAGCGGAGCGAGAGAGCAACGATCACAATTTCTAAGCTATACATATACCTTATATTGCCTTGCAAATATTTCGTCTTATTACGTAATTTTGTCAGACACTTCTGACATCACATTGCACTTTACTAAGTGGAAATAGTACTATTTATGTGAAACTATTGATAAACTCTAAACTTTTGACAGTAGGCAATAGGATAAAGACTTCCGGCTCCGCGGGCTGGTGCGAATATTTCAATGTCCCCATGTGCCAAACCGTTGGATTGTGGCACACCTTTACGCGTCCCTCGCTCGCTGTGCTCGCTCGAAAACTATAGCCTAACCTGAAACCAATCCCTCTTGCGTTCGTCATTCAATGAGGAGGCGACTTATTTCACGTTTGGGCACGTGTCGGATCGGTTGTGAGGTTGGACTAGATTTTTACGAGCGAGCGGAGCGAGCGAGCAACGATCACAATTTCCAAGCTATACATGTAACTTATATTGCCTTGCATATATTTCGTGTTATTACCTAATTTTGTCAGCCATTTCGGACATCCCATTGCACTTTACTATGCGGAAATAGTACTATTTATGTGAAACAATTGATAAACTGAAAACTTTTGTCAGTAGGCAATAGGATAAAGACTTCCGGATCCTCGGGCTGGTGCGAATATTTCAATGTCCCCATGTGCCAAACCGTTGGATTGTGACACACCTTTACGCGTACCTCGCTCGCCGAGCTCGCTCGAAAAATATAGCCTAACCTAAAACCAATCCCTCTTGCGTTCGTCATTCAATGAGGAGGCGACTTATTTCAAGTTTGGGACCGTGTCGGATCGGTTGTGAGGTTGGACTAGATTTTTACGAGCGAGCGGAGCGAGCGAGCAACGATCACAATTTCCAAGCAATACATGTAACTTATATTGCCTTGCATATATTTCTTGTTATTACCTAATTTTGTCAGCCATTTCGGACATCACATTGCACTTTACTATGTGGAAATAGTACTATTTATGTGAAACTGTTGATAAACTGAAAACTTTTGTCAGTAGGCAATAGGATAAAGACCTCCGTATCCTCGGGCTGGTGCGAATATTTCAATGTCCCCATGTGCCAAACCGTTGGATTGTGGCACACCTTTACGCGTCCCTCGCTCGCTGTGCTCGCTCGAAAACTATAGCCTAACCAAAATCCATCCCTCTTGCGTTCGTCATTCGATGTGGAGGCGACTTATTTCAAATTTGCGAACGTGTCGGATCGGATGTGAGAGTGGACTAAATTTTTACGAGCGAGCGGAGCGAGCGAGCAACGATCACAATATCCAAGCTATACATATACCTTATATTGCCTTGCATATATGTCGTGTTATTACCTAATTCTGTCAGCCATTTCGGACATCACATTGCACTTTACTATGTGGAAATAGTACTATTTATGTGAAACTATTGATAAACAGTAAACTTTTGTCAGTAGGCAATATGATAAAGACTTCCGGCTCGGCGGGCTGCTGCGAATATTTCAATGTCCCCATGTGCCAAACCGTTGGATTGTGACACACCTTTACGCGTCCCTCGCTCGCCGTGCTCGCTCGAAAACTGTAGCCTAACCTGAAACCAATCCTTCTCGCGTTCGTTATTCGATAAGGAGGCGACTTATTTCTAATTTGGGAGCGTGTCGGAACGGTTGTGAGGTTGGACTAGATTTTTTCGAGCGAGCGGAGCGAGCGAGCAACGATCACAATTTCCAAGCTATACATGTAACTTATATTGCCTTGCATATATTTCGTGTTATTACCTAATTTTGTCAGCCATTTCGGACATCACATTGCACTTTACTATGTGGAAATAGTACTATTTATGTGAAACTATTGATAAACTGTAAACTTTTGTCAGTAGGCAATAGGATAAAGACATCCGGCTCCTCGGGCTGGTGCGAATATTTCAATGTCACCATGTGCCAAACCGTTGGATTGTGACACACCTCTACGCGTCCCTCGCTCGCCGTGCTCGCCCGAAAACTATAGCCTAACCTAAAACAAATCCCTCTTGCGTTCGTCATTCAATGAGGAGGCGACTTATTTCAAGTTTGGGACCGTGTCGGATCGGTTGTGAGGTTGGACTAGATTTTTACGAGCGAGCGGAGCGAGCGAGCAACGATCACAATTTCCAAGCTATACATGTAACTTATATTGCCTTGCATATATTTCGTGTTATTACCTAATTTTGTCAGCCATTTCGGACATCACATTGCACTTTACTATGTGGAAATAGTACTATTTATGTGAAACTATTGATAAACTGAAAACTTTTGTCAGTAGGCAATAGGATAAAGACTTCCGGATCCTCGGGCTGGTGCGAATATTTCAATGTCCCCATGTGCCAAACCGTTGGATTGTGACACACCTTTACGCGTATCTCGCTCGCCGATCTCGCTCGAAAACTATAGCCTAACCTAAAACCAATCCCTCTTGCGTTCGTCATTCAATGAGGAGGCGACTTATTTCAAGTTTGGGCACGTGTCGGATCGGTTGTGAGGTTGGACTAGATTTTTACGACCGAGCGGAGCGAGCGAGCAACGATCACAATTTCCAAGCTATACATGTAACTTATATTGCCTTGCATATATTTCGTGTTATTACCTAATTTTGTCAGCCATTTCGGACATCCCATTGCACTTTACTATGCGGAAATAGTACTATTTATGTGAAACAATTGATAAACTGAAAACTTTTGTCAGTAGGCAATAGGATAAAGACTTCCGGATCCTCGGGCTGGTGCGAATATTTCAATGTCCCCATGTGCCAAACCGTTGGATTGTGACACACCTTTACGCGTACCTCGCTCGCCGTGCTCGCCCGAAAACTATAGCCTAACCTAAAACAAATCCCTCTTGCGTTCGTCATTCAATGAGGAGGCGACTTATTTCAAGTTTGGGACCGTGTCGGATCGGTTGTGAGGTTGGACTAGATTTTTACGAGCGAGCGGAGCGAGCGAGCAACGATCACAATTTCCAAGCAATACATGTAACTTATATTGCCTTGCATATATTTCGTGTTATTACCTAATTTTGTCAGCCATTTCGGACATCACATTGCACTTTACTATGTGGAAATAGTACTATTTATGTGAAACTGTTGATAAACTGAAAACTTTTGTCAGTAGGCAATAGGATAAAGACCTCCGTATCCTCGGGCTGGTGCGAATATTTCAATGTCCCCATGTGCCAAACCGTTGGATTGTGACACACCTTTACGCGTCCCTCGCACGCCGAGCTCGCTCGAAAACTATAGCCTAACCTAAAACCAATCCCTCTTGCGTTCGTCATTCAATGAGGAGGCGACTTATTTCAAGTTTGGGACCGTGTCGGATCGGTTGTGAGGTTGGACTAGATTTTTACGAGCGAGCGGAGCGAGCGAGCAACGATCACAATTTCCAAGCTATACATGTATCTTATATTGC
Source organism: Bombus terrestris (assembly GCF_910591885.1). NCBI lineage: Eukaryota > Metazoa > Arthropoda > Insecta > Hymenoptera > Apidae > Bombus > Bombus terrestris. The sequence goes on along the minus strand of NW_025963551.1, from coordinate 1,476,337 downwards.
CTTGCATATATTTCGTGTTATTACCTAATTTTGTCAGCCATTTCGGACATCACATTGCACTTTACTATGTGGAAATAGTACTATTTATGTGAAACTATTGATAAACTGAAAACTTTTGTCAGTAGGCAATAGGATAAAGACTTCCGGATCCTCGGGCTGGTGCGAATATTTCAATGTCCCCATGTGCCAAACCGTTGGATTGTGACACACCTTTACGCGTACCTCGCTCGCCGATCTCGCTCGAAAACTATAGCCTGACCTAAAACCAATCCCTCTTGCGTTCGTCATTCAATGAGGAGGCGACTTATTTCAAGTTTGGGCACGTGTCGGATCGGTTGTGAGGTTGGACTAGATTTTTACGACCGAGCGGAGCGAGCGAGCAACGATCACAATTTCCAAGCTATACATGTAACTTATATTGCCTTGAATATATTTCGTGTTATTACCTAATTTTGTCAGCCATTTCGGACATCCCATTGCACTTTACTATGCGGAAATAGTACTATTTATGTGAAACAATTGATAAACTGAAAACTTTTGTCAGTAGGCAATAGGATAAAGACTTCCGGATCCTCGGGCTGGTGCGAATATTTCAATGTCCCCATGTGACAAACCGTTGGATTGTGACACACCTTTACGCGTACCTCGCTCGCCGAGCTCGCTCGAAAACAATAGCCTAACCTAAAACCAATCCCTCTTGCGTTAGTCATTCAATGAGGAGGCGACTTATTTCAAGTTTGTGACCGTGTCGGATCGGTTGTGAGGTTGGACTAGATTTTTACGTGCGAGCGGAGCGAGCGAGCAACGATCACAATTTCCAAGCAATACATGTAACTTATATTGCCTTGCATATATTTCGTGTTATTACCTAATTTTGTCAGCCATTTCGGACATCACATTGCACTTTACTATGTGGAAATAGTACTATTTATGTGAAACTGTTGATAAACTGAAAACTTTTGTCAGTAGGCAATAGGATAAAGACCTCCGTATCCTCGGGCTGGTGCGAATATTTCAATGTCCCCATGTGCCAAACCGTTGGATTGTGACACACCTTTACGCGTACCTCGCTCGCCGAGCTCGCTCGTAAACTATAGCCTAACCTAAAACCAATCCCTCTTGCGTTCGTCATTCAATGAGGAGGCGACTTATTTCAAGTTTGGGCACGTGTCGGATCGGTTGTGAGGTTGGACTAGATTTTTACGAGCGAGCGGAGCGAGCGAGCAACGATCACAATTTCCAAGCAATACATGTAACTTATATTGCCTTGCATATATTTCGTGTTATTACCTAATTTTGTCAGCCATTTCGGACATCACATTGCACTTTACTATGTGGAAATAGTACTATTTATGTGAAACTGTTGATAAACTGAAAACTTTTGTCAGTAGGCAATAGGATAAAGACCTCCGTATCCTCGGGCTGGTGCGAATATTTCAATGTCCCCATGTGCCAAACCGTTGGATTGTGACACACCTTTACGCGTCCCTCGCACGCCGAGCTCGCTCGAAAACTATAGCCTAACCTAAAACCAATCCCTCTTGCGTTCGTCATTCAATGAGGAGGCGACTTATTTCAAGTTTGGGCACGTGTCGGATCGGATGTGAGAGTGGACTAAATTTTTACGAGCGAGCGGAGCGAGCGAGCAACGATCACAATATCCAAGCTATACATATACCTTATATTGCCTTGCATATATGTCGTGTCATTACCTAATTCTAACAGCCATTTCGGACATCACATTGCACTTTACTATGTGGAAATAGTACTATTCATGTGACACTATTGATAAACTGTAAACTTTTGTCAGTAGGCAATAGGATAAAGGCTTCCGTATCCACGGGCTGGTGCGAATATTTCAATGTCCCCATGTGCCAAACCGTTGGATTGTGACACACCTTTACGCGTCCCTCGCACGCCTTGCTCGCTCGAAAACTATAGCCTAACCTAAAACCAATCCCTCTTGCTTTCGTCATTCAATGAGGAGGCGACTTATTTCAAGTTTTGGAACGTGTCGGATCGGTTGTGAGGTTGGACTAGATTTTTTCGAGCGAGCGGAGCGAGCGAGCAACGATCACAATTTCCAAGCTATACATGTAACTTATATTGCCTTGCATATATTTCGTGTTATTACCTAATTTTGTCAGCCATTTCGGACATCACATTGCACTTTACTATGTGGAAATAGTACTATTTATGTGAAACTATTGATAAACTGAAAACTTTTGTCAGTAGGCAATAGGATAAAGACTTCCGGATCCTCGGGCTGGTGCGAATATTTCAATGTCCCCATGTGCCGAACCGTTGGATTGTGACACACCTTTACGCGTACCTCGCTCGCCGAGCTCGCTCGAAAACTATAGCCTAACCTAAAACCAATCCCTCCTGCGTTCGTCATTCAATGAGGAGGCGACTTATTTCAAGTTTGGGCACGTGTCGGATCGGTTGTGAGGTTGGACTAGATTTTTACGAGCGAGCGGAGCGAGCGAGCAACGATCACAATTTCCAAGCCATACATGTAACTTATATTGCCTTGCATATATTTCGTGTTATTACCTAATTTTGTCAGCCATTTCAGACATCACATTGCACTTTACTATGTGGAAATAGTACTATTTATGTGAAACTGTCGATAAACTGAAAACTTTTGTCAGTAGGCAATAGGATAAAGACTTCCGTATCCTCGGGCTGGTGCGAATATTTCAATGTCCCCATGTGCCAAACCGTTGGATTGTGACACACCTTTACGCGTCCCTCGCACGCCTTGCTCGCTCGAAAACTATAGCCTAACCTAAAACCAATCCCTCTTGCTTTCGTCATTCAATGAGGAGGCGACTTATTTCAAGTTTGGGAACGTGTTGGATCGGTTGTGAGGTTGGACTAGATTTTTACGAGCGAGCGGTGCGAGCGAGCAACGATCACAATTTCCAAGCTATACATGTAACTTATATTGCCTTGCATATATTTCGTGTTATTACCTAATTTTGTCAGCCATTTCGGACATCACATTGCACTTTACTATGTGGAAATAGTACTATTTATGTGAAACTATTGATAAACTGAAAACTTTTGTCAGTAGGCAATAGGATAAAGACTTCCGGATCCTCGGGCTGGTGCGAATATTTCAATGTCCCCATGTGCCGAACCGTTGGATTGTGACACACCTTTACGCGTACCTCGCTCGCCGAGCTCGCTCGAAAACTATAGCCTAACCTAAAACCAATCCCTCTTGCGTTCGTCATTCAATGAGGAGGCGACTTATTTCAAGTTTGTGACCGTGTCGGATCGGTTGTGAGGTTGGACTAGATTTTTACGAGCGAGCGGAGCGAGCGAGCAACGATCACAATTTCCAAGCAATACATGTAACTTATATTGCCTTGCATATATTTCGTGTTATTACCTAATTTTGTCAGCCATTTCGGACATCACATTGCACTTTACTATGTGGAAATAGTACTATTTATGTGAAACTATTGATAAACTGAGAACTTTTGTCAGTAGGCAATAGGATAAAGACTTCCGGATCCTCCGGCTGGTGCGAATATTTCAATGTCCCCATGTGCCAAACCGTTGGATTGTGACACACCTTTACCCGTACCTCGCTCGCCGAGCTCGCTCGAAAACTATAGCCTAACCTAAAACCAATCCCTCTTGCGTTCGTCATTCAATGAGGAGGCGACTTATTTCAAGTTTGGGCACGTGTCGGATCGGTTGTGAGGTTGGACTAGATTTTTACGAGCGAGCGGAGCGAGCGAGCAACGATCACAATTTCCAAGCAATACATGTAACTTATATTGCCTTGCATATATTTCGTGTTATTACCTAATTTTGTCAGCCATTTCGGACATCACATTGCACTTTACTATGTGGAAATAGTACTATTTATGTGAAACTGTTGATAAACTGAAAACTTTTGTCAGTAGGCAATAGGATAAAGACTTCCGTATCCTCGGGCTGGTGCGAATATTTCAATGTCCCCATGTGCCAAACCGTTGGATTGTGACACACCTTTACGCGTCCCTCGCACGCCTTGCTCGCTCGAAAACTATAGCCTAACCTAAAACCAATCCCTCTTGCTTTCGTTATTCAATGAGGAGGCGACTTATTTCAAGTTTGGGAACGTGTCGGATCGGTTGTGAGGTTGGACTAGATTTTTACGAGCGAGCGGAGCGAGCGAGCAACGATCACAATTTCCAAGCTATACATGTAACTTATATTGCCTTGCATATATTTCGTGTTATTACCTAATTTTGTCAGCCATTTCGGACATCACATTGCACTTTACTATGTGGAAATAGTACTATTTATGTGAAACTATTGATAAACTGAAAACTTTTGTCAGTAGGCAATAGGATAAAGACTTCCGGCTCCTCGGGCTGGTGCGAATATTTCAATGTCCCCATGTGCCAAACCGTGGGATTGTGGCACACCTTTACGCGTCCCTCGCTCGCTGTGCTCGCTCGAAAACTATAGCCTAACCAAAATCCATCCCTCTTGCGTTCGTCATTCGATGTGGAGGCGACTTATTTCAAATTTGCGAACGTGTCCGATCGGATGTGAGAGTGGACTAAATTTTTACGAGCGAGCGGAGCGAGCGAGCAACGATCACAATATCCAAGCTATACATATACCTTATATTGCCTTGCATATATGTCGTGTTATTACCTAATTCTGTCAGCCATTTCGGACATCACATTGCACTTTACTATGTGGAAATAGTACTATTTATGTGAAACTATTGATAAACTGTAAACTTTTGTCAGTAGGCAATAGGATAAAGACTTCCGGCTCGGCGGGCTGCTGCGAATATTTCAATGTCCCCATGTGCCAAACCGTTGGATTGTGACACACCTTTACGCGTCCCTCGCTCGCCGTGCTCGCTCGAAAACTGTAGCCTAACCTGAAACCAATCCTTCTCGCGTTCGTTATTCGATAAGGAGGCGACTTATTTCTAATTTGGGAGCATGTCGGAACGGTTGTGAGGTTGGACTAGATTTTTTCGAGCGAGCGGAGCGAGCGAGCAACGATCACAATTTCCAAGCTATACATGTAACTTATATTGCCTTGCATATATTTCGTGTTATTACCTAATTTTGTCAGCCATTTCGGACATCACATTGCACTTTACTATGTGGAAATAGTACTATTTATGTGAAACTATTGATAAACTGAAAACTTTTGTCAGTAGGCAATAGGATAAAGACTTCCGGATCCTCGGGCTGGTGCGAATATTTCAATGTCCCCATGTGCCAAACCGTTGGATTGTGACACACCTTTACGCGTACCTCGCTCGCCGAGCTCGCTCGAAAACTATAGCCTAACCTAAAACCAATCCCTCTTGCGTTCGTCATTCAATGAGGAGGCGACTTATTTCAAGTTTGGGCACGTGTCGGATCGGTTGTGAGAGTGGACTAAATTTTTACGAGCGAGCGGAGCGAGCGAGCAACGATCACAATTTCTAAGCTATACATATACCTTATATTGCCTTGCAAATATTTCGTCTTATTACCTAATTTTGTCAGCCATTTCGGACATCCCATTGCACTTTACTATGCGGAAATAGTACTATTTATGTGAAACAATTGATAAACTGAAAACTTTTGTCAGTAGGCAATAGGATAAAGACTTCCGGATCCTCGGGCTGGTGCGAATATTTCAATGTCCCCATGTGCCAAACCGTTGGATTGTGACACACCTTTACGCGTCCCTCGCACGCCTTGCTCGCTCGAAAACTATAGCCTAACCTAAAACCAATCCCTCTTGCTTTCGTCATTCAATGAGGAGGCGACTTATTTCAAGTTTGGGAACGTGTCGGATCGGTTGTGAGGTTGGACTAGATTTTTACGAGCGAGCGGAGCGAGCGAGCAACGATCACAATTTCCAAGCTATACATGTAACTTATATTGCCTTGCATATATTTCGTGTTATTACCTAATTTTGTCAGCCATTTGGGACATCACATTGCACTTTACTATGTGGAAATAGTACTATTTATGTGAAACTGTTGATAAACTGAAAACTTTTGTCAGTAGGCAATAGGATAAAGACTTCCGTATCCTCGGGCTGGTGCGAATATTTCAATGTCCCCATGTGCCAAACCGTTGGATTGTGACACACCTTTACGCGTCCCTCGCACGCCTTGCTCGCTCGAAAACTATAGCCTAACCTAAAACCAATCCCTCTTGCTTTCGTTATTCAATGAGGAGCCGACTTATTTCAAGTTTGGGAACGTGTCGGATCGGTTGTGAGGTTGGACTAGATTTTTACGAGCGAGCGGAGCGAGCGAGCAACGATCACAATTTCCAAGCTATACATGTAACTTATATTGCCTTGCATATATTTCGTGTTATTACCTAATTTTGTCAGCCATTTCGGACATCACATTGCACTTTACTATGTGGAAATAGTACTATTTATGTGAAACTATTGATAAACTGTAAACTTTTGTCAGTAGGCAATAGGATAAAGACTTCCGGCTCCTCGGGCTGGTGCGAATATTTCAATGTCCCCATGTGCCAAACCGTTGGTTTGTGGCACACCTTTACGCGTCCCTCGCTCGCTGTGCTCGCTCGAAAAATATAGCCTAACCTAAAACCAATCCTTCTTGCGTTCGTCATTCAATGAGGAGGCGACTTATTTCAAGTTTGGGACCGTGTCGGATCGGTTGTGAGGTTGGACTAGATTTTTACGAGCGAGCGGAGCGAGCGAGCAACGATCACAATTTCCAAGCTATACATGTAACTTATATTGCCTTGCATATATTTCGTGTTATTACCTAATTTTGTCAGCCATTTCGGACATCACATTGCACTTTACTATGTGGAAATAGTACTATTTATGTGAAACTATTGATAAACTGAAAACTTTTGTCAGTAGGCAATAGGATAAAGACTTCCGGATCCTCGGGCTGGTGCGAATATTTCAATGTCCCCATGTGCCAAACCGTTGGATTGTGACACACCTTTACGCGTACCTCGCTCGCCGAGCTCGCTCGAAAACTATAGCCTAACCTAAAACCAATCCCTCTTGCGTTCGTCATTCAATGAGGAGGCGACTTATTTCAAGTTTGGGCACGTGTCGGATCGGTTGTGAGGTTGGACTAGATTTTTACGAGCGAGCGGAGCGAGCGAGCAACGATCACAATTTCCAAGCTATACATGTAACTTATATTGCCTTGCATATATTTCGTGTTATTACCTAATTTTGTCAGCCATTTCGGACATCCCATTGCACTTTACTATGCGGAAATAGTACTATTTATGTGAAACAATTGATAAACTGAAAACTTTTGTCAGTAGGCAATAGGATAAAGACTTCCGTATCCTCGGGCTGGTGCGAATATTTCAATGTCCCCATGTGCCAAACCGTTGGATTGTGACACACCTTTACGCGTCCCTCGCACGCCTTGATCGCTCGAAAACTATAGCCTAACCTAAAACCAATCACTCTTGCTTTCGTTATTCAATGAGGAGGCGACTTATTTCAAGTTTGGGAACGTGTCGGATCGGTTGCGAGGTTGGACTAGATTTTTACGAGCGAGCGGAGCGAGCGAGCAACGATCACAATTTCCAAGCTATACATGTAACTTATATTGCCTTGCATATATTTCGTGTTATTACCTAATTTTGTCAGCCATTTCGGACATCACATTGCACTTTACTATGTGGAAATAGTACTATTTATGTGAAACTATTGATAAACTGAAAACTTTTGTCAGTAGGCAATAGGATAAAGACTTCCGGCTCCTCGGGCTGGTGCGAATATTTCAATGTCCCCATGTGCCAAACCGTTGGATTGTGGTACACCTTTACGCGTCCCTCGCTCGCTGTGCTCGCTCGAAAACTATAGCCTAACCAAAATCCATCCCTCTTGCGTTCGTCATTCGATGTGGAGGCGACTTATTTCAAATTTGCGAACGTGTCGGATCGGATGTGAGAGTGGACTAAATTTTTACGAGCGAGCGGAGCGCTCGAGCAACGATCACAATATCCAAGCTATACATATACCTTATATTGCCTTGCATATATGTCGTGTTATTACCTAATTCTGTCAGCCATTTCGGACATCACATTGCACTTTACTATGTGGAAATAGTACTATTTATGTGAACTATTGATAAACTGTAAACTTTTGTCAGTAGGCAATAGGATAAAGACTTCCGGCTCGGCGGGCTGCTGCGAATATTTCAATGTCCCCATGTGCCAAACCGTTGGATTGTGACACACCTTTACGCGTCCCTCGCTCGCCGTGCTCGCTCGAAAACTGTAGCCTAACCTGAAACCAATCCTTCTCGCGTTCGTTATTCAATGAGGAGGTGACTTATTTCAAGTTTGGGACCGTGTCGGATCGGTTGTGAGGTTGGACTAGATTTTTACGAGCGAGCGGAGCGAGCGAGCAACGATCACAATTTCCAAGCTATACATGTAACTTATATTGCCTTGCATATATTTCGTGTTATTACCTAATTTTGTCAGCCATTTCGGACATCACATTGCACTTTACTATGTGGAAATAGTACTATTTATGTGAAACTATTGATAAACTGAAAACTTTTGTCAGTAGGCAATAGGATAAAGACTTCCGGATCCTCGGGCTGGTGCGAATATTTCAATGTCCCACTGTGCCAAACCGTTGGATTGTGACACACCTTTACGCGTACCTCGCTCGCCGAGCTCGCTCGAAAACTATAGCCTAACCTAAAACCAATCCCTCTTGCGTTCGTCATTCAATGAGGAGGCGACTTATTTCAAGTTTGGGCACGTGTCGGATCGGTTGTGAGGTTGGACTAGATTTTTACGAGCGAGCGGAGCGAGAGAGCAACGATCACAATTTCTAAGCTATACATATACCTTATATTGCCTTGCAAATATTTCGTCTTATTACGTAATTTTGTCAGACACTTCTGACATCACATTGCACTTTACTAAGTGGAAATAGTACTATTTATGTGAAACTATTGATAAACTCTAAACTTTTGACAGTAGGCAATAGGATAAAGACTTCCAGCTCCGCGGGCTGGTGCGAATATTTCAATGTCCCCATGTGCCAAACCGTTGGATTGTGCTACACCTTTACGCGTCCCTCGCTCGCTGTGCTCGCTCGAAAACTATAGCCTAACCAAAATCCATCCCTCTTGCGTTCGTCATTCGATGTGGAGGCGACTTATTTCAAATTTGCGAACGTGCCGGATCGGATGTGAGAGTGGACTAAATTTTTACGAGCGAGCGGAGCGAGCGAGCAACGATCACAATATCCAAGCTATACATATACCTTATATTGCCTTGCATATATGTCGTGTTATTACCTAATTCTGTCAGCCATTTCGGACATCACATTGCACTTTACTATGTGGAAATAGTACTATTTATGTGAAACTATTGATAAACTGTAAACTTTTGTCAGTAGGCAATAGGATAAAGACTTCCGGCTCGGCGGGCTGCTGCGAATATTTCAATGTACCCATGTGCCAAACCGTTGGATTGTGACACACCTTTACGCGTCCCTCGCTCGCCGTGCTCGCTCGAATACTGTAGCCTAACCTGAAACCAATCCTTCTCGCGTTCGTTATTCGATAAGGAGGCGACTTATTTCTAATTTGGGAGCGTGTCGGAACGGTTGTGAGGTTGGACTAGATTTTTTCGAGCGAGCGGAGCGAGCGAGCAACGATCACAATTTCCAAGCTATACATGTAACTTATATTGCCTTGCATATATTTCGTTTTATTACCTAATTTTGTCAGCCATTTCGGACATCACATTGCACTTTACTATGTGGAAATAGTACTATTTATGTGAAACTATTGATAAACTGTAAACTTTTGTCAGTAGGCAATAGGATAAACACATGCGGCTCCTCGGGCTGGTGCGAATATTTCAATGTCACCATGTGCCAAACCGTTGGATTGTGACACACCTCTACGCGTCCCTCGCTCGCCGAGCTCGCTCGAAAACTATAGCGTAACCTAAAACCAATCCCTCTTGCGTTCGTCATTCAATGAGGAGGCGACTTATTTCAAGTTTGGGCACGTGTCGGATCGGTTGTGAGGTTGGACTAGATTTTTACGAGCGAGCGGAGCGAGAGAGCAACGATCACAATTTCTAAGCTATACATATACCTTATATTGCCTTGCAAATATTTCGTCTTATTACGTAATTTTGTCAGACACTTCTGACATCACATTGCACTTTACTAAGTGGAAATAGTACTATTTATGTGAAACTAATGATAAACTCTAAACTTTTGACAGTAGGCAATAGGATAAATACTTCCGGCTCCGCGGGCTGGTGCGAATATTTCAATGTCCCCATGTGCCAAACCGTTGGATTGTGGCACACCTTTACGCGTCCCTCGCTCGCTGTGCTCGCTCGAAAACTATAGCCTAACCAAAATCCATCCCTCTTGCGTTCGTCATTCGATGTGGAGGCGACTTATTTCAAATTTGCGAACATGTCAGGTCGGATGTGAGAGTGGACTAAATTTTTACGAGCGAGCGGAGCGAGCGAGCAACGATCACAATATCCAAGCTATACATATACCTTATATTGCCTTGCATATATGTCGTGTTATTACCTAATTCTATCAGCCATTTCGGACATCATATTGCACTTTACTATGTGGAAATAGTACTATTTATGTGAAACTATTGATAAACTGTAAACTTTTGTCAGTAGGCAATAGGATAAAGACTTCCGGCTCGGCGGGCTGCTGCGAATATTTCAATGTCCCCATGTGCCAAACCGTTGGATTGTGACACACCTTTACGCGTCCCTCGCTCGCCGTGCTCGCTCGAAAACTGTAGCCTAACCTGAAACCAATCCTTCTCGCGTTCGTTATTCGATAAGGAGGCGACTTATTTCTAATTTGGGAGCGTGTCGGAACGGTTGTGAGGTTGGACTAGATTTTTTCGAGCGAGCGGAGCGAGCGAGCAACGATCACAATTTCCAAGCTATACATGTAACTTATATTGCCTTGCATATATTTCGTGTTATTACCTAATTTTGTCAGCCATTTCGGACATCACATTGCACTTTACTATGTGGAAATAGTACTATTTATGTGAAACTATTGATAAACTGAAAACTTTTGTCAGTAGGCAATAGGATAAAGACTTCCGGATCCTCGGGCTGGTGCGAATATTTCAATGTCCCCATGTGCCAATCCGTTGGATTGTGACACACCTTTACGCGTACCTCGCTCGCCGAGCTCGCTCGAAAACTATAGCCTAACCTAAAACCAATCCCTCTTGCGTTCGTCATTCAATGAGGAGGCGACTTATTTCAAGTTTGGGCACGTGTCGGATCGGTTGTGAGGTTGGACTAGATCTTTACGAGCGAGCGGAGCGAGAGAGCAACGATCACAATTTCTAAGCTATACATATACCTTATATTGCCTTGCAAATATTTCGTCTTATTACGTAATTTTGTCAGACACTTCTGACATCACATTGCACTTTACTAAGTGGAAATAGTACTATTTATGTGAAACTATTGATAAACTCTAAACTTTTGACAGTAGGCAATAGGATAAAGACTTCCGGCTCCGCGGGCTGGTGCGAATATTTCAATGTCCCCATGTGCCAAACCGTTGGATTGTGGCACACCTTTACGCGTCCCTCGCTCGCTGTGCTCGCTCGAAAACTATAGCCTAACCAAAATCCATCCCTCTTGCGTTCGTCATTCGATGTGGAGGCGACTTATTTCAAATTTGCGAACGTGTCGGGTCGGATGTGAGAGTGGACTAAATTTTTACGAGCGAGCGGAGCAAGCGAGCAACGATCACAATATCCAAGCTATACATATACCTTATATTGCCTTGCATATATATCGTGTTATTACCTAATTCTGTCAGCCATTTCGGACATCACATTGCACTTTACTATGTGGAAATAGTACTATTTATGTGAAACTATTGATAAACTGTAAACTTTTGTCAGTAGGCAATAGGATAAAGACTTCCGGCTCGGCGGGCTGCTGCGAATATTTCAATGTCCCCATGTGCCAAACCGTTGGATTGTGACACACCTTTACGCGTCCCTCGCTCGCCGTGCTCGCTCGAAAACTGTAGCCTAACCTGAAACCAATACTTCTCGCGTTCGTTATTCGATAAGGAGGCGACTTATTTCTAATTTGGGAGCGTGTCGGAACGGTTGTGAGGTTGGACTAGATTTTTTCGAGCGAGCGGAGCGAGCGAGCAACGATCACAATTTCCAAGCTATACATGTAACTTATATTGCCTTGCATATATTTCGTGTTATTACCTAATTTTGTCAACCATTTCGGACATCACATTGCACTTTACTATGTGGAAATAGTACTATTTATGTGAAACTATTGATAAACTGTAAACTTTTGTCAGTAGGCAATAGGATAAAGACATCCGGCTCCTAGGGCTGGTGCGAATATTTCAATGTCACCATGTGCCAAACCGTTGGATTGTGACACACCTCTACGCGTCCCTCGCTCGCCGTGCTCGCCCGAAAACTATAGCCTAACCTAAAACAAATCCCTCTTGCGTTCGTCATTCAATGAGGAGGCGACTTATTTCAAGTTTGGGACCGTGTCGGATCGGTTGTGAGGTTGGACTAGATTTTTACGAGCGAGCGCAGCGAGCGAGCAACGATCACAATTTCCAAGCTATACATGTAACTTGTATTGCCTTGCATATATTTCGTGTTATTACCTAATTTTGTCAGCCATTTCGGACATCCCATTGCACTTTACTATGCGGAAATAGTACTATTTATGTGAAACTGTTGATAAACTGAAAACTTTTGTCAGTAGGCAATAGGATAAAGACTTCCGTATCCTCGGGCTGGTGCGAATATTTCAATGTCCCCATGTGCCAAACCGTTGGATTGTGACACACCTTTACGCGTCCCTCGCACGCCTTGCTCGCTCGAAAACTATAGCCTAACCTAAAACCAATCCCTCTTGCTTTCGTCATTCAATGAGGAGGCGACTTATTTCAAGTTTGGGAACGTGTCGGATCGGTTGTGAGGTTGGACTAGATTTTTACGAGCGAGCGGAGCGAGCGAGCAACGATCACAATTTCCAAGCTATACATGTAACTTATATTGCCTTGCATATATTTCGTGTTATTACCTAATTTTGTCAGCCATTTCGGACATCCCATTGCACTTTACTATGCGGAAATAGTACTATTTATGTGAAACAATTGATAAACTGAAAACTTTTGTCAGTCGGCAATAGGATAAAGACTTCCGGATCCTCGGGCTGGTGCGAATATTTCAATGTCCCCATGTGCCAAACCGTTGGATTGTGACACACCTTTACGCGTACCTCGCTCGCCGAGCTCGCTCGAAAACTATAGCCTAACCTAAAACCAATCCCTCTTGCCTTCGTCATTCAATGAGGAGGCGACTTATTTCAAGTTTGGGCACGTGTCGGATCGGTTGTGAGGTTGGACTAGATTTTTACGAGCGAGCGGAGCGAGAGAGCAACGATCACAATTTCTAAGCTATACATATACCTTATATTGCCTTGCAAATATTTCGTCTTATTACGTAATTTTGTCAGACACTTCTGACATCACATTGCACTTTACTAAGTGGAAATAGTACTATTTATGTGAAACTATTGATAAACTCTAAACTTTTGACAGTAGGCAATAGGATAAAGACTTCCGGCTCCGCGGGCTGGTGCGAATATTTCAATGTCCCCATGTGCCAAACCGTTGGATTGTGGCACACCTTTACGCGTCCCTCGCTCGCTGTGCTCGCTCGAAAACTATAGCCTAACCTAAAACCAATCCCTCTTGCGTTCGTCATTCAATGAGGAGGCGACTTATTTCAAGTTTGGGCACGTGTCGGATCGGTTGTGAGGTTGGACTAGATTTTTACGAGCGAGCGGAGCGAGCGAGCAACGATCACAATTTCCAAGCTATACATGTAACTTATATTGCCTTGCATATATTTCGTGTTATTACCTAATTTTGTCAGCCATTTCGGACATCCCATTGCACTTTACTATGCGGAAATAGTACTATTTATGTGAAACAATTGATAAACTGAAAACTTTTGTCAGTAGGCAATAGGATAAAGACTTCCGGATCCTCGGGCTGGTGCGAATATTTCAATGTCCCCATGTGCCAAACCGTTGGATTGTGACACACCTTTACGCGTACCTCGCTCGCCGAGCTCGCTCGAAAAATATAGCCTAACCTAAAACCAATCCCTCTTGCGTTCGTCATTCAATGAGGAGGCGACTTATTTCAAGTTTGGGACCGTGTCGGATCGGTTGTGAGGTTGGACTAGATTTTTACGAGCGAGCGGAGCGAGCGAGCAACGATCACAATTTCCAAGCAATACATGTAACTTATATTGCCTTGCATATATTTCTTGTTATTACCTAATTTTGTCAGCCATTTCGGACATCACATTGCACTTTACTATGTGGAAATAGTACTATTTATGTGAAACTGTTGATAAACTGAAAACTTTTGTCAGTAGGCAATAGGATAAAGACCTCCGTATCCTCGGGCTGGTGCGAATATTTCAATGTCCCCATGTGCCAAACCGTTGGATTGTGGCACACCTTTACGCGTCCCTCGCTCGCTGTGCTCGCTCGAAAACTATAGCCTAACCAAAATCCATCCCTCTTGCGTTCGTCATTCGATGTGGAGGCGACTTATTTCAAATTTGCGAACGTGTCGGATCGGATGTGAGAGTGGACTAAATTTTTACGAGCGAGCGGAGCGAGCGAGCAACGATCACAATATCCAAGCTATACATATACCTTATATTGCCTTGCATATATGTCGTGTTATTACCTAATTCTGTCAGCCATTTCGGACATCACATTGCACTTTACTATGTGGAAATAGTACTATTTATGTGAAACTATTGATAAACAGTAAACTTTTGTCAGTAGGCAATATGATAAAGACTTCCGGCTCGGCGGGCTGCTGCGAATATTTCAATGTCCCCATGTGCCAAACCGTTGGATTGTGACACACCTTTACGCGTCCCTCGCTCGCCGTGCTCGCTCGAAAACTGTAGCCTAACCTGAAACCAATCCTTCTCGCGTTCGTTATTCGATAAGGAGGCGACTTATTTCTAATTTGGGAGCGTGTCGGAACGGTTGTGAGGTTGGACTAGATTTTTTCGAGCGAGCGGAGCGAGCGAGCAACGATCACAATTTCCAAGCTATACATGTAACTTATATTGCCTTGCATATATTTCGTGTTATTACCTAATTTTGTCAGCCATTTCGGACATCACATTGCACTTTACTATGTGGAAATAGTACTATTTATGTGAAACTATTGATAAACTGTAAACTTTTGTCAGTAGGCAATAGGATAAAGACATCCGGCTCCTCGGGCTGGTGCGAATATTTCAAAGTCACCATGTGCCAAACCGTTGGATTGTGACACACCTCTACGCGTCCCTCGCTCGCCGTGCTCGCCCGAAAACTATAGCCTAACCTAAAACAAATCCCTCTTGCGTTCGTCATTCAATGAGGAGGCGACTTATTTCAAGTTTGGGACCGTGTCGGATCGGTTGTGAGGTTGGACTAGATTTTTACGAGCGAGCGGAGCGAGCGAGCAACGATCACAATTTCCAAGCTATACATGTAACTTATATTGCCTTGCATATATTTCGTGTTATTACCTAATTTTGTCAGCCATTTCGGACATCACATTGCACTTTACTATGTGGAAATAGTACTATTTATGTGAAACTATTGATAAACTGAAAACTTTTGTCAGTAGGCAATAGGATAAAGACTTCCGGATCCTCGGGCTGGTGCGAATATTTCAATGTCCCCATGTGCCAAACCGTTGGATTGTGACACACCTTTACGCGTATCTCGCTCGCCGATCTCGCTCGAAAACTATAGCCTAACCTAAAACCAATCCCTCTTGCGTTCGTCATTCAATGAGGAGGCGACTTATTTCAAGTTTGGGCACGTGTCGGATCGGTTGTGAGGTTGGACTAGATTTTTACGACCGAGCGGAGCGAGCGAGCAACGATCACAATTTCCAAGCTATACATGTAACTTATATTGCCTTGCATATATTTCGTGTTATTACCTAATTTTGTCAGCCATTTCGGACATCCCATTGCACTTTACTATGCGGAAATAGTACTATTTATGTGAAACAATTGATAAACTGAAAACTTTTGTCAGTAGGCAATAGGATAAAGACTTCCGGATCCTCGGGCTGGTGCGAATATTTCAATGTCCCCATGTGCCAAACCGTTGGATTGTGACACACCTTTACGCGTACCTCGCTCGCCGTGCTCGCCCGAAAACTATAGCCTAACCTAAAACAAATC
This sequence comes from Bombus terrestris, assembly GCF_910591885.1. Taxonomy (NCBI): domain Eukaryota; kingdom Metazoa; phylum Arthropoda; class Insecta; order Hymenoptera; family Apidae; genus Bombus; species Bombus terrestris. The sequence continues at coordinate 1,460,037 of NW_025963551.1, read as the reverse complement.
CCTCTTGCGTTCGTCATTCAATGAGGAGGCGACTTATTTCAAGTTTGGGACCGTGTCGGATCGGTTGTGAGGTTGGACTAGATTTTTACGAGCGAGCGGAGCGAGCGAGCAACGATCACAATTTCCAAGCAATACATGTAACTTATATTGCCTTGCATATATTTCGTGTTATTACCTAATTTTGTCAGCCATTTCGGACATCACATTGCACTTTACTATGTGGAAATAGTACTATTTATGTGAAACTGTTGATAAACTGAAAACTTTTGTCAGTAGGCAATAGGATAAAGACCTCCGTATCCTCGGGCTGGTGCGAATATTTCAATGTCCCCATGTGCCAAACCGTTGGATTGTGACACACCTTTACGCGTCCCTCGCACGCCGAGCTCGCTCGAAAACTATAGCCTAACCTAAAACCAATCCCTCTTGCGTTCGTCATTCAATGAGGAGGCGACTTATTTCAAGTTTGGGACCGTGTCGGATCGGTTGTGAGGTTGGACTAGATTTTTACGAGCGAGCGGAGCGAGCGAGCAACGATCACAATTTCCAAGCTATACATGTATCTTATATTGCCTTGCATATATTTCGTGTTATTACCTAATTTTGTCAGCCATTTCGGACATCACATTGCACTTTACTATGTGGAAATAGTACTATTTACGTGAAACTATTTATAAACTGAAAACTTTTGTCAGTAGGCAATAGGATAAAGACTTCCGGATCCTCGGGCTGGTGCGAATATTTCAATGTCCCCATGTGCCAAACCGTTGGATTGTGACACACCTTTACGCGTACCTCGCTCGCCGATCTCGCTCGAAAACTATAGCCTGACCTAAAACCAATCCCTCTTGCGTTCGTCATTCAATGAGGAGGCGACTTATTTCAAGTTTGGGCACGTGTCGGATCGGTTGTGAGGTTGGACTAGATTTTTACGACCGAGCGGAGCGAGCGAGCAACGATCACAATTTCCAAGCTATACATGTAACTTATATTGCCTTGAATATATTTCGTGTTATTACCTAATTTTGTCAGCCATTTCGGACATCCCATTGCACTTTACTATGCGGAAATAGTACTATTTATGTGAAACAATTGATAAACTGAAAACTTTTGTCAGTAGGCAATAGGATAAAGACTTCCGGATCCTCGGGCTGGTGCGAATATTTCAATGTCCCCATGTGCCAAACCGTTGGAATCTGACACACCTTTACGCGTACCTCGCTCGCCGAGCTCGCTCGAAAACAATAGCCTAACCTAAAACCAATCCCTCTTGCGTTCGTCATTCAATGAGGAGGCGACTTATTTCAAGTTTGTGACCGTGTCGGATCGGTTGTGAGGTTGGACTAGATTTTTACGTGCGAGCGGAGCGAGCGAGCAACGATCACAATTTCCAAGCAATACATGTAACTTATATTGCCTTGCATATATTTCGTGTTATTACCTAATTTTGTCAGCCATTTCGGACATCACATTGCACTTTACTATGTGGAAATAGTAGTATTTATGTGAAACTGTTGATAAACTGAAAACTTTTGTCAGTAGGCAATAGGATAAAGACCTCCGTATCCTCGGGCTGGTGCGAATATTTCAATGTCCCCATGTGCCAAACCGTTGGATTGTGACACACCTTTACGCGTACCTCGCTCGCTCCGCTCGCTCGTAAACTATAGCCTAACCTAAAACCAATCCCTCTTGCGTTCGTCATTCAATGAGGAGGCGACTTATTTCAAGTTTGGGCACGTGTCGGATCGGTTGTGAGGTTGGACTAGATTTTTACGAGCGAGCGGAGCGAGCGAGCAACGATCACAATTTCCAAGCAATACATGTATTACTTATATTGCCTTGCATATATTTCGTGTTATTACCTAATTTTGTCAGCCATTTCGGACATCACATTGCACTTTACTATGTGGAAATAGTACTATTTATGTGAAACTGTTGATAAACTGAAAACTTTTGTCAGTAGGCAATAGGATAAAGACCTCCGTATCCTCGGGCTGGTGCGAATATTTCAATGTCCCCATGTGCCAAACCGTTGGATTGTGACACACCTTTACGCGTCCCTCGCACGCCGAGCTCGCTCGAAAACTATAGCCTAACCTAAAACCAATCCCTCTTGCGTTCGTCATTCAATGAGGAGGCGACTTATTTCAAGTTTGGGCACGTGTCGGATCGGATGTGAGAGTGGACTAAATTTTTACGAGCGAGCGGAGCGAGCGAGCAACGATCACAATATCCAAGCTATACATATACCTTATATTGCCTTGCATATATGTCGTGTCATTACCTAATTCTAACAGCCATTTCGGACATCACATTGCACTTTACTATGTGGAAATAGTACTATTCATGTGACACTATTGATAAACTGTAAACTTTTGTCAGTAGGCAATAGGATAAAGGCTTCCGTATCCACGGGCTGGTGCGAATATTTCAATGTCCCCATGTGCCAAACCGTTGGATTGTGACACACCTTTACGCGTCCCTCGCACGCCTTGCTCGCTCGAAAACTATAGCCTAACCTAAAACCAATCCCTCTTGCTTTCGTCATTCAATGAGGAGGCGACTTATTTCAAGTTTTGGAACGTGTCGGATCGGTTGTGAGGTTGGACTAGATTTTTTCGAGCGAGCGGAGCGAGCGAGCAACGATCACAATTTCCAAGCTATACATGTAACTTATATTGCCTTGCATATATTTCGTGTTATTACCTAATTTTGTCAGCCATTTCGGACATCACATTGCACTTTACTATGTGGAAATAGTACTATTTATGTGAAACTATTGATAAACTGAAAACTTTTGTCAGTAGGCAATAGGATAAAGACTTCCGGATCCTCGGGCTGGTGCGAATATTTCAATGTCCCCATGTGCCGAACCGTTGGATTGTGACACACCTTTACGCGTACCTCGCTCGCCGAGCTCGCTCGAAAACTATAGCCTAACCTAAAACCAATCCCTCTTGCGTTCGTCATTCAATGAGGAGGCGACTTATTTCAAGTTTGGGCACGTGTCGGATCGGTTGTGAGGTTGGACTAGATTTTTACGAGCGAGCGGAGCGAGCGAGCAACGATCACAATTTCCAAGCCATACATGTAACTTATATTGCCTTGCATATATTTCGTGTTATTACCTAATTTTGTCAGCCATTTCAGACATCACATTGCACTTTACTATGTGGAAATAGTACTATTTATGTGAAACTGTCGATAAACTGAAAACTTTTGTCAGTAGGCAATAGGATAAAGACTTCCGTATCCTCGGGCTGGTGCGAATATTTCAATGTCCCCATGTGCCAAACCGTTGGATTGTGACACACCTTTACGCGTCCCTCGCACGCCTTGCTCGCTCGAAAACTATAGCCTAACCTAAAACCAATCCCTCTTGCTTTCGTCATTCAATGAGGAGGCGACTTATTTCAAGTTTGGGAACGTGTTGGATCGGTTGTGAGGTTGGACTAGATTTTTACGAGCGAGCACTGCGTGCGAGCAACGATCACAATTTCCAAGCTATACATGTAACTTATATTGCCTTGCATATATTTCGTGTTATTACCTAATTTTGTCAGCCATTTCGGACATCACATTGCACTTTACTATGTGGAAATAGTACTATTTATGTGAAACTATTGATAAACTGAAAACTTTTGTCAGTAGGCAATAGGATAAAGACTTCCGGATCCTCGGGCTGGTGCGAATATTTCAATGTCCCCATGTGCCGAACCGTTGGATTGTGACACACCTTTACGCGTACCTCGCTCGCCGAGCTCGCTCGAAAACTATAGCCTAACCTAAAACCAATCCCTCTTGCGTTCGTCATTCAATGAGGAGGCGACTTATTTCAAGTTTGTGACCGTGTCGGATCGGTTGTGAGGTTGGACTAGATTTTTACGAGCGAGCGGAGCGAGCGAGCAACGATCACAATTTCCAAGCAATACATGTAACTTATATTGCCTTGCATATATTTCGTGTTATTACCTAATTTTGTCAGCCATTTCGGACATCACATTGCACTTTACTATGTGGAAATAGTACTATTTATGTGAAACTGTTGATAAACTGAAAACTTTTGTCAGTAGGCAATAGGATAAAGACCTCCGTATCCTCGGGCTGGTGCGAATATTTCAATGTCCCCATGTGCCAAACCGTTGGATTGTGACACACCTTTACGCGTACCTCGCTCGCTCCGCTCGCTCGTAAACTATAGCCTAACCTAAAACCAATCCCTCTTGCGTTCGTCATTCAATGAGGAGGCGACTTATTTCAAGTTTGGGCACGTGTCGGATCGGTTGTGAGGTTGGACTAGATTTTTACGAGCGAGCGGAGCGAGCGAGCAACGATCACAATTTCCAAGCAATACATGTAACTTATATTGCCTTGCATATATCTCGTGTTATTACCTAATTCTGTCAGCCATTTCGGACATCACATTGCACTTTACTATGTGGAAATAGTACTATTTATGTGAAACTATTGATAAACTGTAAACTTTTGTCAGTAGGCAGTAGGATAAAGACTTCCGGCTCGGCGGGCTGCTGCGAATATTTCAATGTCCCCATGTGCCAAACCGTTGGATTGTGACACACCTTTACGCGTCCCTCGCTCGCTGTGCTCGCTCGAAAACTATAGCCTAACCAAAATCCATCCCTCTTGCGTTCGTCATTCGATGTGGAGGCGACTTATTTCAAATTTGCGAACGTGTCGGATCGGATGTGAGAGTGGACTAAATTTTTACGAGCGAGCGGAGCGAGCGAGCAACGATCACAATATCCAAGCTATACATATACCTTATATTGCCTTGCATATATGTCGTGTTATTACCTAATTCTGTCAGCCATTTCGGACATCACATTGCACTTTACTATGTGGAAATAGTACTATTTATGTGAAACTATTGATAAACAGTAAACTTTTGTCAGTAGGCAATATGATAAAGACTTCCGGCTCGGCGGGCTGCTGCGAATATTTCAATGTCCCCATGTGCCAAACCGTTGGATTGTGACACACCTTTACGCGTCCCTCGCTCGCCGTGCTCGCTCGAAAACTGTAGCCTAACCTGAAACCAATCCTTCTCGCGTTCGTTATTCGATAAGGAGGCGACTTATTTCTAATTTGGGAGCGTGTCGGAACGGTTGTGAGGTTGGACTAGATTTTTTCGAGCGAGCGGAGCGAGCGAGCAACGATCACAATTTCCAAGCTATACATGTAACTTATATTGCCTTGCATATATTTCGTGTTATTACCTAATTTTGTCAGCCATTTCGGACATCACATTGCACTTTACTATGTGGAAATAGTACTATTTATGTGAAACTATTGATAAACTGTAAACTTTTGTCAGTAGGCAATAGGATAAAGACATCCGGCTCCTCGGGCTGGTGCGAATATTTCAAAGTCACCATGTGCCAAACCGTTGGATTGTGACACACCTCTACGCGTCCCTCGCTCGCCGTGCTCGCCCGAAAACTATAGCCTAACCTAAAACAAATCCCTCTTGCGTTCGTCATTCAATGAGGAGGCGACTTATTTCAAGTTTGGGACCGTGTCGGATCGGTTGTGAGGTTGGACTAGATTTTTACGAGCGAGCGGAGCGAGCGAGCAACGATCACAATTTCCAAGCTATACATGTAACTTATATTGCCTTGCATATATTTCGTGTTATTACCTAATTTTGTCAGCCATTTCGGACATCACATTGCACTTTACTATGTGGAAATAGTACTATTTATGTGAAACTATTGATAAACTGAAAACTTTTGTCAGTAGGCAATAGGATAAAGACTTCCGGATCCTCGGGCTGGTGCGAATATTTCAATGTCCCCATGTGCCAAACCGTTGGATTGTGACACACCTTTACGCGTATCTCGCTCGCCGATCTCGCTCGAAAACTATAGCCTAACCTAAAACCAATCCCTCTTGCGTTCGTCATTCAATGAGGAGGCGACTTATTTCAAGTTTGGGCACGTGTCGGATCGGTTGTGAGGTTGGACTAGATTTTTACGACCGAGCGGAGCGAGCGAGCAACGATCACAATTTCCAAGCTATACATGTAACTTATATTGCCTTGCATATATTTCGTGTTATTACCTAATTTTGTCAGCCATTTCGGACATCCCATTGCACTTTACTATGCGGAAATAGTACTATTTATGTGAAACAATTGATAAACTGAAAACTTTTGTCAGTAGGCAATAGGATAAAGACTTCCGGATCCTCGGGCTGGTGCGAATATTTCAATGTCCCCATGTGCCAAACCGTTGGATTGTGACACACCTTTACGCGTACCTCGCTCGCCGTGCTCGCCCGAAAACTATAGCCTAACCTAAAACAAATCCCTCTTGCGTTCGTCATTCAATGAGGAGGCGACTTATTTCAAGTTTGGGACCGTGTCGGATCGGTTGTGAGGTTGGACTAGATTTTTACGAGCGAGCGGAGCGAGCGAGCAACGATCACAATTTCCAAGCAATACATGTAACTTATATTGCCTTGCATATATTTCGTGTTATTACCTAATTTTGTCAGCCATTTCGGACATCACATTGCACTTTACTATGTGGAAATAGTACTATTTATGTGAAACTGTTGATAAACTGAAAACTTTTGTCAGTAGGCAATAGGATAAAGACCTCCGTATCCTCGGGCTGGTGCGAATATTTCAATGTCCCCATGTGCCAAACCGTTGGATTGTGACACACCTTTACGCGTCCCTCGCACGCCGAGCTCGCTCGAAAACTATAGCCTAACCTAAAACCAATCCCTCTTGCGTTCGTCATTCAATGAGGAGGCGACTTATTTCAAGTTTGGGACCGTGTCGGATCGGTTGTGAGGTTGGACTAGATTTTTACGAGCGAGCGGAGCGAGCGAGCAACGATCACAATTTCCAAGCTATACATGTATCTTATATTGCCTTGCATATATTTCGTGTTATTACCTAATTTTGTCAGCCATTTCGGACATCACATTGCACTTTACTATGTGGAAATAGTACTATTTACGTGAAACTATTTATAAACTGAAAACTTTTGTCAGTAGGCAATAGGATAAAGACTTCCGGATCCTCGGGCTGGTGCGAATATTTCAATGTCCCCATGTGCCAAACCGTTGGATTGTGACACACCTTTACGCGTACCTCGCTCGCCGATCTCGCTCGAAAACTATAGCCTGACCTAAAACCAATCCCTCTTGCGTTCGTCATTCAATGAGGAGGCGACTTATTTCAAGTTTGGGCACGTGTCGGATCGGTTGTGAGGTTGGACTAGATTTTTACGACCGAGCGGAGCGAGCGAGCAACGATCACAATTTCCAAGCTATACATGTAACTTATATTGCCTTGAATATATTTCGTGTTATTACCTAATTTTGTCAGCCATTTCGGACATCCCATTGCACTTTACTATGCGGAAATAGTACTATTTATGTGAAACAATTGATAAACTGAAAACTTTTGTCAGTAGGCAATAGGATAAAGACTTCCGGATCCTCGGGCTGGTGCGAATATTTCAATGTCCCCATGTGCCAAACCGTTGGAATCTGACACACCTTTACGCGTACCTCGCTCGCCGAGCTCGCTCGAAAACAATAGCCTAACCTAAAACCAATCCCTCTTGCGTTCGTCATTCAATGAGGAGGCGACTTATTTCAAGTTTGTGACCGTGTCGGATCGGTTGTGAGGTTGGACTAGATTTTTACGTGCGAGCGGAGCGAGCGAGCAACGATCACAATTTCCAAGCAATACATGTAACTTATATTGCCTTGCATATATTTCGTGTTATTACCTAATTTTGTCAGCCATTTCGGACATCACATTGCACTTTACTATGTGGAAATAGTAGTATTTATGTGAAACTGTTGATAAACTGAAAACTTTTGTCAGTAGGCAATAGGATAAAGACCTCCGTATCCTCGGGCTGGTGCGAATATTTCAATGTCCCCATGTGCCAAACCGTTGGATTGTGACACACCTTTACGCGTACCTCGCTCGCTCCGCTCGCTCGTAAACTATAGCCTAACCTAAAACCAATCCCTCTTGCGTTCGTCATTCAATGAGGAGGCGACTTATTTCAAGTTTGGGCACGTGTCGGATCGGTTGTGAGGTTGGACTAGATTTTTACGAGCGAGCGGAGCGAGCGAGCAACGATCACAATTTCCAAGCAATACATGTATTACTTATATTGCCTTGCATATATTTCGTGTTATTACCTAATTTTGTCAGCCATTTCGGACATCACATTGCACTTTACTATGTGGAAATAGTACTATTTATGTGAAACTGTTGATAAACTGAAAACTTTTGTCAGTAGGCAATAGGATAAAGACCTCCGTATCCTCGGGCTGGTGCGAATATTTCAATGTCCCCATGTGCCAAACCGTTGGATTGTGACACACCTTTACGCGTCCCTCGCACGCCGAGCTCGCTCGAAAACTATAGCCTAACCTAAAACCAATCCCTCTTGCGTTCGTCATTCAATGAGGAGGCGACTTATTTCAAGTTTGGGCACGTGTCGGATCGGTTGTGAGAGTGGACTAAATTTTTACGAGCGAGCGGAGCGAGCGAGCAACGATCACAATATCCAAGCTATACATATACCTTATATTGCCTTGCATATATTTCGTGTCATTACCTAATTCTAACAGCCATTTCGGACATCACATTGCACTTTACTATGTGGAAATAGTACTATTCATGTGACACTATTGATAAACTGTAAACTTTTGTCAGTAGGCAATAGGATAAAGGCTTCCGTATCCACGGGCTGGTGCGAATATTTCAATGTCCCCATGTGCCAAACCGTTGGATTGTGACACACCTTTACGCGTCCCTCGCACGCCTTGCTCGCTCGAAAACTATAGCCTAACCTAAAACCAATCCCTCTTGCTTTCGTCATTCAATGAGGAGGCGACTTATTTCAAGTTTTGGAACGTGTCGGATCGGTTGTGAGGTTGGACTAGATTTTTTCGAGCGAGCGGAGCGAGCGAGCAACGATCACAATTTCCAAGCTATACATGTAACTTATATTGCCTTGCATATATTTCGTGTTATTACCTAATTTTGTCAGCCATTTCGGACATCACATTGCACTTTACTATGTGGAAATAGTACTATTTATGTGAAACTATTGATAAACTGAAAACTTTTGTCAGTAGGCAATAGGATAAAGACTTCCGGATCCTCGGGCTGGTGCGAATATTTCAATGTCCCCATGTGCCGAACCGTTGGATTGTGACACACCTTTACGCGTACCTCGCTCGCCGAGCTCGCTCGAAAACTATAGCCTAACCTAAAACCAATCCCTCTTGCGTTCGTCATTCAATGAGGAGGCGACTTATTTCAAGTTTGTGACCGTGTCGGATCGGTTGTGAGGTTGGACTAGATTTTTACGAGCGAGCGGAGCGAGCGAGCAACTATCACAATTTCCAAGCAATACATGTAACTTATATTGCCTTGCATATATTTCGTGTTATTACCTAATTTTGTCAGCCATTTCGGACATCACATTGCACTTTACTATGTGGAAATAGTACTATTTATGTGAAACTGTTGATAAACTGAAAACTTTTGTCAGTAGGCAATAGGATAAAGACCTCCGTATCCTCGGGCTGGTGCGAATATTTCAATGTCCCCATGTGCCAAACCGTTGGATTGTGACACACCTTTACGCGTACCTCGCTCGCTCCGCTCGCTCGTAAACTATAGCCTAACCTAAAACCAATCCCTCTTGCGTTCGTCATTCAATGAGGAGGCGACTTATTTCAAGTTTGGGCACGTGTCGGATCGGTTGTGAGGTTGGACTAGATTTTTACGAGCGAGCGGAGCGAGCGAGCAACGATCACAATTTCCAAGCAATACATGTAACTTATATTGCCTTGCATATATCTCGTGTTATTACCTAATTCTGTCAGCCATTTCGGACATCACATTGCACTTTACTATGTGGAAATAGTACTATTTATGTGAAACTATTGATAAACTGTAAACTTTTGTCAGTAGGCAGTAGGATAAAGACTTCCGGCTCGGCGGGCTGCTGCGAATATTTCAATGTCCCCATGTGCCAAACCGTTGGATTGTGACACACCTTTACGCGTCCCTCGCTCGCCGTGCTCGCTCGAAAACTGTAGCCTAACCTGAAACCAATCCTTCTCGCGTTCGTTATTCGATAAGGAGGCGACTTATATCTAATTTGGGCACGTGTCGGATCGGTTGTGAGGTTGGACTAGATTTTTACGAGCGAGCGGAGCGAGCGAGCAACGATCACAATTTCCAAGCAATACATGTATTACTTATATTGCCTTGCATATATTTCGTGTTATTACCTAATTTTGTCAGCCATTTCGGACATCACATTGCACTTTACTATGTGGAAATAGTACTATTTATGTGAAACTGTTGATAAACTGAAAACTTTTGTCAGTAGGCAATAGGATAAAGACCTCCGTATCCTCGGGCTGGTGCGAATATTTCAATGTCCCCATGTGCCAAACCGTTGGATTGTGACACACCTTTACGCGTCCCTCGCACGCCGAGCTCGCTCGAAAACTATAGCCTAACCTAAAACCAATCCCTCTTGCGTTCGTCATTCAATGAGGAGGCGACTTATTTCAAGTTTGGGCACGTGTCGGATCGGATGTGAGAGTGGACTAAATTTTTACGAGCGAGCGGAGCGAGCGAGCAACGATCACAATATCCAAGCTATACATATACCTTATATTGCCTTGCATATATGTCGTGTCATTACCTAATTCTAACAGCCATTTCGGACATCACATTGCACTTTACTATGTGGAAATAGTACTATTCATGTGACACTATTGATAAACTGTAAACTTTTGTCAGTAGGCAATAGGATAAAGGCTTCCGTATCCACGGGCTGGTGCGAATATTTCAATGTCCCCATGTGCCAAACCGTTGGATTGTGACACACCTTTACGCGTCCCTCGCACGCCTTGCTCGCTCGAAAACTATAGCCTAACCTAAAACCAATCCCTCTTGCTTTCGTCATTCAATGAGGAGGCGACTTATTTCAAGTTTTGGAACGTGTCGGATCGGTTGTGAGGTTGGACTAGATTTTTTCGAGCGAGCGGAGCGAGCGAGCAACGATCACAATTTCCAAGCTATACATGTAACTTATATTGCCTTGCATATATTTCGTGTTATTACCTAATTTTGTCAGCCATTTCGGACATCACATTGCACTTTACTATGTGGAAATAGTACTATTTATGTGAAACTATTGATAAACTGAAAACTTTTGTCAGTAGGCAATAGGATAAAGACTTCCGGATCCTCGGGCTGGTGCGAATATTTCAATGTCCCCATGTGCCGAACCGTTGGATTGTGACACACCTTTACGCGTACCTCGCTCGCCGAGCTCGCTCGAAAACTATAGCCTAACCTAAAACCAATCCCTCTTGCGTTCGTCATTCAATGAGGAGGCGACTTATTTCAAGTTTGGGCACGTGTCGGATCGGTTGTGAGGTTGGACTAGATTTTTACGAGCGAGCGGAGCGAGCGAGCAACGATCACAATTTCCAAGCCATACATGTAACTTATATTGCCTTGCATATATTTCGTGTTATTACCTAATTTTGTCAGCCATTTCAGACATCACATTGCACTTTACTATGTGGAAATAGTACTATTTATGTGAAACTGTCGATAAACTGAAAACTTTTGTCAGTAGGCAATAGGATAAAGACTTCCGTATCCTCGGGCTGGTGCGAATATTTCAATGTCCCCATGTGCCAAACCGTTGGATTGTGACACACCTTTACGCGTCCCTCGCACGCCTTGCTCGCTCGAAAACTATAGCCTAACCTAAAACCAATCCCTCTTGCTTTCGTCATTCAATGAGGAGGCGACTTATTTCAAGTTTGGGAACGTGTTGGATCGGTTGTGAGGTTGGACTAGATTTTTACGAGCGAGCGGTGCGAGCGAGCAACGATCACAATTTCCAAGCTATACATGTAACTTATATTGCCTTGCATATATTTCGTGTTATTACCTAATTTTGTCAGCCATTTCGGACATCACATTGCACTTTACTATGTGGAAATAGTACTATTTATGTGAAACTATTGATAAACTGAAAACTTTTGTCAGTAGGCAATAGGATAAAGACTTCCGGATCCTCGGGCTGGTGCGAATATTTCAATGTCCCCATGTGCCAAACCGTTGGATTGTGACACACCTTTACGCGTACCTCGCTCGCCGAGCTCGCTCGAAAACTATAGCCTAACCTAAAACCAATCCCTCTTGCGTTCGTCATTCAATGAGGAGGCGACTTATTTCAAGTTTGTGACCGTGTCGGATCGGTTGTGAGGTTGGACTAGATTTTTACGAGCGAGCGGAGCGAGCGAGCAACGATCACAATTTCCAAGCAATACATGTAACTTATATTGCCTTGCATATATTTCGTGTTATTACCTAATTTTGTCAGCCATTTCGGACATCACATTGCACTTTACTATGTGGAAATAGTACTATTTATGTGAAACTGTTGATAAACTGAAAACTTTTGTCAGTAGGCAATAGGATAAAGACTTCCGTATCCTCGGGCTGGTGCGAATATTTCAATGTCCCCATGTGCCAAACCGTTGGATTGTGACACACCTTTACGCGTACCTCGCTCGCCGAGCTCGCTCGTAAACTATAGCCTAACCTAAAACCAATCCCTCTTGCGTTCGTCATTCAATGAGGAGGCGACTTATTTCAAGTTTGGGCACGTGTCGGATCGGTTGTGAGGTTGGACTAGATTTTTACGAGCGAGCGGAGCGAGCGAGCAACGATCACAATTTCCAAGCAATACATGTAACTTATATTGCCTTGCATATATCTCGTGTTATTACCTAATTCTGTCAGCCATTTCGGACATCACATTGCACTTTACTATGTGGAAATAGTACTATTTATGTGAAACTATTGATAAACTGTAAACTTTTGTCAGTAGGCAGTAGGATAAAGACTTCCGGCTCGGCGGGCTGCTGCGAATATTTCAATGTCCCCATGTGCCAAACCGTTGGATTGTGACACACCTTTACGCGTCCCTCGCTCGCCGTGCTCGCTCGAAAACTGTAGCCTAACCTGAAACCAATCCTTCTCGCGTTCGTTATTCGATAAGGAGGCGACTTATATCTAATTTGGGAGCGTGTCGGAACGGTTGTGAGGTTGGACTAGATTTTTTCGAGCGAGCGGAGCGAGCGAGCAACGATCACAATTTCCAAGCAATACATGTAACTTATATTGCCTTGCATATATTTCGTGTTATTACCTAATTTTGTCAGCCATTTCGGACATCACATTGCACTTTACTATGTGGAAATAGTACTATTTATGTGAAACTGTTGATAAACTGAAAACTTTTGTCAGTAGGCAATAGGATAAAGACCTCCGTATCCTCGGGCTGGTGCGAATATTTCAATGTCCCCATGTGCCAAACCGTTGGATTGTGACACACCTTTACGCGTCCCTCGCGCGCCGAGCTCGCTCGAAAACTATAGCCTAACCTAAAACCAATCCCTCTTGCGTTCGTCATTCAATGAGGAGGCGACTTATTTCAAGTTTGGGCACGTGTCGGATCGGATGTGAGAGTGGACTAATTTTTTACGAGCGAGCGGAGCGAGCGAGCAACGATCACAATATCCAAGCTATACATATACCTTATATTGCCTTGCATATATGTCGTGTCATTACCTAATTCTAACAGCCATTTCGGACATCACATTGCACTTTACTATGTGGAAATAGTACTATTCATGTGACACTATTGATAAACTGTAAACTTTTGTCAGTAGGCAATAGGATAAAGGCTTCCGTATCCACGGGCTGGTGCGAATATTTCAATGTCCCCATGTGCCAAACCGTTGGATTGTGACACACCTTTACGCGTCCCTCGCACGCCTTGCTCGCTCGAAAACTATAGCCTAACCTAAAACCAATCCCTCTTGCTTTCGTCATTCAATGAGGAGGCGACTTATTTCAAGTTTTGGAACGTGTCGGATCGGTTGTGAGGTTGGACTAGATTTTTACGAGCGAGCGCAGCGAGCGAAAGACGATCACAATTTCCAAGCAATACATGTAACTTATATTGCCTTGCATATATTTCGTGTTATTACCAAATTTTGTCAGCCATTTCGCACATCACATTGCACTTTACTATGTGGAAACAGTACTATTTATGTGAAACTGTTGATAAACTGAAAACTTTTGTCAGTAGGCAATAGGATAAAGACCTCCGTATCCTCGGGCTGGTGCGAATATTTCAATGTCCCCATGTGCCAAACCGTTGGATTGTGACACACCTTTATGCGTCCCTCGCACGCCTTGCTCGCTCGAAAACTATAGCCTAACCTAAAACCAATCCCTCTTGCTTTCGTCATTCAATGAGGAGGCGACTTATTTCAAGTTTGGGAACGTGTCGGATCGGTTGTGAGGTTGGACTAGATTTTTACGAGCGAGTGGAGCGAGCGAGCACCGATCACAATTTCCAAGCTATACATGTAACTTATATTGCCTTGCATATATTTCGTGTTATTACCCAATTTTGTCAGGCATTTCGGACATAACATTGCACTTTACTATGTGGAAATAGTACTATTTATGTGAAACTGTTGATAAACTGAAAACTTTTGTCAGTAGGCAATAGGATAAAGACTTCCGTATCCACGGGCTGGTGCGAATATTTCAATGTCCCCATGTGCCAAACCGTTGGATTGTGACACACCTTTACGCGTCCCTCGCACGCCTTGCTCGCTCGAAAACTATAGCCTAACCTAAAACCAATCCCTCTTGCTTTCGTCATTCAATGAGGAGGCGACTTATTTCAAGTTTGGGAACGTGTCGGATCGGTTGTGAGGTTGGACTAGATTTTTACGAGCGAGCGGAGCGAGCGAGCAACGATCACAATTTCCAAGCTATACATGTAACTTATATTGCCTTGCATATATTTCGTGTTATTACCTAATTTTGTCAGCCATTTCAGACATCACATTGCACTTTACTATGTGGAAATAGTACTATTTATGTGAAACTGTTGATAAACTGAAAACTTTTGTCAGTAGGCAATAGGATAAAGACTTCCGTATCCTCGGGCTGGTGCGAATATTTCAATGTCCCCATGTGCCAAACCGTTGGATTGTGACACACCTTTACGCGTCCCTCGCACGCCTTGCTCGCTCGAAAACTATAGCCTAACCTAAAACCAATCCCTCTTGCTTTCGTCATTCAATGAGGAGGCGACTTATTTCAAGTTTGGGAACGTGTGGGATCGGTTGTGAGGTTGGACTAGATTTTTACGAGCGAGCGGAGCGAGCGAGCAACGATCACAATTTCCAAGCTATACATGTAACTTATATTGCCTTGCATATATTTCGTGTTATTATCTAATTTTGTCAGCCATTTCGGACATCACATTGCACTTTACTATGTGGAAATAGTACTATTTATGTGAAACTGTTGATAAACTGAAAACTTTTGTCAGTAGGTAATAGGATAAAGGCTTCCGTATCCACGGGCTGGTGCGAATATTTCAATGTCCCCATGTGCCAAAACGTTGGATTGTGGCACACCTTTACGCGTCCCTCGCTCGCTGTGCTCGCTCGAAAGATATAGCCTAACCTAAAACCAATCCTTCTTGCGTTCGTCATTCGATGTGGAGGTGACTTATTTCAAATTTGCGAACGTGTCGTATCGGATGTGAGATTGGACTAAATTTTTACGAGCGAGCGGAGCGAGAGAGCAACGATCACAATTTCTAAGCTATACATATACCTTATATTGCCTTGCATATATTTCGTGTTATTACCTAATTTTGTCAGCCATTTCGGACATCCCATTGCACTGTACTATGCGGAAATAGTACTATTTATGTGAAACAATTGATAAACTGAAAACTTTTGTCAGTAGGCAATAGGATAAAGACCTCCGTATCCTCGGGCTGGTGCGAATATTTCAATGTCCCCATGTGCCAAACCGTTGGATTGTGACACACCTTTACGCGTCCCTCGCACGCCGAGCTCGCTCGAAAACTATAGCCTAACCTAAAACCAATCCCTCTTGCGTTCGTCATTCAATGAGGAGGCGACTTATTTCAAGTTTGGGCACGTGTCGGATCGGTTGTGAGGTTGGACTAGATTTTTACGAGCGAGCGGAGCGAGCGAGCAACGATCACAATTTCCAAGCAATACATGTAACTTATATTGCCTTGCATATATTTCGTGTTATTACCTAATTTTGTCAGCCATTTCGGACATCACATTGCACTTTACTATGTGGAAATAGTACTATTCATGTGACACTATTGATAAACTGTAAACTTTTGTCAGTAGGCAATAGGATAAAGACTTCCGGCTCGGCGGGCTGCTGCGAATATTTCAATGTCCCCATGTGCCAAACCGTTGGATTGTGACACACCTTTACGCGTCCCTCGCTCGCCGTGCTCGCTCGAAAACTGTAGCCTAACCTGAAACCAATCCTTCTCGCGTTCGTTATTCGATAAGGAGGCGACTTATTTCTAATTTGGGAGCGTGTCGGAACGGTTGTGAGGTTGGACTAGATTTTTTCGAGCGAGCGGAGCGAGCGAGCGACGATCACAATTTCCAAGCTATACATGTAACTTATATTGCCTTGCATATATTTCGTGTTATTACCTAATTTTGTCAGCCATTTCGGACATCACATTGCACTTTACTATGTGGAAATAGTACTATTTATGTGAAACTATTGATAAACTGAAAACTTTTGTCAGTAGGCAATAGGATAAAGACTTCCGGATCCTCGGGCTGGTGCGAATATTTCAATGTCCCCATGTGCCGAACCGTTGGATTGTGACACACCTTTACGCGTACCTCGCTCGCCGAGCTCGCTCGAAAACTATAGCCTAACCTAAAACCAATCCCTCTTGCGTTCGTCATTCAATGAGGAGGCGACTTATTTCAAGTTTGGGCACGTGTCGGATCGGTTGTGAGGTTGGACTAGATTTTTACGAGCGAGCGGAGCGAGCGAGCAACGATCACAATTTCCAAGCCATACATGTAACTTATATTGCCTTGCATATATTTCGTGTTATTACCTAATTTTGTCAGCCATTTCAGACATCACATTGCACTTTACTATGTGGAAATAGTACTATTTATGTGAAACTGTCGATAAACTGAAAACTTTTGTCAGTAGGCAATAGGATAAAGACTTCCGTATCCTCGGGCTGGTGCGAATATTTCAATGTCCCCATGTGCCAAACCGTTGGATTGTGACACACCTTTACGCGTCCCTCGCACGCCGAGCTCGCTCGAAAACTATAGCCTAACCTAAAACCAATCCCTCTTGCGTTCGTCATTCAATGAGGAGGCGACTTATTTCAAGTTTGGGCACGTGTCGGATCGGTTGTGAGGTTGGACTAAATTTTTACGAGCGAGCGGAGCGAGCGAGCAACGATCACAATTTCCAAGCAATACATGTAACTTATATTGCCTTGCATATATTTCGTGTTATTACCTAATTTTGTCAGCCATTTCAGACATCACATTGCACTTTACTATGTGGAAATAGTACTATTTATGTGAAACTGTCGATAAACTGAAAACTTTTGTCAGTAGGCAATAGGATAAAGACTTCCGTATCCTCGGGCTGGTGCGAATATTTCAATGTCCCCATGTGCCAAACCGTTGGATTGTGACACACCTTTACGCGTCCCTCGCACGCCTTGCTCGCTCGAAAACTATAGCCTAACCTAAAACCAATCCCTCTTGCTTTCGTCATTCAATGAGGAGGCGACTTATTTCAAGTTTGGGAACGTGTTGGATCGGTTGTGAGGTTGGACTAGATTTTTACGAGCGAGCGGTGCGAGCGAGCAACGATCACAATTTCCAAGCTATACATGTAACTTATATTGCCTTGCATATATTTCGTGTTATTACCTAATTTTGTCAGCCATTTCGGACATCACATTGCACTTTACTATGTGGAAATAGTACTATTTATGTGAAACTATTGATAAACTGAAAACTTTTGTCAGTAGGCAATAGGATAAAGACTTCCGGATCCTCGGGCTGGTGCGAATATTTCAATGTCCCCATGTGCCGAACCGTTGGATTGTGACACACCTTTACGCGTACCTCGCTCGCCGAGCTCGCTCGAAAACTATAGCCTAACCTAAAACCAATCCCTCTTGCGTTCGTCATTCAATGAGGAGGCGACTTATTTCAAGTTTGGGCACGTGTCGGATCGGTTGTGAGGTTGGACTAGATTTTTACGAGCGAGCGGAGCGAGCGAGCAACGATCACAATTTCCAAGCCATACATGTAACTTATATTGCCTTGCATATATTTCGTGTTATTACCTAATTTTGTCAGCCATTTCGGACATCCCATTGCACTTTACTATGCGGAAATAGTACTATTTATGTGAAACAATTGATAAACTGAAAACTTTTGTCAGTAGGCAATAGGATAAAGACCTCCGTATCCTCGGGCTGGTGCGAATATTTCAATGTCCCCATGTGCCAAACCGTTGGATTGTGACACACCTTTACGCGTCCCTCGCACGCCGAGCTCGCTCGAAAACTATAGCCTAACCTAAAACCAATCCCTCTTGCGTTCGTCATTCAATGAGGAGGCGACTTATTTCAAGTTTGGGCACGTGTCGGATCGGTTGTGAGGTTGGACTAGATTTTTACGAGCGAGCGGAGCGAGCGAGCAACGATCACAATTTCCAAGCAATACATGTAACTTATATTGCCTTGCATATATTTCGTGTTATTACCTAATTTTGTCAGCCATTTCGGACATCACATTGCACTTTACTATGTGGAAATAGTACTATTCATGTGACACTATTGATAAACTGTAAACTTTTGTCAGTAGGCAATAGGATAAAGACTTCCGGCTCGGCGGGCTGCTGCGAATATTTCAATGTCCCCATGTGCCAAACCGTTGGATTGTGACACACCTTTACGCGTCCCTCGCTCGCCGTGCTCGCTCGAAAACTGTAGCCTAACCTGAAACCAATCCTTCTCGCGTTCGTTATTCGATAAGGAGGCGACTTATTTCTAATTTGGGAGCGTGTCGGAACGGTTGTGAGGTTGGACTAGATTTTTTCGAGCGAGCGGAGCGAGCGAGCAACGATCACAATTTCCAAGCTATACATGTAACTTATATTGCCTTGCATATATTTCGTGTTATTACCTAATTTTGTCAGCCATTTCGGACATCACATTGCACTTTACTATGTGGAAATAGTACTATTTATGTGAAACTATTGATAAACTGAGAACTTTTGTCAGTAGGCAATAGGATAAAGACTTCCGGATCCTCGGGCTGGTGCGAATATTTCAATGTCCCCATGTGCCGAACCGTTGGATTGTGACACACCTTTACGCGTACCTCGCTCGCCGAGCTCGCTCGAAAACTATAGCCTAACCTAAAACCAATCCCTCTTGCGTTCGTCATTCAATGAGGAGGCGACTTATTTCAAGTTTGGGCACGTGTCGGATCGGTTGTGAGGTTGGACTAGATTTTTACGAGCGAGCGGAGCGAGCGAGCAACGATCACAATTTCCAAGCAATACATGTAACTTATATTGCCTTGCATATATTTCGTGTTATTACCTAATTTCGTCAGCCATTTCGGACATCACATTGCACTTTACTATGTGGAAATAGTACTATTCATGTGACACTATTGATAAACTGTAAACTTTTGTCAGTAGGCAATAGGATAAAGACTTCCGGCTCGGCGGGCTGCTGCGAATATTTCAATGTCCCCATGTGCCAAACCGTTGGATTGTGACACACCTTTACGCGTCCCTCGCTCGCCGTGCTCGCTCGAAAACTGTAGCCTAACCTGAAACCAATCCTTCTCGCGTTCGTTATTCGATAAGGAGGCGACTTATTTCTAATTTGGGAGGGTGTCGGAACGGTTGTGAGGTTGGACTAGATTTTTTCGAGCGAGCGGAGCGAGCGAGCAACGATCACAATTTCCAAGCTATACATGTAACTTATATTGCCTTGCATATATTTCGTGTTATTACCTAATTTTGTCAGCCATTTCGGACATCACATTGCACTTTACTATGTGGAAATAGTACTATTTATGTGAAACTATTGATAAACTGAAAACTTTTGTCAGTAGGCAATAGGATAAAGACTTCCGGATCCTCGGGCTGGTGCGAATATTTCAATGTCCCCATGTGCCGAACCGTTGGATTGTGACACACCTTTACGCGTACCTCGCTCGCCGAGCTCGCTCGAAAACTATAGCCTAACCTAAAACCAATCCCTCTTGCGTTCGTCATTCAATGAGGAGGCGACTTATTTCAAGTTTGGGCACGTGTCGGATCGGTTGTGAGGTTGGACTAGATTTTTACGAGCGAGCGGAGCGAGCGAGCAACGATCACAATTTCCAAGCCATACATGTAACTTATATTGCCTTGCATATATTTCGTGTTATTACCTAATTTTGTCAGCCATTTCAGACATCACATTGCACTTTACTATGTGGAAATAGTACTATTTATGTGAAACTGTCGATAAACTGAAAACTTTTGTCAGTAGGCAATAGGATAAAGACTTCCGTATCCTCGGGCTGGTGCGAATATTTCAATGTCCCCATGTGCCAAACCGTTGGATTGTGACACACCTTTACGCGTCCCTCGCACGCCTTGCTCGCTCGAAAACTATAGCCTAACCTAAAACCAATCCCTCTTGCTTTCGTCATTCAATGAGGAGGCGACTTATTTCAAGTTTGGGAACGTGTTGGATCGGTTGTGAGGTTGGACTAGATTTTTACGAGCGAGCGGTGCGAGCGAGCAACGATCACAATTTCCAAGCTATACATGTAACTTATATTGCCTTGCATATATTTCGTGTTATTATCTAATTTTGTCAGCCATTTCGGACATCACATTGCACTTTACTATGTGGAAATAGTACTATTTATGTGAAACTGTTGATAAACTGAAAACTTTTGTCAGTAGGCAATACGATAAAGGCTTCCGTATCCACGGGCTGGTGCGAATATTTCAATGTCCCCATGTGCCAAACCGTTGGATTGTGACACACCTTTACGCGTCCCTCGCACGCCTTGCTCGCTCGAAAACTATAGCCTAACCTAAAACCAATCCCTCTTGCTTTCGTCATTCAATGAGGAGGCGACTTATTTCAAGTTTGGGAACGTGTCGGATCGGTTGTGAGGTTGGACTAGATTTTTGCGAGTGAGCGGAGCGAGCGAGCAACGATCACAATTTCCAAGCTATACATGTAACTTATATTGCCTTGCATATATTTCGTGTTATTACCTAATTTTGTCAGCCATTTCGGACATCACATTGCACTTTACTATGTGGAAATAGTACTATTTATGTGAAACTATTGATAAACTGAAAACTTTTGTCAGTAGGCAATAGGATAAAGACTTCCGGCTCCTCGGGCTGGTGCGAATATTTCAATGTCCCCATGTGCCAAACCGTTGGATTGTGGCACACCTTTACGCGTCCCTCGCTCGCTGTGCTCGCTCGAAAAATATAGCCTAACCTAAAACCAATCCTTCTTGCGTTCGTCATTCGATGTGGAGGTGACTTATTTCAAATTTGCGAACGTGTCGGATCGGATGTGAGATTGGACTAAATTTTTACGAGCGAGCGGAGCGAGAGAGCAACGATCACAATTTCTAAGCTATACATATACCTTATATTGCCTTGCAAATATTTCGTCTTATTACGTAATTTTGTCAGACACTTCTGACATCACATTGCACTTTACTAAGTGGAAATAGTACTATTCATGTGAAACTATTCATAAACTCTAAACTTTTGACAATAGGCAATAGGATAAAGACTTCCGGCTCCGCGGGCTGGTGCGAATATTTCAATGTCACCATGTGCCAAACCGTTGGATTGTGGCACACCTTTACGCGTCCCTCGCTCGCTGTGCTCGCTCGAAAACTATAGCCTAACCATAATCCATCCCTCTTGCGTTCGTCATTCGATGTGGAGGCGACTTATTTCAAATTTGTGAACGTGTCGGATCCGATGTGAGAGTGAACTAAATTTTTACGAGCGAGCGGAGCGAGCGAGCAACGATCACAATATCCAAGCTATACATATACCTTATATTGCCTTGCATATATGTCGTGCTATTACCTAATTCTGTCAGCCATTTCGGACATCACATTGCACTTTACTATGTGGAAATAGTACTATTCATGTGACACTATTGATAAACTGTAAACTTTTGTCAGTAGGCAATAGGATAAAGACTTCCGGCTCGGCGGGCTGCTGCGAATATTTCAATGTCCCCATGTGCCAAACCGTTGGATTGTGACACACCTTTACGCGTCCCTCGCTCGCCGTGCTCGCTCGAAAACTGTAGCCTAACCTGAAACCAATCCTTCTCGCGTTCGTTATTCGATAAGGAGGCGACTTATTTCTAATTTGGGAGCGTGTCGGAACGGTTGTGAGGTTGGACTAGTTTTTTTCGAGCGAGCGGAGCGAGCGAGCAACGATCACAATTTCCAAGCTATACATGTAACTTATATTGCCTTGCATATATTTCGTGTTATTACCTAATTTTGTCAGCCATTTCGGACATCACATTGCACTTTACTATGTGGAAATAGTACTATTTATGTGAAACTATTGATAAACTGAAAACTTTTGTCAGTAGGCAATAGGATAAAGACTTCCGGATCCTCGGGCTGGTGCGAATATTTCAATGTCCCCATGTGCCGAACCGTTGGATTGTGACACACCTTTACGCGTACCTCGCTCGCCGAGCTCGCTCGAAAACTATAGCCTAACCTAAAACCAATCCCTCTTGCGTTCGTCATTCAATGAGGAGGCGACTTATTTCAAGTTTGGGCACGTGTCGGATCGGTTGTGAGGTTGGACTAGATTTTTACGAGCGAGCGGAGCGAGCGAGCAACGATCACAATTTCCAAGCCATACATGTAACTTATATTGCCTTGCATATATTTCGTGTTATTACCTAATTTTGTCAGCCATTTCGGACATCCCATTGCACTTTACTATGCGGAAATAGTACTATTTATGTGAAACAATTGATAAACTGAAAACTTTTGTCAGTAGGCAATAGGATAAAGACCTCCGTATCCTCGGGCTGGTGCGAATATTTCAATGTCCCCATGTGCCAAACCGTTGGATTGTGACACACCTTTACGCGTCCCTCGCACGCCGAGCTCGCTCGAAAACTATAGCCTAACCTAAAACCAATCCCTCTTGCGTTCGTCATTCAATGAGGAGGCGACTTATTTCAAGTTTGGGCACGTGTCGGATCGGTTGTGAGGTTGGACTAGATTTTTACGAGCGAGCGGAGCGAGCGAGCATCGATCACAATTTCCAAGCAATACATGTAACTTATATTGCCTTGCATATATTTCGTGTTATTACCTAATTTTGTCAGCCATTTCGGACATCACATTGCACTTTACTATGTGGAAATAGTACTATTTATGTGAAACTGTTGATAAACTGAAAACTTTTGTCAGTAGGCAATAGGATAAAGATCTCCGTATCCTCGGGCTGGTGCGAATATTTCAATGTCCCCATGTGCCAAACCGTTGGATTGTGGCACACATTTACGCGTCCCTCGCTCGCTGTGCTCGCTCGAAAACTATAGCCTAACCAAAATCCATCCCTCTTGCGTTCGTCATTCGATGTGGAGGCGACTTATTTCAAATTTGCGAACGTGTCGGATCGGATGTGAGAGTGGACTAAATTTTTACGAGCGAGCGGAGCGAGCGAGCAACGATCACAATATCCAAGCTATGCATATACCTTATATTGCCTTGCATATATGTCGTGTTATTACCTAATTCTGTCAGCCATTTCGGACATCACATTGCACTTTACTATGTGGAAATAGTGCTATTTATGTGAAACTATTGATAAACTGTAAACTTTTGTCAGTAGGCAATAGGATAAAGACTTCCGGCTCGGCGGGCTGCTGCGAATATTTCAATGTCCCCATGTGCCAAACCGTTGGATTGTGACACACCTTTACGCGTCCCTCGCTCGCCGTGCTCGCTCGAAAACTGTAGCCTAACCTGAAACCAATCCTTCTCGCGTTCGTTATTCGATAAGGAGGCGACTTATTTCTAATTTGGGAGCGTGTCGGAACGGTTGTGAGGTTGGACTAGATTTTTTCGAGCGAGCGGAGCGAGCGAGCAACGATCACAATTTCCAAGCTATACATGTAACTTATATTGCCTTGCATATATTTCGTGTTATTACCTAATTTTGTCAGCCATTTCGGACATCACATTGCACTTTACTATGTGGAAATAGTACTATTTATGTGAAACTGTTGATAAACTGAAAACTTTTGTCAGTAGGCAGTAGGATAAAGACCTCCGTATCCTCGGGCTGGTGCGAATATTTCAATGTCCCCATGTGCCAAACCGTTGGATTGTGACACACCTTTACGCGTCCCTCGCACGCCGTGCTCGCTCGAAAACTGTAGCCTAACCTGAAACCAATCCTTCTCGCGTTCGTTATTCGATAAGGAGGCGACTTATTTCTAATTTGGGAGCGTGTCGGAACGGTTGTGAGGTTGGACTAGATTTTTAAAAGCGAGCGGAGCGAGCGAGCAACGATCGAAATTTCCAAGCTATACATGTAACTTATCTTGCCTTGCATATATTTCGTGTTATTACCTAATTTTGTCAGCCATTTCGGACATCACATTGCACTTTACTATGTGGAAATAGTACTATTTATGTGAAACTATTGATAAAGTGTAAACATTTGTCAGTAGGCAATAGGATGAAGACTTCCGGCTCGGCGGGCTGCTGCGAATATTTCAATGTCCCCATGTGCCAAACCGTTGGATTGTGACACACCTTTACGCGTCCCTCGCTCGCCGTGCTCGCTCGAAAACTATAGCCTAACCTAAAACCAATCCCTCTTGCGTTCGTCATTCAATGAGGAGGCGACTTATTTCAAGTTTGGGCACGTGTCGGATCGGTTGTGAGGTTGGACTAGATTTTTACGAGCGAGCGGAGCGAGCGAGCAACGATCACAATTTCCAAGCCATACATGTAACTTATATTGCCTTGCATATATTTCGTGTTATTACCTAATTTTGTCAGCCATTTCAGACATCACATTGCACTTTACTATGTGGAAATAGTACTATTTATGTGAAACTGTCGATAAACTGAAAACTTTTGTCAGTAGGCAATAGGATAAAGACTTCCGTATCCTCGGGCTGGTGCGAATATTTCAATGTCCCCATGTGCCAAACCGTTGGATTGTGACACACCTTTACGCGTCCCTCGCACGCCTTGCTCGCTCGAAAACTATAGCCTAACCTAAAACCAATCCCTCTTGCTTTCGTCATTCAATGAGGAGGCGACTTATTTCAAGTTTGGGAACGTGTTGGATCGGTTGTGAGGTTGGACTAGATTTTTACGAGCGAGCGGTGCGAGCGAGCAACGATCACAATTTCCAAGCTATACATGTAACTTATATTGCCTTGCATATATTTCGTGTTATTATCTAATTTTGTCAGCCATTTCGGACATCACATTGCACTTTACTATGTGGAAATAGTACTATTTATGTGAAACTGTTGATAAACTGAAAACTTTTGTCAGTAGGCAATACGATAAAGGCTTCCGTATCCACGGGCTGGTGCGAATATTTCAATGTCCCCATGTGCCAAACCGTTGGATTGTGACACACCTTTACGCGTCCCTCGCACGCCTTGCTCGCTCGAAAACTATAGCCTAACCTAAAACCAATCCCTCTTGCTTTCGTCATTCAATGAGGAGGCGACTTATTTCAAGTTTGGGAACGTGTCGGATCGGTTGTGAGGTTGGACTAGATTTTTGCGAGTGAGCGGAGCGAGCGAGCAACGATCACAATTTCCAAGCTATACATGTAACTTATATTGCCTTGCATATATTTCGTGTTATTACCTAATTTTGTCAGCCATTTCGGACATCACATTGCACTTTACTATGTGGAAATAGTACTATTTATGTGAAACTATTGATAAACTGAAAACTTTTGTCAGTAGGCAATAGGATAAAGACTTCCGGCTCCTCGGGCTGGTGCGAATATTTCAATGTCCCCATGTGCCAAACCGTTGGATTGTGGCACACCTTTACGCGTCCCTCGCTCGCTGTGCTCGCTCGAAAAATATAGCCTAACCTAAAACCAATCCTTCTTGCGTTCGTCATTCGATGTGGAGGTGACTTATTTCAAATTTGCGAACGTGTCGGATCGGATGTGAGATTGGACTAAATTTTTACGAGCGAGCGGAGCGAGAGAGCAACGATCACAATTTCTAAGCTATACATATACCTTATATTGCCTTGCAAATATTTCGTCTTATTACGTAATTTTGTCAGACACTTCTGACATCACATTGCACTTTACTAAGTGGAAATAGTACTATTTATGTGAAACTATTCATAAACTCTAAACTTTTGACAGTAGGCAATAGGATAAAGACTTCCGGCTCCGCGGGCTGGTGCGAATATTTCAATGTCACCATGTGCCAAACCGTTGGATTGTGGCACACCTTTACGCGTCCCTCGCTCGCTGTGCTCGCTCGAAAACTATAGCCTAACCATAATCCATCCCTCTTGCGTTCGTCATTCGATGTGGAGGCGACTTATTTCAAATTTGTGAACGTGTCGGATCCGATGTGAGAGTGAACTAAATTTTTACGAGCGAGCGGAGCGAGCGAGCAACGATCACAATATCCAAGCTATACATATACCTTATATTGCCTTGCATATATGTCGTGCTATTACCTAATTCTGTCAGCCATTTCGGACATCACATTGCACTTTACTATGTGGAAATAGTACTATTCATGTGACACTATTGATAAACTGTAAACTTTTGTCAGTAGGCAATAGGATAAAGACTTCCGGCTCGGCGGGCTGCTGCGAATATTTCAATGTCCCCATGTGCCAAACCGTTGGATTGTGACACACCTTTACGCGTCCCTCGCTCGCCGTGCTCGCTCGAAAACTGTAGCCTAACCTGAAACCAATCCTTCTCGCGTTCGTTATTCGATAAGGAGGCGACTTATTTCTAATTTGGGAGCGTGTCGGAACGGTTGTGAGGTTGGACTAGTTTTTTTCGAGCGAGCGGAGCGAGCGAGCAACGATCACAATTTCCAAGCTATACATGTAACTTATATTGCCTTGCATATATTTCGTGTTATTACCTAATTTTGTCAGCCATTTCGGACATCACATTGCACTTTACTATGTGGAAATAGTACTATTTATGTGAAACTATTGATAAACTGAAAACTTTTGTCAGTAGGCAATAGGATAAAGACTTCCGGATCCTCGGGCTGGTGCGAATATTTCAATGTCCCCATGTGCCGAACCGTTGGATTGTGACACACCTTTACGCGTACCTCGCTCGCCGAGCTCGCTCGAAAACTATAGCCTAACCTAAAACCAATCCCTCTTGCGTTCGTCATTCAATGAGGAGGCGACTTATTTCAAGTTTGGGCACGTGTCGGATCGGTTGTGAGGTTGGACTAGATTTTTACGAGCGAGCGGAGCGAGCGAGCAACGATCACAATTTCCAAGCCATACATGTAACTTATATTGCCTTGCATATATTTCGTGTTATTACCTAATTTTGTCAGCCATTTCGGACATCCCATTGCACTTTACTATGCGGAAATAGTACTATTTATGTGAAACAATTGATAAACTGAAAACTTTTGTCAGTAGGCAATAGGATAAAGACCTCCGTATCCTCGGGCTGGTGCGAATATTTCAATGTCCCCATGTGCCAAACCGTTGGATTGTGACACACCTTTACGCGTCCCTCGCACGCCGAGCTCGCTCGAAAACTATAGCCTAACCTAAAACCAATCCCTCTTGCGTTCGTCATTCAATGAGGAGGCGACTTATTTCAAGTTTGGGCACGTGTCGGATCGGTTGTGAGGTTGGACTAGATTTTTACGAGCGAGCGGAGCGAGCGAGCAACGATCACAATTTCCAAGCAATACATGTAACTTATATTGCCTTGCATATATTTCGTGTTATTACCTAATTTTGTCAGCCATTTCGGACATCACATTGCACTTTACTATGTGGAAATAGTACTATTTATGTGAAACTGTTGATAAACTGAAAACTTTTGTCAGTAGGCAATAGGATAAAGATCTCCGTATCCTCGGGCTGGTGCGAATATTTCAATGTCCCCATGTGCCAAACCGTTGGATTGTGGCACACATTTACGCGTCCCTCGCTCGCTGTGCTCGCTCGAAAACTATAGCCTAACCAAAATCCATCCCTCTTGCGTTCGTCATTCGATGTGGAGGCGACTTATTTCAAATTTGCGAACGTGTCGGATCGGATGTGAGAGTGGACTAAATTTTTACGAGCGAGCGGAGCGAGCGAGCAACGATCACAATATCCAAGCTATGCATATACCTTATATTGCCTTGCATATATGTCGTGTTATTACCTAATTCTGTCAGCCATTTCGGACATCACATTGCACTTTACTATGTGGAAATAGTGCTATTTATGTGAAACTATTGATAAACTGTAAACTTTTGTCAGTAGGCAATAGGATAAAGACTTCCGGCTCGGCGGGCTGCTGCGAATATTTCAATGTCCCCATGTGCCAAACCGTTGGATTGTGACACACCTTTACGCGTCCCTCGCTCGCCGTGCTCGCTCGAAAACTGTAGCCTAACCTGAAACCAATCCTTCTCGCGTTCGTTATTCGATAAGGAGGCGACTTATTTCTAATTTGGGAGCGTGTCGGAACGGTTGTGAGGTTGGACTAGATTTTTTCGAGCGAGCGGAGCGAGCGAGCAACGATCACAATTTCCAAGCTATACATGTAACTTATATTGCCTTGCATATATTTCGTGTTATTACCTAATTTTGTCAGCCATTTCGGACATCACATTGCACTTTACTATGTGGAAATAGTACTATTTATGTGAAACTGTTGATAAACTGAAAACTTTTGTCAGTAGGCAGTAGGATAAAGACCTCCGTATCCTCGGGCTGGTGCGAATATTTCAATGTCCCCATGTGCCAAACCGTTGGATTGTGACACACCTTTACGCGTCCCTCGCACGCCGTGCTCGCTCGAAAACTGTAGCCTAACCTGAAACCAATCCTTCTCGCGTTCGTTATTCGATAAGGAGGCGACTTATTTCTAATTTGGGAGCGTGTCGGAACGGTTGTGAGGTTGGACTAGATTTTTAAAAGCGAGCGGAGCGAGCGAGCAACGATCGAAATTTCCAAGCTATACATGTAACTTATCTTGCCTTGCATATATTTCGTGTTATTACCTAATTTTGTCAGCCATTTCGGACATCACATTGCACTTTACTATGTGGAAATAGTACTATTTATGTGAAACTATTGATAAAGTGTAAACATTTGTCAGTAGGCAATAGGATGAAGACTTCCGGCTCGGCGGGCTGCTGCGAATATTTCAATGTCCCCATGTGCCAAACCGTTGGATTGTGACACACCTTTACGCGTCCCTCGCTCGCCGTGCTCGCTCGAAAACTGTAGCCTAACCTGAAACCAATCCTTCTCGCGTTCGTTATTCGATAAGGAGGCGACTTATTTCTAATTTGGGAGCGTGTCGGAACGGTTGTGAGGTTGGACTAGATTTTTTCGAGCGAGCGGAGCGAGCGAGCAACGATCACAATTTCCAAGCTATACATGTAACTTATATTGCCTTGCATATATTTCGTGTTATTACCTAACTTTGTCAGCCATTTCGGACATCACATTGCACTTTACTATGTGGAAATAGTACTATTTATGTGAAACTATTGATAAACTGTAAACTTTTGTCAGTAAGCAATAGGATAAAGACATCCGGCTCCTCGGGCTGGTGCGAATATTTCAATGTCACCATGTGCCAAACCGTTGGATTGTGACACACCTCTACGCGTCCCTCGCTCGCCGTGCTCGCCCGAAAACTATAGCCTAACCTAAAACACATCCCTCTTGCGTTCGTCATTCAATGAGGAGGCGACTTATTTCAAGTTTGGGACCGTGTCGGATCGGTTGTGAGGTTGGACTAGATTTTTACGAGCGAGCGGAGCGAGCGAGCAACGATCACAATTTCCAAGCTATACATGTAACTTATATTGCCTTGCATATATTTCGTGTTATTACCTAATTTTGTCAGCCATTTCGGACATCACATTGCACTTTACTATGTGGAAATAGTACTATTTATGTGAAACTGTTGATGAACTGAAAACTTTTCTCAGTAGGCAATAGGATAAAGACTTCCGTATCCACGGGCTGGTGCGAATATTTCAATGTCCCCATGTGCCAAACCGTTGGATTGTGACACACCTTTACGCGTCCCTCGCACGCCGAGCTCGCTCGAAAACTATAGCCTAACCTAAAACCAATCCCTCTTGCGTTCGTCATTCAATGAGGAGGCGACTTATTTCAAGTTTGGGCACGTGTCGGATCGGTTGTGAGAGTGGACTAAATTTTTACGAGCGAGCGGAGCGAGAGAGCAACGATCACAATTTCTAAGCTATACATATACCTTATATTGCCTTGCAAATATTTCGTCTTATTACGTAATTTTGTCAGACACTTCTGACATCACATTGCACTTTACTAAGTGGAAATAGTACTATTTATGTGAAACTATTGATAAACTCTAAACTTTTGACAGTAGGCAATAGGATAAAGACTTCCGGCTCCGCGGGCTGGTGCGAATATTTCAATGTCCCCATGTGCCAAACCGTTGGATTGTGGCACACATTTACGCGTCCCTCGCTCGCTGTGCTCGCTCGAAAACTATAGCCTAACCAAAATCCATCCCTCTTGCGTTCGTCATTCGATGTGGAGGCGACTTATTTCAAATTTGCGAACGTGTCGGATCGGATGTGAGAGTGGACTAAATTTTTACGAGCGAGCGGAGCGAGCGAGCAACGATCACAATATCCAAGCTATACATATACCTTATATTGCCTTGCATATATGTCGTGTTATTACCTAATTCTGTCAGCCATTTCGGACATCACATTGCACTTTACTATGTGGAAATAGTACTATTTATGTGAAACTATTGATAAACTGTAAACTTTTGTCAGTAGGCAATAGGATAAAGACTTCCGGCTCGGCGGGCTGCTGCGAATATTTCAATGTCCCCATGTGCCAAACCGTTGGATTGTGACACACCTTTACGCGTCCCTCGCTCGCCGCGCTCGCTCGAAAACTGTAGCCTAACCTGAAACCAATCCTTCTCACGTTCGTTATTCGATAAGGAGGCGACTTATTTCTAATTTGGGAGCGTGTCGGAACGGTTGTGAGGTTGGACTAGATTCTTTCGAGCGAGCGGAGCGAGCGAGCAACGATCACAATTTCCAAGCTATACATGTAACTTATATTGCCTTGCATATATTTCGTGTTATTACCTAATTTTGTCAGCCATTTCGGACATCACATTGCACTTTACTATGTGGAAATAGTACTGTTTATGTGAAACTATTGATAAACTGTAAACTTTTGTCAGTAAGCAATGGGATAAAGACATCCGGCTCCTCGGGCTGGTGCGAATATTTCAATGTCACCATGTGCCAAACCGTTGGATTGTGACACACCTCTACGCGTCCCTCGCTCGCCGTGCTCGCCCGAAAACTATAGCCTAACCTAAAACACATCCCTCTTGCGTTCGTCATTCAATGAGGAGGCGACTTATTTCAAGTTTGGGACCGTGTCGGATCGGTTGTGAGGTTGGACTAGATTTTTACGAGCGAGCGGAGCGAGCGAGCAACGATCACAATTTCCAAGCTATACATGTAACTTATATTGCCTTGCATATATTTCGTGTTATTACCTAATTCTGTCAGCCATTTCGGACATCACATTGCACTTTACTATGTGGAAATAGTACTATTTATGTGAAACTGTTGATAAACTGAAAACTTTTGTCAGTAGGCAGTAGGATAAAGACCTCCGTATCCTCGGGCTGGTGCGAATATTTCAATGTCCCCATGTGCCAAACCGTTGGATTGTGACACACCTTTACGCGTCCCTCGCACGCCTTGCTCGCTCGAAAACTATAGCCTAACCTAAAACCAATCCCTCTTCCTTTCGTCATTCAATGAGGAGGCGACTTATTTCAGGTTTGGGAACGTGTCGGATCGGTTGTGAGGTTGGACTAGATTTTTACGAGCGAGCGGAGCGAGCGAGCAACGATCACAATTTCCAAGCTATACATGTAACTTATATTGCCTTGCATATATTTCGTGTTATTACCCAATTTTGTCAGCCATTTCGGACATCACATTGCACATTTCTATGTGGAAATAGTACTATTTATGTGAAACTGTTGATAAACTGAAAACTTTTGTCAGTAGGCAATAGGATAAAGACTTCCGTATCCACGGGCTGGTGCGAATATTTCAATGTCCCCATGTGCCAAACCGTTGGATTGTGACACACATTTACGTGTCCCTCGCACGCCTTGCTCGCTCGAAAACTATAGCCTAACCTAAAACCAATCCCTCTTGCTTTCGTCATTCAATGAGGAGGCGACTTATTTCAAGTTTGGGAACGTGTCGGAACGGTTGTGAGGTTGGACTAGATTTTTTCGAGCGAGCGGAGCGAGCGAGCAACGATCACAATTTCCAAGCTATACATGTAACTTATATTGCCTTGCATATATTTCGTGTTATTACCTAATTTTGTCAGCCATTTCGGACATCACATTGCACTTTACTATGTGGAAATAGTACTATTTATGTGAAACTATTGATAAACTGTAAACTTTTGTCACTAAGCAATAGGATAAAGACATCCGGCTCCTCGGGCTGGTGCGAATATTTCAATGTCACCATGTGCCAAACCGTTGGATTGTGACACACCTCTACGCGTCCCTCGCTCGCCGTGCTCGCTCGAAAACTATAGCCTAACCTAAAACCAATCCCTCTTGCGTTCGTCATTCAATGAGGAGGCGACTTATTTCAAGTTTGGGCACGTGTCGGATCGGTTGTGAGAGTGGACTAAATTTTTACGAGCGAGCGGAGCGAGAGAGCAACGATCACAATTTCTAAGCTATACATATACCTTATATTGCCTTGCAAATATTTCGTCTTATTACGTAATTTTGTCAGACACTTCTGACATCACATTGCACTTTACTAAGTGGAAATAGTACTATTTATGTGAAACTATTGATAAACTCTAAACTTTTGACAGTAGGCAATAGGATAAAGACTTCCGGCTCCGCGGGCTGGTGCGAATATTTCAATGTCCTCATGTGCCAAACCGTTGGATTGTGGCACACATTTACGCGTCCCTCGCTCGCTGTGCTCGCTCGAAAACTATAGGCTAACCAAAATCCATCCCTCTTGCGTTCGTCATTCGATGTGGAGGCGACTTATTTCAAATTTGCGAACGTGTCGGATCGGATGTGAGAGTGGACTAAATTTTTACGAGCGAGCGGAGCGAGCGAGCAACGATCACAATATCCAAGCTATGCATA
Source organism: Bombus terrestris (assembly GCF_910591885.1). Lineage (NCBI taxonomy): Eukaryota > Metazoa > Arthropoda > Insecta > Hymenoptera > Apidae > Bombus > Bombus terrestris. Next base: position 1,426,562 of record NW_025963551.1, on the reverse strand, counting down.
TACCTTATATTGCCTTGCATATATGTCGTGTTATTACCTAATTCTGTCAGCCATTTCGGACATCACATTGCACTTTACTATGTGGAAATAGTACTATTTATGTGAAACTGTTGATAAACTGAAAACTTTTGTCAGTAGGCAGTAGGATAAAGACCTCCGTATCCTCGGGCTGGTGCGAATATTTCAATGTCCCCATGTGCCAAACCGTTGGATTGTGACACACCTTTACGCGTCCCTCGCACGCCTTGCTCGCTCGAAAACTATAGCCTAACCTAAAACCAATCCCTCTTGCTTTCGTCATTCAATGAGGAGGCGACTTATTTCAGGTTTGGGAACGTGTCGGATCGGTTGTGAGGTTGGACTAGATTTTTACGAGCGAGCGGAGCGAGCGAGCAACGATCACAATTTCCAAGCTATACATGTAACTTATATTGCCTTGCATATATTTCGTGTTATTACCCAATTTTGTCAGCCATTTCGGACATCACATTGCACATTTCTATGTGGAAATAGTACTATTTATGTGAAACTGTTGATAAACTGAAAACTTTTGTCAGTAGGCAATAGGATAAAGACTTCCGTATCCACGGGCTGGTGCGAATATTTCAATGTCCCCATGTGCCAAACCGTTGGATTGTGACACACATTTACGTGTCCCTCGCACGCCTTGCTCGCTCGAAAACTATAGCCTAACCTAAAACCAATCCCTCTTGCTTTCGTCATTCAATGAGGAGGCGACTTATTTCAAGTTTGGGAACGTGTCGGATCGGTTGTGAGGTTGGACTAGATTTTTACGAGCGAGCGGAGCGAGCGAGCAACGATCGAAATTTCCAAGCTATACATGTAACTTATCTTGCCTTGCATATATTTCGTGTTATTACCTAATTTTGTCAGCCATTTCGGACATCACATTGCACTTTACTATGTGGAAATAGTACTATTTATGTGAAACTATTGATAAAGTGTAAACATTTGTCAGTAGGCAATAGGATAAAGACTTCCGGCTCGGCGGGCTGCTGCGAATATTTCAATGTCCCCATGTGCCAAACCGTTGGATTGTGACACACCTTTACGCGTCCCTCGCTCGCCGCGCTCGCTCGAAAACTGTAGCCTAACCTGAAACCAATCCTTCTCACGTTCGTTATTCGATAAGGAGGCGACTTATTTCTAATTTGGGAGCGTGTCGGAACGGTTGTGAGGTTGGACTAGATTCTTTCGAGCGAGCGGAGCGAGCGAGCAACGATCACAATTTCCAAGCTATACATGTAACTTATATTGCCTTGCATATATTTCGTGTTATTACCTAATTTTGTCAGCCATTTCGGACATCACATTGCACTTTACTATGTGGAAATAGTACTGTTTATGTGAAACTATTGATAAACTGTAAACTTTTGTCAGTAAGCAATAGGATAAAGACATCCGGCTCCTCGGGCTGGTGCGAATATTTCAATGTCACCATGTGCCAAACCGTTGGATTGTGACACACCTCTACGCGTCCCTCGCTCGCCGTGCTCGCCCGAAAACTATAGCCTAACCTAAAACACATCCCTCTTGCGTTCGTCATTCAATGAGGAGGCGACTTATTTCAAGTTTGGGACCGTGTCGGATCGGTTGTGAGGTTGGACTAGATTTTTACGAGCGAGCGGAGCGAGCGAGCAACGATCACAATTTCCAAGCTATACATGTAACTTATATTGCCTTGCATATATTTCGTGTTATTACCTAATTTTGTCAGCCATTTCGGACATCACATTGCACTTTACTAAGTGGAAATAGTACTATTTATGTGAAACTATTGATAAACTCTAAACTTTTGACAGTAGGCAATAGGATAAAGACTTCCGGCTCCGCGGGCTGGTGCGAATATTTCAATGTCCCCATGTGCCAAACCGTTGGATTGTGGCACACATTTACGCGTCCCTCGCTCGCTGTGCTCGCTCGAAAACTATAGCCTAACCAAAATCCATCCCTCTTGCGTTCGTCATTCGATGTGGAGGCGACTTATTTCAAATTTGCGAACGTGTCGGATCGGATGTGAGAGTGGACTAAATTTTTACGAGCGAGCGGAGCGAGCGAGCAACGATCACAATTTCCAAGCCATACATGTAACTTATATTGCCTTGCATATATTTCGTGTTATTACCTAATTTTGTCAGCCATTTCAGACATCACATTGCACTTTACTATGTGGAAATAGTACTATTTATGTGAAACTATTGCTAAACTGAAAACTTTTGTCAGTAGGCTATAGGATAAAGACTTCCGGATCCTCGGGCTGGTGCGAATATTTCAATGTCCCCATGTGCCGAACCGTTGGATTGTGACACACCTTTACGCGTCCCTCGCTCGCCGTGCTCGCTCGAAAACTGTAGCCTAACCTGAAACCAATCCTTCTCGCGTTCGTTATTCGATAAGGAGGCGACTTATTTCAAGTTTGGGCACGTGTCGGATCGGTTGTGAGGTTGGACTAGATTTTTACGAGCGAGCGGAGCGAGCGAGCAACGATCACAATTTCCAAGCCATACATGTAACTTATATTGCCTTGCATATATTTCGTGTTATTACCTAATTTTGTCAGCCATTTCAGACATCACATTGCACTTTACTATGTGGAAATAGTACTATTTATGTGAAACTGTCGATAAACTGAAAACTTTTGTCAGTAGGCAATAGGATAAAGACTTCCGTATCCTCGGGCTGGTGCGAATATTTCAATGTCCCCATGTGCCAAACCGTTGGATTGTGACACACCTTTACGCGTACCTCGCTCGCCGAGCTCGCTCGAAAACTATAGCCTAACCTAAAACCAATCCCTCTTGCGTTCGTCATTCAATGAGGAGGCGACTTATTTCAAGTTTGGGCACGTGTCGGATCGGTTGTGAGGTTGGACTAGATTTTTACGAGCGAGCGGAGCGAGCGAGCAACGATCACAATTTCCAAGCCATACATGTAACTTATATTGCCTTGCATATATTTCGTGTTATTACCTAATTTTGTCAGCCATTTCAGACATCACATTGCACTTTACTATGTGGAAATAGTACTATTTATGTGAAACTGTCGATAAACTGAAAACTTTTGTCAGTAGGCAATAGGATAAAGACTTCCGTATCCTCGGGCTGGTGCGAATATTTCAATGTCCCCATGTGCCAAACCGTTGGATTGTGACACACCTTTACGCGTCCCTCGCACGCCGAGCTCGCTCGAAAACTATAGCCTAACCTAAAACCAATCCCTCTTGCGTTCGTCATTCAATGAGGAGGCGACTTATTTCAAGTTTGGGCACGTGTCGGATCGGTTGTGAGGTTGGACTAAATTTTTACGAGCGAGCGGAGCGAGAGAGCAACGATCACAATTTCCAAGCCATACATGTAACTTATATTGCCTTGCATATATTTCGTGTTATTACCTAATTTTGTCAGCCATTTCGGACATCACATTGCACTTTACTATGTGGAAATAGTACTATTCATGTGACACTATTGATAAACTGTAAACTTTTGTCAGTAGGCAATAGGATAAAGACTTCCGGCTCGGCGGGCTGCTGCGAATATTTCAATGTCCCCATGTGCCAAACCGTTGGATTGTGACACACCTTTACGCGTCCCTCGCTCGCCGTGCTCGCTCGAAAACTGTAGCCTAACCTGAAACCAATCCTTCTCGCGTTCGTTATTCGATAAGGAGGCGACTTATTTCTAATTTGGGAGCGTGTCGGAACGGTTGTGAGGTTGGACTAGATTTTTTCGAGCGAGCGGAGCGAGCGAGCAACGATCACAATTTCCAAGCTATACATGTAACTTATATTGCCTTGCATATATTTCGTGTTATTACCTAATTTTGTCAGCCATTTCGGACATCACATTGCACTTTACTATGTGGAAATAGTACTATTTATGTGAAACTATTGATAAACTGAAAACTTTTGTCAGTAGGCAATAGGATAAAGACTTCCGGATCCTCGGGCTGGTGCGAATATTTCAATGTCCCCATGTGCCGAACCGTTGGATTGTGACACACCTTTACGCGTACCACGCTCGCCGAGCTCGCTCGAAAACTATAGCCTAACCTAAAACCAATCCCTCTTGCGTTCGTCATTCAATGAGGAGGCGACTTATTTCAAGTTTGGGCACGTGTCGGATCGGTTGTGAGGTTGGACTAGATTTTTACGAGCGAGCGGAGCGAGCGAGCAACGATCACAATTTCCAAGCCATACATGTAACTTATATTGCCTTGCATAAATTTCGTGTTATTACCTAATTTTGTCAGCCATTTCAGACATCACATTGCACTTTACTATGTGGAAATAGTACTATTTATGTGAAACTGTCGATAAACTGAAAACTTTTGTCAGTAGGCAATAGGATAAAGACTTCCGTATCCTCGGGCTGGTGCGAATATTTCAATGTCCCCATGTGCCGAACCGTTGGATTGTGACACACCTTTACGCGTACCTCGCTCGCCGAGCTCGCTCGAAAACTATAGCCTAACCTAAAACCAATCCCTCTTGCTTTCGTCATTCAATGAGGAGGCGACTTATTTCAAGTTTGGGAACGTGTTGGATCGGTTGTGAGGTTGGACTAGATTTTTACGAGCGAGCGGTGCGAGCGAGCAACGATCACAATTTCCAAGCTATACATGTAACTTATATTGCCTTGCATATATTTCGTGTTATTATCTAATTTTGTCAGCCATTTCGGACATCACATTGCACTTTACTATGTGGAAATAGTACTATTTATGTGAAACTGTTGATAAACTGAAAACTTTTGTCAGTAGGCAATACGATAAAGGCTTCCGTATCCACGGGCTGGTGCGAATATTTCAATGTCCCCATGTGCCAAACCGTTGGATTGTGACACACCTTTACGCGTCCCTCGCACGCCTTGCTCGCTCGAAAACTATAGCCTAACCTAAAACCAATCCCTCTTGCTTTCGTCATTCCATGAGGAGGCGACTTATTTCAAGTTTGGGAACGTGTCGGATCGGTCGTGAGGTTGGACTAGATTTTTACGAGTGAGCGGAGCGAGCGAGCAACGATCACAATTTCCAAGCTATACATGTAACTTATATTGCCTTGCATATATTTCGTGTTATTACCTAATTTTGTCAGCCATTTCGGACATCACATTGCACTTTACTATGTGGAAATAGTACTATTTATGTGAAACTATTGATAAACTGAAAACTTTTGTCAGTAGGCAATAGGATAAAGACTTCCGGCTCCTCGGGCTGGTGCGAATATTTCAATGTCCCCATGTGTCAAACCGTTGGATTGTGGCACACCTTTACGCGTCCCTCGCTCGCTGTGCTCGCTCGAAAAATATAGCCTAACCTAAAACCAATCCTTCTTGCGTTCGTCATTCGATGTGGAGGTGACTTATTTCAAATTTGCGAACGTGTCGGATCGGATGTGAGATTGGACTAAATTTTTACGAGCGAGCGGAGCGAGAGAGCAACGATCACAATTTCTAAGCTATACATATACCTTATATTGCCTTGCAAATATTTCGTCTTATTACGTAATTTTGTCAGACACTTCTTACATCACATTGCACTTTACTAAGTGGAAATAGTACTATTCATGTGAAACTATTCATAAACTCTAAACTTTTGACAATAGGCAATAGGATAAAGACTTCCGGCTCCGCGGGCTGGTGCGAATATTTCAATGTCACCATGTGCCAAACCGTTGGATTGTGGCACACCTTTACGCGTCCCTCGCTCGCTGTGCTCGCTCGAAAACTATAGCCTAACCATAATCCATCCCTCTTGCGTTCGTCATTCGATGTGGAGGCGACTTATTTCAAATTTGCGAACGTGTCGGATCCGATGTGAGAGTGAACTAAATTTTTACGAGCGAGCGGAGCGAGCGAGCAACGATCACAATATCCAAGCTATACATATACCTTATATTGCCTTGCATATATGTCGTGCTATTACCTAATTCTGTCAGCCATTTCGGACATCACATTGCACTTTACTATGTGGAAATAGTACTATTCATGTGACACTATTGATAAACTGTAAACTTTTGTCAGTAGGCAATAGGATAAAGACTTCCGGCTCGGCGGGCTGCTGCGAATATTTCAATGTCCCCATGTGCCAAACCGTTGGATTGTGACACACCTTTACGCGTCCCTCGCTCGCCGTGCTCGCTCGAAAACTGTAGCCTAACCTAAAACCAATCCCTCTTGCGTTCGTCATTCAATGAGGAGGCGACTTATTTCAAGTTTGGGCACGTGTCGGATCGGTTGTGAGGTTGGACTAGATTTTTACGAGCGAGCGGAGCGAGCGAGCAACGATCACAATTTCCAAGCAATACATGTAACTTATATTGCCTTGCATATATTTCGTGTTATTACCTAATTTTGTCAGCCATTTCGGACATCACATTGCACTTTACTATGTGGAAATAGTACTATTTATGTGAAACTGTTGATAAACTGAAAACTTTTGTCAGTAGGCAATAGGATAAAGATCTCCGTATCCTCGGGCTGGTGCGAATATTTCAATGTCCCCATGTGCCAAACCGTTGGATTGTGGCACACATTTACGCGTCCCTCGCTCGCTGTGCTCGCTCGAAAACTATAGCCTAACCAAAATCCATCCCTCTTGCGTTCGTCATTCGATGTGGAGGCGACTTATTTCAAATTTGCGAACGTGTCGGATCGGATGTGAGAGTGGACTAAATTTTTACGAGCGAGCGGAGCGAGCGAGCAACGATCACAATATCCAAGCTATGCATATACCTTATATTGCCTTGCATATATGTCGTGTTATTACCTAATTCTGTCAGCCATTTCGGACATCACATTGCACTTTACTATGTGGAAATAGTGCTATTTATGTGAAACTATTGATAAACTGTAAACTTTTGTCAGTAGGCAATAGGATAAAGACTTCCGGCTCGGCGGGCTGCTGCGAATATTTCAATGTCCCCATGTGCCAAACCGTTGGATTGTGACACACCTTTACGCGTCCCTCGCTCGCCGTGCTCGCTCGAAGACTGTAGCCCAACCTGAAACCAATCCTTCTCGCGTTCGTTATTCGATAAGGAGGCGACTTATTTCTAATTTGGGAGCGTGTCGGAACGGTTGTGAGGTTGGACTAGATTTTTTCGAGCGAGCGGAGCGAGCGAGCAACGATCACAATTTCCAAGCTATACATGTAACTTATATTGCCTTGCATATATTTCGTGTTATTACCTAATTTTGTCAGCCATTTCGGACATCACATTGCACTTTACTATGTGGAAATAGTACTATTTATGTGAAACTATTGATAAACTGTAAACTTTTGTCAGTAAGCAATAGGATAAAGACATCCGGCTCCTCGGGCTGGTGCGAATATTTCAATGTCACCATGTGCCAAACCGTTGGATTGTGACACACCTCTACGCGTCCGTCGCTCGCCGTGCTCGCCCGAAAACTATAGCCTAACCTAAAACACATCCCTCTTGCGTTCGTCATTCAATGAGGAGGCGACTTATTTCAAGTTTGGGACCGTGTCGGATCGGTTGTGAGGTTGGACTAGATTTTTACGAGCGAGCGGAGCGAGCGAGCAACGATCACAATTTCCAAGCTATACATGTAACTTATATTGCCTTGCATATATTTCGTGTTATTACCTAATTTTGTCAGCCATTTCGGACATCACATTGCACTTTACTAAGTGGAAATAGTACTATTTATGTGAAACTATTGATAAACTCTAAACTTTTGACAGTAGGCAATAGGATAAAGACTTCCGGCTCCGCGGGCTGGTGCGAATATTTCAATGTCCCCATGTGCCAAACCGTTGGATTGTGGCACACATTTACGCGTCCCTCGCTCGCTGTGCTCGCTCGAAAACTATAGCCTAACCAAAATCCATCCCTCTTGCGTTCGTCATTCGATGTGGAGGCGACTTATTTCAAATTTGCGAACGTGTCGGATCGGTTGTGAGGTTGGACTAGATTTTTACGAGCGAGCGGAGCGAGCGAGCAACGATCACAATATCCAAGCTATACATGTAACTTATATTGCCTTGCATATATTTCGTGTTATTACCTAATTTTGTCAGCCATTTCGGACATCACATTGCACTTTACTATGTGGAAATAGTACTATTTATGTGAAACTATTGATAAACTGAAAACTTTTGTTAGTAGGCAATAGGATAAAGACTACCAGATCCTCGGGCTGGTGCGAATATTTCAATGTCCCCATGTGCCAAAACGTTGGATTGTGACACACCTTTACGCGTACCTCGCTCGCCGAGCAGGCTCGAAAACTATAGCCTAACCTAAAACCAATCCCTCTTGCTTTCGTCATTCAATTCGGAGGCGACTTATTTCAAGTTTGCGAACGTGTCGGATCGGATGTGAGAGTGGACTAAATTTTTACGAGCGAGCGGAGCGAGCGAGCAACGATCACAATTTCCAAGCCATACATGTAACTTATATTGCCTTGCATATATTTCGTGTTATTACCTAATTTTGTCAGCCATTTCAGACATCACATTGCACTTTACTATGTGGAAATAGTACTATTTATGTGAAACTATTGATAAACTGAAAACTTTTGTCAGTAGGCAATAGGATAAAGACTTCCGGATCCTCGGGCTGGTGCGAATATTTCAATGTCCCCATGTGCCGAACCGTTGGATTGTGACACACCTTTACGCGTCCCTCGCTCGCCGTGCTCGCTCGAAAACTGTAGCCTAACCTGAAACCAATCCTTCTCGCGTTCGTTATTCGATAAGGAGGCGACTTATTTCAAGTTTGGGCACGTGTCGGATCGGTTGTGAGGTTGGACTAGATTTTTACGAGCGAGCGGAGCGAGCGAGCAACGATCACAATTTCCAAGCCATACATGTAACTTATATTGCCTTGCATATATTTCGTGTTATTACCTAATTTTGTCAGCCATTTCAGACATCACATTGCACTTTACTATGTGGAAATAGTACTATTTATGTGAAACTATTGATAAACTGAAAACTTTTGTCAGTAGGCAATAGGATAAAGACTTCCGGATCCTCGGGCTGGTGCGAATATTTCAATGTCCCCATGTGCCGAACCGTTGGATTGTGACACACCTTTACGCGTACCTCGCTCGCCGAGCTCGCTCGAAAACTATAGCCTAACCTAAAACCAATCCCTCTTGCGTTCGTCATTCAATGAGGAGGCGACTTATTTCAAGTTTGGGCACGTGTCGGATCGGTTGTGAGGTTGGACTAGATTTTTACGAGCGAGCGGAGCGAGCGAGCAACGATCACAATTTCCAAGCCATACATGTAACTTATATTGCCTTGCATATATTTCGTGTTATTACCTAATTTTGTCAGCCATTTCAGACATCACATTGCACTTTACTATGTGGAAATAGTACTATTTATGTGAAACTGTCGATAAACTGAAAACTTTTGTCAGTAGGCAATAGGATAAAGACTTCCGTATCCTCGGGCTGGTGCGAATATTTCAATGTCCCCATGTGCCAAACCGTTGGATTGTGACACACCTTTACGCGTCCCTCGCACGCCTTGCTCGCTCGAAAACTATAGCCTAACCTAAAACCAATCCCTCTTGCTTTCGTCATTCAATGAGGAGGCGACTTATTTCAAGTTTGGGAACGTGTTGGATCGGTTGTGAGGTTGGACTAGATTTTTACGAGCGAGCGGTGCGAGCGAGCAACGATCACAATTTCCAAGCTATACATGTAACTTATATTGCCTTGCATATATTTCGTGTTATTACCTAATTTTGTCAGCCATTTCGGACATCACATTGCACTTTACTATGTGGAAATAGTACTATTTATGTGAAACTATTGATAAACTGAAAACATTTGTCAGTAGGCAATAGGATAAAGACTTCCGGATCCTCGGGCTGGTGCGAATATTTCAATGTCCCCATGTGCCGAACCGTTGGATTGTGACACACCTTTACGCGTCCCTCGCACGCCGAGCTCGCTCGAAAACTATAGCCTAACCTAAAACCAATCCCTCTTGCGTTCGTCATTCAATGAGGAGGCGACTTATTTCAAGTTTGGGCACGTGTCGGATCGGTTGTGAGGTTGGACTAGATTTTTACGAGCGAGCGGAGCGAGCGAGCAACGATCACAATTTCCAAGCAATACATGTAACTTATATTGCCTTGCATATATTTCGTGTTATTACCTAATTTTGTCAGCCATTTCGGACATCACATTGCACTTTACTATGTGGAAATAGTACTATTCATGTGACACTATTGATAAACTGTAAACTTTTGTCAGTAGGCAATAGGATAAAGACTTCCGGCTCGGCGGGCTGCTGCGAATATTTCAATGTCCCCATGTGCCAAACCGTTGGATTGTGACACACCTTTACGCGTCCCTCGCTCGCCGTGCTCGCTCGAAAACTGTAGCCTAACCTGAAACCAATACTTCTCGCGTTCGTTATTCGATAAGGAGGCGACTTATTTCTAATTTGGGAGCGTGTCGGAACGGTTGTGAGGTTGGACTAGATTTTTTCGAGCGAGCGGAGCGAGCGAGCAACGATCACAATTTCCAAGCTATACATGTAACTTATATTGCCTTGCATATATTTCGTGTTATTACCTAATTTTGTCAGCCATTTCGGACATCACATTGCACTTTACTATGTGGAAATAGTACTATTTATGTGAAACTATTGATAAACTGAAAACTTTTGTCAGTAGGCAATAGGATAAAGACTTCCGGATCCTCGGGCTGGTGCGAATATTTCAATGTCCCCATGTGCCGAACCGTTGGATTGTGACACACCTTTACGCGTACCTCGCTCGCCGAGCTCGCTCGAAAACTATAGCCTAACCTAAAACCAATCCCTCTTGCGTTCGTCATTCAATGAGGAGGCGACTTATTTCAAGTTTGGGCACGTGTCGGATCGGTTGTGAGGTTGGACTAGATTTTTACGAGCGAGCGGAGCGAGCGAGCAACGATCACAATTTCCAAGCAATACATGTAACTTATATTGCCTTGCATATATTTCGTGTTATTACCTAATTTTGTCAGCCATTTCAGACATCACATTGCACTTTACTATGTGGAAATAGTACTATTTATGTGAAACTGTCGATAAACTGAAAACTTTTGTCAGTAGGCAATAGGATAAAGACTTCCGTATCCTCGGGCTGGTGCGAATATTTCAATGTCCCCATGTGCCAAACCGTTGGATTGTGACACACCTTTACGCGTCCCTCGCACGCCGAGCTCGCTCGAAAACTATAGCCTAACCTAAAACCAATCCCTCTTGCGTTCGTCATTCAATGAGGAGGCGACTTATTTCAAGTTTGGGCACGTGTCGGATCGGTTGTGAGGTTGGACTAAATTTTTACGAGCGAGCGGAGCGAGAGAGCAACGATCACAATTTCCAAGCAATACATGTAACTTATATTGCCTTGCATATATTTCGTGTTATTACCTAATTTTGTCAGCCATTTCGGACATCACATTGCACTTTACTATGTGGAAATAGTACTATTCATGTGACACTATTGATAAACTGTAAACTTTTGTCAGTAGGCAATAGGATAAAGACTTCCGGCTCGGCGGGCTGCTGCGAATATTTCAATGTCCCCATGTGCCAAACCGTTGGATTGTGACACACCTTTACGCGTCCCTCGCTCGCCGTGCTCGCTCGAAAACTGTAGCCTAACCTGAAACCAATCCTTCTCGCGTTCGTTATTCGATAAGGAGGCGACTTATTTCTAATTTGGGAGCGTGTCGGAACGGTTGTGAGGTTGGACTAGATTTTTTCGAGCGAGCGGAGCGAGCGAGCAACGATCACAATTTCCAAGCTATACATGTAACTTATATTGCCTTGCATATATTTCGTGTTATTACCTAATTTTGTCAGCCATTTCGGACATCACATTGCACTTTACTATGTGGAAATAGTACTATTTATGTGAAACTATTGATAAACTGAAAACTTTTGTCAGTAGGCAATAGGATAAAGACTTCCGGATCCTCGGGCTGGTGCGAATATTTCAATGTCCCCATGTGCCGAACCGTTGGATTGTGACACACCTTTACGCGTACCTCGCTCGCCGAGCTCGCTCGAAAACTATAGCCTAACCTAAAACCAATCCCTCTTGCGTTCGTCATTCAATGAGGAGGCGACTTATTTCAAGTTTGGGCACGTGTCGGATCGGTTGTGAGGTTGGACTAGATTTTTACGAGCGAGCGGAGCGAGCGAGCAACGATCACAATTTCCAAGCCATACATGTAACTTATATTGCCTTGCATATATTTCGTGTTATTACCTAATTTTGTCAGCCATTTCAGACATCACATTGCACTTTACTATGTGGAAATAGTACTATTTATGTGAAACTGTCGATAAACTGAAAACTTTTGTCAGTAGGCAATAGGATAAAGACTTCCGTATCCTCGGGCTGGTGCGAATATTTCAATGTCCCCATGTGCCAAACCGTTGGATTGTGACACACCTTTACGCGTCCCTCGCACGCCTTGCTCGCTCGAAAACTATAGCCTAACCTAAAACCAATCCCTCTTGCTTTCGTCATTCAATGAGGAGGCGACTTATTTCAAGTTTGGGAACGTGTTGGATCGGTTGTGAGGTTGGACTAGATTTTTACGAGCGAGCGGTGCGAGCGAGCAACGATCACAATTTCCAAGCTATACATGTAACTTATATTGCCTTGCATATATTTCGTGTTATTATCTAATTTTGTCAGCCATTTCGGACATCACATTGCACTTTACTATGTGGAAATAGTACTATTTATGTGAAACTGTTGATAAACTGAAAACTTTTGTCAGTAGGCAATACGATAAAGGCTTCCGTATCCACGGGCTGGTGCGAATATTTCAATGTCCCCATGTGCCAAACCGTTGGATTGTGACACACCTTTACGCGTCCCTCGCACGCCTTGCTCGCTCGAAAACTATAGCCTAACCTAAAACCAATCCCTCTTGCTTTCGTCATTCAATGAGGAGGCGACTTATTTCAAGTTTGGGAACGTGTCGGATCGGTTGTGAGGTTGGACTAGATTTTTACGAGTGAGCGGAGCGAGCGAGCAACGATCACAATTTCCAAGCTATACATGTAACTTATATTGCCTTGCATATATTTCGTGTTATTACCTAATTTTGTCAGCCATTTCGGACATCACATTGCACTTTACTATGTGGAAATAGTACTATTTATGTGAAACTATTGATAAACTGAAAACTTTTGTTAGTAGGCAATAGGATAAAGACTTCCGGATCCTCGGGCTGGTGCGAATATTTCAATGTCCCCATGTGCCAAACCGTTGGATTGTGACACACCTTTACGCGTACCTCGCTCGCCGAGCAGGCTCGAAAACTATAGCCTAACCTAAAACCAATCCCTCTTGCTTTCGTCATTCAATTCGGAGGCGACTTATTTCAAGTTTGGGAACGTGTCGGATCGGTTGTGAGGTTGGACTAGATTTTTACGAGCGAGCGGAGCGAGCGAGCAACGATCACAATTTCCAAGCTATACATGTAACTTATATTGCCTTGCATATATTTCGTGTTATTACCCAATTTTGTCAGCCATTTCGGACATCACATTGCACTTTACTATGTGGAAATAGTACTATTTATGTGAAACTGTTGATGAACTGAAAACTTTTCTCAGTAGGCAATAGGATAAAGACTTCCGTATCCACGGGCTGGTGCGAATATTTCAATGTCCCCATGTGCCAAACCGTTGGATTGTGACACACCTTTACGCGTCCCTCGCACGCCGAGCTCGCTCGAAAACTATAGCCTAACCTAAAACCAATCCCTCTTGCGTTCGTCATTCAATGAGGAGGCGACTTATTTCAAGTTTGGGCACGTGTCGGATCGGTTGTGAGAGTGGACTAAATTTTTACGAGCGAGCGGAGCGAGAGAGCAACGATCACAATTTCTAAGCTATACATATACCTTATATTGCCTTGCAAATATTTCGTCTTATTACGTAATTTTGTCAGACACTTCTGACATCACATTGCACTTTACTAAGTGGAAATAGTACTATTTATGTGAAACTATTGATAAACTCTAAACTTTTGACAGTAGGCAATAGGATAAAGACTTCCGGCTCCGCGGGCTGGTGCGAATATTTCAATGTCCCCATGTGCCAAACCGTTGGATTGTGGCACACATTTACGCGTCCCTCGCTCGCTGTGCTCGCTCGAAAACTATAGCCTAACCAAAATCCATCCCTCTGCGTTCGTCATTCGATGTGGAGGCGACTTATTTCAAATTTGCGAACGTGTCGGATCGGATGTGAGAGTGGACTAAATTTTTACGAGCGAGCGGAGCGAGCGAGCAACGATCACAATATCCAAGCTATACATATACCTTATATTGCCTTGCATATATGTCGTGTTATTACCTAATTCTGTCAGCCATTTCGGACATCACATTGCACTTTACTATGTGGAAATAGTACTATTTATGTGAAACTATTGATAAACTGTAAACTTTTGTCAGTAGGCAATAGGATAAAGACTTCCGGCTCGGCGGGCTGCTGCGAATATTTCAATGTCCCCATGTGCCAAACCGTTGGATTGTGACACACCTTTACGCGTCCCTCGCTCGCCGTGCTCGCTCGAAAACTGTAGCCTAACCTGAAACCAATCCTTCTCGCGTTCGTTATTCGATAAGGAGGCGACTTATTTCTAATTTGGGAGCGTGTCGGAACGGTTGTGAGGTTGGACTAGATTTTTTCGAGCGAGCGGAGCGAGCGAGCAACGATCACAATTTCCAAGCTATACATGTAACTTATATTGCCTTGCATATATTTCGTGTTATTACCTAATTTTGTCAGCCATTTCGGACATCACATTGCACTTTACTATGTGGAAATAGTACTATTTATGTGAAACTATTGATAAACTGTAAACTTTTGTCACTAAGCAATAGGATAAAGACATCCGGCTCCTCGGGCTGGTGCGAATATTTCAATGTCACCATGTGCCAAACCGTTGGATTGTGACACACCTCTACGCGTCCCTCGCTCGCCGTGCTCGCTCGAAAACTATAGCCTAACCTAAAACCAATCCCTCTTGCGTTCGTCATTCAATGAGGAGGCGACTTATTTCAAGTTTGGGCACGTGTCGGATCGGTTGTGAGAGTGGACTAAATTTTTACGAGCGAGCGGAGCGAGAGAGCAACGATCACAATTTCTAAGCTATACATATACCTTATATTGCCTTGCAAATATTTCGTCTTATTACGTAATTTTGTCAGACACTTCTGACATCACATTGCACTTTACTAAGTGGAAATAGTACTATTTATGTGAAACTATTGATAAACTCTAAACTTTTGACAGTAGGCAATAGGATAAAGACTTCCGGCTCCGCGGGCTGGTGCGAATATTTCAATGTCCTCATGTGCCAAACCGTTGGATTGTGGCACACATTTACGCGTCCCTCGCTCGCTGTGCTCGCTCGAAAACTATAGCCTAACCAAAATCCATCCCTCTTGCGTTCGTCATTCGATGTGGAGGCGACTTATTTCAAATGTGCGAACGTGTCGGATCGGATGTGAGAGTGGACTAAATTTTTACGAGCGAGCGGAGCGAGCGAGCAACGATCACAATATCCAAGCTATGCATATACCTTATATTGCCTTGCATATATGTCGTGTTATTACCTAATTCTGTCAGCCATTTCGGACATCACATTGCACTTTACTATGTGGAAATAGTACTATTTATGTGAAACTGTTGATAAAATGAAAACTTTTGTCAGTAGGCAGTAGGATAAAGACCTCCGTATCCTCGGGCTGGTGCGAATATTTCAATGTCCCCATGTGCCAAACCGTTGGATTGTGACACACCTTTACGCGTCCCTCGCACGCCTTGCTCGCTCGAAAACTATAGCCTAACCTAAAACCAATCCCTCTTGCTTTCGTCATTCAATGAGGAGGCGACTTATTTCAAGTTTGGGAACGTGTCGGATCGGTTGTGAGGTTGGACTAGATTTTTACGAGCGAGCGGAGCGAGCGAGCAACGATCACAATTTCCAAGCTATACATGTAACTTATATTGCCTTGCATATATTTCGTGTTATTACCCAATTTTGTCAGCCATTTCGGACATCACATTGCACATTTCTATGTGGAAATAGTACTATTTATGTGAAACTGTTGATAAACTGAAAACTTTTGTCAGTAGGCAATAGGATAAAGACTTCCGTATCCACGGGCTGGTGCGAATATTTCAATGTCCCCATGTGCCAAACCGTTGGATTGTGACACACATTTACGTGTCCCTCGCACGCCTTGCTCGCTCGAAAACTATAGCCTAACCTAAAACCAATCCCTCTTGCTTTCGTCATTCAATGAGGAGGCGACTTATTTCAAGTTTGGGAACGTGTCGGATCGGTTGTGAGGTTGGACTAGATTTTTACGAGCGAGCGGAGCGAGCGAGCAACGATCGAAATTTCCAAGCTATACATGTAACTTATCTTGCCTTGCATATATTTCGTGTTATTACCTAATTTTGTCAGCCATTTCGGACATCACATTGCACTTTACTATGTGGAAATAGTACTATTTATGTGAAACTATTGATAAAGTGTAAACATTTGTCAGTAGGCAATAGGATAAAGACTTCCGGCTCGGCGGGCTGCTGCGAATATTTCAATGTCCCCATGTGCCAAACCGTTGGATTGTGACACACCTTTACGCGTCCCTCGCTCGCCGCGCTCGCTCGAAAACTGTAGCCTAACCTGAAACCAATCCTTCTCACGTTCGTTATTCGATAAGGAGGCGACTTATTTCTAATTTGGGAGCGTGTCGGAACGGTTGTGAGGTTGGACTAGATTCTTTCGAGCGAGCGGAGCGAGCGAGCAACGATCACAATTTCCAAGCTATACATGTAACTTATATTGCCTTGCATATATTTCGTGTTATTACCTAATTTTGTCAGCCATTTCGGACATCACATTGCACTTTACTATGTGGAAATAGTACTATTTATGTGAAACTATTGATAAACTGAAAACTTTTGTTAGTAGGCAATAGGATAAAGACTTCCGGATCCTCGGGCTGGTGCGAATATTTCAATGTCCCCATGTGCCAAACCGTTGGATTGTGACACACCTTTACGCGTCCCTCGCACGCCTTGCTCGCTCGAAAACTATAGCCTAACCTAAAACCAATCCCTCTTGCTTTCGTCATTCAATGAGGAGGCGACTTATTTCAAGTTTGGGAACGTGTCGGATCGGTTGTGAGGTTGGACTAGATTTTTACGAGCGAGCGGAGCGAGCGAGCAACGATCGAAATTTCCAAGCTATACATGTAACTTATCTTGCCTTGCATATATTTCGTGTTATTACCTAATTTTGTCAGCCATTTCGGACATCACATTGCACTTTACTATGTGGAAATAGTACTATTTATGTGAAACTATTGATAAAGTGTAAACATTTGTCAGTAGGCAATAGGATAAAGACTTCCGGCTCGGCGGGCTGCTGCGAATATTTCAATGTCCCCATGTGCCAAACCGTTGGATTGTGACACACCTTTACGCGTCCCTCGCTCGCCGCGCTCGCTCGAAAACTGTAGCCTAACCAGAAACCAATCCTTCTCGCGTTCGTTATTCGATAAGGAGGCGACTTATTTCTAATTTGGGAGCGTGTCGGAACGGTTGTGAGGTTGGACTAGATTTTTTCGAGCGAGCGGAGCGAGCGAGCAACGATCACAATTTCCAAGCTATACATGTAACTTATATTGCCTTGCATATATTTCGTGTTATTACCTAATTTTGTCAGCCATTTCGGACATCACATTGCACTTTACTATGTGGAAATAGTACTATTTATGTGAAACTATTGATAAACTGTAAACTTTTGTCACTAAGCAATAGGATAAAGACATCCGGCTCCTCGGGCTGGTGCGAATATTTCAATGTCACCATGTGCCAAACCGTTGGATTGTGACACACCTCTACGCGTCCCTCGCTCGCCGTGCTCGCTCGAAAACTATAGCCTAACCTAAAACCAATCCCTCTTGCGTTCGTCATTCAATGAGGAGGCGACTTATTTCAAGTTTGGGCACGTGTCGGATCGGTTGTGAGAGTGGACTAAATTTTTACGAGCGAGCGGAGCGAGAGAGCAACGATCACAATTTCTAAGCTATACATATACCTTATATTGCCTTGCAAATATTTCGTCTTATTACGTAATTTTGTCAGACACTTCTGACATCACATTGCACTTTACTAAGTGGAAATAGTACTATTTATGTGAAACTATTGATAAACTGTAAACTTTTGTCAGTAAGCAATAGGATAAAGACATCCGGCTCCCCGGGCTGGTGCGAATATTTCAATGTCCCCATGTGCCAAACCGTTGGATTGTGGCACACATTTACGCGTCCCTCGCTCGCTGTGCTCGCTCGAAAACTATAGCCTAACCAAAATCCATCCCTCTTGCGTTCGTCATTCGATGTGGAGGCGACTTATTTCAAATTTGCGAACGTGTCGGATCGGATGTGAGAGTGGACTAAATTTTTACGAGCGAGCGGAGCGAGCGAGCAACGATCACAATATCCAAGCTATACATATACCTTATATTGCCTTGCATATATGTCGTGTTATTACCTAATTCTGTCAGCCATTTCGGACATCACATTGCACTTTACTATGTGGAAATAGTACTATTTATGTGAAACTATTGATAAACTGTAAACTTTTGTCAGTAGGCAATAGGATAAAGACTTCCGGCTCGGCGGGCTGCTGCGAATATTTCAATGTCCCCATGTGCCAAACCGTTGGATTGTGACACACCTTTACGCGTCCCTCGCTCGCCGTGCTCGCTCGAAAACTGTAGCCTAACCTGAAACCAATCCTTCTCGCGTTCGTTATTCGATAAGGAGGCGACTTATTTCTAATTTGGGAGCGTGTCGGAACGGTTGTGAGGTTGGACTAGATTTTTTCGAGCGAGCGGAGCGAGCGAGCAACGATCACAATTTCCAAGCTATACATGTAATTTATATTGCCTTGCATATATTTCGTGTTATTACCTAATTTTGTCAGCCATTTCGGACATCACATTGCACTTTACTATGTGGAAATAGTACTATTTATGTGAAACTATTGATAAACTGTAAACTTTTGTCACTAAGCAATAGGATAAAGACATCCGGCTCCTCGGGCTGGTGCGAATATTTCAATGTCACCATGTGCCAAACCGTTGGATTGTGACACACCTCTACGCGTCCCTCGCTCGCCGTGCTCGCTCGAAAACTATAGCCTAACCTAAAACCAATCCCTCTTGCGTTCGTCATTCAATGAGGAGGCGACTTATTTCAAGTTTGGGCACGTGTCGGATCGGTTGTGAGAGTGGACTAAATTTTTACGAGCGAGCGGAGCGAGAGAGCAACGATCACAATTTCTAAGCTATACATATACCTTATATTGCCTTGCAAATATTTCGTCTTATTACGTAATTTTGTCAGACACTTCTGACATCACATTGCACTTTACTAAGTGGAAATAGTACTATTTATGTGAAACTATTGATAAACTCTAAACTTTTGACAGTAGGCAATAGGATAAAGACTTCCGGCTCCGCGGGCTGGTGCGAATATTTCAATGTCCTCATGTGCCAAACCGTTGGATTGTGGCACACATTTACGCGTCCCTCGCTCGCTGTGCTCGCTCGAAAACTATAGCCTAACCAAAATCCATCCCTCTTGCGTTCGTCATTCGATGTGGAGGCGACTTATTTCAAATGTGCGAACGTGTCGGATCGGATGTGAGAGTGGACTAAATTTTTACGAGCGAGCGGAGCGAGCGAGCAACGATCACAATATCCAAGCTATGCATATACCTTATATTGCCTTGCATATATGTCGTGTTATTACCTAATTCTGTCAGCCATTTCGGACATCACATTGCACTTTACTATGTGGAAATAGTACTATTTATGTGAAACTGTTGATAAAATGAAAACTTTTGTCAGTAGGCAGTAGGATAAAGACCTCCGTATCCTCGGGCTGGTGCGAATATTTCAATGTCCCCATGTGCCAAACCGTTGGATTGTGACACACCTTTACGCGTCCCTCGCACGCCTTGCTCGCTCGAAAACTATAGCCTAACCTAAAACCAATCCCTCTTGCTTTCGTCATTCAATGAGGAGGCGACTTATTTCAAGTTTGGGAACGTGTCGGATCGGTTGTGAGGTTGGACTAGATTTTTACGAGCGAGCGGAGCGAGCGAGCAACGATCACAATTTCCAAGCTATACATGTAACTTATATTGCCTTGCATATATTTCGTGTTATTACCCAATTTTGTCAGCCATTTCGGACATCACATTGCACATTTCTATGTGGAAATAGTACTATTTATGTGAAACTGTTGATAAACTGAAAACTTTTGTCAGTAGGCAATAGGATAAAGACTTCCGTATCCACGGGCTGGTGCGAATATTTCAATGTCCCCATGTGCCAAACCGTTGGATTGTGACACACATTTACGTGTCCCTCGCACGCCTTGCTCGCTCGAAAACTATAGCCTAACCTAAAACCAATCCCTCTTGCTTTCGTCATTCAATGAGGAGGCGACTTATTTCAAGTTTGGGAACGTGTCGGATCGGTTGTGAGGTTGGACTAGATTTTTACGAGCGAGCGGAGCGAGCGAGCAACGATCGAAATTTCCAAGCTATACATGTAACTTATCTTGCCTTGCATATATTTCGTGTTATTACCTAATTTTGTCAGCCATTTCGGACATCACATTGCACTTTACTATGTGGAAATAGTACTATTTATGTGAAACTATTGATAAAGTGTAAACATTTGTCAGTAGGCAATAGGATAAAGACTTCCGGCTCGGCGGGCTGCTGCGAATATTTCAATGTCCCCATGTGCCAAACCGTTGGATTGTGACACACCTTTACGCGTCCCTCGCTCGCCGCGCTCGCTCGAAAACTGTAGCCTAACCTGAAACCAATCCTTCTCACGTTCGTTATTCGATAAGGAGGCGACTTATTTCTAATTTGGGAGCGTGTCGGAACGGTTGTGAGGTTGGACTAGATTCTTTCGAGCGAGCGGAGCGAGCGAGCAACGATCACAATTTCCAAGCTATACATGTAACTTATATTGCCTTGCATATATTTCGTGTTATTACCTAATTTTGTCAGCCATTTCGGACATCACATTGCACTTTACTATGTGGAAATAGTACTATTTATGTGAAACTATTGATAAACTGAAAACTTTTGTTAGTAGGCAATAGGATAAAGACTTCCGGATCCTCGGGCTGGTGCGAATATTTCAATGTCCCCATGTGCCAAACCGTTGGATTGTGACACACCTTTACGCGTCCCTCGCACGCCTTGCTCGCTCGAAAACTATAGCCTAACCTAAAACCAATCCCTCTTGCTTTCGTCATTCAATGAGGAGGCGACTTATTTCAAGTTTGGGAACGTGTCGGATCGGTTGTGAGGTTGGACTAGATTTTTACGAGCGAGCGGAGCGAGCGAGCAACGATCGAAATTTCCAAGCTATACATGTAACTTATCTTGCCTTGCATATATTTCGTGTTATTACCTAATTTTGTCAGCCATTTCGGACATCACATTGCACTTTACTATGTGGAAATAGTACTATTTATGTGAAACTATTGATAAAGTGTAAACATTTGTCAGTAGGCAATAGGATAAAGACTTCCGGCTCGGCGGGCTGCTGCGAATATTTCAATGTCCCCATGTGCCAAACCGTTGGATTGTGACACACCTTTACGCGTCCCTCGCTCGCCGCGCTCGCTCGAAAACTGTAGCCTAACCAGAAACCAATCCTTCTCGCGTTCGTTATTCGATAAGGAGGCGACTTATTTCTAATTTGGGAGCGTGTCGGAACGGTTGTGAGGTTGGACTAGATTTTTTCGAGCGAGCGGAGCGAGCGAGCAACGATCACAATTTCCAAGCTATACATGTAACTTATATTGCCTTGCATATATTTCGTGTTATTACCTAATTTTGTCAGCCATTTCGGACATCACATTGCACTTTACTATGTGGAAATAGTACTATTTATGTGAAACTATTGATAAACTGTAAACTTTTGTCACTAAGCAATAGGATAAAGACATCCGGCTCCTCGGGCTGGTGCGAATATTTCAATGTCACCATGTGCCAAACCGTTGGATTGTGACACACCTCTACGCGTCCCTCGCTCGCCGTGCTCGCTCGAAAACTATAGCCTAACCTAAAACCAATCCCTCTTGCGTTCGTCATTCAATGAGGAGGCGACTTATTTCAAGTTTGGGCACGTGTCGGATCGGTTGTGAGAGTGGACTAAATTTTTACGAGCGAGCGGAGCGAGAGAGCAACGATCACAATTTCTAAGCTATACATATACCTTATATTGCCTTGCAAATATTTCGTCTTATTACGTAATTTTGTCAGACACTTCTGACATCACATTGCACTTTACTAAGTGGAAATAGTACTATTTATGTGAAACTATTGATAAACTGTAAACTTTTGTCAGTAAGCAATAGGATAAAGACATCCGGCTCCCCGGGCTGGTGCGAATATTTCAATGTCCCCATGTGCCAAACCGTTGGATTGTGGCACACATTTACGCGTCCCTCGCTCGCTGTGCTCGCTCGAAAACTACAGCCTAACCAAAATCCATCCCTCTTGCGTTCGTCATTCGATGTGGAGGCGACTTATTTCAAATTTGCGAACGTGTCGGATCGGATGTGAGAGTGGACTAAATTTTTACCAGCGAGCGGAGCGAGCGAGCAACGATCACAATATCCAAGCTATGCATATACCTTATATTGCCTTGCATATATGTCGTGTTATTACCTAATTCTGTCAGCCATTTCGGACATCACATTGCGCTTTACTATGTGGAAATAGTACTATTTATGTGAAACTATTGATAAACTGTAAACTTTTGTCAGTAGGCAATAGGATAAAGACTTCCGGCTCGGCGGGCTGCTGCGAATATTTCAATGTCCCCATGTGCCAAACCGTTGGATTGTGACACACCTTTACGCGTCCCTCGCTCGCCGTGCTCGCTCGAAAACTGTAGCCTAACCTGAAACCAATCCTTCTCGCGTTCGTTATTCGATAAGGAGGCGACTTATTTCTAATTTGGGAGCGTGTCGGAACGGTTGTGAGGTTGGACTAGATTTTTTCGAGCGAGCGGAGCGAGCGAGCAACGATCACAATTTCCAAGCTATACGTGTAACTTATATTGCCTTGCATATATTTCGTGTTATTACCTAATTTTGTCAGCCATTTCGGACATCACATTGCACTTTACTATGTGGAAATAGTACTATTTATGTGAAACTATTGATAAACTGAAAACTTTTGTTAGTAGGCAATAGGATAAAGACTTCCGGATCCTCGGGCTGGTGCGAATATTTCAATGTCCCCATGTGCCAAACCGTTGGATTGTGACACACCTTTACGCGTACCTCGCTCGCCGAGCAGGCTCGAAAACTATAGCCTAACCTAAAACCAATCCCTCTTGCTTTCGTCATTCAATTCGGAGGCGACTTATTTCAAGTTTGGGAACGTGTCGGATCGGTTGTGAGGTTGGACTAGATTTTTACGAGCGAGCGGAGCGAGCGAGCAACGATCACAATTTCCAAGCTATACATGTAACTTATATTGCCTTGCATATATTTCGTGTTATTACCCAATTTTGTCAGCCATTTCGGACATCACATTGCACTTTACTATGTGGAAATAGTACTATTTATTTGAAACTGTTGATAAACTGAAAACTTTTCTCAGTAGGCAATAGGATAAAGACTTCCGTATCCACGGGCTGGTGCGAATATTTCAATGTCCCCATGTGCCAAACCGTTGGATTGTGACACACCTCTACGCGTCCCTCGCTCGCCGTGCTCGCTCGAAAACTATAGCCTAACCTAAAACCAATCCCTCTTGCGTTCGTCATTCAATGAGGAGGCGACTTATTTCAAGTTTGGGCACGTGTCGGATCGGTTGTGAGAGTGGACTAAATTTTTACGAGCGAGCGGAGCGAGAGAGCAACGATCACAATTTCTAAGCTATACATATACCTTATATTGCCTTGCAAATATTTCGTCTTATTACGTAATTTTGTCAGACACTTCTGACATCACATTGCACTTTACTAAGTGGAAATAGTACTATTTATGTGAAACTATTGATAAACTCTAAACTTTTGACAGTAGGCAATAGGATAAAGACTTCCGGCTCCGCGGGCTGGTGCGAATATTTCAATGTCCCCATGTGCCAAACCGTTGGACTGTGGCACACATTTACGCGTCCCTCGCTCGCTGTGCTCGCTCGAAAACTATAGCCTAACCAAAATCCATCCCTCTTGCGTTCGTCATTCGATGTGGAGGCGACTTATTTCAAATTTGCGAACGTGTCGGATCGGATGTGAGAGTGGACTAAATTTTTACGAGCGAGCGGAGCGAGCGAGCAACGATCACAATATCCAAGCTATGCATATACCTTATATTGCCTTGCATATATGTCGTGTTATTACCTAATTCTGTCAGCCATTTCGGACATCACATTGCGCTTTACTATGTGGAAATAGTACTATTTATGTGAAACTATTGATAAACTGTAAACTTTTGTCAGTAGGCAATAGGATAAAGACTTCCGGCTCGGCGGGCTGCTGCGAATATTTCAATGTCCCCATGTGCCAAACCGTTGGATTGTGACACACCTTTACGCGTCCCTCGCTCGCCGTGCTCGCTCGAAAACTGTAGCCTAACCTGAAACCAATCCTTCTCGCGTTCGTTATTCGATAAGGAGGCGACTTATTTCTAATTTGGGAGCGTGTCGGAACGGTTGTGAGGTTGGACTAGATTTTTTCGAGCGAGCGGAGCGAGCGAGCAACGATCACAATTTCCAAGCTATACGTGTAACTTATATTGCCTTGCATATATGTCGTGTTATTACCTAATTCTGTCAGCCATTTCGGACATCACATTGCACTTTACTATGTGGAAATAGTACTATTTATGTGAAACTGTTGATAAAATGAAAACTTTTGTCAGTAGGCAGTAGGATAAAGACCTCCGTATCCTCGGGCTGGTGCGAATATTTCAATGTCCCCATGTGCCAAACCGTTGGATTGTGACACAACTTTACGCGTCCCTCGCACGCCTTGCTCGCTCGAAAACTATAGCCTAACCTAAAACCAATCCCTCTTGCTTTCGTCATTCAATGAGGAGGCGACTTATTTCAAGTTTGGGAACGTGTCGGATCGGTTGTGAGGTTGGACTAGATTTTTACGAGCGAGCGGAGCGAGCGAGCAACGATCACAATTTCCAAGCTATACATGTAACTTATATTGCCTTGCATATATTTCGTGTTATTACCCAATTTTGTCAGCCATTTCGGACATCACATTGCACATTTCTATGTGGAAATAGTACTATTTATGTGAAACTGTTGATAAACTGAAAACTTTTGTCAGTAGGCAATAGGATAAAGACTTCCGTATCCACGGGCTGGTGCGAATATTTCAATGTCCCCATGTGCCAAACCGTTGGATTGTGACACACATTTACGTGTCCCTCGCACGCCTTGCTCGCTCGAAAACTATAGCCTAACCTAAAACCAATCCCTCTTGCTTTCGTCATTCAATGAGGAGGCGACTTATTTCAAGTTTGGGAACGTGTCGGATCGGTTGTGAGGTTGGACTAGATTTTTACGAGCGAGCGGAGCGAGCGAGCAACGATCGAAATTTCCAAGCTATACATGTAACTTATCTTGCCTTGCATATATTTCGTGTTATTACCTAATTTTGTCAGCCATTTCGGACATCACATTGCACTTTACTATGTGGAAATAGTACTATTTATGTGAAACTATTGATAAAGTGTAAACATTTGTCAGTAGGCAATAGGATAAAGACTTCCGGCTCGGCGGGCTGCTGCGAATATTTCAATGTCCCCATGTGCCAAACCGTTGGATTGTGACACACCTTTACGCGTCCCTCGCTCGCCGCGCTCGCTCGAAAACTGTAGCCTAACCTGAAACCAATCCTTCTCACGTTCGTTATTCGATAAGGAGGCGACTTATTTCTAATTTGGGAGCGTGTCGGAACGGTTGTGACGTTGGACTAGATTCTTTCGAGCGAGCGGAGCGAGCGAGCAACGATCACAATTTCCAAGCTATACATGTAACTTATATTGCCTTGCATATATTTCGTGTTATTACCTAATTTTGTCAGCCATTTCGGACATCACATTGCACTTTACTATGTGGAAATAGTACTATTTATGTGAAACTATTGATAAACTGAAAACTTTTGTTAGTAGGCAATAGGATAAAGACTTCCGGATCCTCGGGCTGGTGCGAATATTTCAATGTCCCCATGTGCCAAACCGTTGGATTGTGACACACCTTTACGCGTCCCTCGCACGCCTTGCTCGCTCGAAAACTATAGCCTAACCTAAAACCAATCCCTCTTGCTTTCGTCATTCAATGAGGAGGCGACTTATTTCAAGTTTGGGAACGTGTCGGATCGGTTGTGAGGTTGGACTAGATTTTTACGAGCGAGCGGAGCGAGCGAGCAACGATCGAAATTTCCAAGCTATACATGTAACTTATCTTGCCTTGCATATATTTCGTGTTATTACCTAATTTTGTCAGCCATTTCGGACATCACATTGCACTTTACTATGTGGAAATAGTACTATTTATGTGAAACTATTGATAAAGTGTAAACATTTGTCAGTAGGCAATAGGATAAAGACTTCCGGCTCGGCGGGCTGCTGCGAATATTTCAATGTCCCCATGTGCCAAACCGTTGGATTGTGACACACCTTTACGCGTCCCTCGCTCGCCGCGCTCGCTCGAAAACTGTAGCCTAACCAGAAACCAATCCTTCTCGCGTTCGTTATTCGATAAGGAGGCGACTTATTTCTAATTTGGGAGCGTGTCGGAACGGTTGTGAGGTTGGACTAGATTTTTTCGAGCGAGCGGAGCGAGCGAGCAACGATCACAATTTCCAAGCTATACATGTAACTTATATTGCCTTGCATATATTTCGTGTTATTACCTAATTTTGTCAGCCATTTCGGACATCACATTGCACTTTACTATGTGGAAATAGTACTATTTATGTGAAACTATTGATAAACTGTAAACTTTTGTCACTAAGCAATAGGATAAAGACATCCGGCTCCTCGGGCTGGTGCGAATATTTCAATGTCACCATGTGCCAAACCGTTGGATTGTGACACACCTCTACGCGTCCCTCGCTCGCCGTGCTCGCTCGAAAACTATAGCCTAACCTAAAACCAATCCCTCTTGCGTTCGTCATTCAATGAGGAGGCGACTTATTTCAAGTTTGGGCACGTGTCGGATCGGTTGTGAGAGTGGACTAAATTTTTACGAGCGAGCGGAGCGAGAGAGCAACGATCACAATTTCTAAGCTATACATATACCTTATATTGCCTTGCAAATATTTCGTCTTATTACGTAATTTTGTCAGACACTTCTGACATCACATTGCACTTTACTAAGTGGAAATAGTACTATTTATGTGAAACTATTGATAAACTGTAAACTTTTGTCAGTAAGCAATAGGATAAAGACATCCGGCTCCCCGGGCTGGTGCGAATATTTCAATGTCCCCATGTGCCAAACCGTTGGATTGTGGCACACATTTACGCGTCCCTCGCTCGCTGTGCTCGCTCGAAAACTATAGCCTAACCAAAATCCATCCCTCTTGCGTTCGTCATTCGATGTGGAGGCGACTTATTTCAAATTTGCGAACGTGTCGGATCGGATGTGAGAGTGGACTAAATTTTTACGAGCGAGCGGAGCGAGCGAGCAACGATCACAATATCCAAGCTATGCATATACCTTATATTGCCTTGCATATATGTCGTGTTATTACCTAATTCTGTCAGCCATTTCGGACATCACATTGCGCTTTACTATGTGGAAATAGTACTATTTATGTGAAACTATTGATAAACTGTAAACTTTTGTCAGTAGGCAATAGGATAAAGACTTCCGGCTCGGCGGGCTGCTGCGAATATTTCAATGTCCCCATGTGCCAAACCGTTGGATTGTGACACACCTTTACGCGTCCCTCGCTCGCCGTGCTCGCTCGAAAACTGTAGCCTAACCTGAAACCAATCCTTCTCGCGTTCGTTATTCGATAAGGAGGCGACTTATTTCTAATTTGGGAGCGTGTCGGAACGGTTGTGAGGTTGGACTAGATTTTTTCGAGCGAGCGGAGCGAGCGAGCAACGATCACAATTTCCAAGCTATACGTGTAACTTATATTGCCTTGCATATATTTCGTGTTATTACCTAATTTTGTCAGCCATTTCGGACATCACATTGCACTTTACTATGTGGAAATAGTACTATTTATGTGAAACTATTGATAAACTGTAAACTTTTGTCAGTAAGCAATAGGATAAAGACATCCGGCTCCTCGGGCTGGTGCGAATATTTCAATGTCACCATGTGCCAAACCGTTGGATTGTGACACACCTCTACGCGTCCCTCGCTCGCCGTGCTCGCCCGAAAACTATAGCCTAACCTAAAACACATCCCTCTTGCGTTCGTCATTCAATGAGGAGGCGACTTATTTCAAGTTTGGGACCGTGTCGGATCGGTTGTGAGGTTGGACTAGATTTTTACGAGCGAGCGGAGCGAGCGAGCAACGATCACAATTTCCAAGCTATACATGTAACTTATATTGCCTTGCATATATTTCGTGTTATTACCTAATTTTGTCAGCCATTTCGGACATCACATTGCACTTTACTATGTGGAAATAGTACTATTTATGTGAAACTATTGATAAACTGAAAACTTTTGTTAGTAGGCAATAGGATAAAGACTTCCGGATCCTCGGGCTGGTGCGAATATTTCAATGTCCCCATGTGCCAAACCGTTGGATTGTGACACACCTTTACGCGTACCTCGCTCGCCGAGCAGGCTCGAAAACTATAGCCTAACCTAAAACCAATCCCTCTTGCTTTCGTCATTCAATTCGGAGGCGACTTATTTCAAGTTTGGGAACGTGTCGGATCGGTTGTGAGGTTGGACTAGATTTTTACGAGCGAGCGGAGCGAGCGAGCAACGATCACAATTTCCAAGCTATACATGTAACTTATATTGCCTTGCATATATTTCGTGTTATTACCCAATTTTGTCAGCCATTTCGGACATCACATTGCACTTTACTATGTGGAAATAGTACTATTTATTTGAAACTGTTGATAAACTGAAAACTTTTCTCAGTAGGCAATAGGATAAAGACTTCCGGCTCCGCGGGCTGGTGCGAATATTTCAATGTCCCCATGTGCCAAACCGTTGGATTGTGGCACACATTTACGCGTCCCTCGCTCGCTGTGCTCGCTCGAAAACTATAGCCTAACCAAAATCCATCCCTCTTGCGTTCGTCATTCGATGTGGAGGCGACTTATTTCAAATTTGCGAACGTGTCGGATCGGATGTGAGAGTGGACTAAATTTTTACGAGCGAGCGGAGCGAGCGAGCAACGATCACAATATCCAAGCTATACATATACCTTATATTGCCTTGCATATATGTCGTGTTATTACCTAATTCTGTCAGCCATTTCGGACATCACATTGCACTTTACTATGTGGAAATAGTACTATTTATGTGAAACTATTGATAAACTGTAAACTTTTGTCAGTAGGCAATAGGATAAAGACTTCCGGCTCGGCGGGCTGCTGCGAATATTTCAATGTCCCCATGTGCCAAACCGTTGGATTGTGACACACCTTTACGCGTCCCTCGCTCGCCGTGCTCGCTCGAAAACTGTAGCCTAACCTGAAACCAATCCTTCTCGCGTTCGTTATTCGATAAGGAGGCGACTTATTTCTAATTTGGGAGCGTGTCGGAACGGTTGTGAGGTTGGACTAGATTTTTTCGAGCGAGCGGAGCGAGCGAGCAACGATCACAATTTCCAAGCTATACATGTAACTTATATTGCCTTGCATATATTTCGTGTTATTACCTAATTTTGTCAGCCATTTCGGACATCACATTGCACTTTACTATGTGGAAATAGTACTATTTATGTGAAACTATTGATAAACTGTAAACTTTTGTCACTAAGCAATAGGATAAAGACATCCGGCTCCTCGGGCTGGTGCGAATATTTCAATGTCACCATGTGCCAAACCGTTGGATTGTGACACACCTCTACGCGTCCCTCGCTCGCCGTGCTCGCTCGAAAACTATAGCCTAACCTAAAACCAATCCCTCTTGCGTTCGTCATTCAATGAGGAGGCGACTTATTTCAAGTTTGGGCACGTGTCGGATCGGTTGTGAGAGTGGACTAAATTTTTACGAGCGAGCGGAGCGAGAGAGCAACGATCACAATTTCTAAGCTATACATATACCTTATATTGCCTTGCAAATATTTCGTCTTATTACGTAATTTTGTCAGACACTTCTGACATCACATTGCACTTTACTAAGTGGAAATAGTACTATTTATGTGAAACTATTGATAAACTGTAAACTTTTGTCAGTAAGCAATAGGATAAAGACATCCGGCTCCCCGGGCTGGTGCGAATATTTCAATGTCCCCATGTGCCAAACCGTTGGATTGTGGCACACATTTACGCGTCCCTCGCTCGCTGTGCTCGCTCGAAAACTATAGCCTAACCAAAATCCATCCCTCTTGCGTTCGTCATTCGATGTGGAGGCGACTTATTTCAAATTTGCGAACGTGTCGGATCGGATGTGAGAGTGGACTAAATTTTTACGAGCGAGCGGAGCGAGCGAGCAACGATCACAATATCCAAGCTATGCATATACCTTATATTGCCTTGCATATATGTCGTGTTATTACCTAATTCTGTCAGCCATTTCGGACATCACATTGCACTTTACTATGTGGAAATAGTACTATTGATGTGAAACTATTGATAAACTGTAAACTTTTGTCAGTAAGCAATAGGATAAAGACTTCCGGCTCGGCGGGCTGCTGCGAATATTTCAATGTCCCCATGTGCCAAACCGTTGGATTGTGACACACCTCTACGCGTCCCTCGCTCGCCGTGCTCGCTCGAAAACTATAGCCTAACCTAAAACCAATCCCTCTTGCGTTCGTCATTCAATGAGGAGGCGACTTATTTCAAGTTTGGGCACGTGTCGGAACGGTTGTGAGGTTGGACTAGATTTTTTCGAGCGAGCGGAGCGAGCGAGCAACGATCACAATTTCCAATCTATACATGTAACTTATATTGCCTTGCATATATTTCGTGTTATTACCTAATTTTGTCAGCCATTTCGGACATCACATTGCACTTTACTATGTGGAAATAGTACTATTTATGTGAAACTATTGATAAACTGTAAACTTTTGTCAGTAAGCAATAGGATAAAGACATCCGGCTCCTCGGGCTGGTGCGAATATTTCAATGTCACCATGTGCCAAACCGTTGGATTGTGACACACCTCTACGCGTCCCTCGCTCGCCGTGCTCGCCCGAAAACTATAGCCTAACCTAAAACACATCCCTCTTGCGTTCGTCATTCAATGAGGAGGCGACTTATTTCAAGTTTGGGACCGTGTCGGATCGGTTGTGAGGTTGGACTAGATTTTTACGAGCGAGCGGAGCGAGCGAGCAACGATCACAATTTCCAAGCTATACATGTAACTTATATTGCCTTGCATATATTTCGTGTTATTACCTAATTTTGTCAGCCATTTCGGACATCACATTGCACTTTACTATGTGGAAATAGTACTATTTATGTGAAACTATTGATAAACTGAAAACTTTTGTTAGTAGGCAATAGGATAAAGACTTCCGGATCCTCGGGCTGGTGCGAATATTTCAATGTCCCCATGTGCCAAACCGTTGGATTGTGACACACCTTTACGCGTACCTCGCTCGCCGAGCAGGCTCGAAAACTATAGCCTAACCTAAAACCAATCCCTCTTGCTTTCGTCATTCAATTCGGAGGCGACTTATTTCAAGTTTGGGAACGTGTCGGATCGGTTGTGAGGTTGGACTAGATTTTTACGAGCGAGCGGAGCGAGCGAGCAACGATCACAATTTCCAAGCTATACATGTAACTTATATTGCCTTGCATATATTTCGTGTTATTACCCAATTTTGTCAGCCATTTCGGACATCACATTGCACTTTACTATGTGGAAATAGTACTATTTATGTGAAACTGTTGATAAACTGAAAACTTTTCTCAGTAGGCAATAGGATAAAGACTTCCGTATCCACGGGCTGGTGCGAATATTTCAATGTCCCCATGTGCCAAACCGTTGGATTGTGACACACCTTTACGCGTCCCTCGCACGCCGAGCTCGCTCGAAAACTATAGCCTAACCTAAAACCAATCCCTCTTGCGTTCGTCATTCAATGAGGAGGCGACTTATTTCAAGTTTGGGCACGTGTCGGATCGGTTGTGAGAGTGGACTAAATTTTTAAGAGCGAGCGGAGCGAGAGAGCAACGATCACAATTTCTAAGCTATACATATACCTTATATTGCCTTGCAAATATTTCGTCTTATTACGTAATTTTGTCAGACACTTCTGACATCACATTGCACTTTACTAAGTGGAAATAGTACTATTTATGTGAAACTATTGATAAACTCTAAACTTTTGACAGTAGGCAATAGGATAAAGACTTCCGGCTACGCGGGCTGGTGCGAATATTTCAATGTCCCCATGTGCCAAACCGTTGGATTGTGACACACCTTTACGCGTCCCTCGCACGCCTTGCTCGCTCGAAAACTATACCCTAACCTA
This sequence comes from Bombus terrestris, assembly GCF_910591885.1. NCBI lineage: Eukaryota > Metazoa > Arthropoda > Insecta > Hymenoptera > Apidae > Bombus > Bombus terrestris. The sequence continues at coordinate 1,393,807 of NW_025963551.1, read as the reverse complement.
TAACCAATCCCTCTTGCTTTCGTCATTCAATGAGGAGGCGACTTATTTCAAGTTTGGGAACGTGTCGGATCGGTTGTGAGGTTGGACTAGATTTTTTCGAGCGAGCGGAGCGAGCGAGCAACGATCACAATTTCCAAGCTATACATGTAACTTATATTGCCTTGCATATATTTCGTGTTATTACCCAATTTTGTCAGCCATTTCGGACATCACATTGCACATTTCTATGTGGAAATAGTACTATTTATGTGAAACTGTTGATAAACTGAAAACTTTTGTCAGTAGGCAATAGGATAAAGACTTCCGTATCCACGGGCTGGTGCGAATATTTCAATGTCCCCATGTGCCAAACCGTTGGATTGTGACACACATTTACGTGTCCCTCGCACGCCTTGCTCGCTCGAAAACTATAGCCTAACCTAAAACCAATCCCTCTTGCTTTCGTCATTCAACGAGGAGGCGACTTATTTCAAGTTTGGGAACGTGTCGGATCGGTTGTGAGGTTGGACTAGATTTTTACGAGCGAGCGGAGCGAGCGAGCAACGATCGAAATTTCCAAGCTATACATGTAACTTATCTTGCCTTGCATATATTTCGTGTTATTACCTAATTTTGTCAGCCATTTCGGACATCACATTGCACTTTACTATGTGGAAATAGTACTATTTATGTGAAACTATTGATAAAGTGTAAACATGTGTCAGTAGGCAATAGGATAAAGACTTCCGGCTCGGCGGGCTGCTGCGAATATTTCAATGTCCCCATGTGCCAAACCGTTGGATTGTGTCACACCTTTACGCGTCCCTCGCTCGCCGCGCTCGCTCGAAAACTGTAGCCTAACCTGAAACCAATCCTTCTCGCGTTCGTTATTCGATAAGGAGGCGACTTATTTCTAATTTGGGAGCGTGTCGGAACGGTTGTGAGGTTGGACTAGATTTTTTCGAGCGAGCGGAGCGAGCGAGCAACGATCACAATTTCCAAGCTATACATGTAACTTATATTGCCTTGCATATATTTCGTGTTGTTACCTAATTTTGTCAGCCATTTCGGACATCACATTGCACTTTACTATGTGGAAATAGTACTATTTATGTGAAACTATTGATAAACTGTAAACTTTTGTCACTAAGCAATAGGATAAAGACATCCGTATCCACGGGCTGGTGCGAATATTTCAATGTCCCCATGTGCGAAACCGTTGGATTGTGACACACCTTTACGCGTCCCTCGCACGCCTTGCTCGCTCCAAAACTATAGCCTAACCTAAAACCAATCCCTCTTGCTTTCGTCATTCAATGAGGAGGCGACTTATTTCAAGTTTGGGAACGTGTCGGATCGGTTGTGAGGTTGGACTAGATTTTTACGAGCGAGCGGAGCGAGCGAGCAACGATCACAATTTCCAAGCTATACATGTAACTTATATTGCCTTGCATATATTTCGTGTTATTACCCAATTTTGTCAGCCATTTCGGACATCACATTGCACTTTACTATGTGGAAATAGTACTATTAATGTGAAACTATTGATAAACTGTAAACTTTTGTCAGTAGGCAATAGGATAAAGACATCCGGCTCCTCGGACTGGTGCGAATATTTCAATGTCACCATGTGCTAAACCGTTGGATTGTGACACACCTCTACGCGTCCCTCGCTCGCCGTGCTCGCTCGAAAACTATAGCCTAACCTAAAACCAATCCCTCTTGCGTTCGTCATTCAATGAGGAGGCGACTTATTTCAAGTTTGAGACCTTGTCGGATCGGTTGTGAGGTTGGACTAGATTTTTACGAGCGAGCGGAGCGAGCGAGCCACGATCACAATTTCCAAGCTATACATGTAACTTATATTGCCTTGCATATATTTCGTGTTATTACCTAATTTTGTCAGCCATTTCGGACATCACATTGCACTTTACTATGTGGAAATAGTACTATTTATGTGAAACTGTTGATAAACTGAAAACTTTTCTCAGTAGGCAATAGGATAAAGACTTCCGTATCCACGGGCTGGTGCGAATATTTCAATGTCCCCATGTGCCAAACCGTTGGATTGTGACACACCTTTACGCGTCCCTCGCACGCCGAGCTCGCTCGAAAACTACAGCCTAACCTAAAACCAATCCCTCTTGCGTTCGTCATTCAATGAGGAGGCGACTTATTTCAAGTTTGGGCACGTGTCGGATCGGTTGTGAGAGTGGACTAAATTTTTACGAGCGAGCGGAGCGAGAGAGCAACGATCACAATTTCTAAGCTATACATATACCTTATATTGCCTTGCAAATATTTCGTCTTATTACCTAATTTTGTCAGCCATTTCGGACATCACATTGCACTTTACTATGTGGAAATAGTACTATTTATGTGAAACTATTGATAAACTGAAAACTTTTGTTAGTAGGCAATAGGATAAAGACTTCCGGATCCTCGGGCTGGTGCGAATATTTCAATGTCCCCATGTGCCAAACCGTTGGATTGTGACACACCTTTACGCGTACCTCGCTCGCCGAGCAGGCTCGAAAACTATAGCCTAACCTAAAACCAATCCCTCTTGCTTTCGTCATTCAATGAGGAGGCGACTTATTTCAAGTTTGGGAACGTGTCGGATCGGTTGTGAGGTTGGACTAGATTTTTACGAGCGAGCGGAGCGAGCGAGGGACGTTCACAATTTCCAAGCTATACATGTAACTTATATTGCCTTGCATATATTTCGTGTTATTACCCAATTTTGTCAGCCATTTCGGACATCACATTGCACTTTACTATGTGGAAATAGTACTATTAATGTGAAACTATTGATAAACTGTAAACTTTTGTCAGTAGGCAATAGGATAAAGACATCCGGCTCCTCGGACTGGTGCGAATATTTCAATGTCACCATGTGCTAAACCGTTGGATTGTGACACACCTCTACGCGTCCCTCGCTCGCCGTGCTCGCTCGAAAACTATAGCCTAACCTAAAACCAATCCCTCTTGCGTTCGTCATTCAATGAGGAGGCGACTTATTTCAAGTTTGGGACCGTGTCGGATCGGTTGTGAGGTTGGACTAGATTTTTACGAGCGAGCGGAGCGAGCGAGCAACGATCACAATTTCCAAGCTATACATGTAACTTATATTGCCTTGCATATATTTCGTGTTATTACCTAATTTTGTCAGCCATTTCGGACATCACATTGCACTTTACTATGTGGAAATAGTACTATTTATGTGAAACTATTGATAAACTGTAAACTTTTGTCAGTAGGCAATAGGATAAAGACATCCGGCTCCTCGGGCTGGTGCGAATATTTCAATGTCACCATGTGCCAAACCGTTGGATTGTGACACACCTCTACGCGTCCCTCGCTCGCCGTGCTCGCCCGAAAACTATAGCCTAACCTAAAACCAATCCCTCTTGCGTTCGTCATTCAATGAGGAGGCGACTTATTTCAAGTTTGGGACCGTGTCGGATCGGTTGTGAGGTTGGACTAGATTTTTACGAGCGAGCGGAGCGAGCGAGCAACGATCACAATTTCCAAGCTATACATGTAACTTATATTGCCTTGCATATATTTCGTGTTATTACCTAATTTTGTCAGCCATTTCGGACATCACATTGCACTTTACTATGTGGAAATAGTACTATTTATGTGAAACTATTGATAAACTGAAAACTTTTGTTAGTAGGCAATAGGATAAAGACTTCCGGATCCTCGGGCTGGTGCGAATATTTCAATGTCCCCATGTGCCAAACCGTTGGATTGTGACACACCTTTACGCGTACCTCGCTCGCCGAGCAGGCTCGAAAACTATAGCCTAACCTAAAACCAATCCCTCTTGCTTTCGTCATTCAATTCGGAGGCGACTTATTTCAAGTTTGGGAACGTGTCGGATCGGTTGTGAGGTTGGACTAGATTTTTACGAGCGAGCGGAGCGAGCGAGCAACGATCACAATTTCCAAGCTATACATGTAACTTATATTGCCTTGCATATATTTCGTGTTATTACCTAATTTTGTCAGCCATTTCGGACATCACATTGCACTTTACTATGTGGAAATAGTACTATTTATGTGAAACTATTGATAAACTGTAAACTTTTGTCAGTAAGCAATAGGATAAAGACATCCGGCTCCTCGGGCTGGTGCGAATATTTCAATGTCACCATGTGCCAAACCGTTGGATTGTGACACACCTCTACGCGTCCCTCGCTCGCCCTGCTCGCCCGAAAACTATAGCCTAACCTAAAACACATCCCTCTTGCGTTCGTCATTCAATGAGGAGGCGACTTATTTCAAGTTTGGGACCGTGTCGGATCGGTTGTGAGGTTGGACTAGATTTTTACGAGCGAGCGGAGCGAGCGAGCAACGATCACAATTTCCAAGCTATACATGTAACTTATATTGCCTTGCATATATTTCGTGTTATTACCTAATTTTGTCAGCCATTTCGGACATCACATTGCACTTTACTATGTGGAAATAGTACTATTTATGTGAAACTGTTGATAAACTGAAAACTTTTGTTAGTAGGCAATAGGATAAAGACTTCCGGATCCTCGGGCTGGTGCGAATATTTCAATGTCCCCATGTGCCAAACCGTTGGATTGTGACACACCTTTACGCGTACCTCGCTCGCCGAGCAGGCTCGAAAACTATAGCCTAACCTAAAACCAATCCCTCTTGCTTTCGTCATTCAATTCGGAGGCGACTTATTTCAAGTTTGGGAACGTGTCGGATCGGTTGTGAGGTTGGACTAGATTTTTACGAGCGAGCGGAGCGAGCGAGCAACGATCACAATTTCCAAGCTATACATGTAACTTATATTGCCTTGCATATATTTCGTGTTATTACCTAATTTTGTCAGCCATTTCGGACATCACATTGCACTTTACTATGTGGAAATAGTACTATTTATGTGAAACTGTTGATAAACTGAAAACTTTTGTTAGTAGGCAATAGGATAAAGACTTCCGGATCCTCGGGCTGGTGCGAATATTTCAATGTCCCCATGTGCCAAACCGTTGGATTGTGACACACCTTTACGCGTACCTCGCTCGCCGAGCAGGCTCGAAAACTATAGCCTAACCTAAAACCAATCCCTCTTGCGTTCGTCATTCAATGAGGAGGCGAATTATTTCAAGTTTGAGACCTTGTCGGATCGGTTGTGAGGTTGGACTAGATTTTTACGAGCGAGCGGAGCGAGCGAGCCACGATCACAATTTCCAAGCTATACATGTAACTTATATTGCCTTGCATATATTTCGTGTTATTACCTAATTTTGTCAGCCATTTCGGACATCACATTGCACTTTACTATGTGGAAATAGTACTATTTATGTGAAACTGTTGATAAACTGAAAACTTTTCTCAGTAGGCAATAGGATAAAGACTTCCGTATCCACGGGCTGGTGCGAATATTTCAATGTCCCCATGTGCCAAACCGTTGGATTGTGACACACCTTTACGCGTCCCTCGCACGCCGAGCTCGCTCGAAAACTACAGCCTAACCTAAAACCAATCCCTCTTGCGTTCGTCATTCAATGAGGAGGCGACTTATTTCAAGTTTGGGCACGTGTCGGATCGGTTGTGAGAGTGGACTAAATTTTTACGAGCGAGCGGAGCGAGAGAGCAACGATCACAATTTCTAAGCTATACATATACCTTATATTGCCTTGCAAATATTTCGTCTTATTACGTAATTTTGTCAGACACTTCTGACATCACATTGCACTTTACTAAGTGGAAATAGTACTATTTATGTGAAACTATTGATAAACTGTAAACTTTTGTCAGTAGGCAATAGGATAAAGACTTCCGGCTCGGCGGGCTGCTGCGAATATTTCAATGTCCCCATGTGCCAAACCGTTGGATTGTGACACACCTTTACGCGTCCCTCGCTCGCCGTGCTCGCTCGAAAACTGTAGCCTAACCTGAAACCAATCCTTCTCGCGTTCGTTATTCGATAAGGAGGCGACTTATTTCTAATTTGGGAGCGTGTCGGAACGGTTGTGAGGTTGGACTAGATTTTTTCGAGCGAGCGGAGCGAGCGAGCAACGATCACAATTTCCAAGCTATACATGTAACTTATATTGCCTTGCATATATTTCGTGTTATTACCTAATTTTGTCAGCCATTTCGGACATCACATTGCACTTTACTATGTGGAAATAGTACTATTTATGTGAAACTATTGATAAACTGTAAACTTTTGTCACTAAGCAATAGGATAAAGACTTCCGTATCCACGGGCTGGTGCGAATATTTCAATGTCCCCATGTACCAAACCGTTGGATTGTGACACACCTCTACGCGTCCCTCGCTCGCCGTGCTCGCTCGAAAACTATAGCCTAACCTAAAACCAATCCCTCTTGCGTTCGTCATTCAATGAGGAGGCGACTTATTTCTAATTTGGGAGCGTGTCGGAACGGTTGTGAGGTTGGACTAGATTTTTTCGAGCGAGCGGAGCGAGCGAGCAACGATCACAATTTCCAAGCTATACATGTAACTTATATTGCCTTGCATATATTTCGTGTTATTACCTAATTTTGTCAGCCATTTCGGACATCACATTGCACTTTACTATGTGGAAATAGTACTATTTATGTGAAACTATTGATAAACTGTAAACTTTTGTCACTAAGCAATAGGATAAAGACATCCGTATCCACGGGCTGGTGCGAATATTTCAATGTCCCCATGTGCGAAACCGTTGGATTGTGACACACCTTTACGCGTCCCTCGCACGCCTTGCTCGCTCCAAAACTATAGCCTAACCTAAAACCAATCCCTCTTGCTTTCGTCATTCAATGAGGAGGCGACTTATTTCAAGTTTGGGAACGTGTCGGATCGGTTGTGAGGTTGGACTAGATTTTTACGAGCGAGCGGAGCGAGCGAGGGACGCTCACAATTTCCAAGCTATACATGTAACTTATATTGCCTTGCATATATTTCGTGTTATTACCCAATTTTGTCAGCCATTTCGGACATCACATTGCACTTTACTATGTGGAAATAGTACTATTAATGTGAAACTATTGATAAACTGTAAACTTTTGTCAGTAGGCAATAGGATAAAGACATCCGGCTCCTCGGACTGGTGCGAATATTTCAATGTCACCATGTGCTAAACCGTTGGATTGTGACACACCTCTACGCGTCCCTCGCTCGCCGTGCTCGCTCGAAAACTATAGCCTAACCTAAAACCAATCCCTCTTGCGTTCGTCATTCAATGAGGAGGCGACTTATTTCAAGTTTGGGACCGTGTCGGATCGGTTGTGAGGTTGGACTAGATTTTTACGAGCGAGCGGAGCGAGCGAGCAACGATCACAATTTCCAAGCTATACATGTAACTTATATTGCCTTGCATATATTTCGTGTTATTACCCAATTTTGTCAGCCATTTCGGACATCACATTGCACTTTACTATGTGGAAATAGTACTATTAATGTGAAACTATTGATAAACTGTAAACTTTTGTCAGTAGGCAATAGGATAAAGACATCCGGCTCCTCGGACTGGTGCGAATATTTCAATGTCACCATGTGCTAAACCGTTGGATTGTGACACACCTCTACGCGTCCCTCGCTCGCCGTGCTCGCTCGAAAACTATAGCCTAACCTAAAACCAATCCCTCTTGCGTTCGTCATTCAATGAGGAGGCGACTTATTTCAAGTTTGAGACCTTGTCGGATCGGTTGTGAGGTTGGACTAGATTTTTACGAGCGAGCGGAGCGAGCGAGCCACGATCACAATTTCCAAGCTATACATGTAACTTATATTGCCTTGCATATATTTCGTGTTATTACCTAATTTTGTCAGCCATTTCGGACATCACATTGCACTTTACTATGTGGAAATAGTACTATTTATGTGAAACTGTTGATAAACTGAAAACTTTTCTCAGTAGGCAATAGGATAAAGACTTCCGTATCCACGGGCTGGTGCGAATATTTCAATGTCCCCATGTGCCAAACCGTTGGATTGTGACACACCTTTACGCGTCCCTCGCACGCCGAGCTCGCTCGAAAACTACAGCCTAACCTAAAACCAATCCCTCTTGCGTTCGTCATTCAATGAGGAGGCGACTTATTTCAAGTTTGGGCACGTGTCGGATCGGTTGTGAGAGTGGACTAAATTTTTACGAGCGAGCGGAGCGAGAGAGCAACGATCACAATTTCTAAGCTATACATATACCTTATATTGCCTTGCAAATATTTCGTCTTATTACCTAATTTTGTCAGCCATTTCGGACATCACATTGCACTTTACTATGTGGAAATAGTACTATTTATGTGAAACTATTGATAAACTGAAAACTTTTGTTAGTAGGCAATAGGATAAAGACTTCCGGATCCTCGGGCTGGTGCGAATATTTCAATGTCCCCATGTGCCAAACCGTTGGATTGTGACACACCTTTACGCGTACCTCGCTCGCCGAGCAGGCTCGAAAACTATAGCCTAACCTAAAACCAATCCCTCTTGCTTTCGTCATTCAATGAGGAGGCGACTTATTTCAAGTTTGGGAACGTGTCGGATCGGTTGTGAGGTTGGACTAGATTTTTACGAGCGAGCGGAGCGAGCGAGGAACGATCACAATTTCCAAGCTATACATGTAACTTATATTGCCTTGCATATATTTCGTGTTATTACCCAATTTTGTCAGCCATTTCGGACATCACATTGCACTTTACTATGTGGAAATAGTACTATTTATGTGAAACTATTGATAAACTGTAAACTTTTGTCAGTAGGCAATAGGATAAAGACATCCGGCTCCTCGGACTGGTGCGAATATTTCAATGTCACCATGTGCTAAACCGTTGGATTGTGACACACCTCTACGCGTCCCTCGCTCGCCGTGCTCGCTCGAAAACTATAGCCTAACCTAAAACCAATCCCTCTTGCGTTCGTCATTCAATGAGGAGGCGACTTATTTCAAGTTTGGGACCGTGTCGGATCGGTTGTGAGGTTGGACTAGATTTTTACGAGCGAGCGGAGCGAGCGAGCAACGATCACAATTTCCAAGCTATACATGTAACTTATATTGCCTTGCATATATTTCGTGTTATTACCTAATTTTGTCAGCCATTTCGGACATCACATTGCACTTTACTATGTGGAAATAGTACTATTTATGTGAAACTATTGATAAACTGTAAACTTTTGTCAGTAGGCAATAGGATAAAGACATCCGGCTCCTCGGGCTGGTGCGAATATTTCAATGTCACCATGTGCCAAACCGTTGGATTGTGACACACCTCTACGCGTCCCTCGCTCGCCGTGCTCGCCCGAAAACTATAGCCTAACCTAAAACCAATCCCTCTTGCGTTCGTCATTCAATGAGGAGGCGACTTATTTCAAGTTTGGGACCGTGTCGGATCGGTTGTGAGGTTGGACTAGATTTTTACGAGCGAGCGGAGCGAGCGAGCAACGATCACAATTTCCAAGCTATACATGTAACTTATATTGCCTTGCATATATTTCGTGTTATTACCTAATTTTGTCAGCCATTTCGGACATCACATTGCACTTTACTATGTGGAAATAGTACTATTTATGTGAAACTATTGATAAACTGAAAACTTTTGTTAGTAGGCAATAGGATAAAGACTTCCGGATCCTCGGGCTGGTGCGAATATTTCAATGTCCCCATGTGCCAAACCGTTGGATTGTGACACACCTTTACGCGTACCTCGCTCGCCGAGCAGGCTCGAAAACTATAGCCTAACCTAAAACCAATCCCTCTTGCTTTCGTCATTCAATTCGGAGGCGACTTATTTCAAGTTTGGGAACGTGTCGGATCGGTTGTGAGGTTGGACTAGATTTTTACGAGCGAGCGGAGCGAGCGAGCAACGATCACAATTTCCAAGCTATACATGTAACTTATATTGCCTTGCATATATTTCGTGTTATTACCTAATTTTGTCAGCCATTTCGGACATCACATTGCACTTTACTATGTGGAAATAGTACTATTTATGTGAAACTATTGATAAACTGTAAACTTTTGTCAGTAAGCAATAGGATAAAGACATCCGGCTCCTCGGGCTGGTGCGAATATTTCAATGTCACCATGTGCCAAACCGTTGGATTGTGACACACCTCTACGCGTCCCTCGCTCGCTCCGCTCGCCCGAAAACTATAGCCTAACCTAAAACACATCCCTCTTGCGTTCGTCATTCAATGAGGAGGCGACTTATTTCAAGTTTGGGACCGTGTCGGATCGGTTGTGAGGTTGGACTAGATTTTTACGAGCGAGCGGAGCGAGCGAGCAACGATCACAATTTCCAAGCTATACATGTAACTTATATTGCCTTGCATATATTTCGTGTTATTACCTAATTTTGTCAGCCATTTCGGACATCACATTGCACTTTACTATGTGGAAATAGTACTATTTATGTGAAACTGTTGATAAACTGAAAACTTTTGTTAGTAGGCAATAGGATAAAGACTTCCGGATCCTCGGGCTGGTGCGAATATTTCAATGTCCCCATGTGCCAAACCGTTGGATTGTGACACACCTTTACGCGTACCTCGCTCGCCGAGCAGGCTCGAAAACTATAGCCTAACCTAAAACCAATCCCTCTTGCTTTCGTCATTCAATTCGGAGGCGACTTATTTCAAGTTTGGGAACGTGTCGGATCGGTTGTGAGGTTGGACTAGATTTTTACGAGCGAGCGGAGCGAGCGAGCAACGATCACAATTTCCAAGCTATACATGTAACTTATATTGCCTTGCATATATTTCGTGTTATTACCTAATTTTGTCAGCCATTTCGGACATCACATTGCACTTTACTATGTGGAAATAGTACTATTTATGTGAAACTGTTGATAAACTGAAAACTTTTGTTAGTAGGCAATAGGATAAAGACTTCCGGATCCTCGGGCTGGTGCGAATATTTCAATGTCCCCATGTGCCAAACCGTTGGATTGTGACACACCTTTACGCGTACCTCGCTCGCCGAGCAGGCTCGAAAACTATAGCCTAACCTAAAACCAATCCCTCTTGCGTTCGTCATTCAATGAGGAGGCGAATTATTTCAAGTTTGAGACCTTGTCGGATCGGTTGTGAGGTTGGACTAGATTTTTACGAGCGAGCGGAGCGAGCGAGCCACGATCACAATTTCCAAGCTATACATGTAACTTATATTGCCTTGCATATATTTCGTGTTATTACCTAATTTTGTCAGCCATTTCGGACATCACATTGCACTTTACTATGTGGAAATAGTACTATTTATGTGAAACTGTTGATAAACTGAAAACTTTTCTCAGTAGGCAATAGGATAAAGACTTCCGTATCCACGGGCTGGTGCGAATATTTCAATGTCCCCATGTGCCAAACCGTTGGATTGTGACACACCTTTACGCGTCCCTCGCACGCCGAGCTCGCTCGAAAACTACAGCCTAACCTAAAACCAATCCCTCTTGCGTTCGTCATTCAATGAGGAGGCGACTTATTTCAAGTTTGGGCACGTGTCGGATCGGTTGTGAGAGTGGACTAAATTTTTACGAGCGAGCGGAGCGAGAGAGCAACGATCACAATTTCTAAGCTATACATATACCTTATATTGCCTTGCAAATATTTCGTCTTATTACGTAATTTTGTCAGACACTTCTGACATCACATTGCACTTTACTAAGTGGAAATAGTACTATTTATGTGAAACTATTGATAAACTGTAAACTTTTGTCAGTAGGCAATAGGATAAAGACTTCCGGCTCGGCGGGCTGCTGCGAATATTTCAATGTCCCCATGTGCCAAACCGTTGGATTGTGACACACCTTTACGCGTCCCTCCCTCGCCGTGCTCGCTCGAAAACTGTAGCCTAACCTGAAACCAATCCTTCTCGCGTTCGTTATTCGATAAGGAGGCGACTTATTTCTAATTTGGGAGCGTGTCGGAACGGTTGTGAGGTTGGACTAGATTTTTTCGAGCGAGCGGAGCGAGCGAGCAACGATCACAATTTCCAAGCTATACATGTAACTTATATTGCCTTGCATATATTTCGTGTTATTACCTAATTTTGTCAGCCATTTCGGACATCACATTGCACTTTACTATGTGGAAATAGTACTATTTATGTGAAACTATTGATAAACTGTAAACTTTTGTCACTAAGCAATAGGATAAAGACTTCCGTATCCACGGGCTGGTGCGAATATTTCAATGTCCCCATGTACCAAACCGTTGGATTGTGACACACCTCTACGCGTCCCTCGCTCGCCGTGCTCGCTCGAAAACTATAGCCTAACCTAAAACCAATCCCTCTTGCGTTCGTCATTCAATGAGGAGGCGACTTATTTCTAATTTGGGAGCGTGTCGGAACGGTTGTGAGGTTGGACTAGATTTTTTCGAGCGAGCGGAGCGAGCGAGCAACGATCACAATTTCCAAGCTATACATGTAACTTATATTGCCTTGCATATATTTCGTGTTATTACCTAATTTTGTCAGCCATTTCGGACATCACATTGCACTTTACTATGTGGAAATAGTACTATTTATGTGAAACTATTGATAAACTGTAAACTTTTGTCACTAAGCAATAGGATAAAGACATCCGTATCCACGGGCTGGTGCGAATATTTCAATGTCCCCATGTGCGAAACCGTTGGATTGTGACACACCTTTACGCGTCCCTCGCACGCCTTGCTCGCTCGAAAACTATAGCCTAACCTAAAACCAATCCCTCTTGCTTTCGTCATTCAATGAGGAGGCGACTTATTTCAAGTTTGGGAACGTGTCGGATCGGTTGTGAGGTTGGACTAGATTTTTACGAGCGAGCGGAGCGAGCGAGGGACGATCACAATTTCCAAGCTATACATGTAACTTATATTGCCTTGCATATATTTCGTGTTATTACCCAATTTTGTCAGCCATTTCGGACATCACATTGCACTTTACTATGTGGAAATAGTACTATTAATGTGAAACTATTGATAAACTGTAAACTTTTGTCAGTAGGCAATAGGATAAAGACATCCGGCTCCTCGGACTGGTGCGAATATTTCAATGTCACCATGTGCTAAACCGTTGGATTGTGACACACCTCTACGCGTCCCTCGCTCGCCGTGCTCGCTCGAAAACTATAGCCTAACCTAAAACCAATCCCTCTTGCGTTCGTCATTCAATGAGGAGGCGACTTATTTCAAGTTTGGGACCGTGTCGGATCGGTTGTGAGGTTGGACTAGATTTTTACGAGCGAGCGGAGCGAGCGAGCAACGATCACAATTTCCAAGCTATACATGTAACTTATATTGCCTTGCATATATTTCGTGTTATTACCTAATTTTGTCAGCCATTTCGGACATCACATTGCACTTTACTATGTGGAAATAGTACTATTTATGTGAAACTATTGATAAACTGTAAACTTTTGTCAGTAAGCAATAGGATAAAGACATCCGGCTCCTCGGGCTGGTGCGAATATTTCAATGTCACCATGTGCCAAACCGTTGGATTGTGACACACCTCTACGCGTCCCTCGCTCGCCGTGCTCGCCCGAAAACTATAGCCTAACCTAAAACCAATCCCTCTTGCGTTCGTCATTCAATGAGGAGGCGACTTATTTCAAGTTTGGGACCGTGTCGGATCGGTTGTGAGGTTGGACTAGATTTTTACGAGCGAGCGGAGCGAGCGAGCAACGATCACAATTTCCAAGCTATACATGTAACTTATATTGCCTTGCATATATTTCGTGTTATTACCTAATTTTGTCAGCCATTTCGGACATCACATTGCACTTTACTATGTGGAAATAGTACTATTTATGTGAAACTATTGATAAACTGAAAACTTTTGTTAGTAGGCAATAGGATAAAGACTTCCGGATCCTCGGGCTGGTGCGAATATTTCAATGTCCCCATGTGCCAAACCGTTGGATTGTGACACACCTTTACGCGTACCTCGCTCGCCGAGCAGGCTCGAAAACTATAGCCTAACCTAAAACCAATCCCTCTTGCTTTCGTCATTCAATTCGGAGGCGACTTATTTCAAGTTTGGGAACGTGTCGGATCGGTTGTGAGGTTGGACTAGATTTTTACGAGCGAGCGGAGCGAGCGAGCAACGATCACAATTTCCAAGCTATACATGTAACTTATATTGCCTTGCATATATTTCGTGTTATTACCTAATTTTGTCAGCCATTTCGGACATCACATTGCACTTTACTATGTGGAAATAGTACTATTTATGTGAAACTATTGATAAACTGTAAACTTTTGTCAGTAAGCAATAGGATAAAGACATCCGGCTCCTCGGGCTGGTGCGAATATTTCAATGTCACCATGTGCCAAACCGTTGGATTGTGACACACCTCTACGCGTCCCTCGCTCGCCCTGCTCGCCCGAAAACTATAGCCTAACCTAAAACACATCCCTCTTGCGTTCGTCATTCAATGAGGAGGCGACTTATTTCAAGTTTGGGACCGTGTCGGATCGGTTGTGAGGTTGGACTAGATTTTTACGAGCGAGCGGAGCGAGCGAGCAACGATCACAATTTCCAAGCTATACATGTAACTTATATTGCCTTGCATATATTTCGTGTTATTACCTAATTTTGTCAGCCATTTCGGACATCACATTGCACTTTACTATGTGGAAATAGTACTATTTATGTGAAACTGTTGATAAACTGAAAACTTTTGTTAGTAGGCAATAGGATAAAGACTTCCGGATCCTCGGGCTGGTGCGAATATTTCAATGTCCCCATGTGCCAAACCGTTGGATTGTGACACACCTTTACGCGTACCTCGCTCGCCGAGCAGGCTCGAAAACTATAGCCTAACCTAAAACCAATCCCTCTTGCTTTCGTCATTCAATTCGGAGGCGACTTATTTCAAGTTTGGGAACGTGTCGGATCGGTTGTGAGGTTGGACTAGATTTTTACGAGCGAGCGGAGCGAGCGAGCAACGATCACAATTTCCAAGCTATACATGTAACTTATATTGCCTTGCATATATTTCGTGTTATTACCCAATTTTGTCAGCCATTTCGGACATCACATTGCACTTTACTATGTGGAAATAGTACTATTTATGTGAAACTGTTGATAAACTGAAAACTTTTCTCAGTAGGCAATAGGATAAAGACTTCCGTATCCACGGGCTGGTGCGAATATTTCAATGTCCCCATGTGACAAACCGTTGGATTGTGACACACATTTACGCGTCCCTCGCTCGCTGTGCTCGCTCGAAAACTGTAGCCTAACCTGAAACCAATCCTTCTCGCGTTCGTTATTCGATAAGGAGGCGACTTATTTCTAATTTGGGAGCGTGTCGGAACGGTTGTGAGGTTGGACTAGATTTTTTCGAGCGAGCGGAGCGAGCGAGCAACGATCACAATTTCCAAGCTATACATGTAACTTATATTGCCTTGCATATATTTCGTGTTATTACCTAATTTTGTCAGCCATTTCGGACATCACATTGCACTTTACTATGTGGAAATAGTACTATTTATGTGAAACTATTGATAAACTGTAAACTTTTGTCACTAAGCAATAGGATAAAGACATCCGTATCCACGGGCTGGTGCGAATATTTCAATGTCCCCATGTGCGAAACCGTTGGATTGTGACACACCTTTACGCGTCCCTCGCACGCCTTGCTCGCTCCAAAACTATAGCCTAACCTAAAACCAATCCCTCTTGCTTTCGTCATTCAATGAGGAGGCGACTTATTTCAAGTTTGGGAACGTGTCGGATCGGTTGTGAGGTTGGACTAGATTTTTACGAGCGAGCGGAGCGAGCGAGGAACGATCACAATTTCCAAGCTATACATGTAACTTATATTGCCTTGCATATATTTCGTGTTATTACCCAATTTTGTCAGCCATTTCGGACATCACATTGCACTTTACTATGTGGAAATAGTACTATTAATGTGAAACTATTGATAAACTGTAAACTTTTGTCAGTAGGCAATAGGATAAAGACATCCGGCTCCTCGGACTGGTGCGAATATTTCAATGTCACCATGTGCTAAACCGTTGGATTGTGACACACCTCTACGCGTCCCTCGCTCGCCGTGCTCGCTCGAAAACTATAGCCTAACCTAAAACCAATCCCTCTTGCGTTCGTCATTCAATGAGGAGGCGACTTATTTCAAGTTTGGGACCGTGTCGGATCGGTTGTGAGGTTGGACTAGATTTTTACGAGCGAGCGGAGCGAGCGAGCAACGATCACAATTTCCAAGCTATACATGTAACTTATATTGCCTTGCATATATTTCGTGTTATTACCTAATTTTGTCAGCCATTTCGGACATCACATTGCACTTTACTATGTGGAAATAGTACTATTTATGTGAAACTATTGATAAACTGAAAACTTTTGTCAGTAGGCAATAGGATAAAGACTTCCGGATCCTCGGGCTGGTGCGAATATTTCAATGTCCCCATGTGCCAAACCGTTGGATTGTGACACACCTTTTCGCGTACCTCGCTCGCCGAGCTCGCTCGAAAACTATAGCCTAACCTAAAACCAATCCCTCTTGCTTTCGTCATTCAATGAGGAGGCGACTTATTTCACGTTTGGGAACGTGTCGGATCGGTTGTGAGGTTGGACTAGATTTTTACGAGCGAGCGGAGCGAGCGAGCAACGATCACAATTTCCAAGCTATACATGTAACTTATATTGCCTTGCATATATTTCGTGTTATTACCCAATTTTGTCAGCAATTTCGGACATCACATTGCACTTTACTATGTGGAAATAGTACAATTTATGTGAATATGTTGATAAACTGAAAACTTTTGTCAGTAGGCAATAGGATAAAGACTTCCGTATCCACGGGCTGGTGCGAATATTTCAATGTCCCCATGTGCGAAACCGTTGGATTGTGACACACCTTTACGCGTCCCTCGCACGCCTTGCTCGCTCCAAAACTATAGCCTAACCTAAAACCAATCACTCTTGCTTTCGTCATTCAATGAGGAGGCGACTTATTTCAAGTTTGGGAACGTGTCGGATCGGTTGTGAGGTTGGACTAGATTTTTACGAGCGAGCGGAACGAGCGAGCAACGATCACAATTTCCAAGCTATACATGTAGCTTATATTGCCTTGCATATATTTCGTGTTATTACCTAATTTTGTCAGCCATTTCGGACATCACATTGCACTTTACTATGTGGAAATAGTACTATTTATGTGAAACTATTGATAAACTGTAAACTTTTGTCAGTAAGCAATAGGATAAAGACATCCGGCTCCTCGGGCTGGTGCGAATATTTCAATGTCACCATGTGCCAAACCGTTGGATTGTGACACACCTCTACGCGTCCCTCGCTCGCCGTGCTCGCCCGAAAACTATAGCCTAACCTAAAACACATCCCTCTTGCGTTCGTCATTCAATGAGGAGGCGACTTATTTCAAGTTTGGGACCGTGTCGGATCGGTTGTGAGGTTGGACTAGATTTTTACGAGCGAGCGGAGCGAGCGAGCAACGATCACAATTTCCAAGCTATACATGTAACTTATATTGCCTTGCATATATTTCGTGTTATTACCTAATTTTGTCAGCCATTTCGGACATCACATTGCACTTTACTATGTGGAAATAGTACTATTTATGTGAAACTATTGATAAACTGTAAACTTTTGTCAGTAAGCAATAGGATAAAGACTTCCGGATCCTCGGGCTGGTGCGAATATTTCAATGTCCCCATGTGCCAAACCGTTGGATTGTGACACACCTTTACGCGTACCTCGCTCGCCGAGCAGGCTCGAAAACTATAGCCTAACCTAAAACCAATCCCTCTTGCTTTCGTCATTCAATTCGGAGGCGACTTATTTCAAGTTTGGGAACGTGTCGGATCGGTTGTGAGGTTGGACTAGATTTTTACGAGCGAGCGGAGCGAGCGAGCAACGATCACAATTTCCAAGCTATACATGTAACTTATATTGCCTTGCATATATTTCGTGTTATTACCTAATTTTGTCAGCCATTTCGGACATCACATTGCACTTTACTATGTGGAAATAGTACTATTTATGTGAAACTATTGATAAACTGTAAACTTTTGTCAGTAGGCAGTAGGATAAAGACATCCGGCTCCTCGGACTGGTGCGAATATTTCAATGTCACCATGTGCTAAACCGTTGGATTGTGACACACCTCTACGCGTCCCTCGCTCGCCGTGCTCGCTCGAAAACTATAGCCTAACCTAAAACCAATCCCTCTTGCGTTCGTCATTCAATGAGGAGGCGACTTATTTCAAGTTTGGGAACGTGTCGGATCGGTTGTGAGGTTGGACTAGATTTTTACGAGCGAGCGGAGCGAGCGAGCAACGATCACAATTTCCAAGCTATACATGTAGCTTATATTGCCTTGCATATATTTCGTGTTATTACCTAATTTTGTCAGCCATTTCGGACATCACATTGCACTTTACTATGTGGAAATAGTACTATTTATGTGAAACTATTGATAAACTGTAAACTTTTGTCAGTAAGCAATAGGATAAAGACATCCGGCTCCTCGGGCTGGTGCGAATATTTCAATGTCACCATGTGCCAAACCGTTGGATTGTGACACACCTCTACGCGTCCCTCGCTCGCCGTGCTCGCCCGAAAACTATAGCCTAACCTAAAACACATCCCTCTTGCGTTCGTCATTCAATGAGGAGGCGACTTATTTCAAGTTTGGGACCGTGTCGGATCGGTTGTGAGGTTGGACTAGATTTTTACGAGCGAGCGGAGCGAGCGAGCAACGATCACAATTTCCAAGCTATACATGTAACTTATATTGCCTTGCATATATTTCGTGTTATTACCTAATTTTGTCAGCCATTTCGGACATCACATTGCACTTTACTATGTGGAAATAGTACTATTTATGTGAAACTATTGATAAACTGAAAACTTTTGTTAGTAGGCAATAGGATAAAGACTTCCGGATCCTCGGGCTGGTGCGAATATTTCAATGTCCCCATGTGCCAAACCGTTGGATTGTGACACACCTTTTCGCGTACCTCGCTCGCCGAGCAGGCTCGAAAACTATAGCCTAACCTAAAACCAATCCCTCTTGCTTTCGTCATTCAATTCGGAGGCGACTTATTTCAAGTTTGGGAACGTGTCGGATCGGTTGTGAGGTTGGACTAGATTTTTACGAGCGAGCGGAGCGAGCGAGCAACGATCACAATTTCCAAGCTATACATGTAACTTATATTGCCTTGCATATATTTCGTGTTATTACCCAATTTTGTCAGCCATTTCGGACATCACATTGCACTTTACTATGTGGAAATAGTACTATTTATGTGAAACTGTTGATAAACTGAAAACATTTCTCAGTAGGCAATAGGATAAAGACTTCCGTATCCACGGGCTGGTGCGAATATTTCAATGTCCCCATGTGCCAAACCGTTGGATTGTGACACACCTTTACGCGTCCCTCGCACGCCTTGCTCGCTCCAAAACTATAGCCTAACCTAAAACCAATCCCTCTTGCTTTCGTCATTCAATGAGGAGGCGACTTATTTCAAGTTTGGGAACGTGTCGGATCGGTTGTGAGGTTGGACTAGATTTTTACGAGCGAGCGGAGCGAGCGAGCAACGATCACAATTTCCAAGCTATACATGTAACTTATATTGCCTTGCATATATTTCGTGTTATTACCTAATTTTGTCAGCCATTTCGGACATCACATTGCACTTTACTATGTGGAAATAGTACTATTTATGTGAAACTATTGATAAACTGTAAACTTTTGTCAGTAGGCAATAGGATGAAGACATCCGGCTCCTCGGACTGGTGCGAATATTCCAATGTCACCATGTGCTAAACCGTTGGCTTGTGACACACCTCTACGCGTCCCTCGCTCGCCGTGCTCGCTCGAAAACTATAGCCTAACCTAAAACCAATCCCTCTTGCGTTCGTCATTCAATGAGGAGGCGACTTATTTCAAGTTTGGGACCGTGTCGGATCGGTTGTGAGGTTGGACTAGATTTTTACGAGCGAGCGGAGCGAGCGAGCAACGATCACAATTTCCAAGCTATACATGTAACTTATATTGCCTTGCATATATTTCGTGTTATTACCTAATTTTGTCAGCCATTTCGGACATCACATTGCACTTTACTATGTGGAAATAGTACTATTTATGTGAAACTATTGATAAACTGAAAACTTTTGTCAGTAGGCAATAGGATAGAGACTTCCGGATCCTCGGGCTGGTGCGAATATTTCAATGTCCCCATGTGCCAAACCGTTGGATTGTGACACACCTTTTCGCGTACCTCGCTCGCCGAGCTCGCTCGAAAACTATAGCCTAACCTAAAACCAATCCCTCTTGCTTTCGTCATTCAATGAGGAGGCGACTTATTTCAAGTTTGGGAACGTGTCGGATCGGTTGTGAGGTTGGACTAGATTTTTACGAGCGCGCGGAGCGAGCGAGCAACGATCACAATTTCCAAGCTATACATGTAACTTATATTGCCTTGCATATATTTCGTGTTATTACGTAATTTTGTCAGACATTTCTGACATCACATTGCACTTTACTATGTGGAAATAGTACTATATATGTGAAACTATTGATAAACTGAAAACTTTCGTCAGTAGGCAATAGGATAAAGACTTCCGGATCCTCGGGGGGGTGCGAATATTTCAATGTCCCCATGTGAGAAACCGTTGGATTGTGACACACCTTTACATGTCCATCGCTCGCCGTTCTCGCTCGAAAACTGTAGCCTAACCTAAAACCAATCCTTCTCGCGTTCGTTATTCGATAAGGAGGCGACTTATTTCTAATTTGGGAGCGTGTCGGAACGGTTGTGAGATTGGACTAGATTTTTACGAGCGAGCGGAGCGAGCGAGCAACGATCACAATTTCCAAGCTATACATGTAACTTATATTGCCTTGCATATATTTCGTGTTATTACCTAATTTTGTCAGCGATTTCGGACCTCATGTTGCACTGTACTATGTGGAAATATTGCTGTTTATGTGAAACTATTGATAAACTGAAAACTTTTGTCAGTAGGCAATAGGATAAAGACTTCCGTATCCACGGGCTGGTGCGAATATTTCAATGTCCCCATGTGCCAAACCGTTGGATTGTGACACACCTTTACGCGTCCCTCGCACGCCTTGCTCGCTCGAAAACTATAGCCTAACCTAAAACCAATCCCTCTTGCTTTCGTCATTCAATGAGGAGGCGACTTATTTCAAGTTTGGGAACGTGTCGGATCGGTTGTGAGGTTGGACTAGATTTTTACGAGCGAGCGGAGCGAGCGAGCAACGATCACAATTTCGAAGTTATACATGCAACTTATATTGCCTTGCATATATTTCGTGTTATTACCTAATTTTGTCAGCCATTTCGGACATCACATTGCACTTTACTATGTGGAAATAGTACTATTTATGTGAAACTATTGATAAACTGTAAACTTTTGTCAGTAGGCAATAGGATAAAGACATCCGGCTCCTCGGGCTGGTGCGAATATTTCAATGTCACCATGTGCTAAACCGTTGGATTGTGACACACCTCTACGCGTCCCTCGCTCGCCGTGCTCGCTCGAAAACTATAGCCTAACCTAAAACAAATCCCTCTTGCGTTCGTCATTCAATGAGGAGGCGACTTATTTCAAGTTTGGGACCGTGTCGGATCGGTTGTGAGGTTGGACTAGATTTTTACGAGCGAGCGGAGCGAGCGAGCAACGATCACAATTTCGAAGCTATACATGTAACTTATATTGCCTTGCATATATTTCGTGTTATTACCTAATTTTGTCAGCCATTTCGGACATCACATTGCACTTTACTTTGTGGAAATAGTACTATTTATGTGAAACTATTGATAAACTGAAAACTTTTGTCAGTAGGCAATAGGATAAAGACTTCCGGATACTCGGGCTGGTGCGAATATTTCAATGTCCCCATGTGCCAAACCGTTGGATTGTGACACACCTTTTCGCGTACCTCGCTCGCCGAGCTCGCTCGAAAACTATAGCCTAACCTAAAACCAATCCCTCTTGCTTTCGTCATTCAATGAGGAGGCGACTTATTTCAAGTTTGGGAACGTGTCGGATCGGTTGTGAGGTTGGACTAGATTTTTACGAGCGAGCGGAGCGAGCGAGCAACGATCACAATTTCCAAGCTATACATGTAACTTATATTGCCTTGCATATATTTCGTGTTATTACCCAATTTTGTCAGCCATTTCGGACATCACATTGCACTTTACTATGTGGAAATAGTACTATTTATGTGAAACTGTTGATAAACTGAAAACTTTTGTCAGTAGGCAATAGGATAAAGACTTCCGTATCCACGGGCTGGTGCGAATATTTCAATGTCCCCATGTGCCAAACCGTTGGATTGTGACACACCTTTACGCGTCCCTCGCACGCCTTGCTCGCTCGAAAACTATAGCCTAACCTAAAACCAATCCCTCTTGCTTTCGTCATTCAATGAGGAGGCGACTTATTTCAAGTTTGGGAACGTGTCGGATCGGTTGTGAGGTTGGACTAGATTTTTACGAGCGAGCGGAGCGAGCGAGCAACGATCACAATTTCCAAGCTATACATGTAACTTATATTGCCTTGCATATATTTCGTGTTATTACCTAATTTTGTCAGCCATTTCGGACATCACATTGCACTTTACTATGTGGAAATAGTACTATTTATGTGAAACTGTTGATAAACTGAAAACTTTTGTCAGTAGGCAGTAGGATAAAGACTTCCGTATCCTCGGGCTGGTGCGAATATTTCAATGTCCCCATGTGCCAAGCCGTTGGATTGTGACACACCTTTACGCGTCCCTCGCACGCCTTGCTCGCTCGAAAACTATAGCCTAACCTAAAACCAATCCCTCTTGCGTTCGTCATTCAATGAGGAGGCGACTTATTTCAAGTTTGGGCACGTGTCGGATCGGTTGTGAGGTTGGACTAGATTTTTACGTGCGAGCGGAGCGAGCGAGCAACGATCACAATTTCCAAGCTATACATGTAACTTATATTGCCTTGCATATATTTCGTGTTATTACCCAATTTTGTCAGCCATTTCGGACATCACATTGCACTTTACTATGTGGAAATAGTACTATTTATGTGAAACTGTTGATAAACTGAAAACTTTTGTCAGTAGGCAATAGGATAAAGACTTCCGTATCCACGGGCTGGTGCGAATATTTCAATGTCCCCATGTGCCAAACCGTTGGATTGTGACACACCTTTACGCGTCCCTCGCACGCCTTGCTCGCTCGAAAACTATAGCCTAACCTAAAACCAATCCCTCTTGCTTTCGTCATTCAATGAGGAGGCGACTTATTTCAAGTTTGGGAACGTGTCGGATCGGTTGTGAGGTTGGACTAGATTTTTACGAGCGAGCGGAGCGAGCGAGCAACGATCACAATTTCCAAGCTATACATGTAACTTATATTGCCTTGCATATATTTCGTGTTATTACCTAATTTTGTCAGCCATTTCGGACATCACATTGCACTTTACTATGTGGAAATAGTACTATTTATGTGAAACTGTTGATAAACTGAAAACTTTTGTCAGTAGGCAGTAGGATAAAGACTTCCGTATCCTCGGGCTGGTGCGAATATTTCAATGTCCCCATGTGCCAAGCCGTTGGATTGTGACACACCTTTACGCGTCCCTCGCACGCCTTGCTCGCTCGAAAACTATAGCCTAACCTAAAACCAATCCCTCTTGCGTTCGTCATTCAATGAGGAGGCGACTTATTTCAAGTTTGGGCACGTGTCGGATCGGTTGTGAGGTTGGACTAGATTTTTACGTGCGAGCGGAGCGAGCGAGCAACGATCACAATTTCCAAGCTATACATGTAACTTATATTGCCTTGCATATATTTCGTGTTATTACCTAATTTTGTCAGCCATTTCGGACATCACATTGCACTTTACTATGTGGAAATAGTACTATTTATGTGAAACTGTTGATAAACTGAAAACTTTTGTCAGCAGGCAGTAGGATAAAGACCTCCGTATCCTCGGGCTGGTGCGAATATTTCAATGTCCCCATGTGCCAAACCGTTGGATTGTGACATACCTTTACGCGTCCCTCGCACGCCTTGCTCGCTCGAAAACTATAGCCTAACCTAAAACCAATCCCTCTTGCTTTCGTCATTCAATGAGGAGGCGACTTATTTCAAGTTTGGGAACGTGTCGGATCGGTTGTGAGGTTGGACTAGATTTTTACGAGCGAGCGGAGCGAGCGAGCAACGATCACAATTTCCAAGCTATACATGTAACTTATATTGCCTTGCATATATTTCGTGTTATTACCCAATTTTGTCAGCCATTTCGGACATCACATTGCACTTTTCTATGTGGAAATAGTACTATTTATGTGAAACTGTTGATAAACTGAAAACTTTTGTCAGTAGGCAATAGGATAAAGACTTCCGTATCCACGGGCTGGTGCGAATATTTCAATGTCCCCATGTGCCAAACCGTTGGATTGTGACACACATTTACGTGTCCCTCGCACGCCTTGCTGGCTCGAAAACTATAGCCTAACCTAAAACCAATCCCTCTTGCTTTCGTCATTCAATGAGGAGGCGACTTATTTCAAGTTTGGGAACGTGTCGGATCGGTTGTGAGGTTGGACTAGATTTTTACGAGCGAGCGGAGCGAGCGAGCAACGATCACAATTTCCAAGCTATACATGTAACTTATATTGCCTTGCATATATTTCGTGTTATTACCTAATTTTGTCAGCCATTTCGGACATCACATTGCACTTTACTTTGTGGAAATAGTACTATTTATGTGAAACTATTGATAAACTGAAAACTTTTGTCAGTAGGCAATAGGATAAAGACTTCCGGATCCTCGGGCTGGTGCGAATATTTCAATGTCCCCATGTGCCAAACCGTTGGATTGTGACACACCTTTTCGCGTACCTCGCTCGCCGAGCTCGCTCGAAAACTATAGCCTAACCTAAAACCAATCCCTCTTGCTTTCGTCATTCAATGAGGAGGCGACTTATTTCAAGTTTGGGAACGTGTCGGATCGGTTGTGAGGTTGGACTAGATTTTTACGAGCGAGCGGAGCGAGCGAGCAACGATCACAATTTCCAAGCTATACATGTAACTTATATTGCCTTGCATATATTTCGTGTTATTACCTAATTTTGTCAGCCATTTCGGACATCACATTGCACTTTACTATGTGGAAATAGTACTATTTATGTGAAACTGTTGATAAACTGAAAACTTTTGTCAGTAGGCAGTAGGATAAAGACTTCCGTATCCTCGGGCTGGTGCGAATATTTCAATGTCCCCATGTGCCAAGCCGTTGGATTGTGACACACCTTTACGCGTCCCTCGCACGCCTTGCTCGCTCGAAAACTATAGCCTAACCTAAAACCAATCCCTCTTGCGTTCGTCATTCAATGAGGAGGCGACTTATTTCAAGTTTGGGCACGTGTCGGATCGGTTGTGAGGTTGGACTAGATTTTTACGTGCGAGCGGAGCGAGCGAGCAACGATCACAATTTCCAAGCTATACATGTAACTTATATTGCCTTGCATATATTTCGTGTTATTACCCAATTTTGTCAGCCATTTCGGACATCACATTGCACTTTACTATGTGGAAATAGTACTATTTATGTGAAACTGTTGATAAACTGAAAACTTTTGTCAGTAGGCAATAGGATAAAGACTTCCGTATCCACGGGCTGGTGCGAATATTTCAATGTCCCCATGTGCCAAACCGTTGGATTGTGACACACCTTTACGCGTCCCTCGCGCGCCTTGCTCGCTCGAAAACTATAGCCTAACCTAAAACCAATCCCTCTTGCTTTCGTCATTCAATGAGGAGGCGACTTATTTCAAGTTTGGGAACGTGTCGGATCGGTTGTGAGGTTGGACTAGATTTTTACGAGCGAGCGGAGCGAGCGAGCAACGATCACAATTTCCAAGCTATACATGTAACTTATATTGCCTTGCATATATTTCGTGTTATTACCTAATTTTGTCAGCCATTTCGGACATCACATTGCACTTTACTATGTGGAAATAGTACTATTTATGTGAAACTGTTGATAAACTGAAAACTTTTGTCAGTAGGCAGTAGGATAAAGACCTCCGTATCCTCGGGCTGGTGCGAATATTTCAATGTCCCCATGTGCCAAGCCGTTGGATTGTGACACACCTTTACGCGTCCCTCGCACGCCTTGCTCGCTCGAAAACTATAGCCTAACCTAAAACCAATCCCTCTTGCGTTCGTCATTCAATGAGGAGGCGACTTATTTCAAGTTTGGGCACGTGTCGGATCGGTTGTGAGGTTGGACTAGATTTTTACGTGCGAGCGGAGCGAGCGAGCAACGATCACAATTTCCAAGCTATACATGTAACTTATATTGCCTTGCATATATTTCGTGTTATTACCTAATTTTGTCAGCCATTTCGGACATCACATTGCACTTTACTATGTGGAAATAGTACTATTTATGTGAAACTGTTGATAAACTGAAAACTTTTGTCAGCAGGCAGTAGGATAAAGACCTCCGTATCCTCGGGCTGGTGCGAATATTTCAATGTCCCCATGTGCCAAACCGTTGGATTGTGACATACCTTTACGCGTCCCTCGCACGCCTTGCTCGCTCGTAAACTATAGCCTAACCTAAAACCAATCCCTCTTGCTTTCGTCATTCAATGAGGAGGCGACTTATTTCAAGTTTGGGAACGTGTCGGATCGGTTGTGAGGTTGGACTAGATTTTTACGAGCGAGCGGAGCGAGCGAGCAACGATCACAATTTCCAAGCTATACATGTAACTTATATTGCCTTGCATATATTTCGTGTTATTACCCAATTTTGTCAGCCATTTCGGACATCACATTGCACTTTTCTATGTGGAAATAGTACTATTTATGTGAAACTGTTGATAAACTGAAAACTTTTGTCAGTAGGCAATAGGATAAAGACTTCCGTATCCACGGGCTGGTGCGAATATTTCAATGTCCCCATGTGCCAAACCGTTGGATTGTGACACACATTTACGTGTCCCTCGCACGCCTTGCTCGCTCGAAAACTATAGCCTAACCTAAAACCAATCCCTCTTGCTTTCGTCATTCAATGAGGAGGCGACTTATTTCAAGTTTGGGAACGTGTCGGATCGGTTGTGAGGTTGGACTAGATTTTTACGAGCGAGCGGAGCGAGCGAGCAACGATCACAATTTCCAAGCTATACATGTAACTTATATTGCCTTGCATATATTTCGTGTTATTACCTAATTTTGTCAGCCATTTCGGACATCACATTGCACTTTACTTTGTGGAAATAGTACTATTTATGTGAAACTATTGATAAACTGAAAACTTTTGTCAGTAGGCAATAGGATAAAGACTTCCGGATCCTCGGGCTGGTGCGAATATTTCAATGTCCCCATGTGCCAAACCGTTGGATTGTGACACACCTTTACGCGTCCCTCGCACGCCTTGCTCGCTCGAAAACTATAGCCTAACCTAAAACCAATCCCTCTTGCGTTCGTCATTCAATGAGGAGGCGACTTATTTCAAGTTTGGGCACGTGTCGGATCGGTTGTGAGGTTGGACTAGATTTTTACGTGCGAGCGGAGCGAGCGAGCAACGATCACAATTTCCAAGCTATACATGTAACTTATATTGCCTTGCATATATTTCGTGTTATTACCTAATTTTGTCAGCCATTTCGGACATCACATTGCACTTTACTATGTGGAAATAGTACTATTTATGTGAAACTGTTGATAAACTGAAAACTTTTGTCAGCAGGCAGTAGGATAAAGACCTCCGTATCCTCGGGCTGGTGCGAATATTTCAATGTCCCCATGTGCCAAACCGTTGGATTGTGACATACCTTTACGCGTCCCTCGCACGCCTTGCTCGCTCGAAAACTATAGCCTAACCTAAAACCAATCCCTCTTGCTTTCGTCATTCAATGAGGAGGCGACTTATTTCAAGTTTGGGAACGTGTCGGATCGGTTGTGAGGTTGGACTAGATTTTTACGAGCGAGCGGAGCGAGCGAGCAACGATCACAATTTCCAAGCTATACATGTAACTTATATTGCCTTGCATATATTTCGTGTTATTACCCAATTTTGTCAGCCATTTCGGACATCACATTGCACTTTTCTATGTGGAAATAGTACCATTTATGTGAAACTGTTGATAAACTGAAAACTTTTGTCAGTAGGCAATAGGATAAAGACTTCCGTATCCACGGGCTGGTGCGAATATTTCAATGTCCCCATGTGCCAAACCGTTGGATTGTGACACACATTTACGTGTCCCTCGCACGCCTTGCTCGCTCGAAAACTATAGCCTAACCTAAAACCAATCCCTCTTGCTTTCGTCATTCAATGAGGAGGCGACTTATTTCAAGTTTGGGAACGTGTCGGATCGGTTGTGAGGTTGGACTAGATTTTTACGAGCGAGCGGAGCGAGCGAGCAACGATCACAATTTCCAAGCTATACATGTAACTTATATTGCCTTGCATATATTTCGTGTTATTACCTAATTTTGTCAGCCATTTCGGACATCACATTGCACTTTACTTTGTGGAAATAGTACTATTTATGTGAAACTATTGATAAACTGAAAACTTTTGTCAGTAGGCAATAGGATAAAGACTTCCGGATCCTCGGGCTGGTGCGAATATTTCAATGTCCCCATGTGCCAAACCGTTGGATTGTGACACACCTTTACGCGTCCCTCGCACGCCTTGCTCGCTCGAAAACTATAGCCTAACCTAAAACCAATCCCTCTTGCGTTCGTCATTCAATGAGGAGGCGACTTATTTCAAGTTTGGGCACGTGTCGGATCGGTTGTGAGGTTGGACTAGATTTTTACGTGCGAGCGGAGCGAGCGAGCAACGATCACAATTTCCAAGCTATACATGTAACTTATATTGCCTTGCATATATTTCGTGTTATTACCTAATTTTGTCAGCCATTTCGGACATCACATTGCACTTTACTATGTGGAAATAGTACTATTTATGTGAAACTGTTGATAAACTGAAAACTTTTGTCAGCAGGCAGTAGGATAAAGACCTCCGTATCCTCGGGCTGGTGCGAATATTTCAATGTCCCCATGTGCCAAACCGTTGGATTGTGACATACCTTTACGCGTCCCTCGCACGCCTTGCTCGCTCGAAAACTATAGCCTAACCTAAAACCAATCCCTCTTGCTTTCGTCATTCAATGAGGAGGCGACTTATTTCAAGTTTGGGAACGTGTCGGATCGGTTGTGAGGTTGGACTAGATTTTTACGAGCGAGCGGAGCGAGCGAGCAACGATCACAATTTCCAAGCTATACATGTAACTTATATTGCCTTGCATATATTTCGTGTTATTACCCAATTTTGTCAGCCATTTCGGACATCACATTGCACTTTTCTATGTGGAAATAGTACCATTTATGTGAAACTGTTGATAAACTGAAAACTTTTGTCAGTAGGCAATAGGATAAAGACTTCCGTATCCACGGGCTGGTGCGAATATTTCAATGTCCCCATGTGCCAAACCGTTGGATTGTGACACACATTTACGTGTCCCTCGCACGCCTTGCTCGCTCGAAAACTATAGCCTAACCTAAAACCAATCCCTCTTGCTTTCGTCATTCAATGAGGAGGCGACTTATTTCAAGTTTGGGAACGTGTCGGATCGGTTGTGAGGTTGGACTAGATTTTTACGAGCGAGCGGAGCGAGCGAGCAACGATCACAATTTCCAAGCTATACATGTAACTTATATTGCCTTGCATATATTTCGTGTTATTACCTAATTTTGTCAGCCATTTCGGACATCACATTGCACTTTACTTTGTGGAAATAGTACTATTTATGTGAAACTATTGATAAACTGAAAACTTTTGTCAGTAGGCAATAGGATAAAGACTTCCGGATCCTCGGGCTGGTGCGAATATTTCAATGTCCCCATGTGCCAAACCGTTGGATTGTGACACACCTTTTCGCGTACCTCGCTCGCCGAGCTCGCTCGAAAACTATAGCCTAACCTAAAACCAATCCCTCTTGCTTTCGTCATTCAATGAGGAGGCGACTTATTTCAAGTTTGGGAACGTGTCGGATCGGTTGTGAGGTTGGACTAGATTTTTACGAGCGAGCGGAGCGAGCGAGCAACGATCACAATTTCCAAGCTATACATGTAACTTATATTGCCTTGCATATATTTCGTGTTATTACCTAATTTTGTCAGCCATTTCGGACATCACATTGCACTTTACTATGTGGAAATAGTACTATTTATGTGAAACTGTTGATAAACTGAAAACTTTTGTCAGTAGGCAGTAGGATAAAGACTTCCGTATCCTCGGGCTGGTGCGAATATTTCAATGTCCCCATGTGCCAAGCCGTTGGATTGTGACACACCTTTACGCGTCCCTCGCACGCCTTGCTCGCTCGAAAACTATAGCCTAACCTAAAACCAATCCCTCTTGCGTTCGTCATTCAATGAGGAGGCGACTTATTTCAAGTTTGGGCACGTGTCGGATCGGTTGTGAGGTTGGACTAGATTTTTACGTGCGAGCGGAGCGAGCGAGCAACGATCACAATTTCCAAGCTATACATGTAACTTATATTGCCTTGCATATATTTCGTGTTATTACCCAATTTTGTCAGCCATTTCGGACATCACATTGCACTTTACTATGTGGAAATAGTACTATTTATGTGAAACTGTTGATAAACTGAAAACTTTTGTCAGTAGGCAATAGGATAAAGACTTCCGTATCCACGGGCTGGTGCGAATATTTCAATGTCCCCATGTGCCAAACCGTTGGATTGTGACACACCTTTACGCCTCCCTCGCACGCCTTGCTCGCTCGAAAACTATAGCCTAACCTAAAACCAATCCCTCTTGCTTTCGTCATTCAATGAGGAGGCGACTTATTTCAAGTTTGGGAACGTGTCGGATCGGTTGTGAGGTTGGACTAGATTTTTACGAGCGAGCGGAGCGAGCGAGCAACGATCACAATTTCCAAGCTATACATGTAACTTATATTGCCTTGCATATATTTCGTGTTATTACCTAATTTTGTCAGCCATTTCGGACATCACATTGCACTTTACTATGTGGAAATAGTACTATTTATGTGAAACTGTTGATAAACTGAAAACTTTTGTCAGTAGGCAGTAGGATAAAGACTTCCGTATCCTCGGGCTGGTGCGAATATTTCAATGTCCCCATGTGCCAAGCCGTTGGATTGTGACACACCTTTACGCGTCCCTCGCACGCCTTGCTCGCTCGAAAACTATAGCCTAACCTAAAACCAATCCCTCTTGCGTTCGTCATTCAATGAGGAGGCGACTTATTTCAAGTTTGGGCACGTGTCGGATCGGTTGTGAGGTTGGACTAGATTTTTACGTGCGAGCGGAGCGAGCGAGCAACGATCACAATTTCCAAGCTATACATGTAACTTATATTGCCTTGCATATATTTCGTGTTATTACCTAATTTTGTCAGCCATTTCGGACATCACATTGCACTTTACTATGTGGAAATAGTACTATTTATGTGAAACTGTTGATAAACTGAAAACTTTTGTCAGCAGGCAGTAGGATAAAGACCTCCGTATCCTCGGGCTGGTGCGAATATTTCAATGTCCCCATGTGCCAAACCGTTGGATTGTGACATACCTTTACGCGTCCCTCGCACGCCTTGCTCGCTCGAAAACTATAGCCTAACCTAAAACCAATCCCTCTTGCTTTCGTCATTCAATGAGGAGGCGACTTATTTCAAGTTTGGGAACGTGTCGGATCGGTTGTGAGGTTGGACTAGATTTTTACGAGCGAGCGGAGCGAGCGAGCAACGATCACAATTTCCAAGCTATACATGTAACTTATATTGCCTTGCATATATTTCGTGTTATTACCCAATTTTGTCAGCCATTTCGGACATCACATTGCACTTTACTATGTGGAAATAGTACTATTTATGTGAAACTGTTGATAAACTGAAAACTTTTGTCAGTAGGCAATAGGATAAAGACTTCCGTATCCACGGGCTGGTGCGAATATTTCAATGTCCCCATGTGCCAAACCGTTGGATTGTGACACACATTTACGTGTCCCTCGCACGCCTTGCTCGCTCGAAAACTATAGCCTAACCTAAAACCAATCCCTCTTGCTTTCGTCATTCAATGAGGAGGCGACTTATTTCAAGTTTGGGAACGTGTCGGATCGGTTGTGAGGTTGGACTAGATTTTTACGAGCGAGCGGAGCGAGCGAGCAACGATCACAATTTCCAAGCTATACATGTAACTTATATTGCCTTGCATATATTTCGTGTTATTACCTAATTTTGTCAGCCATTTCGGACATCACATTGCACTTTACTTTGTGGAAATAGTACTATTTATGTGAAACTATTGATAAACTGAAAACTTTTGTCAGTAGGCAATAGGATAAAGACTTCCGGATCCTCGGGCTGGTGCGAATATTTCAATGTCCCCATGTGCCAAACCGTTGGATTGTGACACACCTTTTCGCGTACCTCGCTCGCCGAGCTCGCTCGAAAACTATAGCCTAACCTAAAACCAATCCCTCTTGCTTTCGTCATTCAATGAGGAGGCGACTTATTTCAAGTTTGGGAACGTGTCGGATCGGTTGTGAGGTTGGACTAGATTTTTACGAGCGAGCGGAGCGAGCGAGCAACGATCACAATTTCCAAGCTATACATGTAACTTATATTGCCTTGCATATATTTCGTGTTATTACCCAATTTTGTCAGCCATTTCGGACATCACATTGCACTTTACTATGTGGAAATAGTACTATTTATGTGAAACTGTTGATAAACTGAAAACTTTTGTCAGTAGGCAATAGGATAAAGACTTCCGTATCCACGGGCTGGTGCGAATATTTCAATGTCCCCATGTGCCAAACCGTTGGATTGTGACACACCTTTACGCGTCCCTCGCACGCCTTGCTCGCTCGAAAACTATAGCCTAACCTAAAACCAATCCCTCTTGCTTTCGTCATTCAATGAGGAGGCGACTTATTTCAAGTTTGGGAACGTGTCGGATCGGTTGTGAGGTTGGACTAGATTTTTACGAGCGAGCGGAGCGAGCGAGCAACGATCACAATTTCCAAGCTATACATGTAACTTATATTGCCTTGCATATATTTCGTGTTATTACCTAATTTTGTCAGCCATTTCGGACATCACATTGCACTTTACTATGTGGAAATAGTACTATTTATGTGAAACTGTTGATAAACTGAAAACTTTTGTCAGTAGGCAGTAGGATAAAGACTTCCGTATCCTCGGGCTGGTGCGAATATTTCAATGTCCCCATGTGCCAAGCCGTTGGATTGTGACACACCTTTACGCGTCCCTCGCACGCCTTGCTCGCTCGAAAACTATAGCCTAACCTAAAACCAATCCCTCTTGCGTTCGTCATTCAATGAGGAGGCGACTTATTTCAAGTTTGGGCACGTGTCGGATCGGTTGTGAGGTTGGACTAGATTTTTACGTGCGAGCGGAGCGAGCGAGCAACGATCACAATTTCCAAGCTATACATGTAACTTATATTGCCTTGCATATATTTCGTGTTATTACCTAATTTTGTCAGCCATTTCGGACATCACATTGCACTTTACTATGTGGAAATAGTACTATTTATGTGAAACTGTTGATAAACTGAAAACTTTTGTCAGTAGGCAGTAGGATAAAGACCTCCGTATCCTCGGGCTGGTGCGAATATTTCAATGTCCCCATGTGCCAAACCGTTGGATTGTGACACACCTTTACGCGTCCCTCGCACGCCTTGCTCGCTCGAAAACTATAGCCTAACCTAAAACCAACCCTTCTCGCTTTCGTTAGTCGATAAGCAGGCGACTTATTTCAAGTTTGGGAACGTGTCGGATCGGCTGTGAGGTTGGACTAGATTTTTACGAGCGAGCAGAGCGAGCGAGCAACGATCACAATTTCCAAGCTATACATGTAACTTATATTGCCTTGCATATATTTCGTGTTATTACCCAATTTTGTCAGCCATTTCGGACATCACATTGCACTTTACTATGTGGAAATAGTACTATTTATGTGAAACTGTTGATAAACTGAAAACTTTTGTCAGTAGGCAGTAGGATAAAGACTTCCGTATCCTCGGGCTGGTGCGAATATTTCAATGTCCCCATGTGCCAAGCCGTTGGATTGTGACACACCTTTACGCGTCCCTCGCACGCCTTGCTCGCTCGAAAACTATAGCCTAACCTAAAACCAATCCCTCTTGCGTTCGTCATTCAATGAGGAGGCGACTTATTTCAAGTTTGGGCACGTGTCGGATCGGTTGTGAGGTTGGACTAGATTTTTACGTGCGAGCGGAGCGAGCGAGCAACGATCACAATTTCCAAGCTATACATGTAACTTATATTGCCTTGCATATATTTCGTGTTATTACCTAATTTTGTCAGCCATTTCGGACATCACATTGCACTTTACTATGTGGAAATAGTACTATTTATGTGAAACTGTTGATAAACTGAAAACTTTTGTCAGTAGGCAGTAGGATAAAGACCTCCGTATCCTCGGGCTGGTGCGAATATTTCAATGTCCCCATGTGCCAAACCGTTGGATTGTGACACACCTTTACGCGTCCCTCGCACGCCTTGCTCGCTCGAAAACTATAGCCTAACCTAAAACCAATCCCTCTTGCTTTCGTCATTCAATGAGGAGGCGACTTATTTCAAGTTTGGGAACGTGTCGGATCGGTTGTGAGGTTGGACTAGATTTTTACGAGCGAGCGGAGCGAGCGAGCAACGATCACAATTTCCAAGCTATACATGTAACTTATATTGCCTTGCATATATTTCGTGTTATTACCCAATTTTGTCAGCCATTTCGGACATCACATTGCACTTTTCTATGTGGAAATAGTACTATTTATGTGAAACTGTTGATAAACTGAAAACTTTTGTCAGTAGGCAATAGGATAAAGACTTCCGTATCCACGGGCTGGTGCGAATATTTCAATGTCCCCATGTGCCAAACCGTTGGATTGTGACACACATTTACGTGTCCCTCGCACGCCTTGCTCGCTCGAAAACTATAGCCTAACCTAAAACCAACCCTTCTCGCTTTCGTTAGTCGATAAGCAGGCGACTTATTTCAAGTTTGGGAACGTGTCGGATCGGCTGTGAGGTTGGACTAGATTTTTACGAGCGAGCAGAGCGAGCGAGCAACGATCACAATTTCCAAGCTATACATGTAACTTATATTGCCTTGCATATATTTCGTGTTATTACCCAATTTTGTCAGCCATTTCGGACATCACATTGCACTTTACTATGTGGAAATAGTACTATTTATGTGAAACTGTTGATAAACTGAAAACTTTTGTCAGTAGGCAATAGGATAAAGACTTCCGTATCCACGGGCTGGTGCGAATATTTCAATGTCCCCATGTGCCAAACCGTTGGATTGTGACACACCTTTACGCGTCCCTCGCACGCCTTGCTCGCTCGAAAACTATAGCCTAACCTAAAACCAATCCCTCTTGCTTTCGTCATTCAATGAGGAGGCGACTTATTTCAAGTTTGGGAACGTGTCGGATCGGTTGTGAGGTTGGACTAGATTTTTACGAGCGAGCGGAGCGAGCGAGCAACGATCACAATTTCCAAGCTATACATGTAACTTATATTGCCTTGCATATATTTCGTGTTATTACCTAATTTTGTCAGCCATTTCGGACATCACATTGCACTTTACTATGTGGAAATAGTACTATTTATG
Organism: Bombus terrestris; assembly: GCF_910591885.1. Classification (NCBI taxonomy): domain Eukaryota; kingdom Metazoa; phylum Arthropoda; class Insecta; order Hymenoptera; family Apidae; genus Bombus; species Bombus terrestris. The sequence goes on along the minus strand of NW_025963551.1, from coordinate 1,358,110 downwards.
TGAAACTGTTGATAAACTGAAAACTTTTGTCAGTAGGCAATAGGATAAAGACTTCCGTATCCTCGGGCTGGTGCGAATATTTCAATGTCCCCATGTGCCAAGCCGTTGGATTGTGACACACCTTTACGCGTCCCTCGCACGCCTTGCTCGCTCGAAAACTATAGCCTAACCTAAAACCAATCCCTCTTGCGTTCGTCATTCAATGAGGAGGCGACTTATTTCAAGTTTGGGCACGTGTCGGATCGGTTGTGAGGTTGGACTAGATTTTTACGTGCGAGCGGAGCGAGCGAGCAACGATCACAATTTCCAAGCTATACATGTAACTTATATTGCCTTGCATATATTTCGTGTTATTACCTAATTTTGTCAGCCATTTCGGACATCACATTGCACTTTACTATGTGGAAATAGTACTATTTATGTGAAACTGTTGATAAACTGAAAACTTTTGTCAGTAGGCAGTAGGATAAAGACCTCCGTATCCTCGGGCTGGTGCGAATATTTCAATGTCCCCATGTGCCAAACCGTTGGATTGTGACACACCTTTACGCGTCCCTCGCACGCCTTGCTCGCTCGAAAACTATAGCCTAACCTAAATCCAATCCCTCTTGCTTTCGTCATTCAATGAGGAGGCGACTTATTTCAAGTTTGGGAACGTGTCGGATCGGTTGTGAGGTTGGACTAGATTTTTACGAGCGAGCGGAGCGAGCGAGCAACGATCACAATTTCCAAGCTATACATGTAACTTATATTGCCTTGCATATATTTCGTGTTATTACCCAATTTTGTCAGCCATTTCGGACATCACATTGCACTTTTCTATGTGGAAATAGTACTATTTATGTGAAACTGTTGATAAACTGAAAACTTTTGTCAGTAGGCAATAGGATAAAGACTTCCGTATCCACGGGCTGGTGCGAATATTTCAATGTCCCCATGTGCCAAACCGTTGGATTGTGACACACATTTACGTGTCCCTCGCACGCCTTGCTCGCTCGAAAACTATAGCCTAACCTAAAACCAACCCTTCTCGCTTTCGTTAGTCGATAAGCAGGCGACTTATTTCAAGTTTGGGAACGTGTCGGATCGGCTGTGAGGTTGGACTAGATTTTTACGAGCGAGCAGAGCGAGCGAGCAACGATCACAATTTCCAAGCTATACATGTAACTTATATTGCCTTGCATATATTTCGTGTTATTACCCAATTTTGTCAGCCATTTCGGACATCACATTGCACTTTACTATGTGGAAATAGTACTATTTATGTGAAACTGTTGATAAACTGAAAACTTTTGTCAGTAGGCAATAGGATAAAGACTTCCGTATCCACGGGCTGGTGCGAATATTTCAACGTCCCCATGTGCCAAACCGTTGGATTGTGACACACCTTTACGCGTCCCTCGCACGCCTTGCTCGCTCGAAAACTACAGCCTAACCTAAAACCAATCCCTCTTGCTTTCGTCATTCAATGAGGAGGCGACTTATTTCAAGTTTGGGAACGTGTCGGATCGGTTGTGAGGTTGGACTAGATTTTTACGAGCGAGCGGAGCGAGCGAGCAACGATCACAATTTCCAAGCTATACATGTAACTTATCTTGCCTTGCATATATTTCGTGTTATTACCTAATTTTGTCAGCCATTTCGGACATCACATTGCACTTTACTATGTGGAAATAGTACTATTTATGTGAAACTATTGATAAAGTGTAAACATTTGTCAGTAGGCAATAGGATAAAGACTTCCGGCTCGGCGGGCTGCTGCGAATATTTCAATGTCCCCATGTGCCAAACCGTTGGATTGTGACACACCTTTACGCGTCCCTCGCTCGCCGCGCTCGCTCGAAAACTGTAGCCTAACCTGAAACCAATCCTTCTCGCGTTCGTTATTCGATAAGGAGGCGACTTATTTCTAATTTGGGAGCGTGTCGGAACGGTTGTGAGGTTGGACTAGATTTTTTCGAGCGAGCGGAGCGAGCGAGCAACGATCACAATTTCCAAGCTATACATGTAACTTATATTGCCTTGCATATATTTCGTGTTATTACCTAATTCTGTCAGCCATTTCGGACATCACATTGCACTTTACTATGTGGAAAGAGTACTATTTATGTGAAACTATTGATAAACTGAAAACTTTTGTCAGTAGGCAATAGGATAAAGACTTCCGGCTCCTCGGGCTGGTGCGAATATTTCAATGTCACCATGTGCCAAACCGTTGGATTGTGACACACCTCTATGCGTCCCTCGCTCGCCATGCTCGCTCGAAAACTATAGCCTAACCTAAAACCAATCCCTCTTGCGTTCGTCATTCAATGAGGAGGCGACTTATTTCAAGTTTGGGACCGTGTCGGATCGGTTGTGAGGTTCGACTAGATTTTTACGAGCGAGCGGAGCGAGCGAGCAACGATCACAATTTCCAAGCTATACATGTAACTTATATTGCCTTGCATATATTTCGTGTTATTACCTAATTTTGTCAGCCATTTCGGACATCACATTGCACTTTACTATGTGGAAATAGTACTATTTATGTGAAACTATTGATAAACTGAAAACATTTGTCAGTAGGCAATAGGATAAAGACTTCCGGATCCTCGGGCTGGTGCGAATATTTCAATGTCCCCATGTGCCAAACCGTTGGATTGTGACACACCTTTTCGCGTACCTCGCTCGCCGAGCTCGCTCGAAAACTATAGCCTAACCTAAAACCAATCCCTCTTGCGTTCGTCATTCAATGAGGAGGCGACTTATTTCAAGTTTGGGCACGTGTCGGATCGGTTGTGAGGTTGGACTAGATTTTTACGAGCGAGCGGAGCGAGCGAGCAACGATCACAATTTCCAAGCTATACATGTAACTTATATTGCCTTGCATATATTTCGTGTTATTACCTAATTTTGTCAGCCATTTCGGACATCACATTGCACTTTACTATGCGGAAATAGTACTATTTATGTGAAACAATTGATAAACTGAAAACTTTTGTCAGTAGGCAATAGGATAAAGACTTCCGAATCCTCGGGCTGGTGCGAATATTTCAATGTCCCCATGTGCCAAACCGTTGGATTGTGACACACCTTTACGCGTCCCTCGCACGCCTTGCTCGCTCGAAAACTATAGCCTAACCTAAAACCAATCCCTCTTGCTTTCGTCATTCAATGAGGAGGCGACTTATTTCAAGTTTGGGAACGTGTCGGATCGGTTGTGAGGTTGGACTAGATTTTTACGTGTGAGCGGAGCGAGCGAGCAACGATCACAATTTCCAAGCTATACATGTAACTTATATTGCCTTGCATATATTTCGTGTTATTACCTAATTTTGTCAGCCATTTCGGACATCACATTGCACTTTACTATGTGGAAATAACACTATTTATGTGAAACTACTGATAAACTGAAAACCTTTGTCAGTAGGCAATAGGATAAAGACATCCAGATCCTCGGGCCGGTGCGAATATTTCAATGTCCCCATGTGCCAAACCGTTGGATTGTGACACACCTTTACGCGTCCCTCGCTCGCCATGCTCGCTCGAAAGCTATAGCCTAACCTAAAACCAACCCTTCTCGCTTTCGTTAGTCGATAAGCAGGCGACTTATTTCTAATTTGGCAACGTGTCGGAACAGTTGTGAGGTTGGACTAGATTTTTACGAGCGAGCGGAGCGAGCGAGCAACGATCACAATTTCCAAGCTATACATGTAACTTATATTGCCTTGCATATATTTCGTGTTATTACCTAATTTTGTCAGCCATTTCGGACATCACATTGCACTTTACTATGTGGAAAGAGTACTATTTATGTGAAACTGTTGATAAACTGAAAACATTTGTCAGTAGGCAATAGGATAAAGACTTCCGTATCCACGGGCTGGTGCGAATATTTCAATGTCCCCATGTGCCAAACCGTTGGATTGTGACACACCTTTACGCGTCCCTCGCACGCCTTGCTCGCTCGAAAACTATAGCCTAACCTAAAACCAATCCCTCTTGCTTTCGTCATTCAATGAGGAGGCGGCTCATTTCAAGTTTGGGAACGTGTCGGATCGGTTGTGAGGTTGGACTAGATTTTTACGAGCGAGCGGAGCGAGCGAGCAACGATCACAATTTCCAAGCTATACATGTAACTTATATTGCCTTGCATATATTTCGTGTTATTACCTAATTTTGTCAGCCATTTCGGACATCACATTGCACTTTACTATGTGGAAATAGTACTATTTATGTGAAACTATTGATAAGCTGTAAACTTTTGTCAGTAGGCAATATGATAAAGACATCCGGCTCCTCGGGCTGGTGCGAATATTTCAATGTCACCATGTGCCAAACCGTTGGATTGTGACACACCTCTACGCGTCCCTCGCTCGCCGTGCTCGCTCGAAAACTATAGCCTAACCTAAAACCAATCCCTCTTGCGTTCGTCATTCAATGAGGAGGCGACTTATTTCAAGCTTGGGACCGTGTCGGATCGGTTGTGAGGTTGGACTAGATTTTTACGAGCGAGCGGAGCGAGCGAGCAACGATCACAATTTCCAAGCTATACATGTAACTTATATTGCCTTGCATATATTTCGTGTTATTACCTAATTTTGTCAGCCATTTCGGACATCACATTGCACTTTACTATGTGGAAATAGTACTATTTATGTGAAACTATTGATAAACTGAAAACTTTTGTCAGTCGGCAATAGGATAAAGACTTCCGGATCCTCCGGCTGGTGCGAATATTTCAATGTCCCCATGTGCCAAACCGTTGGATTGTGACACACCTTTACGCGTACCTCGCTCGCCGTGCTCGCTCGAAAACTATAGCCTAACCTAAAACCAATCCCTCTTGCGTTCGTCATTCAATGAGGAGGCGACTTATTTCAAGTTTGGGAACGTGTCGGATCGGTTGTGAGGTTGGATTCGATTTTTACGAGCGAGCGGAGCGAGTGAGCAACGATCACAATTTCCAAGCTATACATGTAACTTATATTGCCTTGCATATATATCGTGTTATTACCTAATTTTGTCAGCCATTTCGGACATCACATTGCACTTTACTATGTGGAAATAGTACTATTTATGTGAAACTATTGATAAACTGAAAACTTTTGTCAGTCGGCAATAGGATAAAGACTTCCGGATCCTCCGGCTGGTGCGAATATTTCAATGTCCCCATGTGCCAAACCGTTGGATTGTGACACACCTTTACGCGTCCCCCGCTCGCCGTGCTCGCTCGAAAACTATAGCCCAACCTAAAACCAATCTCTCTTGCGTTCGTCATTCGATGTGGAGGCGACTCACTTCAAATTTGCGAACGTGTCGGATCGGATGTGAGAGGGGACTAAATTTTTACGAGCGAGCGGAGCGAGCGAGCAACGATCACAATTTCCAAGCTATACATATACCTTATATTGCCTTGCATATATGTCTTGTTATTACCTAATTTTGTCAGCCATTTCGGACATCACATTGCACTTTACTATGTGGAAATAGTGCTATGTATGTGAAACTATTGATAAACTGAATACTTTTGTCAGTAGGCAATAGGATAAAGACTTCCGGATCCTCGGGCTGGTGCGAATATTTCAATGTCCCCATGTGCCAAACCGTTGGATTGTGACACACCTTTACGCGTACCTCGCTCGCCGAGCTCGCTCGAAAACTATAGCCTAACCTAAAACCAATCCCTCTTGCGTTCGTCATTCAATGAGGAGGCGACTTATTTCAAGTTTGGGCACGTGTCGGATCGGTTGTGAGGTTGGACTAGATTTTTACGAGCGAGCGGAGCGAGCGAGCAACGATCACAATTTCCAAGCTATACATGTAACTTATATTGCCTTGCATATATTTCGTGTTATTACCTTATTTTGTCAGCCATTTTGGACATCACATTGCACTTTACTATGTGGAAATAACACTATTTATGTGAAACTACTGATAAACTGAAAACCTTTGTCATTAGGCAATAGGATAAAGACATCCGGATCCTCGGGCTGGTGCGAATATTTCAATGTCCCCATGTGCCAAACCGTTGGATTGTGACACACCTTTACGCGTCCCTCGCTCGCCGTGCTCGCTCGAAAACTATAGCCTAACCTAAAACCAACCCTTCTCGCTTTCGTTAGTCGATAAGCAGGCGACTTATTTCTAATTTGGCAACATGTCGGAACAGTTGTGAGGTTGGACTAGATTTTTACGAGCGAGCGCAGCGAGCGAAAAACGATCACAATTTCCAAGCAATACATGTAACTCATATTGCCTTGCATATATTTCGTGTTATTACCTAATTTTGTCAGCCATTTCGGACATCACATTGCACTTTACTATGTGGAAATAGTACTATTTATGTGAAACTGTTGATAAACTGATAACTTTTGTCAGTAGGCAATAGGATAAAGACTTCCGTATCCACGGGCTGGTGCGAATATTTCAATGTCCCCATGTGCCAAACCGTTGGATTGTGACACACCTTTACGCGTCTCTCGCACGCCTTGCTCGCTCGAAAACTATAGCCTAACCTAAAACCAATCCCTCTTGCTTTCGTCATTCAATGAGGAGGCGACTTATTTCAAATTTGCGAACGTGTCGGATCGGATGTGAGATTGGTCTAGATTTTTACGAGCGAGCGGAGCGAGCGAGCAACGATCACAATTTCCAAGCTATACATGTAACTTATATTGCCTTGTATATATTTCGTGTTATTACCTAATTTTGTCAGCCATTTCGGACATCACATTGCACTTTACTATGTGGAAATAGTACTATTTATGTGAAACTATTGATAAACTGAAAACTTTTGTCAGTCGGCAATAGGATAAAGACTTCCGGCTCCGCGGGCTGGTGCGAATATTAAAATGTCCCCATGTGCCAAACCGTTGGATTGTGGCACACCTTTACGCGTCCCTCGCTCGCTGTGCTCGCTCGAAAACTATAGCCTAACCTAAATCCATCCCTCTTGCGTTCGTCATTCGATGTGGAGGCGACTCACTTCAAATTTGCGAACGTGTCGGATCGGATGTGAGAGGGGACTAAATTTTTACGAGCGAGCGGAGCGAGCGAGCAACGATCACAATTTCCAAGCTATACATATACCTTATATTGCCTTGCATATATGTCTTGTTATTACCTAATTTTGTCAGCGATTTCGGACCTCATGTTGCACTGTACTATGTGGAAATATTGCTATTTATGTGAAACTATTGATAAACTGAATACTTTTGTCAGTAGGCAATAGGATAAAGACTTCCGGATCCTCGGGCTGGTGCGAATATTTCAATGTCCCCATGTGCCCAACCGTTGGATTGTGACACACCTTTACGCGTACCTCGCTCGCCGAGCTCGCTCGAAAACTATAGCCTAACCTAAAACCAATCCCTCTTGCGTTCGTCGTTCAATGAGGAGGCGACTTATTTCAAGTTTGGGCACGTGTCGGATCGGTTGTGAGGTTGGACTAGATTTTTACGAGCGAGCGGAGCGAGCGAGCAACGATCACAATTTCCAAGCTATACATGTAACTTATATTGCCTTGCATATATTTCGTGTTATTACCTAATTTTGTCAGCCATTTTGGACATCACATTGCACTTTACTATGTGGAAATAACACTATTTATGTGAAACTACTGATAAACTGAAAACCTTTGTCAGTAGGCAATAGGATAAAGACATCCGGATCCTCGGGCTGGTGCGAATATTTCAATGTCCCCATGTGCCAAACCGTTGGATTGTGACACACATTTACGCGTCCCTCGCTCGCCGTGCTCGCTCGAAAACTATAGCCTAATCTAAAACCAACCCTTCTCGCTTTCGTTAGTCGATAAGCAGGCGACTTATTTCTAATTTGGCAACATGTCGGAACAGTTGTGAGGTTGGACTAGATTTTTACGAGCGAGCGCAGCGAGCGAAAAACGATCACAATTTCCAAGCAATACATGTAACTCATATTGTCTTGCATATATTTCGTGTCATTACCTAATTTTGTCAGCCATTTCGGACATCACATTGCACTTTACTATGTGGAAATAGTACTATTTATGTGAAACTATTGATAAACTGTAAACATTTGTCAGTATGCAATAGGAAAAAGACTTCCGGCTCCTCGGGTTGGTGCGAATATTTCAATGTCCCCATGTGCCAAACCGTTGGATTGTGGCACACCTTTACGCTTCCCTCGCTCGCTGTGCTCGCTCGAAAACTATAATCTAACCTAAAACCATCCCTCTAGCGTTCGTCATTCGATGTGGAGGCGACTTATTTCAAATTTGCGAACGTGTCGGATCAGATGTGAGATTGGACTAAATTTTTACGAGCGAGCGGAGCGAGCGAGCAACGATCACAATTTCCAAGCTATACATATACCTTATATTGCCTTGCATATATTTCGTGTTATTACGTAATTTTGTCAGACACTTCCGACATCACATTGCACTTTACTATGTGGAAATAGTACTATTTATGTGAAACTATTGATAAACTCTAAACCTTTGACAGTAGGCAATAGGATAAAGACTTCCGGCTCCGCGGGCTGGTGCGAATATTTCAATGTCCCCATGTGCCAAACCGTTGGATTGTGACACACCTTTACGCGTCCCTCGCTCGCCGTGCTCGCTCGAAAACTGTAGCCTAACCTAAAACCAATCCTTCTCGCGTTCGTCATTCGATAAGGAGGCGACTTATTTCTAATTTGGGAGTGTGTCGGAACGGTTGTGAGGTTGGACTAGATTTTTACGAGCGAGCGGAGCGAGCGATCAACGATCACAATTTCCAAACTATACATATACCTTATATTGCCTTGCATATATGTCGTGTTATTACCTAATTTTGTCAGCTATTTCGGACCTCATGTTGCACTGTACTATGTGGCAATAGTACTATTTATGTGAAACTATTGATAAACTGTAAACATTTGTCAGTATGCAATAGGAAAAAGACTTCCGGCTCCTCGGGTTGGTGCGAATATTTGAATGTCCCCATGTGCCAAACCGTTGGATTGTGACACACCTCTACGCGTCCCTCGCTCGCTGTGCTCGCTCGAAAACTATAGCCTAACCTAAAACCATCCCTCTTGCTTTCGTCATTCGATGTGGAGGCGACTTATTTCAAATTTACGAACGTGTCGGATCGGATGTGAGATTGGACTAAATTTTTACGAGCGAGCGGAGCGAGCGAGCAACGATCACAATTTCCAAGCTATATATATACCTTATATTGCTTTGCATATATGTCGTGTTATTACCTAATTTTGTCAGCGATTTCGGACCTCATGTTGCACTGTACTATGTGGAGATATTGCTATTTATGTGAAACTATTTATAAACTGTAAACTTTAGTCAGTAGGCAATTAGATAAAGCCTTCCGGCTCCGCGGGCTGGTGCGAATATTTCAATGTCCCCATGTGCCAAACCGTTGAATTGTGACACACCTTTACGCGGCCCTCGCTCGCCGTGCTCGCTCGAAAACTGTAGCCTAACCTAAAACCAATCCTTCTCGCGTTCGTTATTCGATAAGGAGGCGACTTATTTCTAATTTGGGAGCGTGTCGGATCGGTAGTGAGGCTGGACTAGATTTTACGAGCGAGCGGAGCGAGCGAGCAACGATCACAATTTCCAAGCTATACATGTAACTTATATTGCCTTGCATATATTTCGTGTTATTACCTAATTTTGTCAGCCATTTCGGACATCACATTGCACTTTACTATGTGGAAATAGTACTATTTATGTGAAACTGTTTATAAACTGAAAACTTTTGTCAGTAGGCAAAAGGATAAAGACTTCCGTATCCACGGGCTGGTGCGAATATTTCAATGTCCCCATGTGCCAAACCGTTGGATTGTGACACACCTTTACGCGTCCCTCGCACGCCTTGCTCGCTCGAAAACTATGGCCTAACCTAAGACCAATCCCTCTTGCTTCCGTCATTCAATGAGGAGGCGACTTATTTCAAGTTTGGGAACGTGTCGGATCGGTTGTGAGGTTGGACTAGATTTTTACGAGCGAGCGGAGCGAGCGAGCAACGATCACAATTTCCAAGCTATACATGTAACTTATATTGCCATGCATATATTTCGTGTTATTACCTAATTTTGTCAGCCATTTCGGACATCACATTGCACTTTACTATGTGGAAATAGTACTATTTATGTGAAACTGTTGATAAACTGAAAACTTTTGTCAGTAGGCAATAGGATAAAGACTTCCGTATCCACGGGCTGGTGCGAATATTTCAATGTCCCCATGTGCCAAACCGTTGGATTGTGACACACCTTTACGCGTCCCTCGCACGCCTTGCTCGCTCGAAAACTACAGCCTAACCTAAGACCAATCCCTCTTGCTTTCGTCATTCAATGAGGAGGCGACTTATTTCAAGTTTGGGAACGTGTCGGATCGGTTGTGAGGTTGGATTCGATTTTTACGAGCGAGCGGAGCGAGCGAGCAACGATCACAATTTCCAAGCTATACATATACCTTATATTGCCTTGCATATATTTCGTGTTATTACGTAATTTTGTCAGACACTTCCGACATCACATTGCACTTTACTATGTGGAAATAGTACTATTTATGTGAAACTGTTGATAAACTGAATACTTTTGTCAGTAGGCAATAGGATAAAGACTTCCGGATCCTCGGGCTGGTGCGAATATTTCAATGTCCCCATGTGCCAAACCGTTGGATTGTGACACACCTTTACGCGTACCTCGCTCGCCGAGCTCGCTCGAAAACTATAGCCTAACCTAAAACCAATCCCTCTTGCGTTCGTCATTCAATGAGGAGGCGACTTATTTCAAGTTTGGGCACGTGTCGGATCGGTTGTGAGGTTGGACTAGATTTTTACGAGCGAGCGGAGCGAGCGAGCAACGATCACAATTTCCAAGCTATACATGTAACTTATATTGCCTTGCATATATTTCGTGTTATTACCTAATTTTGTCAGCCATTTTGGACATCACATTGCACTTTACTATGTGGAAATAACACTATTTATGTGAAACTACTGATAAACTGAAAACCTTTGTCAGTAGGCAATAGGATAAAGACATCCGGATCCTCGGGCTGGTGCGAATATTTCAATGTCCCCATGTGCCAAACCGTTGGATTGTGACACACATTTACGCGGCCCTCGCTCGCCGTGCTCGCTCGAAAACTATAGCCTAACCTAAAACCAAGCCTTCTCGCTTTCGTTAGTCGATAAGCAGGCGACTTATTTCTAATTTGGCAACACGTCGGAACAGTTGTGAGGTTGGACTAGATTTTTACGAGCGAGCGCAGCGAGCGAAAAACGATCACAATTTCCAAGCAATACATGTAACTCATATTGCCTTGCATATATTTCGTGTTATTACCTAATTTTGTCAGCCATTTCGGACATCACATTGCACTTTACTATGTGGAAATAGTACTATTTATGTGAAACTATTGATAAACTGTAAACATTTGTCAGTATGCAATAGGAAAAAGACTTCCGGCTCCACGGGTTGGTGCGAATATTTCAATGTCCCCATGTGCCATACCGTTGGATTGTGACACAGCTATACGCGTCCCTCGCCCGCTGTGCTCGATCGAAAACTATAGCCTAACCTAAAACCATCCCTCTTGCGTTCGTCGTTCGATGTGGAGGCGACTTATTTCAAATTTGCGAACGTGTCGGATCGGATGTGAGATTGGACTAGATTTTTACGAGCGAGCGGAGCGAGCGAGCAACTATCACAATTTCCAAGCTATACATGTAACTTATATTGCCTTGCATATATTTCGTGTTATTACCTAATTTTGTCAGCCATTTCGGACATCACATTGCACATTACTATGTGGAAATAGTACTATTTATGTGAAACTATTGATAAACTGAAAACTTTTGTCAGTAGACAATAGGATAAAGACTTCCGGCTCCTTGGGCTGGTGCGAATATTTCAATGTCCCCATGTGCCAAACCGTTGGATTGTGGCACACCTTTACGCTTCCCTCGCTCGCTGTGCTCGCTCGAAAACTATAATCTAACCTAAAACCATTCCTCTAGCGTTCGTCATTCGATGTGGAGGCGACTTATTTCAAATTTGCGAACGTGTCGGATCAGATGTGAGATTGGACTAAATTTTTACGAGCGAGCGGAGCGAGCGAGCAACGATCACAATTTCCAAGCTATACATATACCTTATATTGCCTTGCATATATTTCGTGTTATTACGTAATTTTGTCAGACACTTCCGACATCACATTGCACTTTACTATGTGGAAATAGTACTATTTATGTGAAACTATTGATAAACTCTAAACCTTTGACAGTAGGCAATAGGATAAAGACTTCCGGCTCCGCGGGCTGGTGCGAATATTTCAATGTCCCCATGTGCCAAACCGTTGGATTGTGACACACCTTTACGCGTCCCTCGCTCGCCGTGCTCGCTCGAAAACTGTAGCCTAACCTAAAACCAATCCTTCTCGCGTTCGTCATTCGATAAGGAGGCGACTTATTTCTAATTTGGGAGTGTGTCGGAACGGTTGTGAGGGTGGACTAGATTTTTACGAGCGAGCGGAGCGAGCGATCAACGATCACAATTTCCAAACTATACATATACCTTATATTGCCTTGCATATATGTCGTGTTATTACCTAATTTTGTCAGCGATTTCGGACCTCATGTTGCACTGTACTATGTGGCAATAGTACTATTTATGTGAAACTATTGATAAACTGTAAACATTTGTCAGTATGCAATAGGAAAAAGACTTCCGGCTCCTCGGGTTGGTGCGAATATTTGAATGTCCCCATGTGCCAAACCGTTGGATTGTGACACACCTCTACGCGTCCCTCGCTCGCTGTGCTCGCTCGAAAACTATAGCCTAACCTAAAACCATCCCTCTTGCTTTCGTCATTCGATGTGGACGCGACTTATTTCAAATTTACGAACGTGTCGGATCGGATGTGAGATTGGACTAAATTTTTAAGAGCGAGCGGAGCGAGCGAGCAACGATCACAATTTCCAAGCTATATATATACCTTATATTGCTTTGCATATATGTCGTGTTATTACCTAATTTTGTCGGCGATTTCGGACCTCATGTTGCACTGTACTATGTGGAGATATTGCTATTTATGTGAAACTATTTATAAACTGTAAACTTTAGTCAGTAGGCAATTAGATAAAGCCTTCCGGCTCCGCGGGCTGGTGCGAATATTTCAATGTCCCCATGTGCCAAACCGTTGGATTGTGACACACCTTTACGCGTCCCTCGCTCGCCGTGCTCGATCGAAAACTGTAGCCTAACCTAAAACCAATCCTTCTCGCGTTCGTTATTCGATAAGGAGGCGACTTATTTCTAATTTGGGAGCGTGTCGGATCGGTAGTGAGGCTGGACTAGATTTTTACGAGCGAGCGGAGCGAGCGAGCAACGATCACAATTTCCAAGCTATACATGTAACTTATATTGCCTTGCATATATTTCGTGTTATTACCTAATTTTGTCAGCCATTTCGGACATCACATTGCACTTTACTATGTGGAAATAGTACTATTTATGTGAAACTGTTTATAAACTGAAAACTTTTGTCAGTAGGCAAAAGGATAAAGACTTCCGTATCCACGGGCTGGTGCGAATATTTCAATGTCCCCATGTGCCAAACCGTTCGATTGTGACACACCTTTACGCGTCCCTCGCACGCCTTGCTCGCTCGAAAACTATGGCCTAACCTAAGACCAATCCCTCTTGCTTTCGTCATTCAATGAGGAGGCGACTTATTTCAAGTTTGGGAACGTGTCGGATCGGTTGTGAGGTTTGACTAGATTTTTACGAGCGAGCGGAGCGAGTGAGCAACGATCACAATTTCCAAGCTATACATGTAACTTATATTGCCTTGCATATATTTCGTGTTATTACCTAATTTTGTCAGCCATTTTGGACATCACATTGCACTTTACTATGTGGAAATAGTACTATTTATGTGAAACTGTTGATAAACTGAAAACTTTTGTCAGTAGGCAATAGGATAAAGACTTCCGTATCCACGGGCTGGTGCGAATATTTCAATGTCCCCATGTGCCAAACCGTTGGATTGTGACACACCTTTACGCGTCCCTCGCACGCCTTGCTCGCTCGAAAACTACAGCCTAACCTAAGACCAATCCTTCTCGCGTTCGTTATTCGATAAGGAGGCGACTTATTTCTAATTTGGGAGCGTGTCGGATCGGTAGTGAGGCTGGACTAGATTTTTACGAGCGAGCGGAGCGAGCGAGCAACGATCACAATTTCCAAGCTATACATGTAACTTATATTGCCTTGCATATATTTCGTGTTATTACCTAATTTTGTCAGCCATTTCGGACATCACATTGCACTTTACTATGTGGAAATAGTACTATTTATGTGAAACTGTTTATAAACAGAAAACTTTTGTCAGTAGGCAAAAGGATAAAGACTTCCGTATCCACGGGCTGGTGCGAATATTTCAATGTCCCCATGTGCCAAACCGTTGGATTGTGACACACCTTTACGCGTCCCTCGCACGCCTTGCTCGCTCGAAAACTATGGCCTAACCTAAGACCAATCCCTCTTGCTTTCGTCATTCAATGAGGAGGCGACTTATTTCAAGTTTGGGAACGTGTCGGATCGGTTGTGAGGTTTGACTAGATTTTTACGAGCGAGCGGAGCGAGTGAGCAACGATCACAATTTCCAAGCTATACATGTAACTTATATTGCCTTGCATATATTTCGTGTTATTACCTAATTTTGTCAGCCATTTTGGACATCACATTGCACTTTACTATGTGGAAATAGTACTATTTATGTGAAACTGTTGATAAACTGAACACTTTTGTCAGTAGGCAATAGGATAAAGACTTCCGTATCCACGGGCTGGTGCGAATATTTCAATGTCCCCATGTGCCAAACCGTTGGATTGTGACACACCTTTACGCGTCCCTCGCACGCCTTGCTCGCTCGAAAACTACAGCCTAACCTAAGACCAATCCCTCTTGCTTTCGTCATTCAATGAGGATGCGACTTATTTCAAGTTTGGGAACGTGTCGGATCGGTTGTGAGGTTGGACTAGATTTTTACGAGCGAGCGGAGCGAGCGAGCAACGATCACAATTTCCAAGCTATACATGTAACTTATATTGCCTTGCATATATTTCGTGTTATTACCTAATTTTGTCAGCCATTTCGGACATCACATTGCACCTTACTATGTGGACATAGTACTATTTATGTGAAACTGTTGATAAACTGAAAACTTTTGTCAGTAGGCAATAGGATAAAGACTTCCGTATCCACGGGCTGGTGCGAATATTAAAATGTCCCCATGTGCCAAACCGTTGAATTGTGACACACCTTTACGCGTCCCTCGCTCATCGTGCTCGCTCGAAAACTGTAGCCTAACCTAAAACCAATCCTTCTCGCGTTCTTTATTCGATAAGGAGGCGACTTATTTCAAATTTGCGAACGTGTCGGATCGGATGTGAGAGGGGACTAAATTTTTACGAGCGAGCGGAGCGAGCGAGCAACGATCACAATTTCCAAGCTATACATATACCTTATATTGCCTTGCATATATGTCGTGTTATTACCTAATTTTGTCAGCCATGTCGGACATCACATTGCACTTTACTATGTGGAAATAGTGCTATGTATGTGAAACTATTGATAAACTGTAAACTTTTGTCAGTAGGCAATAGGATAAAGACATCCGGCTCCTCGGGCTGGTGCGAATATTTCAATGTCACCATGTGCCAAACCGTTAGATTGTGGCACACCTTTACGCGTCCCTCGGTCGCTGTGCTCGCTCGAAAACTATATCCTAACATAAAACCATCCCTCTTTCTTTCGTCATTCGATGTGGAGGCGACTTATTTCAAATTTGCGAACGTGTCGGATCGGATGTGAGATTGGACTAGATTTTTACGAGCGAGCGCAACGAGCGAACAACGGTCACAATTTCCAAGCTATACATGTAACTTATATTGCCTTGCATATATTTCGTGTTATTACCTAATTTTGTCAGCGATTTCGGACATCATGTTGCACTGTACTATGTGGAAATATTGCTATTTATGTGAAACTATTTATAAACTGTAAACTTTAGTCAGTAGGCAATTAGATAAAGCCTTCCGGATCCTCGGGCTGGTGCGAATATTTCAATGTCTCCATTTGCCAAACCGTTGGATTATGACACACCTCTACGCGTCCCTCGTTCGCCGTGCTCGCTCGAAAACTATAGCCTAACCTAAAACCAATCACTCTTGCGTTCGTCATTCAATGAAGAGGCGACTTATTTCAAGTTTGGGACCGTGTCGGATCGGTTGTGAGGTTGGACTAGATTTTTACGAGCGAGCGCAGCGAGCGAGCAACCATCACAAGTTCCAAGCTATACATGTAACTTATATTGCCTTGCATATATGTCGTGTTATTACCTAATTTTGTCAGCGATTTCGGACCTCATGTTGCACTGTACTATGTGGAAATAGTACTATTTATGTGAAACTATTGATAAACTGTAAACATTTGTCAGTATGCAATAGGAAAAAGACTTCCGGCTCCTCGGGTTGGTGCGAATATTTCAATGTCCCCATGTGCCAAACCGTTGGATTGTGACACACCTATACGCGTCCCTCGCTCGCTGTGCTCGATCGAAAACTATAGCCTAACCTAAAACCATCCCTCTTGCGTTCGTCATTCGATGTGGGGGCGACTTATTTCAAATTTGCGAACGTGTCGGATCGGATGTGAGATTGGACTAGATTTTTACGAGCGAGCGCAACGAGCGAACAACGATCACAATTTCCAAGCTATACATGTAACTTATATTGCCTTGCATATATTTCGTGTTATTACCTAATTTTGTCAGCCATTTCGGACATCACATTGCACTTTACTATATGGAAATAGTACTATTTATGTGAAACTATTGATAAACTCTAAACTTTTGACAGTAGGCAATAGGATAAAGACTTCCGGCTCCGCGGGCTGGTGCGAATATTTCAATGTCCCCATGTGCCAAACCGTTGGATTGTGACACACCTTTACGCGTCCCTCGCTCGCCGTGCTCGCTCGAAAACTGTAGCCTAACCTAAAACCAATCCTTCTCGCGTTCGTCATTCGATAAGGAGGCGACTTATTTCTAATTTGGGAGTGTGTCGGAACGGTTGTGAGGTTGGACTAGATTTTTTCGAGCGAGCGGAGCGAGCGAGCAACGATCACAATTTCCAAGCTATACATATACCTTATATAGCCTTGCATATATTTCCTGTTATTACGTAATTTTGTCAGACACTTCTGACATCACATTGCACTTTACTATGTGGAAATAGTACTATTTATGTGAAACTATTGATAAACTCTAAACTTTTGTCAGTAGGCAATAGGATAAAGACATCCGGCTCCTCGGGCTGGTGCGAATATTTCAATGTCCCCATGTGCCAGACCGTTGGATTGTGTCACACCTTTACGCGTCCCTCGCTCGCTGTGCTCGCTCGAAAACTATAGCCTAACCTAAAACCATCCCTCATGCGTTCGTCATTCGATGTGGAGGCGACTTATTTCAAATTTGCGAACGTGTCGGATCGGATGTGAGATTGGACTAAATTTTTAAGAGCGAGCGGAGCGAGCGAGCAACGATCACAATTTCCAAGCTATACATATACCTTATATTGCCTTGCATATATGTCGTGTTATTGGCTAATTTTGTCAGCGATTTCGGACCTCATGTTGCACTGTACTATGTGGAAATATTGCTATTTATGTGGAACTATTTATAAACTGTAAACTTTAGTCAGTAGGCAATTAGATAAAGCCTTCCGGCTCCGCGGGCTGGTGCGAATATTTCAATGTCCCCATGTGCCAAACCGTTGAATTGTGACACACCTTTACGCGTCCCTCGCTCGCCGTGCTCGCTCGAAAACTGTAGCCTAACCTAAAACCAATCCTTCTCGCGTTCTTTATTCGATAAGGAGGCGACTTATTCCTAATTTGGGAGCGTGTCGGATCGGTTGTGAGGTTGGACTAGATTTTTACGAGCGAGCGGAGCGAGCGAGCAACGATCACAATTTCCAAGCAAGACATGTAACTTATATTGCCTTGCATATATTTCGTGTTATTACCTAATTTTGTCAGCCATTTCGGACATCACATTGCACTTTACTATGTGGAAATAGTACTATTTATGTGAAACTATTGATAAACTGAAAACTTTTGTCAGTAGGCAACAGGATAAAGACTTCCGGCCCCTCGGGCTGGTGCGAATTTTTCAATGTCCCCATGTGCCAAACAGTTGGATTGTGACACACCTTTACGCGTCCCTCGCACGCCGCGCTCGCTCGAAAACTATAGCCTAACCTAAAACCACTGCCTTTTGCGTTCGTCATTCGATGTGGAGGCGACTTATGGCAAATTTTCGAACGTGTCGGATCGGATGTGAGATTGGACTAGATTTTTACGAGCGAGCGAGCAACCATCACAATTTCCAAGCTATACATATACCTTATATTGCCTTGCATATATTTCGTGTTATTACCCAATTTTGTCAGCGATTTTGGACCTCATGTTGCACTGTACTATGTGGAAATATTGCTATTTATGTGAAACTATTTATAAACTGTAAACTTCAGTCAGAAGGCAATTCGATAAAGCCTTCCGGATCCTCGGGCTGGTGCGAATATTTCAATGTCCCCATGTGCCAAACCGTTGGATTGTGACACACCTTTACGCGTCCCCCGCTCGCCGTGCTCGCTCGAAAACTATAGCCCAACCTAAAACCAATCTCTCTTGCGTTCGTCATTCGATGTGGAGGCGACTTATTTCAAATTTGCGAACGTGTCGGATCGGATGTGAGATTGGACTAAATTTTTACGAGCGAGCGGAGCGAGCGAGCAACGATCACAATTTCCAAGCTATACATATGCCTTATATTGCCTTGCATATATTTCGTGTTATTACCTAATTTTGTCAGCCATTTCGGACATCACATTGCACTTTACGATGTGGTAATAGTACTATTTATGTGAAACTATTTATAAACTGTAAACTTCAGTCAGTAGGCAATTCGATAATGCCTTCCGGATCCTCGGGCTGGTGCGAATATTTCAATGTCCCCATGTGCCAAACCGTTGAATTGTGACACACCTTTACGCGTCCCTCGCTCGCCGTGCTCGCTCGAAAACTGTAGCCTAACCTAAAACCAATCCTTCTCGCGTTCTTTATTCGATAAGGAGGCGACTTATTTCTAATTTGGGAGCGTGTCAGATCGGTTGTGAGGTTGGACTAGATTTTTACGAGCGAGCGGAGCGAGCGAGCAACGATCACAATTTCCAAGCTATACATGTAACTTATATTGCCTTGCATATATTTCGTGTTATTACCTAATTTTGTCAGCGATTTCGGACATCACATTGCACTTTACTATTGGAAATAGTACTATTTATGTGAAACTATTGATAAACTGAGAAGTTTTGTCAGTAGGCAATAGGATAAAGTTTCGGCTCCTCGGGCTGGTGCGAATATTTCAATGTCCCCATGTGCCAAACCGTTGGATTGTGACACACCTTTACGCGTCCCTCGCTCGCCGTGCTCGCTCGAAAACCATAGCCCAACCTAAAACCAATCCCTCTTGCGTTCGTCATTCGATGTGGAGGCGACTTGTTTCAAATTTGCGAACGTGTCGGATCGGTTGTGAGGTTGGACTAGATTTTTGCGAGCGAGCGGAGCGAGCGAGCAACGATCACAATTTCCAAGCTATACATGTAACTTATATTGCCTTGCATATATTTCGTGTTATTACCTAATTTTGTCAGCGATTTCGGACATCACATTGCACTTTACTATTGGAAATAGTACTATGTATGTGAAACTATTGATAAACTGTAAACTTTTGTCAGTAGGCAATAGGATAAAGACATCCGGCTCCTCGGGCTGGTGCGAATATTTCAATGTCACCATGTGCCAAACCGTTAGATTGTGGCACACCTTTACGCGTCCCTCGGTCGCTGTGCTCGCTCGAAAACTATATCCTAACATAAAACCATCCCTCTTGCTTTCGTCATTCGATGTGGAGGCGACTTATTTCAAATTTGCGAACGTGTCGGATCGGATGTGAGATTGGACTAGATTTTTACGAGCGAGCGCAACGAGCGAACAACGATCACAATTTCCAAGCTATACATGTAACTTATATTGCCTTGCATATATTTCGTGTTATTACCTAATTTTGTCAGCGATTTCGGACCTCATGTTGCACTGTACTATGTGGAAATATTGCTATTTATGTGAAACTATTTATAAACTGTAAACTTTAGTCAGTAGGCAATTAGATAAAGCCTTCCGGATCCTCGGGCTGGTGCGAATATTTCAATGTCTCCATTTGCCAAACCGTTGGATTATGACACACCTCTACGCGTCCCTCGTTCGCCGTGCTCGCTCGAAAACTATAGCCTAACCTAAAACCAATCACTCTTGCGTTCGTCATTCAATGAAGAGGCGACTTATTTCAAGTTTGGGACCGTGTCGGATCGGTTGTGAGGTTGGACTAGATTTTTACGAGCGAGCGCAGCGAGCGAGCAACCATCACAAGTTCCAAGCTATACATGTAACTTATATTGCCTTGCATATATGTCGTGTTATTACCTAATTTTGTCAGCGATTTCGGACCTCATGTTGCACTGTACTATGTGGAAATAGTACTATTTATGTGAAACTATTGATAAACTGTAAACATTTGTCAGTATGCAATAGGAAAAAGACTTCCGGCTCCTCGGGTTGGTGCGAATATTTCAATGTCCCCATGTTCCAAACCGTTGGATTGTGACACACCTATACGCGTCCCTCGCTCGCTGTGCTCGATCGAAAACTATAGCCTAACCTAAAACCATCCCTCTTGCGTTCGTCATTCGATGTGGGGGCGACTTATTTCAAATTTGCGAACGTGTCGGATCGGATGTGAGATTGGACTAGATTTTTACGAGCGAGCGCAACGAGCGAACAACGATCACAATTTCCAAGCTATACATGTAACTTATATTGCCTTGCATATATTTCGTGTTATTACCTAATTTTGTCAGCCATTTCGGACATCACATTGCACTTTACTATGTGGAAATAGTACTATTTATGTGAAACTATTGATAAACTCTAAACTTTTGACAGTAGGCAATAGGATAAAGACTTCCGGCTCCGCGGGCTGGTGCGAATATTTCTATGTCCCCATGTGCCAAACCGTTGAATTGTGACACACCTTTACGCGTCCCTCGCTCGCCGTGCTCGCTCGAAAACTGTAGCCTAACCTAAAACCAATCCTTCTCGCGTTCTTTATTCGATAAGGAGGCGACTTATTTCTGATTTGGGAGCGTGTCGGAACGGTTGTGAGGTTGGACTAGATTTTTTCGAGCGAGCGGAGCGAGCGAGCAACGATCACAATTTCCAAGCTATACATATACCTTATATAGCCTTGCATATATTTCCTGTTATTACGTAATTTTGTCAGACACTTCTGACATCACATTGCACTTTACTATGTGGAAATACTACTATTTATGTGAAACTATTGATAAACTCTAAACTTTTGTCAGTAGGCAATAGGATAAAGACATCCGGCTCCTCGGGCTGGTGCGAATATTTCAATGTCCCCATGTGCCAGACCGTTGGATTGTGTCACACCTTTACGCGTCCCTCGCTCGCCGTGCTCGCTCGAAAACTGTAGCCTAACCTAAAACCAATCCTTCTCGCGTTCTTTATTCGGTAAGGAGGCGACTTATTCCTAATTTGGGAGCGTGTCGGATCGGTTGTGAGGTTGGACTAGATTTTTACGAGCGAGCGGAGCGAGCGAGCAACGATCACAATTTCCAAGCAAGACATGTAACTTATATTGCCTTGCATATATTTCGTGTTATTACCTAATTTTGTCAGCCATTTCGGACATCACATTGCACTTTACTATGTGGAAATAGTACTATTTATGTGAAACTATTGATAAACTGAAAACTTTTGTCAGTAGGCAACAGGATAAAGACTTCCGGCCCCTCGGGCTGGTGCGAATTTTTCAATGTCCCCATGTGCCAAACAGTTGGATTGTGACACACCTTTACGCGTCCCTCGCACGCCGCGCTCGCTCGAAAACTATAGCCTAACCTAAAACCACTGCCTTTTGCGTTCGTCATTCGATGTGGAGGCGACTTATGGCAAATTTTCGAACGTGTCGGATCGGATGTGAGATTGGACTAGATTTTTACGAGCGAGCGAGCAACCATCACAATTTCCAAGCTAAACATATACCTTATATTGCCTTGCATATATTTCGTGTTATTACCCAATTTTGTCAGCGATTTCGGACCTCATGTTGCACTGTACTATGTGGAAATATTGCTATTTATGTGAAACTATTTATAAACTGTAAACTTCAGTCAGAAGGCAATTCGATAAAGCCTTCCGGATCCTCGGGCTGGTGCGAATATTTCAATGTCCCCATGTGCCAAACCGTTGGATTGTGACACACCTTTACGCGTCCCCCGCTCGCCGTGCTCGCTCGAAAACTATAGCCCAACCTAAAACCAATCTCTCTTGCGTTCGTCATTCGATGTGGAGGCGACTTATTTCAAATTTGCGAACGTGTCGGATCGGATGTGAGATTGGACTAAATTTTTACGAGCGAGCGGAGCGAGCGAGCAACGATCACAATTTCCAAGCTATACATATGCCTTATATTGCCTTGCATATATTTCGTGTTATTACCTAATTTTGTCAGCCATTTCGGACATCACATTGCACTTTACTATGTGGTAATAGTACTATTTATGTGAAACTATTTATAAACTGTAAACTTCAGTCAGTAGGCAATTCGATAAAGCCTTCCGGATCCTCGGGCTGGTGCGAATATTTCAATGTCCCCATGTGCCAAACCGTTGAATTGTGACACACCTTTACGCGTCCCTCGCTCGCCGTGCTCGCTCGAAAACTGTAGCCTAACCTAAAACCAATCCTTCTCGCGTTCTTTATTCGATAAGGAGGCGACTTATTTCTAATTTGGGAGCGTGTCAGATCGGTTGTGAGGTTGGACTAGATTTTTACGAGCGAGCGGAGCGAGCGAGCAACGATCACAATTTCGAAGCTATACATGTAACTTATATTGCCTTGCATATATTTCGTGTTATTACCTAATTTTGTCAGCGATTTCGGACATCACATTGCACTTTACTATTGGAAATAGTACTATTTATGTGAAACTATTGATAAACTGAGAAGTTTTGTCAGTAGGCAATAGGATAAAATTTCGGCTCCTCGGGCTGGTGCGAATATTTCAATGTCCCCATGTGCCAAACCGTTGGATTGTGACACACCTTTACGCGTCCCTCGCTCGCCGTGCTCGCTCGAAAACCATAGCCCAACCTAAAACCAATCCCTCTTGCGTTCGTCATTCGATGTGGAGGCGACTTGTTTCAAATTTGCGAACGTGTCGGATCGGTTGTGAGGTTGGACTAGATTTTTGCGAGCGAGCGGAGCGAGCGAGCAACGATCACAATTTCCAAGCTATACATGTAACTTATATTGCCTTGCATATATTTCGTGTTATTACCTAATTTTGTCAGCCATTTCGGACATCACATTGCACTTTACTATTGGAAATAGTACTATTTATGTGAAACTATTGATAAACTGAAAAGTTTTGTCAGTAGGCAATAGGATAAAGCAGTCCGGCTCCTCGGGCTGGTGCGAATATTTCAATGTCCCCATGTGACAAACCGTTGGATTGTGACACACCTTTACGCGTCCCCCGCTCGCCGTGCTCGCTCGAAAACTATAGCCCAACCTAAAACCAATCTCTCTTGCGTTCGTCATTCGATGTGGAGGCGACTTATTTCAAATTTGCGAACGTGTCGGATCGGATGTGAGATTGCACTAAATTTTTACGAGCGAGCGGAGCGAGCGAGCAACGATCACAATTTCCAAGCTATACATATACCTTATATTGCCTTGCATATATTTCGTTTTATTACCTAATTTTGTCAGCCATTTCGGACATCACATTGCACTTTACTATGTGGTAATAGTACTATTTATGTGAAACTATAGATAAACTGTAAACTTTTGTCAGTATGCAATAGGAAAAAGACTTCCGGCTCCTCGGGTTGGTGCGAATATTTCAATGTCCCCATGTGCCAAACCGTTGGATTGTGGCACACCTTTACGCGTCCCTCGCTCGCCGTGCTCGCTCGAAAACTATAGCCTAACCTAAAACCTACCCTTCTCGCTTTCGTTATTCGATAAGGAGGCGACTTATTTCAAATTTGGCAACGTGTCGGAACAGTTGTGAGGTTGGAGTAGATTTTTACGAGCGAGCGGAGCGAGCGAGCAACGATCACAATTTCCAAGCCATACATGTAACTTATATTGCCTTGCATATATTTCGTGTTATTACGTAATTTTGTCAGCCATTTCGGACATCACATTGCACTTTACTATGTGGAAATAGTACTATTAATGTGAAACTATTGATAAACTCTAAACTTTTGTCAGTAGGCAACAGGAAAAAGACTTGCGGCTGCTCGGGCTGGTGCGAATAATTCAATGTCAACCATGTGACAAACCGTTGGATTGTGACACACCTTTACGCGTCCCTGGCTCGCCGTTCTCGCTCGAGAACTGTAGCCCAACCTAAAACCAATCTCTCTTGCGTTCGTCATTCGATGTGGAGGCGACTTATTTCAAATTTGCGAACGTGTCGGATCGGATGTGAGATTGCACTAAATTTTTACGAGCGAGCAACGATCACAATTTCCAAGCTATACATATACCTTATATAGCCTTGCATATATTTCCTGTTATTACGTAATTTTGTCAGACACTTCTGACATCACATTGCACTTTACTATGTGGAAATAGTACTATTTATGTGAAACTATTGATAAACTCTAAACTTTTGTCAGTAGGCAATAGGATAAAGACATCCGGCTCCTCGGGCTGGTGCGAATATTTCAATGTCCCCATGTGCCAGACCGTTGGATTGTGTCACACCTTTACGCGTCCCTCGCTCGCTGTGCTCGCTCGAAAACTATAGCCTAACCTAAAACCATCCCTCATGCGTTCGTCATTCGATGTGGAGGCGACTTATTTCAAATTTGCGAACGTGTCGGATCGGATGTGAGATTGGACTAAATTTTTACGAGCGAGCGGAGCGAGCGAGCAACGATCACAATTTCCAAGCTATACATATACCTTATATTGCCTTGCATATATGTCGTGTTATTGGCTAATTTTGTCAGCGATTTCGGACCTCATGTTGCACTGTACTATGTGGAAATATTGCTATTTATGTGGAACTATTTATAAACTGTAAACTTTAGTCAGTAGGCAATTAGATAAAGCCTTCCGGCTCCGCGGGCTGGTGCGAATATTTCAATGTCCCCATGTGCCAAACCGTTGAATTGTGACACACCTTTACGCGTCCCTCGCTCGCCGTGCTCGCTCGAAAACTGTAGCCTAACCTAAAACCAATCCTTCTCGCGTTCTTTATTCGATAAGGAGGCGACTTATTCCTAGTTTGGGAGCGTGTCGGATCGGTTGTGAGGTTGGACTAGATTTTTACGAGCGAGCGGAGCGAGCGAGCAACGATCACAATTTCCAAGCAAGACATGTAACTTATATTGCCTTGCATATATTTCGTGTTATTACCTAATTTTGTCAGCCATTTCGGACATCACATTGCACTTTACTATGTGGAAATAGTACTATTTATGTGAAACTATTGATAAACTGAAAACTTTTGTCAGTAGGCAACAGGATAAAGACTTCCGGCCCCTCGGGCTGGTGCGAATTTTTCAATGTCCCCATGTGCCAAACAGTTGGATTGTGACACACCTTTACGCGTCCCTCGCACGCCGCGCTCGCTCGAAAACTATAGCCTAACCTAAAACCACTGCCTTTTGCGTTCGTCATTCGATGTGGAGGCGACTTATGGCAAATTTTCGAACGTGTCGGATCGGATGTGAGATTGGACTAGATTTTTACGAGCGAGCGAGCAACCATCACAATTTCCAAGCTATACATATACCTTATATTGCCTTGCATATATTTCGTGTTATTACCCAATTTTGTCAGCGATTTCGGACCTCATGTTGCACTGTACTATGTGGAAATATTGCTATTTATGTGAAACTATTTATAAACTGTAAACTTCAGTCAGAAGGCAATTCGATAAAGCCTTCCGGATCCTCGGTCTGGTGCGAATATTTCAATGTCCCCATGTGCCAAACCGTTGGATTGTGACACACCTTTACGCGTCCCCCGCTCGCCGTGCTCGCTCGAAAACTATAGCCCAACCTAAAACCAATCTCTCTTGCGTTCGTCATTCGATGTGGAGGCGACTTATTTCAAATTTGCGAACGTGTCGGATCGGATGTGAGATTGGACTAAATTTTTACGAGCGAGCGGAGCGAGCGAGCAACGATCACAATTTCCAAGCTATACATATGCCTTATATTGCCTTGCATATATTTCGTGTTATTACCTAATTTTGTCAGCCATTTCGGACATCACATTGCACTTTACGATGTGGTAATAGTACTATTTATGTGAAACTATTTATAAACTGTAAACTTCAGACAGTAGGCAATTCGATAATGCCTTCCGGATCCTCGGGCTGGTGCGAATATTTCAATGTCCCCATGTGCCAAACCGTTGAATTGTGACACACCTTTACGCGTCCCTCGCTCGCCGTGCTCGCTCGAAAACTGTAGCCTAACCTAAAACCAATCCTTCTCGCGTTCTTTATTCGATAAGGAGGCGACTTATTTCTAATTTGGGAGCGTGTCAGATCGGTTGTGAGGTTGGACTAGATTTTTACGAGCGAGCGGAGCGAGCGAGCAACGATCACAATTTCCAAGCTATACATGTAACTTATATTGCCTTGCATATATTTCGTGTTATTACCTAATTTTGTCAGCGATTTCGGACATCACATTGCACTTTACTATTGGAAATAGTACTATTTATGTGAAACTATTGATAAACTGAGAAGTTTTGTCAGTAGGCAATAGGATAAAGTTTCGGCTCCTCGGGCTGGTGCGAATATTTCAATGTCCCCATGTGCCAAACCGTTGGATTGTGACACACCTTTACGCGTCCCTCGCTCGCCGTGCTCGCTCGAATACCATAGCCCAACCTAAAACCAATCCCTCTTGCGTTCGTCATTCGATGTGGAGGCGACTTGTTTCAAATTTGCGAACGTGTCGGATCGGTTGTGAGGTTGGACTAGATTTTTGCGAGCGAGCGGAGCGAGCGAGCAACGATCACAATTTCCAAGCTATACATGTAACTTATATTGCCTTGCATATATTTCGTGTTATTACCTAATTTTGTCAGCGATTTCGGACATCACATTGCACTTTACTATTGGAAATAGTACTATGTATGTGAAACTATTGATAAACTGTAAACTTTTGTCAGTAGGCAATAGGATAAAGACATCCGGCTCCTCGGGCTGGTGCGAATATTTCAATGTCACCATGTGCCAAACCGTTAGATTGTGGCACACCTTTACGCGTCCCTCGGTCGCTGTGCTCGCTCGAAAACTATATCCTAACATAAAACCATCCCTCTTGCTTTCGTCATTCGATGTGGAGGCGACTTATTTCAAATTTGCGAACGTGTCGGATCGGATGTGAGATTGGACTAGATTTTTACGAGCGAGCGCAACGAGCGAACAACGATCACAAGTTCCAAGCTATACATGTAACTTATATTGCCTTGCATATATTTCGTGTTATTACCCAATTTTGTCAGCGATTTCGGACCTCATGTTGCACTGTACTATGTGGAAATATTGCTATTTATGTGAAACTATTTATAAACTGTAAACTTCAGTCAGAAGGCAATTCGATAAAGCCTTCCGGATCCTCGGGCTGGTGCGAATATTTCAATGTCCCCATGTGCCAAACCGTTGGATTGTGACACACCTTTACGCGTCCCCCGCTCGCCGTGCTCGCTCGAAAACTATAGCCCAACCTAAAACCAATCTCTCTTGCGTTCGTCATTCGATGTGGAGGCGACTTATTTCAAATTTGCGAACGTGTCGGATCGGATGTGAGATTGGACTAAATTTTTACGAGCGAGCGGAGCGAGCGAGCAACGATCACAATTTCCAAGCTATACATATGCCTTATATTGCCTTGCATATATTTCGTGTTATTACCTAATTTTGTCAGCCATTTCGGACATCACATTGCACTTTACTATGTGGTAATAGTACTATTTATGTGAAACTATTTATAAACTGTAAACTTCAGTCAGTAGGCAATTCGATAAAGCCTTCCGGATCCTCGGGCTGGTGCGAATATTTCAATGTCCCCATGTGCCAAACCGTTGAATTGTGACACACCTTTACGCGTCCCTCGCTCGCCGTGCTCGCTCGAAAACTGTAGCCTAACCTAAAACCAATCCTTCTCGCGTTCTTTATTCGATAAGGAGGCGACTTATTTCTAATTTGGGAGCGTGTCAGATCGGTTGTGAGGTTGGACTAGATTTTTACGAGCGAGCGGAGCGAGCGAGCAACGATCACAATTTCCAAGCTATACATGTAACTTATATTGCCTTGCATATATTTCGTGTTATTACCTAATTTTGTCAGCGATTTCGGACATCACATTGCACTTTACTATTGGAAATAGTACTATTTATGTGAAACTATTGATAAACTGAGAAGTTTTGTCAGTAGGCAATAGGATAAAATTTCGGCTCCTCGGGCTGGTGCGAATATTTCAATGTCCCCATGTGCCAAACCGTTGGATTGTGACACACCTTTACGCGTCCCTCGCTCGCCGTGCTCGCTCGAAAACTATAGCCTAACCTAAAACCAATCCCTCTTGCTTTCGTCATTCAATGAGGAGGCGACTTATTTCAAGTTTGGGAACGTGTCGGATCGGTTGTGAGGTTGGATTCGATTTTTACGAGCGAGCGGAGCGAGCGAGCAACGATCACAATTTCCAAGCTATACATGTAACTTATATTGCCTTGCATATATTTCGTGTTATTACCTAATTTTGTCAGCCATTTCGGACATCACATTGCACTTTACTATGTGGAAATAGTACTATTTATGTGAAACTGTTGATAAACTGAAAACTTTTGTCAGTAGGCAATAGGATAAAGACTTCCGGCTCCTCGGGTTTGTGCGAATATTTCAATGTCCCCATGTGCCAAACCGTTGGATTGTGGCACACCTTTACGCGTCCCTCGCTCGCCGTGCTCGCTCGAAAACTATAGCCTAACCTAAAACCTACCCTTCTCGCTTTCGTTATTCGATAAGGAGGCGACTTATTTCAAATTTGGCAACGTGTCGGAACAGTTGTGAGGTTGGAGTAGATTTTTACGAGCGAGCGGAGCGAGCGAGCAACGATCACAATTTCCAAGCCATACATGTAACTTATATTGCCTTGCATATATTTCGTGTTATTACGTAATTTTGTCAGCCATTTCGGACATCACATTGCACTTTACTATGTGGAAATAGTACTATTAATGTGAAACTATTGATAAACTCTAAACTTTTGTCAGTAGGCAACAGGAAAAAGACTTGCGGCTGCTCGGGCTGGTGCGAATAATTCAATGTCAACCATGTGCCAAACCGTTGGATTGTGAAACACCTTTACGTGTCCCTGGCTCGCCGTTCTCGCTCGAGAACTGTAGCCTAACGTAAAACCAACCCTTCTCGCGTTCGTTATTCGATAAGGAGGCGACTTATTACTAATTTGAGAGCGTGTCGGAACGGTTGTGAGGTTGGACTAGATCTTTACGAGCGAGCGGAGCGAGCGGAGCGAGCGAGCAACGATCACAATTTCCAAGCTACACATATACCT
The DNA here is from genome assembly GCF_910591885.1 of Bombus terrestris. Classification (NCBI taxonomy): domain Eukaryota; kingdom Metazoa; phylum Arthropoda; class Insecta; order Hymenoptera; family Apidae; genus Bombus; species Bombus terrestris. The sequence continues at coordinate 1,328,303 of NW_025963551.1, read as the reverse complement.
TATATTGCCTTGCGTATATGTCGTGTTATTACCTAATTTTGTAAGCGGTTTCGGATCTCACATTGCACTGTACTATGTGGAAATATTGCTGTTTATGTGAAACTATTTACAAACTGTAAACTTTAGTCAGTAGGCAATTCGATAAAGCCTTCCGGCTCCTCGGGCTGGTGCGAATATTCCAATGTCAACCATGTGCCAAACCGTTGGATTGTGACAAACCTTTACGCGTCCCTCGCTCGCCGTGCTCGCTCGAAAACTATAGCCTAACCTAAAACCAACCCTTCCCGCGTTCGTTATTCTATAAGGAGGCGACTTATTTCAAATTTGGGAACGTGTCGGATCGGTTGTGAGGTTGGACTAGCTTTTTACGAGCGAGCGGAGCGAGCGAGCTACGATCAACAATTTCCAAGCTATGCATATACTTTATTTTGCCTTGCATATATTTCGTGTTATTACCTCATTTTGTCAGACATTTCTGAAATCACATTGCACATTACTATGTGGAAATAGCACTATTTATGTGAAATTATTGATAAACTGTAAACTCTGGTCAGTAGGCAATAGGATAAAGACTTCCGGCTCCTCGGGCTGGTGCGAATATTTCAATATGCCCATGTGCCAAACCGTTGGATTGTGACACACCTTTACGCGTCCCTCGCTCGCCGTGCTCGCTCGAAAACTATAGCCTAACCTAAAACCAATCCCTCTTGCTTTCGTCATTCAATGAGGAGGCGACTTATTTCAAGTTTGGGAACGTGTCGGATCGGTTGTGAGGTTGGATTCGATTTTTACGAGCGAGCGGAGCGAGCGAGCAACGATCACAATTTCCAAGCTATACATGTAACTTATATTGCCTTGCATATATATCGTGTTATTACCTAATTTTGTCAGCCATTTCGGACATCACATTGCACTTTACTAAGTGGAAATAGTACTATTTATGTGAAACTATTGATAAACTCTAAACTTTTGACGGTAGGCAATAGGATAAAGACTTCCGGCTCCGCGGGCTGGTGCGAATATTAAAATGTCCCCATGTGCCAAACCGTTGGATTGTGGCACACCTTTACGCGACCATCGCTCGCTGTGCTCGCTCGAAAACTGTAGCCTAACCTAAAACCAATCCCTCTCGCGTTCTTTATTCGATAAGGAGGCGACTTATTTCTAATTTGGGAGCGTGTCAGATCGGTTGTGAGGTTGGACTAGATTTTTACGAGCGAGCGGAGCGAGCGAGCAACGATCACAATTTCCAAGCTATACATGTAACTTATATTGCCTTGCATATATTTCGTGTTATTACCTAATTTTGTCAGCGATTTCGGACATCACATTGCACTTTACTATTGGAAATAGTACTATTTATGTGAAACTATTGATAAACTGAGAAGTTTTGTCAGTAGGCAATAGGATAAAGTTTCGGCTCCGCGGGCTGGTGCGAATATTTCAATGTCCCCATGTGCCAAACCGTTGGATTGTGACACACCTTTACGCGTCCCTCGCTCGCCGTGCTCGCTCGAAAACCATAGCCCAACCTAAAACCAATCCCTCTTGCGTTCGTCATTCGATGTGGAGGCGACTTGTTTCAAATTTGCGAACGTGTCGGATCGGTTGTGAGGTTGGACTAGATTTTTGCGAGCGAGCGGAGCGAGCGAGCAACGATCACAATTTCCAAGCTATACATGTAACTTATATTGCCTTGCATATATTTCGTGTTATTACCTAATTTTGTCAGCCATTTCGGACATCACATTGCACTTTACTATTGGAAATAGTACTATTTATGTGAAACTATTGATAAACTGAAAAGTTTTGTCAGTAGGCAATAGGATAAAGCAGTCCGGCTCCTCGGGCTGGTGCGAATATTTCAATGTCCCCATGTGCCAAACCGTTGGATTGTGACACACCTTTACGCGTCCGCCGCTCGCCGTGCTCGCTCGAAAACTATAGCCCAACCTAAAACCAATCTCTCTTGCGTTCGTCATTCGATGTGGAGGCGACTTATTTCAAATTTGCGAACGTGTCGGATCGGATGTGAGATTGCACTAAATTTTTACGAGCGAGCGGAGCGAGCGAGCAACGATCACAATTTCCAAGCTATACATATACCTTATATTGCCTTGCATATATTTCGTGTTATTACCTAATTTTGTCAGCCATTTCGGACATCACATTGCACTTTACTATGTGGTAATAGTACTATTTATGTGAAACTATAGATAAACTGTAAACTTTTGTCAGTATGCAATAGGAAAAAGACTTCCGGCTCCTCGGGTTGGTGCGAATATTTCAATGTCCCCATGTGCCAAACCGTTGGATTGTGGCACACCTTTACGCGTCCCTCGCTCGCCGTGCTCGCTCGAAAACTATAGCCTAACCTAAAACCTACCCTTCTCGCTTTCGTTATTCGATAAGGAGGCGACTTATTTCAAATTTGGCAACGTGTCGGAACAGTTGTGAGGTTGGAGTAGATTTTTACGAGCGAGCGGAGCGAGCGAGCAACGATCACAATTTCCAAGCTATACATGTAACTTATATTGCCTTGCATATATTTCGTGTTATTACCTAATTTTGTCAGCGATTTCGGACATCACATTGCACTTTACTATTGGAAATAGTACTATTTATGTGAAACTATTGATAAACTGAGAAGTTTTGTCAGTAGGCAATAGGATAAAGTTTCGGCTCCTCGGGCTGGTGCGAATATTTCAATGTCCCCATGTGCCAAACCGTTGGATTGTGACACACCTTTACGCGTCCCTCGCTCGCCGTGCTCGCTCGAAAACCATAGCCCAACCTAAAACCAATCCCTCTTGCGTTCGTCATTCGATGTGGAGGCGACTTGTTTCAAATTTGCGAACGTGTCGGATCGGTTGTGAGGTTGGACTAGATTTTTGCGAGCGAGCGGAGCGAGCGAGCAACGATCACAATTTCCAAGCTATACATGTAACTTATATTGCCTTGCATATATTTCGTGTTATTACCTAATTTTGTCAGCCATTTCGGACATCACATTGCACTTTACTATGTGGAAATAGTACTATTTATGTGAAACTGTTGATAAACTGAAAACTTTTGTCAGTAGGCAATAGGATAAAGACTTCCGTATCCACGGGCTGGTGCGAATATTTCAATGTCCCCATGTGCCAAACCGTTGGATTGTGACACACCTTTACGCGTCCCTCGCACGGCTTGCTCGCTCGAAAACTACAGCCTAACCTAAGACCAATCCCTCTTGCTTTCGTCATTCAATGAGGAGGCGACTTATTTCAAGTTTGGGAACGTGTCGGATCGGTTGTGAGGTTGGATTCGATTTTTACGAGCGAGCGGAGCGAGCGAGCAACGATCACAATTTCCAAGCTATACATGTAACTTATATTGCCTTGCATATATATCGTGTTATTACCTAATTTTGTCAGCCATTTCGGACATCACATTGCACTTTACTAAGTGGAAGTAGTACTATTTATGTGAAACTATTGATAAACTCTAAACTTTTGACGGTAGGCAATAGGATAAAGACTTCCGGCTCCGCGGGCTGGTGCGAATATTAAAATGTCCCCATGTGCCAAACCGTTGGATTGTGGCACACCTTTACGCGACCATCGCTCGCTGTGCTCGCTCGAAAACTATAGCCTGACCTAAATCCATCCCTCTTGCGTTCGTCATTCGATGTGGAGGCGACTTATTTCAAGTTTGCGAACGTGTCGGATCGGATGTGAGAGGGGACTAAATTTTTACGAGCGAGCGGAGCGAGCGAGCAACGATCACAATTTCCAAGCTATACATATACCTTATATTGCCTTGCATATATGTCGTGTTATTACCTAATTTTGTCAGCCATGTCGGACATCACATTGCACTTTACTATGTGGAAATAGTGCTATGTATGTGAAACTATTGATAAACTGTAAACTTTTGTCAGTAGGCAATAGGATAAAGACATCCGGCTCCTCGGGCTGGTGCGAATATTTCAATGTCACCATGTGCCAAACCGTTAGATTGTGGCACACCTTTACGCGTCCCTCGGTCGCTGTGCTCGCTCGAAAACTATATCCTAACATAAAACCATCCCTCTTGCTTTCGTCATTCGATGTGGAGGCGACTTATTTCAAATTTACGAACGTGTCGGATCGGATGTGAGATTGGACTAAATTTTTACGAGCGAGCGGAGCGAGCGAGCAACGATCACAATTTCCAAGCTATATATATACCTTATATTGCTTTGCATATATGTCGTGTTATTACCTAATTTTGTCAGCGATTTCGGACCTCATGTTGCACTGTACTATGTGGAGATATTGCTATTTATGTGAAACTATTTATAAACTGTAAACTTTAGTCAGTAGGCAATTAGATAAAGCCTTCCGGATCCTCGGGCTGGTGCGAATATTTCAATGTCTCCATTTGCCAAACCGTTGGATTATGACACACCTCTACGCGTCCCTCGCTCGCCGTGCTCGCTCGAAAACTATAGCCTAACCTAAAACCAATCCCTCTTGCTTTCGTCATTCAATGAGGAGGCGACTTATTTCAAGTTTGGGAACGTGTCGGATCGGTTGTGAGGTTGGATTCGATTTTTACGAGCGAGCGGAGCGAGCGAGCAACGATCACAATTTCCAAGCTATACATGTAACTTATATTGCCTTGCATATATATCGTGTTATTACCTAATTTTGTCAGCCATTTCGGACATCACATTGCACTTTACTAAGTGGAAATAGTACTATTTATGTGAAACTATTGATAAACTCTAAACTTTTGACGGTAGGCAATAGGATAAAGACTTCCGGCTCCGCGGGCTGGTGCGAATATTAAAATGTCCCCATGTGCCAAACCGTTGGATTGTGGCACACCTTTACGCGACCATCGCTCGCTGTGCTCGCTCGAAAACTGTAGCCTAACCTAAAACCAATCCCTCTCGCGTTCTTTATTCGATAAGGAGGCGACTTATTTCTAATTTGGGAGCGTGTCAGATCGGTTGTGAGGTTGGACTAGATTTTTACGAGCGAGCGGAGCGAGCGAGCAACGATCACAATTTCCAAGCTATACATGTAACTTATATTGCCTTGCATATATTTCGTGTTATTACCTAATTTTGTCAGCGATTTCGGACATCACATTGCACTTTACTATTGGAAATAGTACTATTTATGTGAAACTATTGATAAACTGAGAAGTTTTGTCAGTAGGCAATAGGATAAAGTTTCGGCTCCGCGGGCTGGTGCGAATATTTCAATGTCCCCATGTGCCAAACCGTTGGATTGTGACACACCTTTACGCGTCCCTCGCTCGCCGTGCTCGCTCGAAAACCATAGCCCAACCTAAAACCAATCCCTCTTGCGTTCGTCATTCGATGTGGAGGCGACTTGTTTCAAATTTGCGAACGTGTCGGATCGGTTGTGAGGTTGGACTAGATTTTTGCGAGCGAGCGGAGCGAGCGAGCAACGATCACAATTTCCAAGCTATACATGTAACTTATATTGCCTTGCATATATTTCGTGTTATTACCTAATTTTGTCAGCCATTTCGGACATCACATTGCACTTTACTATTGGAAATAGTACTATTTATGTGAAACTATTGATAAACTGAAAAGTTTTGTCAGTAGGCAATAGGATAAAGCAGTCCGGCTCCTCGGGCTGGTGCGAATATTTCAATGTCCCCATGTGCCAAACCGTTGGATTGTGACACACCTTTACGCGTCCGCCGCTCGCCGTGCTCGCTCGAAAACTATAGCCCAACCTAAAACCAATCTCTCTTGCGTTCGTCATTCGATGTGGAGGCGACTTATTTCAAATTTGCGAACGTGTCGGATCGGATGTGAGATTGCACTAAATTTTTACGAGCGAGCGGAGCGAGCGAGCAACGATCACAATTTCCAAGCTATACATATACCTTATATTGCCTTGCATATATTTCGTGTTATTACCTAATTTTGTCAGCCATTTCGGACATCACATTGCACTTTACTATGTGGTAATAGTACTATTTATGTGAAACTATAGATAAACTGTAAACTTTTGTCAGTATGCAATAGGAAAAAGACTTCCGGCTCCTCGGGTTGGTGCGAATATTTCAATGTCCCCATGTGCCAAACCGTTGGATTGTGGCACACCTTTACGCGTCCCTCGCTCGCCGTGCTCGCTCGAAAACTATAGCCTAACCTAAAACCTACCCTTCTCGCTTTCGTTATTCGATAAGGAGGCGACTTATTTCAAATTTGGCAACGTGTCGGAACAGTTGTGAGGTTGGAGTAGATTTTTACGAGCGAGCGGAGCGAGCGAGCAACGATCACAATTTCCAAGCTATACATGTAACTTATATTGCCTTGCATATATTTCGTGTTATTACCTAATTTTGTCAGCGATTTCGGACATCACATTGCACTTTACTATTGGAAATAGTACTATTTATGTGAAACTATTGATAAACTGAGAAGTTTTGTCAGTAGGCAATAGGATAAAGTTTCGGCTCCTCGGGCTGGTGCGAATATTTCAATGTCCCCATGTGCCAAACCGTTGGATTGTGACACACCTTTACGCGTCCCTCGCTCGCCGTGCTCGCTCGAAAACCATAGCCCAACCTAAAACCAATCCCTCTTGCGTTCGTCATTCGATGTGGAGGCGACTTGTTTCAAATTTGCGAACGTGTCGGATCGGTTGTGAGGTTGGACTAGATTTTTGCGAGCGAGCGGAGCGAGCGAGCAACGATCACAATTTCCAAGCTATACATGTAACTTATATTGCCTTGCATATATTTCGTGTTATTACCTAATTTTGTCAGCCATTTCGGACATCACATTGCACTTTACTATGTGGAAATAGTACTATTTATGTGAAACTGTTGATAAACTGAAAACTTTTGTCAGTAGGCAATAGGATAAAGACTTCCGTATCCACGGGCTGGTGCGAATATTTCAATGTCCCCATGTGCCAAACCGTTGGATTGTGACACACCTTTACGCGTCCCTCGCACGGCTTGCTCGCTCGAAAACTACAGCCTAACCTAAGACCAATCCCTCTTGCTTTCGTCATTCAATGAGGAGGCGACTTATTTCAAGTTTGGGAACGTGTCGGATCGGTTGTGAGGTTGGATTCGATTTTTACGAGCGAGCGGAGCGAGCGAGCAACGATCACAATTTCCAAGCTATACATGTAACTTATATTGCCTTGCATATATATCGTGTTATTACCTAATTTTGTCAGCCATTTCGGACATCACATTGCACTTTACTAAGTGGAAGTAGTACTATTTATGTGAAACTATTGATAAACTCTAAACTTTTGACGGTAGGCAATAGGATAAAGACTTCCGGCTCCGCGGGCTGGTGCGAATATTAAAATGTCCCCATGTGCCAAACCGTTGGATTGTGGCACACCTTTACGCGACCATCGCTCGCTGTGCTCGCTCGAAAACTATAGCCTAACCTAAATCCATCCCTCTTGCGTTCGTCATTCGATGTGGAGGCGACTTATTTCAAGTTTGCGAACGTGTCGGATCGGATGTGAGAGGGGACTAAATTTTTACGAGCGAGCGGAGCGAGCGAGCAACGATCACAATTTCCAAGCTATACATATACCTTATATTGCCTTGCATATATGTCGTGTTATTACCTAATTTTGTCAGCCATGTCGGACATCACATTGCACTTTACTATGTGGAAATAGTGCTATGTATGTGAAACTATTGATAAACTGTAAACTTTTGTCAGTAGGCAATAGGATAAAGACATCCGGCTCCTCGGGCTGGTGCGAATATTTCAATGTCACCATGTGCCAAACCGTTAGATTGTGGCACACCTTTACGCGTCCCTCGGTCGCTGTGCTCGCTCGAAAACTATATCCTAACATAAAACCATCCCTCTTGCTTTCGTCATTCGATGTGGAGGCGACTTATTTCAAATTTACGAACGTGTCGGATCGGATGTGAGATTGGACTAAATTTTTACGAGCGAGCGGAGCGAGCGAGCAACGATCACAATTTCCAAGCTATATATATACCTTATATTGCTTTGCATATATGTCGTGTTATTACCTAATTTTGTCAGCGATTTCGGACCTCATGTTGCACTGTACTATGTGGAGATATTGCTATTTATGTGAAACTATTTATAAACTGTAAACTTTAGTCAGTAGGCAATTAGATAAAGCCTTCCGGATCCTCGGGCTGGTGCGAATATTTCAATGTCTCCATTTGCCAAACCGTTGGATTATGACACACCTCTACGCGTCCCTCGCTCGCCGTGCTCGCTCGAAAACTATAGCCTAACCTAAAACCAATCACTCTTGCGTTCGTCATTGAATGAAGAGGCGACTTATTTCAAGTTTGGGACCGTGTCGGATCGGTTGTGAGGTTGGACTAGATTTTTACGAGCGAGCGCAGCGAGCGAGCAACCATCACAAGTTCCAAGCTATACATGTAACTTATATTGCCTTGCATATATGTCGTGTTATTACCTAATTTTGTCAGCGATTTCGGACCTCATGTTGCACTGTACTATGTGGAAATAGTACTATTTATGTGAAACTGTTTATAAACTGAAAACTTTTGTCAGTAGGCAAAAGGATAAAGACTTCCGTATCCACGGGCTGGTGCGAATATTTCAATGTCCCCATGTGCCAAACCGTTGGATTGTGACACACCTTTACGCGTCCCTCGCACGCCTTGCTCGCTCGAAATCTATGGCCTAACCTAAGACCAATCCCTCTTGCCTTCGTCATTCAATGAGGAGGCGACTTATTTCAAGTTTGGGAACGTGTCGGATCGGTTGTGAGGTTGGACTAGATTTTTACGAGCGAGCGGAGCGAGCGAGCAACGATCACAATTTCCAAGCTATACATGTAACTTATATTGCCTTGCATATATTTCGTGTTATTACCTAACTTTGTCAGCCATTTCGGACATCACATTGCACTTTACTATGTGGAAATAGTACTATTTATGTGAAACTGTTGATAAACTGAAAACTTTTGTCACTAGGCAATAGGATAAAGACTTCCGTATCCACGGGCTGGTGCGAATATTTCAATGTCCCCATGTGCCAAACCGTTGGATTGTGACACACCTTTACGCGTCCCTCGCACGCCTTGCTCGCTCGAAAACTACAGCCTAACCTAAGACCAATCCCTCTTGCTTTCGTCATTCAATGAGGAGGCGACTTATTTCAAGTTTGGGAACGTGTCGGATCGGTTGTGAGGTTGGATTCGATTTTTACGAGCGAGCGGAGCGAGCGAGCAACGATCACAATTTCCAAGCTATACATGTAACTTATATTGCCTTGCATATATATCGTGTTATTACCTAATTTTGTCAGCCATTTCGGACATCACATTGCACTTTACTAAGTGGAAATAGTACTATTTATGTGAAACTATTGATAAACTCTAAACTTTTGACGGTAGGCAATAGGATAAAGACTTCCGGCTCCGCGGGCTGGTGCGAATATTAAAATGTCCCCATGTGCCAAACCGTTGGATTGTGGCACACCTTTACGCGTCCCTCGCTCGCTGTGCTCGCTCGAAAACTATAGCCTAACCTAAATCCATCCCTCTTGCGTTCGTCATTCGATGTGGAGGCGACTTATTTCAAATTTGCGAACGTGTCGGATCGGATGTGAGAGGGGACTAAATTTTTACCAGCGAGCGGAGCGAGCGAGCAACGATCACAATTTCCAAGCTATACATATACCTTATATTGCCTTGCATATATGTCGTGTTATTACCTAATTTTGTCAGCCATGTCGGACATCACATTGCACTTTACTACGTGGAAATAGTGCTATGTATGTGAAACTATTGATAAACTGTAAACTTTTGTCAGTATGCAATAGGATAAAGACATCCGGCTCCTCGGGCTGGTGCGAATATTTCAATGTCAACCATGTGCCAAACCGTTGGATTGTGAAACACCTTTACGTGTCCCTGGCTCGCCGTTCTCGCTCGATAACTGTAGCCTAACGTAAAACCAACCCTTCTCGCGTTCGGTATTCGATAAGGAGGCGACTTATTACTAATTTGAGAGCGTGTCGGAACGGTTGTGAGGTTGGACTAGATCTTTACGAGCGAGCGGAGCGAGCGGAGCGAGCGAGCAACGATCACAATTTCCAAGCTACACATATACCTTATATTGCCTTGCGTATATGTCGTGTTATTACCTAATTTTGTAAGCGGTTTCGGATCTCACATTGCACTGTACTATGTGGAAATATTGCTGTCTATGTGAAACTATTTACAAACTGTAAACTTTAGTCAGTAGGCAATTCGATAAAGCCTTCCGGCTCCTCGGGCTGGTGCGAATATTCCAATGTCAACCATGTGCCAAACCGTTGGATTGTGACAAACCTTTACGCGTCCCTCGCTCGCCGTGCTCGCTCGAAAACTATAGCCTAACCTAAAACCAACCCTTCCCGCGTTCGTTATTCTATAAGGAGGCGACTTATTTCAAATTTGTGAACGTGTCGGATCGGTTGTGAGGTTGGACTAGCTTTTTACGAGCGAGCGGAGCGAGCGAGCAACGATCAACAATTTCCAAGCTATGCATATACTTTATTTTGCCTTGCATATATTTCGTGTTATTACCTCATTTTGTCAGACATTTCTGATATCACATTGCACATTACTATGTGGAAATAGCACTATTTATGTGAAATTATTGATAAACTGTAAACTTTGGTCAGTAGGCAATAGGATAAAGACTTCCGGCTCCTCGGGCTGGTGCGAATATTTCAATATGCCCATGTGCCAAACCGTTGGATTGTGACACACCTTTACGCGTCCCTCGCTCGCCGTGCTCGCTCGAATACTATAGCCTAACCTAAAACCAATCCCTCTTGCTTTCGTCATTCAATGAGGAGGCGACTTATTTCAAGTTTGGGAACGTGTCGGATCGGTTGTGAGGTTGGATTCGATTTTTACGAGCGAGCGGAGCGAGCGAGCAACGATCACAATTTCCAAGCTATACATGTAACTTATATTGCCTTGCACATATTTCGTGTTATTACCTAATTTTGTCAGCCATTTCGGACATCACATTGCACTTTACTATGTGGAAATAGTACTATTTATGTGAAACTGTTTATAAACTGAAAACTTTTGTCAGTAGGCAAAAGGATAAAGACTTCCGTATCCACGGGCTGGTGCGAATATGTCAATGTCCCCATGTGCCAAACCGTTGGATTGTGACACACCTTTACGCGTCCCTCGCACGCCTTGCTCGCTCGAAAACTATGGCCTAACCTAAGACCAATCCCTCTTGCTTTCGTCATTCAATGAGGAGGCGACTTATTTCAAGTTTGGGAACGTGTCGGATCGGTTGTGAGGTTGGACTAGATTTTTACGAGCGAGCGGAGCGAGCGAGCAACGATCACAATTTCCAAGCTATACATGTAACTTATATTGCCTTGCACATATTTCGTGTTATTACCTAATTTTGTCAGCCATTTCGGACATCACATTGCACTTTACTATGTGGAAATAGTACTATTTATGTGAAACTGTTGATAAACTGAAAACATTTGTCAGTAGGCAATAGGATAAAGACTTCCGTATCCACGGGCTGGTGCGAATATTTCAATGTCCCCATGTGCCAAACCGTTGGATTGTGACACACCTTTATGCGTCCCTCGCACGCCTTGCTCGCTCGAAAACTACAGCCTAACCAAAGACCAATCCCTCTTGCTTTCGTCATTCAATGAGGAGGCGACTTATTTCAAGTTTGGGAACGTGTCGGATCGGTTGTTAGGTTGGATTCGATTTTTACGAGCGAGCGGAGCGAGCGAGCAACGATCACAATTTCCAAGCTATACATGTAACTTATATTGCCTTGCATATATATCGTGTTATTACCTAATTTTGTCAGCCATTTCGGACATCACATTGCACTTTACTAAGTGGAAATAGTACTATTTATGTGAAACTATTGATAAACTCTAAACTTTTGACGGTAGGCAATAGGATAAAGACTTCCGGCTCCGCGGGCTGGTGCGAATATTAAAATGTCCCCATGTGCCAAACCGTTGGATTGTGGCACACCTTTACGCGTCCCTCGCTCGCTGTGCTCGCTCGAAAACTATAGCCTAACCTAAATCCATCCCTCTTGCGTTCGTCATTCGATGTGGAGGCGACTTATTTCAAATTTGCGAACGTGTCGGATCGGATGTGAGAGGGGACTAAATTTTTACGAGCGAGCGGAGCGAGCGAGCAACGATCACAATTTCCAAGCTATACATATACCTTATATTGCCTTGCATATATGTCGTGTTATTACCTAATTTTGTCAGCCATGTCGGACATCTCATTGCACTTTACTATGTGGAAATAGTGCTATGTATGTGAAACTATTGATAAACTGTAAACTTTTGTCAGTAGGCAATAGGATAAAGACATCCGGCTCCTCGGGCTGGTGCGAATATTTCAATGTCACCATGTGCCAAACCGTTAGATTGTGGCACACCTTTACGCGTCCCTCGGTCGCTGTGCTCGCTCGAAAACTATATCCTAACATAAAACCATCCCACTTGCTTTCGTCATTCGATGTGGAGGCGACTTATTTCAAATTTACGAACGTGTCGGATCGGATGTGAGATTGGACTAAATTTTTACGAGCGAGCAGAGCGAGCGAGCAACGATCACAATTTCCAAGCTATATATATACCTTATATTGCTTTGCATATATGTCGTGTTATTACCTAATTTTGTCAGCGATTTCGGACCTCATGTTGCACTGTACTATGTGGAAATATTGCTATTTATGTGAAACTATTTATAAACTGTAAACTTTAGTCAGTAGGCAATTAGATAAAGCCTTCCGGATCCTCGGGCTGGTGCGAATATTTCAATGTCTCCATTTGCCAAACCGTTGGATTGTGACACACCTTTACGCGTCCCTCGCACGCCTTGCTCGCTCGAAAACTACAGCCTAACCTAAGACCAATCCCTCTTGCTTTCGTCATTCAATGAGGAGGCGACTTATTTCAAGTTTGGGAACGTGTCGGATCGGTTGTGAGGTTGGATTCGATTTTTACGAGCGAGCGGAGCGAGCGAGCAACGATCACAATTTCCAAGCTATACATGTAACTTATATTGCCTTGCATATATATCGTGTTATTACCTAATTTTGTCAGCCATTTCGGACATCACATTGCACTTTACTAAGTGGAAATAGTACTATTTATGTGAAACTATTGATAAACTCTAAACTTTTGACGGTAGGCAATAGGATAAAGACTTCCGGCTCCGCGGGCTGGTGCGAATATTAAAATGTCCCCATGTGCAAAACCGTTGGATTGTGGCACACCTTTACGCGTCCCTCGCTCGCTGTGCTCGCTCGAAAACTATAGCCTAACCTAAATCCATCCCTCTTGCGTTCGTCATTCGATGTGGAGGCGACTTATTTCAAATTTGGGACCGTGTCGGATCGGTTGTGAGGTTGGACTAGATTTTTACGAGCGAGCGCAGCGAGCGAGCAACCATCACAAGTTCCAAGCTATACATGTAACTTATATTGCCTTGCATATATGTCGTGTTATTACCTAATTTTGTCAGCGATTTCGGACCTCATGTTGCACTGTACTATGTGGAAATAGTACTATTTATGTGAAACTATTGATAAACTGTAAACATTTGTCAGTATGCAATAGGAAAAAGACTTCCGGCTCCTCGGGTTGGTGCGAATATTTCAATGTCCCCATGTGCCAAACCGTTGAATTGTGACACACCTTTACGCGTCCCTCGCTCGCCGTGCTCGCTCGAAAACTGTAGCCTAACCTAAAACCAATCCTTCTCGCGTTCTTTATTCGATAAGGAGGCGACTTATTTCTAATTTGGGAGCGTGTCGGAACGGTTGTGAGGTTGGACTAGATTTTTTCGAGCGAGCGGAGCGAGCGAGCAACGATCACAATTTCCAAGCTATACATATACCTTATATAGCCTTGCATATGTTTCCTGTTATTACGTAATTTTGTCAGACACTTCTGACATCACATTGCACTTTACTATGTGGAAATAGTACTATTTATGTGAAACTATTGATAAGCTCTAAACTTTTGTCAGTAGGCAATAGGATAAAGACATCCGGCTTCTCGGGCTGGTGCGAATATTTCAATGTCCCCATGTGCCAGACCGTTGGATTGTGGCACACCTTTACGCGTCCCTCGCTCGCTGTGCTCGCTCGAAAACTATAGCCTAACCTAAAACCATCCCTCATGCGTTCGTCATTCGATGTGGAGGCGACTTGTTTCAAATTTGCGAACGTGTCGGATCGGATGTGAGATTGGACTAGATTTTTACGAGCAAGCGGAGCGAGCGAGCAACGATCACAATTTCCAAGCTATATATATACCTTATATTGCCTTGCATATATGTCGTGTTATTGGCTAATTTTGTCAGCGATTTCGGACCTCATGTTGCACTGTACTATGTGGAAATATTGCTATTTATGTGAAACTATTTATAAACTGTAAACTTTAGTCAGTAGGCAATTAGATAAAGCCTTCCGGATCCTAGGGCTGGTGCGAATATTTCAATGTCTCCATGTGCCAAACCGTTGGATTGTGACACACCTCTACGCGTCCCTCGCTCGCTGTGCTCGCTCGAAAACTATATCCTAACCTAAAACCATCCCTCTTGCGTTCGTCATTCGATGTGGAGGCCACTTATTTCAAATTTGCGAACGTGTCGGATCGGATGTGAGATTGGACTAGATTTTTACGAGCGAGCGAGCAACCATCACAATTTCCAAGCTATACATATACCTTATATTGCCTTGCATATATTTCGTGTTATTACCCAATTTTGTCAGCGATTTCGGAACTCATGTTGCACTGTACTATGTGGAAATATTGCTATTTATGTGAAACTATTTATAAACTGTAAACTTCAGTCAGTAGGCAATTCGATAAAGCCTTCCGGATCCTCGGGCTGGTGCGAATATTTCAATGTCCCCATGTGCCAAACCGTTGAATTGTGACACACCTTTACGCGTCCCTCGCTCGCCGTGCTCGCTCGAAAACTGTAGCGTAACCTAAAACCAATCCTTCTCGCGTTCTTTATTCGATAAGGAGGCGACTTATTTCTAATTTGGGAGCGTGTCAGATCGGTTGTTAGGTTGGATTCGATTTTTACGAGCGAGCGGAGCGAGCGAGCAACGATCACAATTTCCAAGCTATACATGTAACTTATATTGCCTTGCATATATGTCGTGTTATTACCTAATTTTGTCAGCCATGTCGGACATCTCATTGCACTTTACTATGTGGAAATAGTGCTATGTATGTGAAACTATTGATAAACTGTAAACTTTTGTCAGTAGGCAATAGGATAAAGACATCCGGCTCCTCGGGCTGGTGCGACTATTTCAATGTCACCATGTGCCAAACCGTTAGATTGTGGCACACCTTTACGCGTCCCTCGGTCGCTGTGCTCGCTCGAAAACTATATACTAACATAAAACCATCCCTCTTGCTTTCGTCATTCGATGTGGAGGCGACTTATTTCAAATTTACGAACGTGTCGGATCGGATGTGAGATTGGACTAAATTTTTACGAGCGAGCAGAGCGAGCGAGCAACGATCACAATTTCCAAGCTATATATATACCTTATATTGCTTTGCATATATGTCGTGTTATTACCTAATTTTGTCATCGATTTCGGACCTCATGTTGCACTGTACTATGTGGAAATATTGCTATTTATGTGAAACTATTTATAAACTGTAAACTTTAGTCAGTAGGCAATTAGATAAAGCCTTCCGGATCCTCGGGCTGGTGCGAATATTTCAATGTCTCCATTTGCCAAACCGTTGGATTATGACACACCTCTACGCGTCCCTCGCTCGCCGTGCTCGCTCGAACACTATAGCCTAACCTAAAACCAATCACTCTTGCGTTCGTCATTCAATGAAGAGGCGACTTATTTCAAGTTTGGGACCGTGTCGGATCGGTTGTGAGGTTGGACTAGATTTTTACGAGCGAGCGCAGCGAGCGAGCAACCATCACAAGTTCCAAGCTATACATATACCTTATATTGCCTTGCATATATGTCGTGTTATTACCTAATTTTGTCAGCCATGTCGGACATCACATTGCACTTTACTATGTGGAAATAGTGCTATGTATGTGAAACTATTGATAAACTGTAAACTTTTGTCAGTAGGCAATAGGATAAAGACATCCGGCTCCTCGGGCTGGTGCGAATATTTCAATGTCACCATGTGCCAAACCGTTAGATTGTGGCACACCTTTACGCGTCCCTCGGTCGCTGTGCTCGCTCGAAAACTATATCCTAACATAAAACCATCCCTCTTGCTTTCGTCATTCGATGTGGAGGCGACTTATTTCAAATTTACGAACGTGTCGGATCCCATGTGAGATTGGACTAAATTTTTACGAGCGAGCGGAGCGAGCGAGCAACGATCACAATTTCCAAGCTATATATATACCTTATATTGCTTTGCATATATGTCGTGTTATTACCTAATTTTGTCAGCGATTTCGGACCTCATGTTGCACTGTACTATGTGGAGATATTGCTATTTATGTGAAACTATTTATAAACTGTAAACTTTAGTCAGTAGGCAATTAGATAAAGCCTTCCGGATCCTCGGGCTGGTGCGAATATTTCAATGTCTCCATTTGCCAAACCGTTGGATTATGACACACCTCTACGCGTCCCTCGCTCGCCGTGCTCGCTCGAAAACTATAGCCTAACCTAAAACCAATCACTCTTGCGTTCGTCATTCAATGAAGAGGCGACTTATTTCAAGTTTGGGACCGTGTCGGATCGGTTGTGAGGTTGGACTAGATTTTTACGAGCGAGCGCAGCGAGCGAGCAACCATCACAAGTTCCAAGCTATACATGTAACTTATATTGCCTTGCATATATGTCGTGTTATTACCTAATTTTGTCAGCGATTTCGGACCTCATGTTGCACTGTACTATGTGGAAATAGTACTATTTATGTGAAACTGTTTATAAACTGAAAACTTTTGTCAGTAGGCAAAAGGATAAAGACTTCCGTATCCACGGGCTGGTGCGAATATTTCAATGTCCCCATGTGCCAAACCGTTGGATTGTGACACACCTTTACGCGTCCCTCGCACGCCTTGCTCGCTCGAAATCTATGGCCTAACCTAAGACCAATCCCTCTTGCCTTCGTCATTCAATGAGGAGGCGACTTATTTCAAGTTTGGGAACGTGTCGGATCGGTTGTGAGGTTGGACTAGATTTTTACGAGCGAGCGGAGCGAGCGAGCAACGATCACAATTTCCAAGCTATACATGTAACTTATATTGCCTTGCATATATTTCGTGTTATTACCTAACTTTGTCAGCCATTTCGGACATCACATTGCACTTTACTATGTGGAAATAGTACTATTTATGTGAAACTGTTGATAAACTGAAAACTTTTGTCACTAGGCAATAGGATAAAGACTTCCGTATCCACGGGCTGGTGCGAATATTTCAATGTCCCCATGTGCCAAACCGTTGGATTGTGACACACCTTTACGCGTCCCTCGCACGCCTTGCTCGCTCGAAAACTACAGCCTAACCTAAGACCAATCCCTCTTGCTTTCGTCATTCAATGAGGAGGCGACTTATTTCAAGTTTGGGAACGTGTCGGATCGGTTGTGAGGTTGGATTCGATTTTTACGAGCGAGCGGAGCGAGCGAGCAACGATCACAATTTCCAAGCTATACATGTAACTTATATTGCCTTGCATATATATCGTGTTATTACCTAATTTTGTCAGCCATTTCGGACATCACATTGCACTTTACTAAGTGGAAATAGTACTATTTATGTGAAACTATTGATAAACTCTAAACTTTTGACGGTAGGCAATAGGATAAAGACTTCCGGCTCCGCGGGCTGGTGCGAATATTAAAATGTCCCCATGTGCCAAACCGTTGGATTGTGGCACACCTTTACGCGTCCCTCGCTCGCTGTGCTCGCTCGAAAACTATAGCCTAACCTAAATCCATCCCTCTTGCGTTCGTCATTCGATGTGGAGGCGACTTATTTCAAATTTGCGAACGTGTCGGATCGGATGTGAGAGGGGACTAAATTTTTACCAGCGAGCGGAGCGAGCGAGCAACGATCACAATTTCCAAGCTATACATATACCTTATATTGCCTTGCATATATGTCGTGTTATTACCTAATTTTGTCAGCCATGTCGGACATCACATTGCACTTTACTACGTGGAAATAGTGCTATGTATGTGAAACTATTGATAAACTGTAAACTTTTGTCAGTATGCAATAGGATAAAGACATCCGGCTCCTCGGGCTGGTGCGAATATTTCAATGTCAACCATGTGCCAAACCGTTGGATTGTGAAACACCTTTACGTGTCCCTGGCTCGCCGTTCTCGCTCGATAACTGTAGCCTAACGTAAAACCAACCCTTCTCGCGTTCGGTATTCGGTAAGGAGGCGACTTATTACTAATTTGAGAGCGTGTCGGAACGGTTGTGAGGTTGGACTAGATCTTTACGAGCGAGCGGAGCGAGCGGAGCGAGCGAGCAACGATCACAATTTCCAAGCTACACATATACCTTATATTGCCTTGCGTATATGTCGTGTTATTACCTAATTTTGTAAGCGGTTTCGGATCTCACATTGCACTGTACTATGTGGAAATATTGCTGTCTATGTGAAACTATTTACAAACTGTAAACTTTAGTCAGTAGGCAATTCGATAAAGCCTTCCGGCTCCTCGGGCTGGTGCGAATATTCCAATGTCAACCATGTGCCAAACCGTTGGATTGTGACAAACCTTTACGCGTCCCTCGCTCGCCGTGCTCGCTCGAAAACTATAGCCTAACCTAAAACCAACCCTTCCCGCGTTCGTTATTCTATAAGGAGGCGACTTATTTCAAATTTGGGAACGTGTCGGATCGGTTGTGAGGTTGGACTAGCTTTTTACGAGCGAGCGGAGCGAGCGAGCAACGATCAACAATTTCCAAGCTATGCATATACTTTATTTTGCCTTGCATATATTTCGTGTTATTACCTCATTTTGTCAGACATTTCTGATATCACATTGCACATTACTATGTGGAAATAGCACTATTTATGTGAAATTATTGATAAACTGTAAACTTTGGTCAGTAGGCAATAGGATAAAGACTTCCGGCTCCTCGGGCTGGTGCGAATATTTCAATATGCCCATGTGCCAAACCGTTGGATTGTGACACACCTTTACGCGTCCCTCGCTCGCCGTGCTCGCTCGAATACTATAGCCTAACCTAAAACCAATCCCTCTTGCTTTCGTCATTCAATGAGGAGGCGACTTATTTCAAGTTTGGGAACGTGTCGGATCGGTTGTGAGGTTGGATTCGATTTTTACGAGCGAGCGGAGCGAGCGAGCAACGATCACAATTTCCAAGCTATACATGTAACTTATATTGCCTTGCACATATTTCGTGTTATTACCTAATTTTGTCAGCCATTTCGGACATCACATTGCACTTTACTATGTGGAAATAGTACTATTTATGTGAAACTGTTTATAAACTGAAAACTTTTGTCAGTAGGCAAAAGGATAAAGACTTCCGTATCCACGGGCTGGTGCGAATATGTCAATGTCCCCATGTGCCAAACCGTTGGATTGTGACACACCTTTACGCGTCCCTCGCACGCCTTGCTCGCTCGAAAACTATGGCCTAACCTAAGACCAATCCCTCTTGCTTTCGTCATTCAATGAGGAGGCGACTTATTTCAAGTTTGGGAACGTGTCGGATCGGTTGTGAGGTTGGACTAGATTTTTACGAGCGAGCGGAGCGAGCGAGCAACGATCACAATTTCCAAGCTATACATGTAACTTATATTGCCTTGCATATATTTCGTGTTATTACCTAATGTTGTCAGCCATTTCGGACATCACATTGCACTTAACTATGTGGAAATAGTACTATTTATGTGAAACTGTTGATAAACTGAAAACATTTGTCAGTAGGCAATAGGATAAAGACTTCCGTATCCACGGGCTGGTGCGAATATTTCAATGTCCCCATGTGCCAAACCGTTGGATTGTGACACACCTTTATGCGTCCCTCGCACGCCTTGCTCGCTCGAAAACTACAGCCTAACCAAAGACCAATCCCTCTTGCTTTCGTCATTCAATGAGGAGGCGACTTATTTCAAGTTTGGGAACGTGTCGGATCGGTTGTTAGGTTGGATTCGATTTTTACGAGCGAGCGGAGCGAGCGAGCAACGATCACAATTTCCAAGCTATACATGTAACTTATATTGCCTTGCATATATATCGTGTTATTACCTAATTTTGTCAGCCATTTCGGACATCACATTGCACTTTACTAAGTGGAAATAGTACTATTTATGTGAAACTATTGATAAACTCTAAACTTTTGACGGTAGGCAATAGGATAAAGACTTCCGTATCCACGGGCTGGTGCGAATATTAAAATGTCCCCATGTGCCAAACCGTTGGATTGTGGCACACCTTTACGCGTCCCTCGCTCGCTGTGCTCGCTCGAAAACTATAGCCTAACCTAAATCCATCCCTCTTGCGTTCGTCATTCGATGTGGAGGCGACTTATTTCAAATTTGCGAACGTGTCGGATCGGATGTGAGAGGGGACTAAATTTTTACGAGCGAGCGGAGCGAGCGAGCAACGATCACAATTTCCAAGCTATACATATACCTTATATTGCCTTGCATATATGTCGTGTTATTACCTAATTTTGTCAGCCATGTCGGACATCACATTGCACTTTACTATGTGGAAATAGTGCTATGTATGTGAAACTATTGATAAACTGTAAACTTTTGTCAGTAGGCAATAGGATAAAGACATCCGGCTCCTCGGGCTGGTGCGAATATTTCAATGTCACCATGTGCCAAACCGTTAGATTGTGGCACACCTTTACGCGTCCCTCGGTCGCTGTGCTCGCTCGAAAACTATATCCTAACATAAAACCATCCCTCTTGCTTTCGTCATTCGATGTGGAGGCGACTTATTTCAAATTTACGAACGTGTCGGATCGGATGTGAGATTGGACTAAATTTTTACGAGCGAGCAGAGCGAGCGAGCAACGATCACAATTTCCAAGCTATATATATACCTTATATTGCTTTGCATATATGTCGTGTTATTACCTAATTTTGTCAGCGATTTCGGACCTCATGTTGCACTGTACTATGTGGAAATATTGCTATTTATGTGAAACTATTTATAAACTGTAAACTTTAGTCAGTAGGCAATTAGATAAAGCCTTCCGGATCCTCGGGCTGGTGCGAATATTTCAATGTCTCCATTTGCCAAACCGTTGGATTGTGACACACCTTTACGCGTCCCTCGCACGCCTTGCTCGCTCGAAAACTACAGCCTAACCTAAGACCAATCCCTCTTGCTTTCGTCATTCAATGAGGAGGCGACTTATTTCAAGTTTGGGAACGTGTCGGATCGGTTGTGAGGTTGGATTCGATTTTTACGAGCGAGCGGAGCGAGCGAGCAACGATCACAATTTCCAAGCTATACATGTAACTTATATTGCCTTGCATATATATCGTGTTATTACCTAATTTTGTCAGCCATTTCGGACATCACATTGCACTTTACTAAGTGGAAATAGTACTATTTATGTGAAACTATTGATAAACTCTAAACTTTTGACGGTAGGCAATAGGATAAAGACTTCCGGCTCCGCGGGCTGGTGCGAATATTAAAATGTCCCCATGTGCAAAACCGTTGGATTGTGGCACACCTTTACGCGTCCCTCGCTCGCTGTGCTCGCTCGAAAACTATAGCCTAACCTAAATCCATCCCTCTTGCGTTCGTCATTCGATGTGGAGGCGACTTATTTCAAATTTGGGACCGTGTCGGATCGGTTGTGAGGTTGGACTAGATTTTTACGAGCGAGCGCAGCGAGCGAGCAACCATCACAAGTTCCAAGCTATACATGTAACTTATATTGCCTTGCATATATGTCGTGTTATTACCTAATTTTGTCAGCGATTTCGGACCTCATGTTGCACTGTACTATGTGGAAATAGTACTATTTATGTGAAACTATTGATAAACTGTAAACATTTGTCAGTATGCAATAGGAAAAAGACTTCCGGCTCCTCGGGTTGGTGCGAATATTTCAATGTCCCCATGTGCCAAACCGTTGAATTGTGACACACCTTTACGCGTCCCTCGCTCGCCGTGCTCGCTCGAAAACTGTAGCCTAACCTAAAACCAATCCTTCTCGCGTTCTTTATTCGATAAGGAGGCGACTTATTTCTAATTTGGGAGCGTGTCGGAACGGTTGTGAGGTTGGACTAGATTTTTTCGAGCGAGCGGAGCGAGCGAGCAACGATCACAATTTCCAAGCTATACATATACCTTATATAGCCTTGCATATGTTTCCTGTTATTACGTAATTTTGTCAGACACTTCTGACATCACATTGCACTTTACTATGTGGAAATAGTACTATTTATGTGAAACTATTGATAAGCTCTAAACTTTTGTCAGTAGGCAATAGGATAAAGACATCCGGCTCCTCGGGCTGGTGCGAATATTTCAATGTCCCCATGTGCCAGACCGTTGGATTGTGGCACACCTTTACGCGTCCCTCGCTCGCTGTGCTCGCTCGAAAACTATAGCCTAACCTAAAACCATCCCTCATGCGTTCGTCATTCGATGTGGAGGCGACTTGTTTCAAATTTGCGAACGTGTCGGATCGGATGTGAGATTGGACTAGATTTTTACGAGCAAGCGGAGCGAGCGAGCAACGATCACAATTTCCAAGCTATATATATACCTTATATTGCCTTGCATATATGTCGTGTTATTGGCTAATTTTGTCAGCGATTTCGGACCTCATGTTGCACTGTACTATGTGGAAATATTGCTATTTATGTGAAACTATTTATAAACTGTAAACTTTAGTCAGTAGGCAATTAGATAAAGCCTTCCGGATCCTAGGGCTGGTGCGAATATTTCAATGTCTCCATGTGCCAAACCGTTGGATTGTGACACACCTCTACGCGTCCCTCGCTCGCTGTGCTCGCTCGAAAACTATAGCCTAACCTAAAACCATCCCTCTTGCGTTCGTCATTCGATGTGGAGGCCACTTATTTCAAATTTGCGAACGTGTCGGATCGGATGTGAGATTGGACTAGATTTTTACGAGCGAGCGAGCAACCATCACAATTTCCAAGCTATACATATACCTTATATTGCCTTGCATATATTTCGTGTTATTACCCAATTTTGTCAGCGATTTCGGAACTCATGTTGCACTGTACTATGTGGAAATATTGCTATTTATGTGAAACTATTTATAAACTGTAAACTTCAGTCAGTAGGCAATTCGATAAAGCCTTCCGGATCCTCGGGCTGGTGCGAATATTTCAATGTCCCCATGTGCCAAACCGTTGAATTGTGACACACCTTTACGCGTCCCTCGCTCGCCGTGCTCGCTCGAAAACTGTAGCGTAACCTAAAACCAATCCTTCTCGCGTTCTTTATTCGATAAGGAGGCGACTTATTTCTAATTTGGGAGCGTGTCAGATCGGTTGTTAGGTTGGATTCGATTTTTACGAGCGAGCGGAGCGAGCGAGCAACGATCACAATTTCCAAGCTATACATGTAACTTATATTGCCTTGCATATATGTCGTGTTATTACCTAATTTTGTCAGCCATGTCGGACATCTCATTGCACTTTACTATGTGGAAATAGTGCTATGTATGTGAAACTATTGATAAACTGTAAACTTTTGTCAGTAGGCAATAGGATAAAGACATCCGGCTCCTCGGGCTGGTGCGACTATTTCAATGTCACCATGTGCCAAACCGTTAGATTGTGGCACACCTTTACGCGTCCCTCGGTCGCTGTGCTCGCTCGAAAACTATATACTAACATAAAACCATCCCTCTTGCTTTCGTCATTCGATGTGGAGGCGACTTATTTCAAATTTACGAACGTGTCGGATCGGATGTGAGATTGGACTAAATTTTTACGAGCGAGCAGAGCGAGCGAGCAACGATCAC
Source organism: Bombus terrestris (assembly GCF_910591885.1). Taxonomy (NCBI): domain Eukaryota; kingdom Metazoa; phylum Arthropoda; class Insecta; order Hymenoptera; family Apidae; genus Bombus; species Bombus terrestris. Next base: position 1,304,298 of record NW_025963551.1, on the reverse strand, counting down.
AATTTCCAAGCTATATATATACCTTATATTGCTTTGCATATATGTCGTGTTATTACCTAATTTTGTCAGCGATTTCGGACCTCATGTTGCACTGTACTATGTGGAAATATTGCTATTTATGTGAAACTATTTATAAACTGTAAACTTTAGTCAGTAGGCAATTAGATAAAGCCTTCCGGATCCTCGGGCTGGTGCGAATATTTCAATGTCTCCATTTGCCAAACCGTTGGATTATGACACACCTCTACGCGTCCCTCGCTCGCCGTGCTCGCTCGAACACTATAGCCTAACCTAAAACCAATCACTCTTGCGTTCGTCATTCAATGAAGAGGCGACTTATTTCAAGTTTGGGACCGTGTCGGATCGGTTGTGAGGTTGGACTAGATTTTTACGAGCGAGCGCAGCGAGCGAGCAACCATCACAAGTTCCAAGCTATACATGTAACTTATATTGCCTTGCATATATGTCGTGTTATTACCTAATTTTGTCAGCGATTTCGGACCTCATGTTGCACTGTACTATGTGGAAATAGTACTATTTATGTGAAACTATTGATAAACTGTAAACATTTGTCAGTATGCAATAGGAAAAAGACTTCCGGCTCCTCGGGCTGGTGCGAATATTTCAATGTCCCCATGTGCCAGACCGTTGGATTGTGGCACACCTTTACGCGTCCCTCGCTCGCTGTGCTCGCTCGAAAACTATAGCCTAACCTAAAACCATCCCTCATGCGTTCGTCATTCGATGTGGAGGCGACTTATTTCAAATTTGCGAACGTGTCGGATCGGATGTGAGATTGGACTAGATTTTTACGAGCGAGCGGAGCGAGCGAGCAACGATCACAATTTCCAAGCTATATATATACCTTATATTGCCTTGCATATATGTCGTGTTATTGGCTAATTTTGTCAGCGATTTCGGACCTCATGTTGCACTGTACTATGTGGAAATATTGCTATTTATGTGAAACTATTTATAATCTGTAAACTTTAGTCAGTAGGCAATTAGATAAAGCCTTCCGGATCCTCGGGCTGGTGCGAATATTTCAATGTCTCCATGTGCCAAACCGTTGGATTGTGACACACCTCTACGCGTCCCTCGCTCGCTGTGCTCGCTCGAAATCTATAGCCTAACCTAAAACCATCCCTCTTGCGTTCGTTATTCGATGTGGAGGCCACTTATTTCAAATTTGCGAACGTGTCGGATCGGATGTGAGATTGGACTAGATTTTTACGAGCGAGCGGAGCGAGCGAGCAACGATCACAATTTCCAAGCAAGACATGTAACTTATATTGCATTGCATATATTTCGTGTTATTACCTAATTTTGTCAGCCATTTCGGACATCACATTGCACTTTACTATGTGGAAATAGTTCTATTTATGTGAAACTATTGATAAACACTAAACTTTTGACAGTAGGCAATAGGATAAAGACTTCCGGCTCCGCGGGCTGGTGCGAATATTTCAATGTCCCCATGTGCCAAACCGTTGAATTGTGACACACCTTTACGCGTCCCTCGCTCGCCGTGCTCGCTCGAAAACTGTAGCCTAACATAAAACCAATCCTTCTCGCGTTCTTTATTCGATAAGGAGGCGACTTATTCCTAATTTGGGAGCGTGTCGGATCGGTTGTGAGTTTGGACAAGATTTTTACGAGCGAGCGGTGCGAGCGAGCAACGATCACAATTTCCAAGCTATACATGTAACTTATATTGCCTTGCATATATTTCGTGTTATTACCTAATTTTGTCAGCCATGTCGGACATCACATTGCACTTTACTATGTGGAAATAGTACTATTTATCTGAAACTGTTGATAAACTGAAAACTTTTGTCAGTAGGCAATAGGATAAAGACTTCCGTATCCACGGGCTGGTGCGAATATTTCAATGTCCCCATGTGCCAAACCGTTGGATTGTGGCACACCTTTACGCGGCCCTCGCTCGCCGTGCTCGCTCGAAAACTATAGCCTAACCTAAAACCAACCCTTCTCGCTGTCGTTATTCGATAAGGAGGCGACTTATTTCAAATTTGGCAACGTGTCGGAACAGTTGTGAGGTTGGACTAGATTTTTACGAGCGAGCGCAGCGAGCGAACAACGATCACAATTTCCAAGCTATACATATACTTTATATTGCCTTGCATATATTTCGTGTTATTACCCAATTTTGTCAGACATTTCTGACATCACATTGCACTTTACTATGTGGAAATAGTAGTATTTATGTGAAACTATTGATAAACTGAAAACTTTTGTCAGTAGGCAACAGGATAAAGACTTCCGGCCCCTCGGGCTGGTGCGAATTTTTCAATGTCCCCATGTGCCAAACAGTTGGATTGTGACACACCTTTACGCGTCACTCGCACGCCGCGCTCGCTCGAAAACTATAGCCTAACCTAAAACCACTGCCTCTTGCGTTCGTCATTCGATGTGGAGGCGACTTATGGCAAATTTTCGAACGTGTCGGATCGGATGTGAGATTGGACTAGATTTTTACGAGCGAGCGGAGCGAGCGAGCAACCATCACAATTTCCAAGCTATACATATACCTTATATTGCCTTGCATATATTTCGTGTTATTACCCAATTTTGTCAGCGATATCGGACCTCATGTTGCACTGTACTATGTGGAAATATTGCTATTTATGTGAAACTATTTATTAACTGTAAACTTTTGTCAGTAGGCAATTCGATAAAGCCTTCCGGATCCTCGGGCTGGTGCGAATATTTCAATGTCCCCATGTGCCAAACCGTTGAATTGTGACACACCTTTACGCGTCCCTCGCTCGCCGTGCTCGCTCGAAAACTGTAGCCTAACCTAAAACCAATCCTTCTCGCGTTCTTTATTCGATAAGGAGGCGACTTATTTCTAATTTGCGAACGTGTCGGATCGGTTGTGAGGTTGGACTAGATTTTTGCGAGCGAGCGGAGCGAGCGAGCAACCATCACAAGTTCCAAGCTATACATGTAACTTATATTGCCTTGCATATATTTCGTGTTATTACCTCATTTTGTCAGACATATCTGATATCACATTGCACATTACTATGTGGAAATAGCACTATTTATGTGAAATTATTGATAAACTGTAAACTTTGGTCAGTAGGCAATAGGATAAAGACTTCCGGCTCCTCGGGCTGGTGCGAATATTTCAGTGTCCCCATGTGCCAAACCGTTGGATTGTGACACACCTTTACGCGTCCCTCGCTCGCCGTGCTCGCTCGAAAACTATAGCCCAACCTAAAACCAATCCCTCTTGCGTTCGTCATTCGATGTGGAGGCGACTTGTTTCAAATTTGCGAACGTGTCGGATCGGTTGTGAGGTTGGACTAGATTTTTGCGAGCGAGCGGAGCGAGCGAGCAACGATCACAATTTCCAAGCTATACATGTAACTTATATTGCCTTGCATATATTTCGTGTTATTACCTAATTTTGTCAGCCATTTCGGACATCACATTGCACTTTACTATTGGAAATAGTACTATTTATGTGAAACTATTGATAAACTGAAAAGTTTTGTCAGTAGGCAATAGGATAAAGCCTTCCGGCTCCTCGGGCTGGTGCGAATATTTCAATGTCCCCATGTGCCAAACCGTTGGATTGTGACACACCTTTACGCGTCCCCCGCTCGCCGTGCTCGCTCGAAAACTATAGCCTAACCTAAAACCAATCTCTCTTGCGTTCGTCATTCGATGTGGAGGCGACTTATTTCAAATTTGCGAACGTGTCGGATCGGATGTGAGATTGGACTAAATTTTTACGAGCGAGCGGAGCGAGCGAGCAACGATCACAATTTCCAAGCTATACATATACCTTATATTGCCTTGCATATATTTCGTGTTATTACCTAATTTTGTCAGCCATTTCGGACATCACATTGCACTTTACTATGTGGTAATAGTACTATTTATGTGAAACTATAGATAAACTGTAAACTTTTGTCAGTATGCAATAGGAAAAAGACTTCCGGCTCCTCGGGTTGGTGCGAATATTTCAATGTCCCCATGTGCCAAACCGTTGGATTGTGGCACACCTTTACGCGTCCCTCGCTCGCCGTGCTCGCTCAAAAACTATAGCCTAACCTAAAACCTACCCTTCTCGCTTTCGTTATTCGATAAGGAGGCGACTTATTTCTAATTTGGCAACGTGTCGGAACAGTTGTGAGGTTGGATTAGATTTTTACGAGCGAGCGGAGCGAGCGAGCAACTATCACAATTTCCAAGCCATACATGTAACTTATATTGCCTTGCATATATTTCGTGTTATTACGTAATTTTGTCAGCCATTTCGGACATCACATTGCACTTTACTATGTGGAAATAGCACTATTAATGTGAAACTATTGATAAACTCTAAACTTTTGTCAGTAGGCAACAGGAAAAAGACTTGCGGCTGCTCGGGCTGGTGCGAATAATTCAATGTCAACCATGTGCCAAAACGTTGGATTGTGAAACACCTTTACGTGTCCCTGGCTCGCCGTTCTCGCTCGAGAACTGTAGCCTAACCTAAAACCAATCCCTCTTGCGATAGTCATTCGGTGTGGAGTCGACTTATTTCAAATTTGCGAACGTGTCGGATCGGATGTGAGATTGGACTATATTTTTACGAGCGAGCGGAGCGAGCGAGCAACGATCACAATTTCCAAGCTATACATATACCTTATATTGCCTTGCATATATTTCCTGTTATTACGTAATTTTGTCAGACACTTCTGACATCACATTGCACTTTACTATGTGGAAATAGTACTATTTATGTGAAACTATTGATAAACTCTAAACTTTTATCGGTAGGCAATAGGATAAAGACTTCCGGCTCCTCGGGCTGGTGCGAATATTTCAATGTCCCCATGTGCCAAACCGTTGGATTGTGACACACCTTTACGCGTCCCTCGCTCGCCGTGCTCGCTCGAAAACTATAGCCTAACCTAAAACCAATCCCTCTTGCGTTCGTCATTCGATATTGAGGCGACATATTTCAAATTTGGGAACGTGTCGGATCGGTTGTGAGGTTGGACTAGATTTTTACGAGCGAGCGGAGCGAGCGAGCAACGATCACAATTTCCAAGCTATACATATACCTTATATTGCCTTGCATATATTTCGTGTTATTACCTCATTTTGTCAAACATTTCTGACATCACATTGCCCTTTACTATGTGGAAATAGTACTTTTTATGTGAAAGTATTGATAAACTCTAAACTTTTATCAGTAGGCAATAGGATAAAGACTTCCGGCTCCTCGGGCTGGTGCGAATATTTCAATGTCCCCATGTGCCAAACCGTTGGATTGTGGCACACCTTTACGCGGCCGTCGCTCGCCGCGCTCGCTCGAAAAATATAGCCTAACCTAAAACCAACCCTTCTCGCTTTCGTTATTCGATAAGGAGGCGGCTTATTTCAAATTTGGCAACGTGTCGGAACAGTTGTGAGGTAGGACTAGATTTTTACGAGCGAGCGCAGCGAGCGAACAACGATCACAATTTCCAAGCTATACATATACTTTATATTGCCTTGCATATAATTCGTGCTATTACCTAATTTTGTCAGCCATTTCGGACATCACATTGCACTTTACAATGTGGAAATAGTACTATTTATGTGAAACTATTGATAAACTGTACACTTTCGTCAGTATGCAATAGGAAAAAGACTTCCGGCTCCTCGGGTTGGTGCGAATATTTCAATGTCCCCATGTGCCAAACCGTTGGATTGTGACACACCTTTACGTGTCCCTGGCTCGCTGTGCTCGCTCGAAAACTATAGCCTAACCTAAAAACAACCCTTCTCGCGTTCGTTATTCGATAAGGAGGCGACTTATTTCGAATTTGCTAACGTGTCGGATCGGTTGTGAGGTTGGACTAGCTTTTTACGAGCGAGCGGAGCGAGCGAGCAACGATCAACAATTTCCAAGCTATGCATATACTTTATTTTGCCTTGCATATATTTCGTGTTATTACCTCATTTTGTCAGACATTTCTGATATCACATTGCACATTACTATGTGGAAATAGCACTATTTATGTGAAATTATTGATAAACTGCAAACATTTGTCAGTAGGCAATAGGATAAATACTTCCGGCTCCTCGGGCTGGTGCGAATATTTCAATATACCCATGTGCCAAACCGTTGGTTTGTGACAAACCTTTACGCGACCCTCGCTCGCTGCGCTCCCTCGAAAACTATAGCCTAACCTAAAACCAATCCCTCTTGCGATCGTCATTCGGTGTGGAGTCGACTTATTTCAAATTTGCGAACGTGTCGGATCGGATGTGAGATTGGACTATATTTTTACGAGCGAGCGGAGCGAGCGAGCAACGATCACAATTTCCAAGCTATACATATACCTTATATTGCCTTGCATATATTTCCTGTTATTACGTAATTTTGTCAGACACTTCTGACATCACATTGCACTTTACTATGTGGAAATAGTACTATTTATGTGAAACTATTGATAAACTCTAAACTTTTATCAGTAGGCAATAGGATAAAGACTTCCGGCTCCTCGGGCTGGTGCGAATATTTCAATGTCCCCATGTGCCAAACCGTTGGATTGTGACACACCTTTACGCGTCCCTCGCTCGCCGTGCTCGCTCGAAAACTATAGCCTAACCTAAAACCAATCCCTCTTGCGTTCGTCATTCGACATGCAGGCGACTTATTTCAAATTAGGGAACGTGTCGGATCGGTTGTGAGGTTGGACTAGATTTTTACGAGCGAGCGGAGCGAGCGAGCAACGATTCCAATTTCCAAGCTATACATATACCTTATATTGCCTTGCATATATTTCCTGTTATTACCTCATTTTGTCAAACATTTCTGACATCACATTGCCCTTTACTATGTGGAAATAGTAATTTTTATGTGAAAGTATTGATAAACTCTAAACTTTTATCAGTAGGCAATAGGATAAAGACTTCCGGCTCCTCGGGCTGGTGCGAATATTTCAATGTCCCCATGTGCCAAACCGTTGGATTGTGGCACACCTTTACGCGGCCCTCGCCCGCCGTGCTCGCTCGAAAACTATAGCCTAACCTAAAACCAACCCTTCTCGCTTTCGTTATTCGATAAGGAGGCGGCTTATTTCAAATTTGGCAACGTGTCGGAACAGTTGTGAGGTAGGACTAGATTTTTACGAGCGAGCGCAGCGAGCGAACGACGATCACAATTTCCAAGCTATACATATACTTTATATTGCCTTGCATATAATTCGTGCTATTACCTAATTTTGTCAGCCATTTCGGACATCACATTGCACTTTACAATGTGGAAATAGTACTATTTATGTGAAACTATTGATAAACTGTACACTTTCGTCAGTATGCAATAGGAAAAAGACTTCCGGCTCCTCGGGTTGGTGCGAATATTTCAATGTCCCCATGTGCCAAACCGTTGGATTGTGACACACCTTTACGTGTCCCTGGCTCGCTGTGCTCGCTCGAAAACTATAGCCTAACCAAAAACAACCCTTCTCGCGTTCGTTATTCGATAAGGAGGCGACTTATTTCGAATTTGCTAACGTGTCGGATCGGTTGTGAGGTTGGACTAGCTTTTTACGAGCGAGCGGAGCGAGCGAGCAACGATCAACAATTTCCAAGCTATGCATATACTTTATTTTGCCTTGCATATATTTCGTGTTATTACCTCATTTTGTCAGACATTTCTGATATCACATTGCACATTACTATGTGGAAATAGCACTATTTATGTGAAATTATTGATAAACTGTAAACTTTGGTCAGTAGGCAATAGGATAAAGACTTCCGGCTCCTCGGGCTGGTGCGAATATTTCAGTGTCCCCATGTGCCAAACCGTTGGATTGTGACACACCTTTACGCGTCCCTCGCTCGCCGTGCTCGCTCGAAAACTATAGCCCAACCTAAAACCAATCCCTCTTGCGTTCGTCATTCGATGTGGAGGCGACTTGTTTCAAATTTGCGAACGTGTCGGATCGGTTGTGAGGTTGGACTAGATTTTTGCGAGCGAGCGGAGCGAGCGAGCAACGATCACAATTTCCAAGCTATACATGTAACTTATATTGCCTTGCATATATTTCGTGTTATTACCTAATTTTGTCAGCCATTTCGGACATCACATTGCACTTTACTATTGGAAATAGTACTATTTATGTGAAACTATTGATAAACTGAAAAGTTTTGTCAGTAGGCAATAGGATAAAGCCTTCCGGCTCCTCGGGCTGGTGCGAATATTTCAATGTCCCCATGTGCCAAACCGTTGGATTGTGACACACCTTTACGCGTCCCCCGCTCGCCGTGCTCGCTCGAAAACTATAGCCTAACCTAAAACCAATCTCTCTTGCGTTCGTCATTCGATGTGGAGGCGACTTATTTCAAATTTGCGAACGTGTCGGATCGGATGTGAGATTGGACTAAATTTTTACGAGCGAGCGGAGCGAGCGAGCAACGATCACAATTTCCAAGCTATACATATACCTTATATTGCCTTGCATATATTTCGTGTTATTACCTAATTTTGTCAGCCATTTCGGACATCACATTGCACTTTACTATGTGGTAATAGTACTATTTATGTGAAACTATAGATAAACTGTAAACTTTTGTCAGTATGCAATAGGAAAAAGACTTCCGGCTCCTCGGGTTGGTGCGAATATTTCAATGTCCCCATGTGCCAAACCGTTGGATTGTGGCACACCTTTACGCGTCCCTCGCTCGCCGTGCTCGCTCGAAAACTATAGCCTAACCTAAAACCTACCCTTCTCGCTTTCGTTATTCGATAAGGAGGCGACTTATTTCTAATTTGGCAACGTGTCGGAACAGTTGTGAGGTTGGATTAGATTTTTACGAGCGAGCGGAGCGAGCGAGCAACTATCACAATTTCCAAGCCATACATGTAACTTATATTGCCTTGCATATATTTCGTGTTATTACGTAATTTTGTCAGCCATTTCGGACATCACATTGCACTTTACTATGTGGAAATAGCACTATTAATGTGAAACTATTGATAAACTCTAAACTTTTGTCAGTAGGCAACAGGAAAAAGACTTGCGGCTGCTCGGGCTGGTGCGAATAATTCAATGTCAACCATGTGCCAAAACGTTGGATTGTGAAACACCTTTACGTGTCCCTGGCTCGCCGTTCTCGCTCGAGAACTGTAGCCTAACCTAAAACCAATCCCTCTTGCGATAGTCATTCGGTGTGGAGTCGACTTATTTCAAATTTGCGAACGTGTCGGATCGGATGTGAGATTGGACTATATTTTTACGAGCGAGCGGAGCGAGCGAGCAACGATCACAATTTCCAAGCTATACATATACCTTATATTGCCTTGCATATATTTCCTGTTATTACGTAATTTTGTCAGACACTTCTGACATCACATTGCACTTTACTATGTGGAAATAGTACTATTTATGTGAAACTATTGATAAACTCTAAACTTTTATCGGTAGGCAATAGGATAAAGACTTCCGGCTCCTCGGGCTGGTGCGAATATTTCAATGTCCCCATGTGCCAAACCGTTGGATTGTGACACACCTTTACGCGTCCCTCGCTCGCCGTGCTCGCTCGAAAACTATAGCCTAACCTAAAACCAATCCCTCTTGCGTTCGTCATTCGATATTGAGGCGACATATTTCAAATTAGGGAACGTGTCGGATCGGTTGTGAGGTTGGACTAGATTTTTACGAGCGAGCGGAGCGAGCGAGCAACGATCACAATTTCCAAGCTATACATATACCTTATATTGCCTTGCATATATTTCGTGTTATTACCTCATTTTGTCAAACATTTCTGACATCACATTGCCCTTTACTATGTGGAAATAGTACTTTTTATGTGAAAGTATTGATAAACTCTAAACTTTTATCAGTAGGCAATAGGATAAAGACTTCCGGCTCCTCGGGCTGGTGCGAATATTTCAATGTCCCCATGTGCCAAACCGTTGGATTGTGGCACACCTTTACGCGGCCGTCGCTCGCCGCGCTCGCTCGAAAAATATAGCCTAACCTAAAACCAACCCTTCTCGCTTTCGTTATTCGATAAGGAGGCGGCTTATTTCAAATTTGGCAACGTGTCGGAACAGTTGTGAGGTAGGACTAGATTTTTACGAGCGAGCGCAGCGAGCGAACAACGATCACAATTTCCAAGCTATACATATACTTTATATTGCCTTGGATATAATTCGTGCTATTACCTAATTTTGTCAGCCATTTCGGACATCACATTGCACTTTACAATGTGGAAATAGTACTATTTATGTGAAACTATTGATAAAATGTACACTTTCGTCAGTATGCAATAGGAAAAAGACTTCCGGCTCCTCGGGTTGGTGCGAATATTTCAATGTCCCCATGTCCCAAACCGTTGGATTGTGGCACACCTTTACGCGGCCCTCGCTCGCCGTGCTCGCTCGAAAACTATAGCCTAACCTAAAACCAACCCTTCTCGCTTTCGTTATTCGATAAGGAGGCGGCTTATTTCAAATTTGGCAACGTGTCGGAACAGTTGTGCGGTAGGACTAGATTTTTACGAGCGAGCGCAGCGAGCGAACAACGATCACAATTTCCAAGCTATACATATACTTTATATTGCCTTGCATATAATTCGTGCTATTACCTAATTTTGTCAGCCATTTCGGACATCACATTGCACTTTACAATGTGGAAATAGTACTATTTATGTGAAACTATTGATAAACTGTACACTTTCGTCAGTATGCAATAGGAAAAAGACTTCCGGCTCCTCGGGTTGGTGCGAATATTTCAATGTCCCCATGTGCCAAACCGTTGGATTGTGACACACCTTTACGTGTCCCTGGCTCGCTGTGCTCGCTCGAAAACTATAGCCTAACCTAAAAACAACCCTTCTCGCGTTCGTTATTCGATAAGGAGGCGACTTATTTCGAATTTGCTAACGTGTCGGATCGGTTGTGAGGTTGGACTAGCTTTTTACGAGCGAGCGGAGCGAGCGAGCAACGATCAACAATTTCCAAGCTATGCATATACTTTATTTTGCCTTGCATATATTTCGTGTTATTACCTCATTTTGTCAGACATTTCTGATATCACATTGCACATTACTATGTGGAAATAGCACTATCTATGTAAAACTATTGATAAACTGCAAACATTTGTCAGTAGGCAATAGGATAAATACTTCCGGCTCCTCGGGCTGGTGCGAATATTTCAATATACCCATGTGCCAAACCGTTGGTTTGTGACAAACCTTTACGCGACCCTCGCTCGCTGCGCTCCCTCGAAAACTATAGCCTAACCTAAAACCAATCCCTCTTGCGATCGTCATTCGGTGTGGAGTCGACTTATTTCAAATTTGCGAACGTGTCGGATCGGATGTGAGATTGGACTATATTTTTACGAGCGAGCGGAGCGAGCGAGCAACGATCACAATTTCCAAGCTATACATATACCTTATATTGCCTTGCATATATTTCCTGTTATTACGTAATTTTGTCAGACACTTCTGACATCACATTGCACTTTACTATGTGGAAATAGTACTATTTATGTGAAACTATTGATAAACTCTAAACTTTTATCAGTAGGCAATAGGATAAAGACTTCCGGCTCCTCGGGTTGGTGCGAATATTTCAATGTCCCCATGTGCCAAACCGTTGGATTGTGACACACCTTTACGTGTCCCTGGCTCGCTGTGCTCGCTCGAAAACTATAGCCTAACCAAAAACAACCCTTCTCGCGTTCGTTATTCGATAAGGAGGCGACTTATTTCGAATTTGCTAACGTGTCGGATCGGTTGTGAGGTTGGACTAGCTTTTTACGAGCGAGCGGAGCGAGCGAGCAACGATCAACAATTTCCAAGCTATGCATATACTTTATTTTGCCTTGCATATATTTCGTGTTATTACCTCATTTTGTCAGACATTTCTGATATCACATTGCACATTACTATGTGGAAATAGCACTATTTATGTGAAATTATTGATAAACTGTAAACTTTGGTCAGTAGGCAATAGGATAAAGACTTCCGGCTCCTCGGGCTGGTGCGAATATTTCAGTGTCCCCATGTGCCAAACCGTTGGATTGTGACACACCTTTACGCGTCCCTCGCTCGCCGTGCTCGCTCGAAAACTATAGCCCAACCTAAAACCAATCCCTCTTGCGTTCGTCATTCGATGTGGAGGCGACTTATTTCAAATTTGCGAACGTGTCGGATCGGATGTGAGGTTGGACTAGATTTTTGCGAGCGAGCGGAGCGAGCGAGCAACGATCACAATTTCCAAGCTATACATGTAACTTATATTGCCTTGCATATATTTCGTGTTATTACCTAATTTTGTCAGCCATTTCGGACATCACATTGCACTTTACTATTGGAAATAGTACTATTTATGTGAAACTATTGATAAACTGAAAAGTTTTGTCAGTAGGCAATAGGATAAAGCCTTCCGGCTCCTCGGGCTGGTGCGAATATTTCAATGTCCCCATGTGCCAAACCGTTGGATTGTGACACACCTTTACGCGTCCCCCGCTCGCCGTGCTCGCTCGAAAACTATAGCCTAACCTAAAACCAATCTCTCTTGCGTTCGTCATTCGATGTGGAGGCGACTTATTTCAAATTTGCGAACGTGTCGGATCGGATGTGAGATTGGACTAAATTTTTACGAGCGAGCGGAGCGAGCGAGCAACGATCACAATTTCCAAGCTATACATATACCTTATATTGCCTTGCATATATTTCGTGTTATTACCTAATTTTGTCAGCCATTTCGGACATCACATTGCACTTTACTATGTGGTAAGAGTACTATTTATGTGAAACTATAGATAAACTGTAAACTTTTGTCAGTATGCAATAGGAAAAAGACTTCCGGCTCCTCGGGTTGGTGCGAATATTTCAATGTCCCCATGTGCCAAACCGTTGGATTGTGGCACACCTTTACGCGTCCCTCGCTCGCCGTGCTCGCTCGAAAACTATAGCCTAACCTAAAACCTACCCTTCTCGCTTTCGTTATTCGATAAGGAGGCGACTTATTTCTAATTTGGCAACGTGTCGGAACAGTTGTGAGGTTGGATTAGATTTTTACGAGCGAGCGGAGCGAGCGAGCAACTATCACAATTTCCAAGCCATACATGTAACTTATATTGCCTTGCATATATTTCGTGTTATTACGTAATTTTGTCAGCCATTTCGGACATCACATTGCACTTTACTATGTGGAAATAGCACTATTAATGTGAAACTATTGATAAACTCTAAACTTTTGTCAGTAGGCAACAGGAAAAAGACTTGCGGCTGCTCGGGCTGGTGCGAATAATTCAATGTCAACCATGTGCCAAAACGTTGGATTGTGAAACACCTTTACGTGTCCCTGGCTCGCCGTTCTCGCTCGAGAACTGTAGCCTAACGTAAAACCAACCCTTCTCGCGTTCGTTATTCGATAAGGAGGCGACTTATTACTAATTTGAGAGCGTGTCGGAACGGTTGTGAGGTTGGTCTAGATCTTTACGAGCGAGCGGAGCGAGCGGAGCGAGCGAGCAACGATCACAATTTCCAAGCTACACATATACCTTATATTGCCTTGCGTATATGTCGTGTTATTACCTAATTTTGTAAGCGGTTTCGGATCTCACATTGCACTGTACTATGTGGAAATATTGCTGTTTATGTGAAACTATTTACAAACTGTAAACTTTGGTCAGTAGGCAATAGGATAAAGACTTCCGGCTCCTCGGGCTGGTGCGAATATTTCAATATGCCCATGTGCCAAACCGTTGGATTGTGACACACCTTTACGCGTCCCTCGCTCGCCGTGATCGCTCGAAAACTATAGCCTAACCTAAAACCAATCCCTCTTGCGATCGTCATTCGGTGTGGAGTCGACTTATTTCAAATTTGCGAACGTGTCGGATCGGATGTGAGATTGGACTATATTTTTACGAGCGAGCGGAGCGAGCGAGCAACGATCACAATTTCCAAGCTATACATATACCTTATATTGCCTTGCATATATTTCCTGTTATTACGTAATTTTGTCAGACACTTCTGACATCACATTGCACTTTACTATGTGGAAATAGTACTATTTATGTGAAACTATTGATAAACTCTAAACTTTTATCGGTAGGCAATAGGATAAAGACTTCCGGCTCCTCGGGCTGGTGCGAATATTTCAATGTCCCCATGTGCCAAACCGTTGGATTGTGACACACCTTTACGCGTCCCTCGCTCGCCGTGCTCGCTCGAAAACTATAGCCTAACCTAAAACCAATCCCACTTGCGTTCGTCATTCGATATTGAGGCGACATATTTCAAATTTGGGAACGTGTCGGATCGGTTGTGAGGTTGGACTAGATTTTTACGAGCGAGCGGAGCGAGCGAGCAACGATCACAATTTCCAAGCTATACATATACCTTATATTGCCTTGCATATATTTCGTGTTATTACCTCATTTTGTCAAACATTTCTGACATCACATTGCCCTTTACTATGTGGAAATAGTACTTTTTATGTGAAAGTATTGATAAACTCTAAACTTTTATCAGTAGGCAATAGGATAAAGACTTCCGGCTCCTCGGGCTGGTGCGAATATTTCAATGTCCCCATGTGCCAAACCGTTGGATTGTGGCACACCTTTACGCGGCCCTCGCTCGCCGTGCTCGCTCGAAAACTATAGCCTAACCTAAAACCAACCCTTCTCGCTTTCGTTATTCGATAAGGAGGCGGCTTATTTCAAATTTGGCAACGTGTCGGAACAGTTGTGAGGTAGGACTAGATTTTTACGAGCGAGCGCAGCGAGCGAACAACGATCACAATTTCCAAGCTATACATATACTTTATATTGCCTTGCATATAATTCGTGCTATTACCTAATTTTGTCAGCCATTTCGGACATCACATTGCACTTTACAATGTGGAAATAGTACTATTTATGTGAAACTATTGATAAACTGTACACTTTCGTCAGTATGCAATAGGAAAAAGACTTCCGGCTCCTCGGGTTGGTGCGAATATTTCAATGTCCCCATGTCCCAAACCGTTGGATTGTGGCACACCTTTACGTGTCCCTGGCTCGCTGTGCTCGCTCGAAAACTATAGCCTAACCTAAAAACAACCCTTCTCGCGTTCGTTATTCGATAAGGAGGCGACTTATTTCGAATTTGCTAACGTGTCGGATCGGTTGTGAGGTTGGACTAGCTTTTTACGAGCGAGCGGAGCGAGCGAGCAACGATCAACAATTTCCAAGCTATGCATATACTTTATTTTGCCTTGCATATATTTCGTGTTATTACCTCATTTTGTCAGACATTTCTGATATCACATTGCACATTACTATGTGGAAATAGCACTATTTATGTGAAATTATTGATAAACTGTAAACTTTGGTCAGTAGGCAATAGGATAAAGACTTCCGGCTCCTCGGGCTGGTGCGAATATTTCAATATGCCCATGTGCCAAACCGTTGGATTGTGACACACCTTTACGCGTCCCTCGCTCGCCGTGCTCGCTCGAAAACTATAGCCTAACCTAAAACCAATCCCTCTTGCGATCGTCATTCGGTGTGGAGTCGACTTATTTCAAATTTGCGAACGTGTCGGATCGGATGTGAGATTGGACTATATTTTTACGAGCGAGCGGAGCGAGCGAGCAACGATCACAATTTCCAAGCTATACATATACCTTATATTGCCTTGCATATATTTCCTGTTATTACGTAATTTTGTCAGACACTTCTGACATCACATTGCACTTTACTATGTGGAAATAGTACTATTTATGTGAAACTATTGATAAACTCTAAACTTTTATCAGTAGGCAATAGGATAAAGACTTCCGGCTCCTCGGGCTGGTGCGAATATTTCAATGTCCCCATGTGCCAAACCGTTGGATTGTGACACACCTTTACGCGTCCCTCGCTCGCCGTGCTCGCTCGAAAAATTTAGCCTAACCTAAAACCAATCCCTCTTGCGTTCGTCATTCGATATTGAGGCGACATATTTCAAATTAGGGAACGTGTCGGATCGGTTGTGAGGTTGGACTAGATTTTTACGAGCGAGCGGAGCGAGCGAGCAACGATCACAATTTCCAAGCTATACATATACCTTATATTGCCTTGCATATATTTCGTGTTATTACCTCATTTTGTCAAACATTTCTGACATCACATTGCCCTTTACTATGTGGAAATAGTAATTTTTATGTGAAAGTATTGATAAACTCTAAACTTTTATCAGTAGGCAATAGGATAAAGACTTCCGGCTCCTCGGGCTGGTGCGAATATTTCAATGTCCCCATGTGCCAAACCGTTGGATTGTGGCACACCTTTACGCGGCCCTCGCCCGCCGTGCTCGCTCGAAAACTATAGCCTAACCTAAAACCAACCCTTCTCGCTTTCGTTATTCGATAAGGAGGCGGCTTATTTCAAATTTGGCAACGTGTCGGAACAGTTGTGAGGTAGGACTAGATTTTTACGAGCGAGCGCAGCGAGCGAACAACGATCACAATTTCCAAGCTATACATATACTTTATATTGCCTTGCATATAATTCGTGCTATTACCTAATTTTGTCAGCCATTTCGGACATCACATTGCACTTTACAATGTGGAAATAGTACTTTTTATGTGAAAGTATTGATAAACTGTAAACTTTGGTCAGTAGGCAATAGGATAAAGACTTCCGGCTCCTCGGGCTGGTTGCGAATATTTCAGTGTCCCCATGTGCCAAACCGTTGGATTGTGACACACCTTTACGCGTCCCTCGCTCGCCGTGCTCGCTCGAAAACTATAGCCTAACCTAAAACCAATCCCTCTTGCGTTCGTCATTCGATATTGAGGCGACATATTTCAAATTTGGGAACGTATCGGATCGGTTGTGAGGTTGGACTAGATTTTTACGAGCGAGCGGAGCGAGCGAGCAACGATCACAATTTCCAAGCTATACATATGCCTTATATTGCCTTGCATATATTTCGTGTTATTACCTCATTTTGTCAAACATTTCTGACATCACATTGCCCTTTACTATGTGGAAATAGTACTTTTTATGTGAAAGTATTGATAAACTCTAAACTTTTATCAGTAGGCAATAGGATAAAGACTTCCGGCTCCTCGGGCTGGTGCGAATATTTCAATGTCCCCATGTGCCAAACCGTTGGATTGTGGCACACCTTTACGCGGCCCTCGCTCGCCGTGCTCGCTCGAAAACTATAGCCTAACCTAAAACCAACCCTTCTCGCTTTCGTTATTCGATAAGGAGGCGGCTTATTTCAAATTTGGCAACGTGTCGGAACAGTTGTGAGGTAGGACTAGATTTTTACGAGCGAGCGCAGCGAGCGAACAACGATCACAATTTCCAAGCTATACATATACTTTATATTGCCTTGCATATAATTCGTGCTATTACCTAATTTTGTCAGCCATTTCGGACATCACATTGCACTTTACAATGTGGAAATAGTACTATTTATGTGAAACTATTGATAAACTGTACACTTTCGTCAGTATGCAATAGGAAAAAGACTTCCGGCTCCTCGGGTTGGTGCGAATATTTCAATGTCCCCATGTCCCAAACCGTTGGATTGTGGCACACCTTTACGCGGCCCTCGCTCGCCGTGCTCGCTCGAAAACTATAGCCTAACCTAAAACCAACCCTTCTCGCTTTCGTTATTCGATAAGGAGGCGGCTTATTTCAAATTTGGCAACGTGTCGGAACAGTTGTGCGGTAGGACTAGATTTTTACGAGCGAGCGCAGCGAGCGAACAACGATCACAATTTCCAAGCTATACATATACTTTATATTGCCTTGCATATAATTCGTGCTATTACCTAATTTTGTCAGCCATTTCGGACATCACATTGCACTTTACAATGTGGAAATAGTACTATTTATGTGAAACTATTGATAAACTGTACACTTTCGTCAGTATGCAATAGGAAAAAGACTTCCGGCTCCTCGGGTTGGTGCGAATATTTCAATGTCCCCATGTGCCAAACCGTTGGATTGTGACACACCTTTACGTGTCCCTGGCTCGCTGTGCTCGCTCGAAAACTATAGCCTAACCTAAAAACAACCCTTCTCGCGTTCGTTATTCGATAAGGAGGCGACTTATTTCGAATTTGCTAACGTGTCGGATCGGTTGTGAGGTTGGACTAGCTTTTTACGAGCGAGCGGAGCGAGCGAGCAACGATCAACAATTTCCAAGCTATGCATATACTTTATTTTGCCTTGCATATATTTCGTGTTATTACCTCATTTTGTCAGACATTTCTGATATCACATTGCACATTACTATGTGGAAATAGCACTATTTATGTGAAATTATTGATAAACTGTAAACTTTGGTCAGTAGGCAATAGGATAAAGACTTCCGGCTCCTCGGGCTGGTGCGAATATTTCAATATGCCCATGTGCCAAACCGTTGGATTGTGACACACCTTTACGCGTCCCTCGCTCGCCGTGCTCGCTCGAAAACTATAGCCTAACCTAAAACCAATCCCTCTTGCGATCGTCATTCGGTGTGGAGTCGACTTATTTCAAATTTGCGAACGTGTCGGATCGGATGCGAGATTGGACTATATTTTTACGAGCGAGCGGAGCGAGCGAGCAACGATCACAATTTCCAAACTATACATATACCTTATATTGCCTTGCATATATTTCCTGTTATTACGTAATTTTGTCAGACACTTCTGACATCACATTGCACTTTACTATGTGGAAATAGTACTATTTGTGTGAAACTATTGATAAACTCTAAACTTTTATCAGTAGGCAATAGGATAAAGACTTCCGGCTCCTCGGGCTGGTGCGAATATTTCAATGTCCCCATGTGCCAAACCGTTGGATTGTGACACACCTTTACGCGTCCCTCGCTCGCCGTGCTCGCTCGAAAACTATAGCCTAACCTAAAACCAATCCCTCTTGCGTTCGTCATTCGATATTGAGGCGACATATTTCAAATTAGGGAACGTGTCGGATCGGTTGTGAGGTTGGACTAGATTTTTACGAGCGAGCGGAGCGAGCGAGCAACGATCACAATTTCCAAGCTATACATATACCTTATATTGCCTTGCATATATTTCGTGTTATTACCTCATTTTGTCAAACATTTCTGACATCACATTGCCCTTTACTATGTGGAAATAGTAATTTTTATGTGAAAGTATTGATAAACTCTAAACTTTTATCAGTAGGCAATAGGATAAAGACTTCCGGCTCCTCGGGCTGGTGCGAATATTTCAATGTCCCCATGTGCCAAACCGTTGGATTGTGGCACACCTTTACGCGGCCCTCGCCCGCCGTGCTCGCTCGAAAACTATAGCCTAACCTAAAACCAACCCTTCTCGCTTTCGTTATTCGATAAGGAGGCGGCTTATTTCAAATTTGGCAACGTGTCGGAACAGTTGTGAGGTAGGACTAGATTTTTACGAGCGAGCGCAGCGAGCGAACAACGATCACAATTTCCAAGCTATACATATACTTTATATTGCCTTGCATATAATTCGTGCTATTACCTAATTTTGTCAGCCATTTCGGACATCACATTGCACTTTACAATGTGGAAATAGTACTATTTATGTGAAACTATTGAAAAACTGTACACTTTCGTCAGTATGCAATAGGAAAAAGACTTCCGGCTCCTCGGGTTGGTGCGAATATTTCAATGTCCCCATGTGCCAAACCGTTGGATTGTGACACACCTTTACGTGTCCCTGGCTCGCTGTGCTCGCTCGAAAACTATAGCCTAACCTAAAAACATCCCTTCTCGCGTTCGTTATTCGATAAGGAGGCGACTTATTTCGAATTTGCTAACGTGTCGGATCGGTTGTGAGGTTGGACTAGCTTTTTACGAGCGAGCGAAGCGAGCGAGCAACGATCAACAATTTCCAAGCTATGCATATACTTTATTTTGCCTTGCATATATTTCGTGTTATTACCTCATTTTGTCAGACATTTCTGATATCACATTGCACATTACTATGTGGAAATAGCACTATTTATGTGAAATTATTGATAAACTGTAAACTTTGGTCAGTAGGCAATAGGATAAAGACTTCCGGCTCCTCGGGCTGGTGCGAATATTTCAGTGTCCCCATGTGCCAAACCGTTGGATTGTGACACACCTTTACGCGTCCCTCGCTGGCCGTGCTCGCTCGAAAACTATAGCCTAACCTAAAACCAACCCTTCTCGCTTTCGTTATTCGATAAGGAGGCGACATATTTCAAATTTGGGAACGTGTCGGATCGGTTGTGAGGTTGGACTAGATTTTTACGAGCGAGCGGAGCGAGCGAGCAACGATCACAATTTCCAAGCTATACATATGCCTTATATTGCCTTGCATATATTTCGTGTTATTACCTCATTTTGTCAAACATTTCTGACATCACATTGCCCTTTACTATGTGGAAATAGTACTTTTTATGTGAAAGTATTGATAAACTCTAAACTTTTATCAGTAGGCAATAGGATAAAGACTTCCGGCTCCTCGGGCTGGTGCGAATATTTCAATGTCCCCATGTGCCAAACCGTTGGATTGTGGCACACCTTTACGCGGCCCTCGCTCGCCGTGCTCGCTCGAAAACTATAGCCTAACCTAAAACCAACCCTTCTCGCTTTCGTTATTCGATAAGGAGGCGGCTTATTTCAAATTTGGCAACGTGTCGGAACAGTTGTGAGGTAGGACTAGATTTTTACGAGCGAGCGCAGCGAGCGAACAACGATCACAATTTCCAAGCTATACATATACTTTATATTGCCTTGCATATAATTCGTGCTATTACCTAATTTTGTCAGCCATTTCGGACATCACATTGCACTTTACAATGTGGAAATAGTACTATTTATGTGAAACTATTGATAAACTGTACACTTTCGTCAGTATGCAATAGGAAAAAGACTTCCGGCTCCTCGGGTTGGTGCGAATATTTCAATGTCCCCATGTCCCAAACCGTTGGATTGTGGCACACCTTTACGCGGCCCTCGCTCGCCGTGCTCGCTCGAAAACTATAGCCTAACCTAAAACCAACCCTTCTCGCTTTCGTTATTCGATAAGGAGGCGGCTTATTTCAAATTTGGCAACGTGTCGGAACAGTTGTGCGGTAGGACTAGATTTTTACGAGCGAGCGCAGCGAGCGAACAACGATCACAATTTCCAAGCTATACATATACTTTATATTGCCTTGCATATAATTCGTGCTATTACCTAATTTTGTCAGCCATTTCGGACATCACATTGCACTTTACAATGTGGAAATAGTACTATTTATGTGAAACTATTGATAAACTGTACACTTTCGTCAGTATGCAATAGGAAAAAGACTTCCGGCTCCTCGGGTTGGTGCGAATATTTCAATGTCCCCATGTCCCAAACCGTTGGATTGTGGCACACCTTTACGCGGCCCTCGCTCGCAGTGCTCGCTCGAAAACTATAGCCTAACCTAAAACCAACCCTTCTCGCTTTCGTTATTCGATAAGGAGGCGGCTTATTTCAAATTTGGCAACGTGTCGGAACAGTTGTGCGGTAGGACTAGATTTTTACGAGCGAGCGCAGCGAGCGAACAACGATCACAATTTCCAAGCTATACATATACTTTATATTGCCTTGCATATAATTCGTGCTATTACCTAATTTTGTCAGCCATTTCGGACATCACATTGCACTTTACAATGTGGAAATAGTACTATTTATGTGAAACTATTGATAAACTGTACACTTTCGTCAGTATGCAATAGGAAAGAGACTTCCGGCTCCTCGGGTTGGTGCGAATATTTCAATGTCCCCATGTGCCAAACCGTTGGATTGTGACACACCTTTACGTGTCCCTGGCTCGCTGTGCTCGCTCGAAAACTATAGCCTAACCTAAAAACAACCCTTCTCGCGTTCGTTATTCGATAAGGAGGCGACTTATTTCGAATTTGCTAACGTGTCGGATCGGTTGTGAGGTTGGACTAGCTTTTTACGAGCGAGCGGAGCGAGCGAGCAACGATCAACAATTTCCAAGCTATGCATATACTTTATTTTGCCTTGCATATATTTCGTGTTATTACCTCATTTTGTCAGACACTTCTGACATCACATTGCACTTTACTATGTGGAAATAGTACTATTTATGTGAAACTATTGATAAACTCTAAACTTTTATCAGTAGGCAATAGGATAAAGACTTCCGGCTCCTCGGGCTGGTGCGAATATTTCAATGTCCCCATGTGCCAAACCGTTGGATTGTGACACACCTTTACGCGTCCCTCGCTCGCCGTGCTCGCTCGAAAACTATAGCCTAACCTAAAACCAATCCCTCTTGCGTGCGTTATTCGACATGCAGGCGACTTATTTCAAATTAGGGAACGTGTCGGATCGGTTGTGAGGTTGGACTAGATTTTTACGAGCGAGCGGAGCGAGCGAGCAACGATTGCAATTTCCAAGCTATACATATACCTTATATTGCCTTGCATATATTTCCAGTTATTACCTCATTTTGTCAAACATTTCTGACATCACATTGCCCTTTACTATGTGGAAATAGTAATTTTTATGTGAAAGTATTGATAAACTCTAAACTTTTATCAGTAGGCAATAGGATAAAGACTTCCGGCTCCTCGGGCTGGTGCGAATATTTCAATGTCCCCATGTGCCAAACCGTTGGATTGTGGCACACCTTTACGCGGCCCTCGCCCGCCGTGCTCGCTCGAAAACTATAGCCTAACCTAAAACCAACCCTTCTCGCTTTCGTTATTCGATAAGGAGGCGGCTTATTTCAAATTTGGCAACGTGTCGGAACAGTTGTGAGGTAGGACTAGATTTTTACGAGCGAGCGCAGCGAGCGAACAACGATCACAAATTCCAAGCTATACATATACTTTATATTGCCTTGCATATAATTCGTGCTATTACCTAATTTTGTCAGCCATTTCGGACATCACATTGCACTTTACAATGTGGAAATAGTACTATTTATGTGAAACTATTGATAAACTGTACACTTTCGTCAGTATGCAATAGGAAAAAGACTTCCGGCTCCTCGGGTTGGTGCGAATATTTCAATGTCCCCATGTGCCAAACCGTTGGAATGTGATACACCTTTACGTGTCCCTGGCTCGCTGTGCTCGCTCGAAAACTATAGCCTAACCTAAAAACAACCCTTCTCGCGTTCGTTATTCGATAAGGAGGCGACTTATTTCGAATTTGCTAACGTGTCGGATCGGTTGTGAGGTTGGACTAGCTTTTTACGAGCGAGCGGAGCGAGCGAGCAACGATCAACAATTTCCAAGCTATGCATATACTTTATTTTGCCTTGCATATATTTCGTGTTATTACCTCATTTTGTCAGACACTTCTGACATCACATTGCACTTTACTATGTGGAAATAGTACTATTTATGTGAAACTATTGATAAACTCTAAACTTTTATCAGTAGGCAATAGGATAAAGACTTCCGGCTCCTCGGGCTGGTGCGAATATTTCAATGTCCCCATGTGCCAAACCGTTGGATTGTGACACACCTTTACGCGTCCCTCGCTCGCCGTGCTCGCTCGAAAACTATAGCCTAACCTAAAACCAATCCCTCTTGCGTGCGTTATTCGACATGCAGGCGACTTATTTCAAATTAGGGAACGTGTCGGATCGGTTGTGAGGTTGGACTAGATTTTTACGAGCGAGCGGAGCGAGCGAGCAACGATTGCAATTTCCAAGCTATACATATACCTTATATTGCCTTGCATATATTTCGTGTTATTACCTCATTTTGTCAGACATTTCTGATATCACATTGCCCTTTACTATGTGGAAATAGTAATTTTTATGTGAAAGTATTGATAAACTCTAAACTTTTATCAGTAGGCAATAGGATAAAGACTTCCGGCTCCTCGGGCTGGTGCGAATATTTCAATGTCCCCATGTGCCAAACCGTTGGATTGTGGCACACCTTTACGCGGCCCTCGCCCGCCGTGCTCGCTCGAAAACTATAGCCTAACCTAAAACCAACCCTTCTCGCTTTCGTTATTCGATAAGGAGGCGGCTTATTTCAAATTTGGCAACGTGTCGGAACAGTTGTGAGGTAGGACTAGATTTTTACGAGCGAGCGCAGCGAGCGAACAACGATCACAAATTCCAAGCTATACATATACTTTATATTGCCTTGCATATAATTCGTGCTATTACCTAATTTTGTCAGCCATTTCGGACATCACATTGCACTTTACAATGTGGAAATAGTACTATTTATGTGAAACTATTGATAAACTGTACACTTTCGTCAGTATGCAATAGGAAAAAGACTTCCGGCTCCTCGGGTTGGTGCGAATATTTCAATGTCCCCATGTGCCAAACCGTTGGAATGTGATACACCTTTACGTGTCCCTGGCTCGCTGTGCTCGCTCGAAAACTATAGCCTAACCTAAAAACAACCCTTCTCGCGTTCGTTATTCGATAAGGAGGCGACTTATTTCGAATTTGCTAACGTGTCGGATCGGTTGTGAGGTTGGACTAGCTTTTTACGAGCGAGCGGAGCGAGCGAGCAACGATCAACAATTTCCAAGCTATGCATATACTTTATTTTGCCTTGCATATATTTCGTGTTATTACCTCATTTTGTCAGACATTTCTGATATCACATTGCACATTACTATGTGGAAATAGCACTATTTATGTGAAATTATTGATAAACTGTAAACTTTGGTCAGTAGGCAATAGGATAAAGACTTCCGGCTCCTCGGGCTGGTGCGAATATTTCAGTGTCCCCATGTGCCAAACCGTTGGATTGTGACACACCTTTACGCGTCCCTCGCTCGCCGTGCTCGCTCGAAAACTATAGCCTAACCTAAAACCAATCCCTCTTGCGTTCGTCATTCGATATTGAGGCGACATATTTCAAATTTGGGAACGTGTCGGATCGGTTGTGAGGTTGGACTAGATTTTTACGAGCGAGCGGAGCGAGCGAGCAACGATCACAATTTCCAAGCTATACATATGCCTTATATTGCCTTGCATATATTTCGTGTTATTACCTCATTTTGTCAAACATTTCTGACATCACATTGCCCTTTACTATGTGGAAATAGTACTTTTTATGTGAAAGTATTGATAAACTCTAAACTTTTATCAGTAGGCAATAGGATAAAGACTTCCGGCTCCTCGGGCTGGTGCGAATATTTCAATGTCCCCATGTGCCAAACCGTTGGATTGTGGCACACCTTTACGCGGCCCTCGCTCGCCGTGCTCGCTCGAAAACTATAGCCTAACCTAAAACCAACCCTTCTCGCTTTCGTTATTCGATAAGGAGGCGGCTTATTTCAAATTTGGCAACGTGTCGGAACAGTTGTGAGGTAGGACTAGATTTTTACGAGCGAGCGCAGCGAGCGAACAACGATCACAATTTCCAAGCTATACATATACTTTATATTGCCTTGCATATAATTTGTGCTATTACCTAATTTTGTCAGCCATTTCGGTCATCACATTGCACTTTACAATGTGGAAATAGTACTATTTATGTGAAACTATTGATAAACTGTACACTTTCGTCAGTATGCAATAGGAAAAAGACTTCCGGCTCCTCGGGTTGGTGCGAATATTTCAATGTCCCCATGTGCCAAACCGTTGGATTGTGGCACACCTTTACGCGGCCCTCGCTCGCTGTGCTCGCTCGAAAACTATAGCCTAACCTAAAACCAACCCTTCCCGCGTTCGTTATTCTATAAGGAGGCGACTTATTTCGAATTTGCTAACGTGTCGGATCGGTTGTGAGGTTGGACTAGCTTTTTACGAGCGAGCGGAGCGAGCGAGCAACGATCAACAATTTCCAAGCTATACATATACTTTATATTGCCTTGCATATATTTCCTGTTATTTCGTAATTTTGTCAGACACTTCTGACGTCACATTGCACTTTACTATGTGGAAATAGTACTATTTATGTGAAACTATTGATAAACTCTAAACTTTTGTCAGTAGTCAATTCGATAAAGCCTTCCGGCTCCTCGGGCTGGTGCGAATAATTCAATGTCAACCATGTGCCAAACCGTTGGATTGTGACACACGTTTACGTGTCCCTGGCTCGCTGTGCTCGCTCGAAAACTATAGCCTAACCTAAAAACAACCCTTCTCGCGTTCGTTATTCGATAAGGAGGCGACTTATTTCGAATTTGCTAACGTGTCGGATCGGTTGTGAGGTTGGACTAGCTTTTTACGAGCGAGCGCAGCGAGCGAACAACGATCACAATTTCCAAGCTATGCATATACTTTATATTGCCTTGCATATATTTCGTGTTATTACCTCATTTTGTCAGACATTTCTGACATCACATCGCGCTTTACTATGTGGAAGTAGTACCTTTTATGTGAAATTATTGATTAACTTAAACTTTGGTCAGTAGGCAATAGGATAAAGACTTCCGGCTCCTCGGGCTGGTGCGAATATTTCAATATCCCCATGTGCCAAACCGTTGGATTGTGGCACATCTTTACACGTCCCTCGCTCGCCGTGCTCGCTCGAAAACTATAGCCTAACCTAAAACCAATCCCTCTTGCGATCGTCATTCGGTGTGGAGTCGACTTATTTCAAATTTGCGAACGTGTCGGATCGGATGTGAGATTGGACTAAATTTTTACGAGCGAGCGGAGCGAGCGAGCAACGATCACAATTTCCAAGCTATACATATACCTTATATTGCCTTGCATATATTTCCTGTTATTACGTAATTTTGTCAGGCACTTCTGACATCACATTGCACTTTACTATGTGGAAATAGTACTATTTATGTGAAACTATTGATAAACTCTAAACTTTTGTCAGTAGTCAACAGGAAAAAGACTTCCGGCTCCTCGGGCTGGTGCGAATATTTCAATGTCCCCATGTGCCAAACCGTTGGATTGTGGCACACCTTTACGCGGCCCCCGCTCGCCGTGCTCGCTCGAAAACTATAGCCTAACCTAAAACCAAGCCTTCTCGCTGTCGTTATTCGATAAGGAGGCGACTTATTTCAAATTTGCTAACGTGTCGAATCGGTTGTGAGGTTGGACTAGCTTTTTACGAGCGAGCGGAGCGAGCGAACAACGATCACAATTTCCAAGCTATACATATACTTTATATTGCCTTGCATATATTTCGTTTTATTACCCAATTTTGTCAGACATTTCTGACATCACATTGCACTTTACTATGTGGAAATAGTACTATTTATGTGAAACCATTGATAAACTGAAAACTTTTGTCAGTAGACAATTCGATAAAGCCTTCCGGATCCTCCAGCTGGTGCGAATATTTCAATGTCCCCATGTGCCAAACTGTTGGATTGTGACACACCTTTACGTGTCCCTGGCACGCCGTTCTCGCTCGAAAACTGTAGCTTAACCTAAAACCAACCCTTCTCGCGTTCGTTATTCGATAAGGAGGCGACTTATTACTAATTTGAGAGCGTGTCGGAACGGTTGTGAGGTTGGACTAGATCTTTACGAGCGAGCGGAGCGAGCGAGCAACGATCACAATTTCCAAGCTACACATATACCTTATATTGCCTTGCGTATATGTCGTGTTATTACCTAATTTTGTAAGCGATTTCGGATCTCACATTGCACTGTACTATGTGGTAATATTGCTGTTTATGTGAAACTATTTATAAACTGTAAACTTTAGTCAGTAGGCAATTCGATAAAGCCTTCCGGCTCCTCGGGCTGGTGCGAATAATTCAATGTCAACCATGTGCCAAACCGTTGGATTGTGACACACCTTTACGTGTCCCTGGCTCGCTGTGCTCGCTCGAAAACTATAGCCTAACCTAAAAACAACCCTTCTCGCGTTCGTTATTCGATAAGGAGGCGACTTATTTCGAATTTGCTAACGTGTCGGATCGGTTGTGAGGTTGGACTAGCTTTTTACGAGCGAGCGCAGCGAGCGAACAACGATCACAATTTCCAAGCTATGCATATACTTTATATTGCCTTGCATATATTTCGTGTTATTACCTCATTTTGTCAGACATTTCTGACATCACATCGCGCTTTACTATGTGGAAGTAGTACCTTTTATGTGAAATTATTGATTAACTTAAACTTTGGTCAGTAGGCAATAGGATAAAGACTTCCGGCTCCTCGGGCTGGTGCGAATATTTCAATATCCCCATGTGCCAAACCGTTGGATTGTGGCACATCTTTACACGTCCCTCGCTCGCCGTGCTCGCTCGAAAACTATAGCCTAACCTAAAACCAATCCCTCTTGCGATCGTCATTCGGTGTGGAGTCGACTTATTTCAAATTTGCGAACGTGTCGGATCGGATGTGAGATTGGACTAAATTTTTACGAGCGAGCGGAGCGAGCGAGCAACGATCACAATTTCCAAGCTATACATATACCTTATATTGCCTTGCATATATTTCCTGTTATTACGTAATTTTGTCAGGCACTTCTGACATCACATTGCACTTTACTATGTGGAAATAGTACTATTTATGTGAAACTATTGGTAAACTCTAAACTTTTGTCAGTAGTCAACAGGAAAAAGACTTCCGGCTCCTCGGGCTGGTGCGAATATTTCAATGTCCCCATGTGCCAAACCGTTGGATTGTGACACACCTTTACGCGTCCCTCGCTCGCCGTGCTCGCTCGAAAACTATAGCCTAACCTAAAACCAATCCCTCTTGCGATCGTCATTCGGTGTGGAGTCGACTTATTTCAAATTTGCGAACGTGTCGGATCGGATGTGAGATTGGACTAAATTTTTACGAGCGAGCGGAGCGAGCGAGCAACGATCACAATTTCCAAGCTATACATATACCTTATATTGCCTTGCATATATTTCCTGTTATTACGTAATTTTGTCAGACACTTCTTACATGACATTGCACTTTACTATGTGGAAATAGTACTATTTATGTGAAACTATTGATAAACTCTAAACTTTTGTCAGTAGTCAACAGGAAAAAGACTTCCGGCTCCTCGGGCTGGTGCCAATAATTCAATGTCAACCATGTGCCAAACCGTTGGATTGTGACACACCCTTACGTGTCCCTGGCTCGCCGTTCTCGCTCGAAAACTGTAGCCTAACCTAAAACCAACCCTTCTCGCGTTCGTTATTCGATAAGGAGGCGACTTATTACTAATTTGAGAGCGTGTCGGAACGGTTGTGAGGTTGGACTAGATCTTTACGGAAGAGCGGAGCGAGCGAGCAACGATCACAATTTCCAAGCTACACATATACCTTATATTGCCTTGCGTATATGTCATGTTATTACCTAATTTTGTAAGCGATTTCGGATCTCACATTGCACTGTACTATGTGGAAATATTGCTGTTTATGTGAAACTATTTATAAACTGTAAACTTTAGTCAGTAGGCAATTCGATAAAGCCTTCCGGCTCCTCGGGCTGGTGCGAATATTCCAATGTCAAACATGTGCCAAACCGTTGGATTGTGGCA
Source organism: Bombus terrestris (assembly GCF_910591885.1). Taxonomy (NCBI): domain Eukaryota; kingdom Metazoa; phylum Arthropoda; class Insecta; order Hymenoptera; family Apidae; genus Bombus; species Bombus terrestris. Next base: position 1,274,922 of record NW_025963551.1, on the reverse strand, counting down.
CACCTTTACGCGGCCCTCGCTCGCCGTGCTCGCTCGAAAACTATAGCCTAACCTAAAACCAAGCCTTCTCGCTGTCGTTATTCGATAAGGAGGCGACTTATTTCGAATTTGCTAACGTGTCGAATCGGTTGTGAGGTTGGACTAGCTTTTTACGAGCGAGCGGAGCGAGCGAGCAACGATCAACAATTTCCAAGCTATGCATATACTTTATATTGCCTTGCATATATTTCGTGTTATTACCTCATTTTGTCAGACATTTCTGACATCACATTGCCCTTTACTATGTGGAAATAGTACTTTTTATGTGAAACTATTGATAAACTGTAAACTTTTGTCAGTATGCAATAGGAAGATGACTTCCGGCTCCTCGGGTTGGTGCGAATATTTCAATGTCCCCATCTGCCAAACCGTTGGATTGTGGCACACCTTTACGCGGCCCTCGCTCGCAGTGCTCGCTCGAAAACTATAGCCTAACCTAAAACCAACCCTTCTCGCTGTCGTTATTCGATAAGGAGGCGACTTATTTCAAATTTGGCAACGTGTCGGAACAGTTGTGAGGTTGGACTAGATTTTTACGAGCGAGCGCAGCGAGCGAACAACGATCACAATTTCCAAGCTATACATATACTTTATATTGCCTTGCATATATTTCGTGTTATTACCCAATTTTGTCAGACATTTCTGACATCACATCGCACTTTACTATGTGGAAATAGTACTATTTATGTGAAACCATTGATAAACTGAAAACTTTTGTCAGTAGACAATTCGATAAAGCCTTCCGGATCCTCCGGCTGGTGCGAATATTTCAATGTCCCCATGTGCCAAACTGTTGGATTGTGACACACCTTTACGTGTCCCTGGCACGCCGTTCTCGCTCGAAAACTGTAGCTTAACCTAAAACCAACCCTTCTCGCGTTCGTTATTCGATAAGGAGGCGACTTATTACTAATCTGAGAGCGTGTCGGAACGGTTGTGAGGTTGGACTAGATCTTTACGAGCGAGCGGAGCGAGCGAGCAACGATCACAATTTCCAAGCTACACATATACCTTATATTGCCTTGCGTATATGTCGTGTTATTACCTAATTTTGTAAGCGATTTCGGATCTCACATTGCACTGTACTATGTGGTAATATTGCTGTTTATGTGAAACTATTTATAAACTGTAAACTTTAGTCAGTAGGCAATTCGATAAAGCCTTCCGGCTCCTCGGGCTGGTGCGAATAATTCAATGTCAACCATGTGCCAAACCGTTGGATTGTGACACACCTTTACGTGTCCCTGGCTCGCTGTGCTCGCTCGAAAACTATAGCCTAACCTAAAAACAACCCTTCTCGCGTTCGTTATTCGATAAGGAGGCGACTTATTTCGAATTTGCTAACGTGTCGGATCGGTTGTGAGGTTGGACTAGCTTTTTACGAGCGAGCGCAGCGAGCGAACAACGATCACAATTTCCAAGCTATGCATATACTTTATATTGCCTTGCATATATTTCGTGTTATTACCTCATTTTGTCAGACATTTCTGACATCACATCGCGCTTTACTATGTGGAAGTAGTACCTTTTATGTGAAATTATTGATTAACTTAAACTTTGGTCAGTAGGCAATAGGATAAAGACTTCCGGCTCCTCGGGCTGGTGCGAATATTTCAATATCCCCATGTGCCAAACCGTTGGATTGTGGCACATCTTTACACGTCCCTCGCTCGCCGTGCTCGCTCGAAAACTATAGCCTAACCTAAAACCAATCCCTCTTGCGATCGTCATTCGGTGTGGAGTCGACTTATTTCAAATTTGCGAACGTGTCGGATCGGATGTGAGATTGGACTAAATTTTTACGAGCGAGCGGAGCGAGCGAGCAACGATCACAATTTCCAAGCTATACATATACCTTATACTGCCTTGCATATATTTCCTGTTATTACGTAATTTTGTCAGGCACTTCTGACATCACATTGCACTTTACTATGTGGAAATAGTACTATTTATGTGAAACTATTGATAAACTCTAAACTTTTGTCAGTAGTCAACAGGAAAAAGACTTCCGGCTCCTCGGGCTGGTGCGAATATTTCAATGTCCCCATGTGCCAAACCGTTGGATTGTGACACACCTTTACGCGTCCCTCGCTCGCCGTGCTCGCTCGAAAACTATAGCCTAACCTAAAACCAATCCCTCTTGCGATCGTCATTCGGTGTGGAGTCGACTTATTTCAAATTTGCGAACGTGTCGGATCGGATGTGAGATTGGACTAAATTTTTACGAGCGAGCGGAGCGAGCGAGCAACGATCACAATTTCCAAGCTATACATATACCTTATATTGCCTTGCATATATTTCCTGTTATTACGTAATTTTGTCAGACACTTCTGACATGACATTGCACTTTACTATGTGGAAATAGTACTATTTATGTGAAACTATTGATAAACTCTAAACTTTTGTCAGTAGTCAACAGGATAAAGACTTCCGGCTCCTCGGGCTGGTGCGAATAATTCAATGTCAACCATGTGCCAAACCGTTGGATTGTGACACACCCTTACGTGTCCCTGGCTCGCCGTTCTCGCTCGAAAACTGTAGCCTAACCTAAAACCAACCCTTCTCGCTGTCGTTATTCGATAAGGAGGCGACTTATTTCGAATTTGCTAACGTGTCGGATCGGTTGTGAGGTTGGACTAGCTTTTTACGAGCGAGCGGAGCGAGCGAGCAACGATCACAATTTCCAAGCTACACATATACCTTATATTGCCTTGCGTATATGTCGTGTTATTACCTAATTTTGTAAGCGATTTCGGATCTCACATTGCACTGTACTATGTGGAAATATTGCTGTTTATGTGAAACTATTTATAAACTGTAAACTTTAGTCAGTAGGCAATTCGATAAAGCCTTCCGGCTCCTCGGGCTGGTGCGAATATTCCAATGTCAAACATGTGCCAAACCGTTGGATTGTGGCACACCTTTACGCGGCCCTCGCTCGCCGTGCTCGCTCGAAAACTATAGCCTAACCTAAAACCAAGCCTTCTCGCTGTCGTTATTCGATAAGGAGGCGACTTATTTCGAATTTGCTAACGTGTCGGATCGGTTGTGAGGTTGGACTAGCTTTTTACGAGCGAGCGGAGCGAGCGAGCAACGATCAACAATTTCCAAGCTATGCATATACTTTATATTGCCTTGCATATATTTCGTGTTATTACCTCATTTTGTCAGACATTTCTGACATCACATTGCCCTTTACTATGTGGAAATAGTACTTTTTATGTGAAACTATTGATAAACTGTAAACTTTAGTCAGTATGCAATAGGAAGAAGACTTCCGGCTCCTCGGGTTGGTGCGAATATTTCAATGTCCCCATCTGCCAAACCGTTGGATTGTGGCACACCTTTACGCGGCCCTCGCTCGCAGTGCTCGCTCGAAAACTATAGCCTAACCTAAAACCAACCCTTCTCGCTGTCGTTATTCGATAAGGAGGCGACTTGTTTCAAATTTGCGAACGTGTCGGATCGGTTGTGAGGTTGGACTAGATTTTTACGAGCGAGCGGAGCGAACGAGCAACGATCACCATTTCCAAGCTATACATATACCTTATATTGCCTTGCATATATATCGTGTTATTACCTAATTTTGTCAGCGATTTCGAACCTCATGTTGCACTGTACTATGTGGAAATATTGCTATTTATGTGAAACTATTTATAAACTGTAAACTTTAGTCAGTAGGCAATTCGATAAAGCCTTCCGGCTCCTCGGGCTGGTGCGGATATTTCAATGTCCCCATGTGCCAAACCGTTGGATTGTGACACACCTTTACGCGTCCCTCGCTCGCCGTGCTCGCTCGAAAACTATAGCCCAACCTAAAACCAATCCCTCTTGCGTTCGTCATTCGATATGGAGGCGACTTATTTCAAATTTGGCAACGTGTCGGAACAGTTGTGAGGTTGGACTAGATTTTTACGAGCGAGCGGAGCGAGCGAACAACGATCACACTTTCCAAGCTATACATATACTTTATATTGCCTTGCATATATTTCGTGTTATTACCCAATTTGGTCGGACATTTCTGACATCATATTGCACTTTACTATTTGGAAATAGTACTATTTATATGAAACCATTGATAAACTGAAAAGTTTTGTCAGTAGACAATTCGATAAAGCCTTCCGGATCCTCCGGCTGGTGCGAATATTTCAATGTCCCCATGTGCCAAACTGTTGGATTGTGACACACCTTTACGTGTTCCTGGCACGCCGTTCTCGCTCGAAAACTGTAGCTTAACCTAAAACCAACCCTTCTCGCGTTCGTTATTCGATAAGGAGGCGACTTATTACTAATTTGAGAGCGTGTCGGAACGGTTGTGAGGTTGGACTAGATCTTTACGAGCGAGCGGAGCGAGCGAGCAACGATCACAATTTCCAAGCTACACATATACCTTATATTGCCTTGCGTATATGTCGTGTTATTACCTAATTTTGTAAGCGATTTCGAATCTCACATTCCACTGTACTATGTGGAAATATTGCTGTTTATGTGAAACTATTTATAAACTGTAAACTTTAGTCAGTAGGCAATTCGATAAAGCCTTCCGGCTCCTCGGGCTGGTGCGAATATTCCAATGTCAACCATGTGCCAAACCGTTGGATGGAGACACACCTTTACGCGTCCCTCGCTCGCCGTGCTCGCTCGAAAACTATAGCCTAACCTAAAACCAACCCTTCTCGCTTTCGTCATTCGATAAGGAGGCGGCTTATTTCAAATTTGGCAACGTGTCGGAACAGTTGTGAGGTTGGACTAGATTTCTACGAGCGAGCGCAGCGAGCGAACCACGATCACAATTTCCAAGCTATACATATACTTTATATTGCCTTGCATATATTTCGTGCTATTACCTAATTTTGTCCGCCATTTCGGACATCACATTGCACTTTACTATGTGGAAATAGTACTATTTATGTGAAACTATTGATAAACTGTAAACTTTTGTCAGTATGCAATAGGAAAAAGACTTCCGGCTCCTCGGGATGGTGCGAATATTTCAATGTCCCCATGTGCCAAACCGTTGGATTGTGGCACACCATTACGCGTCCCTCGCTCGCCGTGCTCCCTCGAAAACTATAGCCCAACCTAAAACCAATCCCTCTTGCGTTCGTCATTCGATGTGGAGGCGACTTGTTTCAAATTTGCGAACGTGTCGGATCGGTTGTGAGGTTGGACTAGATTTTTACGAGCGAGCGGAGCGAACGAGCAACGATCACCATTTCCAAGCTATACATATACCTTATATTGCCTTGCATATATATCGTGTTATTACCTAATTTTGTCAGCGATTTCGAACCTCATGTTGCACTGTACTATGTGGAAATATTGCTATTTATGTGAAACTATTTATAAACCGTAAACTTTAGTCAGTAGGCAATTCGATAAAGCCTTCCGTCTCCTCGGGCTGGTGCGAATATTTCAATGTCCCCATGTGCCAAACCGTTGGATTGTGACACAACTTTACGTGTCCCTCGCTCGCCGTGCTCGCTCGAAATCGATAGCCTAACCTAAAACCAATCCCTCTTGCGTTCGTCATTCGATATGGAGGCGACTTATTTCAAATTTGGCAAGGTGTCGGAACAGTTGTGAGGTTGGACTATATTTTTACGAGCGAGCGGAGCGAGCGAACAACGACAACAATTTCCAAGCTATACATATACTTTATATTGCCTTGCATATATTTCGTGTTATCACCCAATTTGGTCGGACATTTCTGACATCATATTGCACTTTACTATGTGGAAATAGTACTATTTATATGAAACCATTGATAAACTGAAAAGTTTTGTCAGTAGGCAATAGGATAAAGTCTTCCGGCTCCTCGGGCTGGTGCGGATATTTCAATGTCCCCATGTGCCAAACCGTTGGATTGTGACACACCTTTACGCGTCCCTCGCTCGCCGTGCTCGCTCGAAAACTATAGCCCAACCTAAAACCAATCCCGCTTGCGTTCGTCATTCGATATGGAGGCGACTTATTTCAAATTTGGCAACGTGTCGGAACAGTTGTGAGGTTGGACTAGATTTTTACGAGCGAGCGGAGCGAGCGAACAACGATCACGCTTTCCAAGCTATACATATACTTTATATTGCCTTGCATATATTTCGTGTTATTACCCAATTTGGTCGGACATTTCTGACATCATATTGCACTTTACTATTTGGAAATAGTACTATTTATATGAAACCATTGATAAACTGAAAAGTTTTGTCAGTAGGCAATAGGATAAAGCCTTCCGTCTCCTCGGGCTGGTGCGGATATTTCAATGTCCCCATGTGCCAAACCGTTGGATTGTGACACACCTTTACGTGTCCCTGGCTCGCCGTTCTCGCTCGAAAACTGTAGCCTAACCTAAAACCAACCCTTCTCGCGTTCGTTATTCGATAAGGAGGCGACTTATTACTAATTTGAGAGCGTGTCGGAACGGTTGTGAGGTTGGACTAGATCTTTACGGAAGAGCGGAGCGAGCGAGCAACGATCACAATTTCCAAGCTACACATATACCTTATATTGCCTTGCGTATATGTCGTGTTATTACCTAATTTTGTAAGCGATTTCGGATCTCACATTGCACTGTACTATGTGGAAATATTGCTGTTTATGTGAAACTATTTATAAACTGTAAACTTTAGTCAGTAGGCAATTCGATAAAGCCTTCCGGCTCCTCGGGCTGGTGCGAATATTCCAATGTCAAACATGTGCCAAACCGTTGGATTGTGGCACACCTTTACGCGGCCCTCGCTCGCCGTGCTCGCTAGAAAACTATAGCCTAACCTAAAACCAACCCTTCTCGCTGTCGTTATTCGATAAGGAGGCGGCTTATTTCAAATTTGGCAACGTGTCGGAACAGTTGTGAGGTTGGACTAGATTTCTACGAGCGAGCGCAGCGAGCGAACCACGATCACAATTTCCAAGCTATACATATACTTTATATTGCCTTGCATATATTTCGTGCTATTACCTAATTTTGTCAGCCATTTCGGGCATCACATTGCACTTTACTATGTGGAAATAGTACTATTTATGTGAAACTATTGATAAACTGTAAACTTTTGTCAGTATGCAATAGGAAAAAGACTTCCGGCTCCTCGGGATGGTGCGAATATTTCAATGTCCCCATGTGCCAAACCGTTGGATTGTGGCACACCATTACGCGTCCCTCGCTCGCCGAGCTCCCTCGAAAACTATAGCCCAACCTAAAACCAATCCCTCTTGCGTTCGTCATTCGATGTGGAGGCGACTTGTTTCAAATTTGCGAACGTGTCGGATCGGTTGTGAGGTTGGACTACATTTTTACGAGCGAGCGGAGCGAACGAGCAACGATCACCATTTCCAAGCTATACATATACCTTATATTGCCTTGCATATATATCGTGTTATTACCTAATTTTGTCAGCGATTTCGAACCTCATGTTGCACTGTACTATGTGGAAATATTGCTATTTATGTGAAACTATTTATAAACTGTAAACTTTAGTCAGTAGGCAATGCGATAAAGCCTTCCGTCTCCTCGGGCTGGTGCGAATATTTCAATGTCCCCATGTGCCAAACCGTTGGATTGTGACACAACTTTACGTGTCCCTTGCTCGCCGTGCTCGCTCGAAATCGATAGCCTAACCTAAAACCAATCCCTCTTGCGTTCGTCATTCGATATGGAGGCGACTTATTTCAAATTTGGCAACGTGTCGGAACAGTTGCGAGGTTGGACTAGATTTTTACGAGCGAGCGGAGCGAGCGAACAACGATCAAAATTTCCAAGCTATACATATACTTTATATTGCCTTGCATATATTTCGTGTTATTACCCAATTTTGTCAGACATATCTGACATCACATTGCACTTTATTATGTGGAAATAGTACTATTTATATGAAACCATTGATAAACTGAAAAGTTTTGTCAGTAGACAATTCGATAAAGCCTTCCGAATCCTCCGGCTGGTGCGAATATTTCAATGTCCCCATGTGCCAAACTGTTGGATTATGACACACCTTTACGGGTCCCTGGCACGCCGTTCTCGCTCGAAAACTGTAGCTTAACCTAAAACCAACCCTTCTCGCGTTCGTTATTCGATAAGGAGGCGACTTATTACTAATTTGAGAGCGTGTCGGAACGGTTGTGAGGTTGGACTAGATCTTTACGAGCGAGCGGAGCGAGCGAGCAACGATCACAATTTCCAAGCTACACATATACCTTATATTGCCTTGCGTATATGTCGTGTTATTACCTAATTTTGTAAGCGATTTCGGATCTCACATTGCACTGTACTATGTGGAAATATTGCTGTTTATGTGAAACTATTTATAAACTGTAAACTTTAGTCAGTAGGCAATTCGATAAAGCCTTCCGGCTCCTCGGGCTGGTGCGAATATTCCAATGTCAACCATGTGCCAAACCGTTGGATGGTGACACACCTTTACGCGTCCCTCGCTCGCCGTGCTCGCTCGAAAACTATAGCCTAACCTAAAACCAACCCTTCTCGCTTTCGTCATTCGATAAGGAGGCGGCTTATTTCAAATTTGGCAACGTGTCGGAACAGTTGTGAGGTTGGACTAGATTTCTACGAGCGAGCGCAGCGAGCGAACCACGATCACAATTTCCAAGCTATACATATACTTTATATTGCCTTGCATATATTTCGTGCTATTACCTAATTTTGTCAGCCATTTCGGACATCACATTGCACTTTACTATGTGGAAATAGTACTATTTATGTGAAACTATTGATAAACTGTAAACTTTTGTCAGTATGCAATAGGAAAAAGACTTCCGGCTCCTCGGGATGGTGCGAATATTTCAATGTCCCCATGTGCCAAACCGTTGGATTGTGGCACACCATTACGCGTCCCTCGCTCGCCGTGCTCCCTCGAAAACTATAGCCCAACCTAAAACCAATCCCTCTTGCGTTCGTCATTCGATGTGGAGGCGACTTGTTTCAAATTTGCGAACGTGTCGGATCGGTTGTGAGGTTGGACTAGATTTTTACGAGCGAGCGGAGCGAACGAGCAACGATCACCATTTCCAAGCTATACATATACCTTATATTGCCTTGCATATATTTCGTGTTATTACCCAATTTGGTCGGACATTTCTGACATCATATTGCACTTTACTATGTGGAAATGGTACTATTTATATGAAACCATTGATAAACTGAAAAGTTTTGTCAGTAGGCAATAGGATAAAGCCTTCCGTCTCCTCGGGCTGGTGCGGATATTTCAATGTCCCCATGTGCCAAACCGTTGGATTGTGACACACCTTTACACGTCCCTCGCTCGCCGTGCTCAGTCGAAAACTATAGCCTAACCTAAAACCAATCCCTCTTGCGTTCGTCATTCGATATGGAGGCGACTTATTTCAAATTTGGCAACGTGTCGGAACAGTTGCGAGGTTGGACTAGATTTTTACGAGCGAGCGGAGCGAGCGAACAACGATCAAAATTTCCAAGCTATACATATACTTTATATTGCCTTGCATATATTTCGTGTTATTACCCAATTTTGTCAGACATATCTGACATCACATTGCACTTTATTATGTGGAAATAGTACTATTTATGTGAAACCATTGATAAACTGTAAACTTTAGTCATTAGGCGATTCGATAAAGACTTCCGGCCCCTCGGGCTGGTGCGAATTTTTCAATGTCCCCATGTGCCAAACCGTTGGATTGTGACACACCTTTACGCGACCCTCGCTCGCCGTGCTCGCTCGAAAACTATAGCCTAACCTAAAACCAATCCCTCTTGCGTTCGTCATTCAATGAGGAGGCGACTCATTTCAAGTTTGGGAACGTGTCGGATCGGTTGTGAGGTTGGACTAGATTTTTACGAGCGAGCGGAGCGAGCGAGCAGCGATCACAATTTCCAAGCTACACATATACTTTTTATTGCCTTGCATATATTTCGTGTTATTACCTAATTTTGTCAGCCATTTCGGACATCACATTGCACTTTACTATGTGGAAATAGTACTATTTATATGAAACCATTGATAAACTGAAACTTTTGTCAGTAGGCAATAGGATAAAGACTTCCGGCCCCTCGGGCTGGTGCGAATTTTTCAATGTCCCCATGTGCCAAACAGTTGGATTGTGACACACCTTTGCGCGTCCCTCGCACGCAGCGCTCGCTCGAAAACTATAGCCTAACCTAAAACCACTCCCTCTTGCGTTCGTTATTCGATAAGGAGGCGACTAATTTCAAGTTTGGGAACGTGTCGGATCGGTTGTGAGGTTGGACTAGATTTTTGCGAGCGAGCGGAGCGAACGAGCAACGATCACATTTTCCAAACTATACATATACTTTATATTGCCTTGCGTATATTTCGTGTTATTACCCAATTTGGTCGGACATTTCTGACATCACAGTGCGCTTTACTATGTGGAAATAGTACTATTTATGTGATACTATTGATAAACTCTAAACTTTTGTCAGTAGGCAATAGGATAAAGACTTCCGGCTCCTCGGGCTGGTGCGAATATTTCAATGTCCCCATGTGCCAAACCATTGGATTGTGACACACCTTTACGCGTCCCTCGCTCGCCGTGCTCGCTCGAAAACGATAGACCAACCTAAAACCAATCCCTCTTGCGTCCGTCATTCAATGAGGAGGCGACTTATTTCAAGTTTGGGAACGTGTCGGATCGGTTGTGAGGTTGGACTAGATTTTTACGAGCGAGCGGAGCGAGCGAGCAACGATCACATTATCCAAGCTATACATGTAACTTATATTGCCTTGCATATATTTCGTGTTATTACCTAATTTTATCAGCCATTTCGGACATCACATTGCACTTTACTATGTGGAACTAGTACTATTTATGTGAAACTATTTATAAACTGTAAACTTTAGTCAGTAGGCAATTCGTTAAAGCCTTGCGGATCCTCGGGATGGTGCGAATATTTCAATGTCCCCTTGTGCCAAACCGTTGGATTGTGACACACGTTTACGCGTCCCTCGCTCGCTGTGCTCGCTCGCAAACTATAGCCTAACCTAAAACCAATCCCTCTTGCGTTCGTCATTCGATGTGGAGGCGACTTATTTCAGATTTGCGAGCGTGTCGGATCGGATGTGAGATTAGACTAAATTTTTTCGAGCGAGCGGAGCGAGCGAGCAACGATCACAATTACCAAGCAATACATATACCTTATATTGCCTTGCATATATTTCGTGCTATTACCTAATTTTGTCAGACACTTCTGACATCACATTGCACTTTACTATGAGGAAATAGTACTATTCATGTGAAACTATTGATAAACTCTAAACCTTTGTCAGTAGGCAATAGGATAAAGACTTCCGGCTCCTCGGGCTGGTGCGAATATTTCAATGTCCCCTGTGCCAAACCGTTGGATTGTGACACACGTTTACGCGTCCCTCGCTCGCTGTGCTCGCTCGAAAACTATATCCCAACCTAAAACCAATCCCTCTTGCGTTCGTCATTCAATGAGGAGGCGACTTATTTCAAGTTTGGGAACGTGTCGGATCGGTTGTGAGGTTGGACTAGATTTTTACGAGCGAGCGGAGCGAGCGAGCAACGATCACATTTTCCAAGCTATGCATGTAACTTATATTGCCTTGCATATATTTCGTGTTATTACCTAATTTTATCAGCCATTTCGGAAATCACATTGCACTTTACTATGTGGAACTAGTACTATTTATGTGAAACTATTTATAAACTGTAAACTTTAATCAGTAGGCAATTCGTTAAAGCCTTCCGGATCCTCGGGCTGGTGCGAATATTTCAACGTCCCCTTGTGCCAAACCGTTGGACTGGGACACACCTTTACGCGCCCCTCGCTCGCTGTGCTCGCTCGAAAACTATAGCCTAACCTAAAACCAATCCCTCTTGCGTTCGTCATTCGATGTGGAGGCGACTTATTTCAAATTTGCGAACGTGTCGGATCGGATGTGAGATTGGACTAAATTTTTACGAGCGAGCGGAGCGAGCGAGCAACGATCACAATTACCAAGCAATACATATACCTTATATTGCCTTGCATATATTTCGTGTTATTACGTAATTTTGTCAGACACTCCCGACATCACATTGCACTTTACTATGTGGAAATAGTACTATTCATGTGAAACTATTGATAAACTCTAAACCTTTGTCAGTAGGCAATAGGATAAAAATTCCGGCTCCTCGGGCTGGTGCGAATATTCCAATGTCATCCATGTGCCAAACCGTTGGATTGTGACACACCTTTACGCGTCCCTCGCTCGCCGTGCTCGCTCGAAAACGATAGACCATCCTAAAACCAATCGCTCTTGCGTCCGTCATTCAATGAGGAGGCGACTTATTTCAAGTTTGGGAACGTGTCGGATCGGTTGTGAGGTTGGACTAGATTTTTACGAGCGAGCGGAGCGAGCGAGCAACGATCACATTATCCAAGCTATACATGTAACTTATATTGCCTTGCATATATTTCGTGTTATTACCTAATTTTATCAGCCATTTCGGACATCACATTGCACTTTACTATGTGGAACTAGTACTATTTATGTGAAACTATTTATAAACTGTAAACTTTAGTCAGTAGGCAATTCGTTAAAGCCTTGCGGATCCTCGGGATGGTGCGAATATTTCAATGTCCCCTTGTGCCAAACCGTTGGATTGTGACACACGTTTACGCGTCCCTCGCTCGCTGTGCTCGCTCGCAAACTATAGCCTAACCTAAAACCAATCCCTCTTGCGTTCGTCATTCGATGTGGAGGCGACTTATTTCAGATTTGCGAGCGTGTCGGATCGGATGTGAGATTGGACTAAATTTTTTCGAGCGAGCGGAGCGAGCGAGCAACGATCACAATTACCAAGCAATACATATACCTTATATTGCCTTGCATATATTTCGTGCTATTACCTAATTTTGTCAGACACTTCTGACATCACATTGCACTTTACTATGAGGAAATAGTACTATTCATGTGAAACTATTGATAAACTCTAAACCTTTGTCAGTAGGCAATAGGATAAAGACTTCCGGCTCCTCGGGCTGGTGCGAATATTTCAATGTCCCCTGTGCCAAACCGTTGGATTGTGACACACGTTTACGCGTCCCTCGCTCGCTGTGCTCGCTCGAAAACTATAGCCCAACCTAAAACCAATCCCTCTTGCGTTCGTCATTCAATGAGGAGGCGACTTATTTCAAGTTTGGGAACGTGTCCGATCGGTTGTGAGGTTGGACTAGATTTTTACGAGCGAGCGGAGCGAGCGAGCAACGATCACATTTTCCAAGCTATGCATGTAACTTATATTGCCTTGCATATATTTCGTGTTATTACCTAATTTTATCAGCCATTTCGGAAATCACATTGCACTTTACTATGTGGAACTAGTACTATTTATGTGAAACTATTTATAAACTGTAAACTTTAATCAGTAGGCAATTCGTTAAAGCCTTCCGGATCCTCGGGCTGGTGCGAATATTTCAATGTCCCCTTGTGCCAAACCGTTGGACTGGGACACACCTTTACGCGCCCCTCGCTCGCTGTGCTCGCTCGAAAACTATAGCCTAACCTAAAACCAATCCCTCTTGCGTTCGTCATTCGATGTGGAGGCGACTTATTTCAAATTTGCGAACGTGTCGGATCGGATGTGAGATTGGACTAAATTTTTACGAGCGAGCGGAGCGAGCGAGCAACGATCACAATTACCAAGCAATACATATACCTTATATTGCCTTGCATATATTTCGTGTTATTACGTAATTTTGTCAGACACTCCTGACATCACATTGCACTTTACTATGTGGAAATAGTACTATTCATGTGAAACTATTGATAAACTCTAAACCTTTGTCAGTAGGCAATAGGATAAAAATTCCGGCTCCTCGGGCTGGTGCGAATATTCCAATGTCATCCATGTGCCAAACCGTTGGATTGTGACACACCTTTACGCGTCCCTCGCTCGCCGTGCTCGCTCGAAAACGATAGACCATCCTAAAACCAATCGCTCTTGCGTTCGTCATTCGATGTGGAGGCGACTTATGTCAAATTTGCGAACGTGTCGGATCGGATGTGAGATTGGACTAAATTTTTACGGGCGAGCGGAGCGAGCGAGCAACGATCACAATTTCCAAGCTATACATATACTTTATATTGCCTTGCGTATATTTCGTGTTATTACCCAATTTGTTCGGACATTTCTGACATCACATTGCGCTTTACTATGTGGAAATAGTACTATTTATGTGAAACTATTTATTAACTGAAAACTTTTGTCAGTAGGCAATAGGATAAAGTCTTCCGGCTCCTCGGGCTGGTGCGAATATTTCAATGTCCCCATGTGCCAAACCGTTGGATTGTGACACACCTTTACGCGTCCGTCGCTCGCCGTGCTCGCTCGAAATCTATAGCCTAACTTAAAACCAATCCCTCTTGCGTCCGTCATTCAATGAGGAGGCGACTTATTTCAAGTTTGGGAACGTGTCGGATCGGTTGTGAGGTTGGACTAGATTTTTACGAGCGAGCGGAGCGAGCGAGCAACGATCACATTATCCAAGCTATACATGTAACTTATATTGCCTTGCATATATTTCGTGTTATTACCTAATTTTATCAGCCATTTCGGACATCACATTGCACTTTACTATGTGGAACTAGTACTATTTATGTGAAACTATTTATAAACTGTAAACTTTAGTCAGTAGGCAATTCGTTAAAGCCTTGCGGATCCTCGGGATGGTGCGAATATTTCAATGTCCCCTTGTGCCAAACCGTTGGATTGTGACACACGTTTACGCGTCCCTCGCTCGCTGTGCTCGCTCGCAAACTATAGCCTAACCTAAAACCAATCCCTCTTGCGTTCGTCATTCGATGTGGAGGCGACTTATTTCAGATTTGCGAACGTGTCGGATCGGATGTGAGATTGGACTAAATTTTTTCGAGCGAGCGGAGCGAGCGAGCAACGATCACAATTACCAAGCAATACATATACCTTATATTGCCTTGCATATATTTCGTGCTATTACCTAATTTTGTCAGACACTTCTGACATCACATTGCACTTTACTATGAGGAAATAGTACTATTCATGTGAAACTATTGATAAACTCTAAACCTTTGTCAGTAGGCAATAGGATAAAGACTTCCGGCTCCTCGGGCTGGTGCGAATATTTCAATGTCCCCTGTGCCAAACCGTTGGATTGTGACACACGTTTACGCGTCCCTCGCTCGCTGTGCTCGCTCGAAAACTATAACCCAACCTAAAACCAATCCCTCTTGCGTTCGTCATTCGATAAGGAGGCGACTTATTTCAAATTTGGCAATGTGTCGGAACAGTTGTGAGGTTGGACTAGATTTTTACGAGCGAGCGGAGCGAGCGAGCAACGATCACAATTTCCAAGCTATACATGTAACTTATATTGCCTTGCATATATTTCGTGTTATTACCTAATTTTGTCAGCCATTTCGGACATCACATTGCACTTTACTATGTGGAAATAGTACTATTTATGTGAAACTATTGATAAACTGAAAACTTTTGTCAGTATGCAATAGGATAAAGACTTCCGGCTCCTAGGGCTGGTGCGAATATTTCAATGTCCCCATGTGCCAAACCGTTGGATTGTGGCACACCTTTACGCGTCCCTCGCTCGAAAACTACAGCCTAACCTAAAACCAATACCTCATTGCGTTCGTCATTCGATGTGGAGGCGACTGATTACAAATTTGCGAACGTGTCGGATCGGATGTGAGATTGGACTAAATTTTTACGAGCGAGCGAGCAACGATCACAATTTCCAAGCTATACATATACCTTACATTGCCTTGCATATATCTCGTGTTATTACCTAATTTTGTCAGCGATTTCGGACCTCATGTTGCACTGTACTATGTGGAAATATTGCTATTTATGTGAAACTATTTATAAACTGAAAACTTTTGTCAGTATGCAATAGGATAAAGATTTCCGGCTCCTCGGGCTGGTGCGAATATTCCAATGTCAACCATGTGCCAAACCGTTGGATTGTGACACACCTCTACGTGTCCATCGCCTGCCGTTCTCGCTCGAAAACTATAGCCCAACCTAAAACCAATCCCTCGTGCGTTCGTCATTCGATGTGGAGCGACTTATTTCAAATTTGCGAATGTGTCGGATCGGATGTGAGATTGGACTAAATTTTTACGAGCGAGCGGAGCGAGCGAGCAACGATCTCAATTTCCAAACTATACATATACCTCTTATTGCCTTGCATATATTTCGTGTTATTACCCAGTTTTGTCAGACATTTCTGACATCACATTGCACTTTACTATGTGGAAATAGTACTATTTATGTGAAACCATTGATAAACTCAAAACTTTTGCCAGTAGGCAATTCGATGAAGCCTTCCGGATCCTCGGTCTGGTGCGAATAGTTCAATGTCCCCATGTGCCAAACCGTTGGATTGTGACACACCTTTACGCGTCCCTCGCACGCTATGCTCGCTCGAAAACTATAGCCTAACCTAAAACCACTCCCTCTTGCGTTCGTCATTCGATGTCGAGGCGACTTATTTCAAATTTGCGAACGTGCCGGATCGGGTGTGAGATTGGACTAAATTTTTACGAGCGAGCGGAGCGAGCGAGCAACGATCACAATTTCCAAACTATACATATACCTCATATTGCCTTGCATATATTTCGTGATATTACGTAATTTTGTCAGGCACTTCTGACATCACATTGCACTTTACTATATGGAAATTGTACTATTTAAGTGAAACCTTTGATAAACTCAAAACTGTTGTCAGTAGGCAATAGGATAAAGACTACCGGCTCCTCGGGCTGGTGCGAATACTTCAATGTCCCCATGTGCCAATCCGTTGGATTGTGACACACCTTTACGCGTCCCTCGCTCGCCGTGCTCGCTCGAAAACTATAGCCTAACCTAAAACCAACCCTTCTCGCTTTCGTTAATCGATAAGCAGGCGACTTATTTCAAATTTGGCAACGTGTCGGAAGGGTTGTGAGGTTGGACTAGATTTTTACGAGCGAGCGGAGCGAGCGAACAACGATCAAAATTTCCAAGCTATACATATACTTTATATTGCCTTGCATATATTTCGTGCTATTACCTAATTTTGTCAGCCATTTCGGACATCACATTGCACTTTACTATGTGGAAATAGTACTATTTATGTGAAACTATTGATAAACTGTAAACTTTTGTCAGTATGCAATAGGAAAAAGACTTCCGGCTCCTCGGGATGGTGCGAATATTTCAATGTCCCCATGTGCCAAACCGTTGGATTGTGGCACACCATTACGCGTCCCTCGCTCGCCGAGCTCCCTCGAAAACTATAGCCCAACCTAAAACCAATCCCTCTTGCGTTCGTCATTCGATGTGGAGGCGACTTGTTTCAAATTTGCGAACGTGTCGGATCGGTTGTGAGGTTGGACTAGATTTTTACGAGCGAGCGGAGCGAACGAGCAACGATCACCATTTCCAAGCTATACATATACCTTATATTGCCCTGCATATATATCGTGTTATTACCTAATTTTGTCAGCGATTTCGAACCTCATGTTGCACTGTACTATGTGGAAATATTGCTATTTATGTGAAACTATTTATAAACTGTAAACTTTAGTCAGTAGGCAATGCGATAAAGCCTTCCGTCTCCTCGGGCTGGTGCGAATATTTCAATGTCCCCATGTGCCAAACCGTTGGATTGTGACACAACTTTACGTGTCCCTTGCTCGCCGTGCTCGCTCGAAATCGATAGCCTAACCTAAAACCAATCCCTCTTGCGTTCGTCATTCGATATGGAGGCGACTTATTTCAAATTTGGCAAGGTGTCGGAACAGTTGTGAGGTTGGACTATATTTTTACGAGCGAGCAGAGCGAGCGAACAACGACAACAATTTCCAAGCTATACATATACTTTATATTGCCTTGCATATATTTCGTGTTATCACCCAATTTGGTCGGACATTTCTGACATCATATCGCACTTTACTATGTGGAAATAGTACTATTTATATGAAACCATTGATAAACTGAAAAGTTTTGTCAGTAGGCAATAGGATAAAGTCTTCCGGCTCCTCGGGCTGGTGCGGATATTTCAATGTCCCCATGTGCCAAACCGTTGGATTGTGACACACCTTTACGCGTCCCTCGCTCGCCGTGCTCGCTCGAAAACTATAGCCCAACCTAAAACCAATCCCTCTTGCGTTCGTCATTCGATATGGAGGCGACTTATTTCAAATTTGGCAACGTGTCGGAACAGTTGTGAGGTTGGACTAGATTTTTACGAGCGAGCGGAGCGAGCGAACAACGATCACACTTTCCAAGCTATACATATACTTTATATTGCCTTGCATATATTTCGTGTTATTACCCAATTTGGTCGGACATTTCTGACATCATATTGCACTTTACTATGTGGAAATGGTACTATTTATATGAAACCATTGATAAACTGAAAAGTTTTGTCAGTAGGCAATAGGATAAAGCCTTCCGTCTCCTCGGGCTGGTGCGGATATTTCAATGTCCCCATGTGCCATACCGTTGGATTGTGACACACCTTTACACGTCCCTCGCTCGCCGTGCTCAGTCGAAAACTATAGCCTAACCTAAAACCAATCCCTCTTGCGTTCGTCATTCGATATGGAGGCGACTTATTTCAAATTTGGCAACGTGTCGGAACAGTTGCGAGGTTGGACTAGATTTTTACGAGCGAGCGGAGCGAGCGAACAACGATCAAAATTTCCAAGCTATACATATACTTTATATTGCCTTGCATATATTTCGTGTTATTACCCAATTTTGTCAGACATATCTGACATCACATTGCACTTTATTATGTGGAAATAGTACTATTTATATGAAACCATTGATAAACTGAAAAGTTTTGTCAGTAGACAATTCGATAAAGCCTTCCGAATCCTCCGGCTGGTGCGAATATTTCAATGTCCCCATGTGCCAAACTGTTGGATTATGACACACCTTTACGTGTCCCTGGCACGCCGTTCTCGCTCGAAAACTGTAGCTTAACCTAAAACCAACCCTTCTCGCGTTCGTTATTCGATAAGGAGGCGACTTATTACTAATTTGAGAGCGTGTCGGAACGGTTGTGAGGTTGGACTAGATCTTTACGAGCGAGCGGAGCGAGCGAGCAACGATCACAATTTCCAAGCTACACATATACCTTATATTGCCTTGCGTATATGTCGTGTTATTACCTAATTTTGTAAGCGATTTCGGATCTCACATTGCACTGTACTATGTGGAAATATTGCTGTTTATGTGAAACTATTTATAAACTGTAAACTTTAGTCAGTAGGCAATTCGATAAAGCCTTCCGGCTCCTCGGGCTGGTGCGAATATTCCAATGTCAACCATGTGCCAAACCGTTGGATGGTGACACACCTTTACGCGTCCCTCGCTCGCCGTGCTCGCTCGAAAACTATAGCCTAACCTAAAACCAACCCTTCTCGCTTTCGTCATTCGATATGGAGGCGACTTATTTCAAATTTGGCAACGTGTCGGAACAGTTGCGAGGTTGGACTAGATTTTTACGAGCGAGCGGAGCGAGCGAACAACGATCAAAATTTCCAAGCTATACATATACTTTATATTGCCTTGCATATATTTCGTGTTATTACCCAATTTTGTCAGACATATCTGACATCACATTGCACTTTATTATGTGGAAATAGTACTATTTATGTGAAACCATTGATAAACTGTAAACTTTAGTCAGTAGGCGATTCGATAAAGACTTCCGGCCCCTCGGGCTGGTGCGAATTTTTCAATGTCCCCATGTGCCAAACCGTTGGATTGTGACACACCTTTACGCGACCCTCGCTCGCCGTGCTCGCTCGAAAACTATAGCCTAACCTAAAACCAATCCCTCTTGCGTTCGTCATTCAATGAGGAGGCGACTCATTTCAAGTTTGGGAACGTGTCGGATCGGTTGTGAGGTTGGACTAGATTTTTACGAGCGAGCGGAGCGAGCGAGCAGCGATCACAATTTCCAAGCTACACATATACTTTTTATTGCCTTGCATATATTTCGTGTTATTACCTAATTTTGTCAGCCATTTCGGACATCACATTGCACTTTACTATGTGGAAATAGTACTATTTATATGAAACCATTGATAAACTGAAACTTTTGTCAGTAGGCAATAGGATAAAGACTTCCGGCCCCTCGGGCTGGTGCGAATTTTTCAATGTCCCCATGTGCCAAACAGTTGGATTGTGACACACCTTTACGCGTCCCTCGCACGCAGCGCTCGCTCGAAAACTATAGCCTAACCTAAAACCACTCCCTCTTGCGTTCGTTATTCGATAAGGAGGCGACTAATTTCAAGTTTGGGAACGTGTCGGATCGGTTGTGAGGTTGGACTAGATTTTTGCGAGCGAGCGGAGCGAACGAGCAACGATCACATTTTCCAAGCTATACATATACTTTATATTGCCTTGCGTATATTTCGTGTTATTACCCAATTTGGTCGGACATTTCTGACATCACAGTGCGCTTTACTATGTGGAAATAGTACTATTTATGTGATACTATTGATAAACTCTAAACTTTTGTCAGTAGGCAATAGGATAAAGACTTCCGGCTCCTCGGGCTGGTGCGAATATTTCAATGTCCCCATGTGCCAAACCGTTGGATTGTGACACACCTTTACGCGTCCCTCGCTCGCCGTGCTCGCTCGAAAACGATAGACCAACCTAAAACCAATCCCTCTTGCGTCCGTCATTCAATGAGGAGGCGACTTATTTCAAGTTTGGGAACGTGTCGGATCGGTTGTGAGGTTGGACTAGATTTTTACGAGCGAGCGGAGCGAGCGAGCAACGATCACATTTTCCAAGCTATGCATGTAACTTATATTGCCATGCATATATTTCGTGTTATTACCTAATTTTATCAGCCATTTCGGAAATCACATTGCACTTTACTATGTGGAACTAGTACTATTTATGTGAAACTATTTATAAACTGTAAACTTTAATCAGTAGGCAATTCGTTAAAGCCTTCCGGATCCTCGGGCTGGTGCGAATATTTCAATGTCCCCTTGTGCCAAACCGTTGGACTGGGACACACCTTTACGCGCCCCTCGCTCGCTGTGCTCGCTCGAAAACTATAGCCTAACCTAAAACCAATCCCTCTTGCGTTCGTCATTCGATGTGGAGGCGACTTATTTCAAATTTGCGAACGTGTCGGATCGGATGTGAGATTGGACTAAATTTTTACGAGCGAGCGGAGCGAGCGAGCAACGATCACAATTGCCAAGCAATACATATACCTTATATTGCCTTGCATATATTTCGTGTTATTACGTAATTTTGTCAGACACTCCTGACATCACATTGCACTTTACTATGTGGAAATAGTACTATTCATGTGAAACTATTGATAAACTCTAAACCTTTGTCAGTAGGCAATAGGATAAAAATTCCGGCTCCTCGGGCTGGTGCGAATATTCCAATGTCATGCATGTGCCAAACCGTTGGATTGTGACACACCTTTACGCGTCCCTCGCTCGCCGTGCTCGCTCGAAAACGATAGACCATCCTAAAACCAATCGCTCTTGCGTTCGTCATTCGATGTGGAGGCGACTTATGTCAAATTTGCGAACGTGTCGGATCGAATGTGAGATTGGACTAAATTTTTACGGGCGAGCGGAGCGAGCGAGCAACGATCACAATTTCCAAGCTATACATATACTTTATATTGCCTTGCGTATATTTCGTGTTATTACCCAATTTGTTCGGACATTTCTGATATCACATTGCGCTTTACTATGTGGAAATAGTACTATTTATGTGAAACTATTTATTAACTGAAAGCTTTTGTCAGTAGGCAATAGGATAAAGTCTTCCGGCTCCTCGGGCTGGTGCGAATATTTCAATGTCCCCATGTGCCAAACCGTTGGATTGTGACACACCTTTACGCGTCCCTCGCTCGCCGTGCTCGCTCGAAATCTATAGCCTAACTTAAAACCAATCCCTCTTGCGTCCGTCATTCAATGAGGAGGCGACTTATTTCAAGTTTGGGAACGTGTCGGATCGGTTGTGAGGTTGGACTAGATTTTTACGAGCGAGCGGAGCGAGCGAGCAACGATCACATTATCCAAGCTATACATGTAACTTATATTGCCTTGCATATATTTCGTGTTATTACCTAATTTTATCAGCCATTTCGGACATCACATTGCACTTTACTATGTGGAACTAGTACTATTTATGTGAAACTATTTATAAACTGTAAACTTTAGTCAGTAGGCAATTCGTTAAAGCCTTGCGGATCCTCGGGATGGTGCGAACATTTCAATGTCCCCTTGTGCCAAACCGTTGGATTGTGACACACGTTTACGCGTCCCTCGCTCGCTGTGCTCGCTCGCAAACTATAGCCTAACCTAAAACCAATCCCTCTTGCGTTCGTCATTCGATGTGGAGGCGACTTATTTCAGATTTGCGAACGTGTCGGATCGGATGTGAGATTGGACTAAATTTTTACGAGCGAGCGGAGCGAGCGAGCAACGATCACAATTACCAAGCAATACATATACCTTATATTGCCTTGCATATATTTCGTGTTATTACGTAATTTTGTCAGACACTTCTGACATCACATTGCACTTTACTATGAGGAAATAGTACTATTCATGTGAAACTATTGATAAACTCTAAACCTTTGTCAGTAGGCAATAGGATAAAGACTTCCGGCTCCTCGGGCTGGTGCGAATATTTCAATGTCCCCTGTGCCAAACCGTTGGATTGTGACACACGTTTACGCGTCCCTCGCTCGCTGTGCTCGCTCGAAAACTATAGCCCAACCTAAAACCAATCCCTCTTGCGTTCGTCATTCGATAAGGAGGCGACTTATTTCAAATTTGGCAATGTGTCGGAACAGTTGTGAGGTTGGACTAGATTTTTACGAGCGAGCGGAGCGAGCGAGCAACGATCACAATTTCCAAGCTATACATGTAACTTATATTGCCTTGCATATATTTCGTGTTATTACCTAATTTTGTCAGCCATTTCGGACATCACATTGCACTTTACTATGTGGAAATAGTACTATTTATGTGAAACTATTGATAAACTGAAAACTTTTGTCAGTATGCAATAGGATAAAGACTTCCGGCTCCTAGGGCTGGTGCGAATATTTCAATGTCCCCATGTGCCAAACCGTTGGATTGTGGCACACCTTTACGCGTCCCTCGCTCGAAAACTACAGCCTAACCTAAAACCAATACCTCATTGCGTTCGTCATTCGATGTGGAGGCGACTGATTTCAAATTTGCGAACGTGTCGGATCGGATGTGAGATTGGACTAAATTTTTACGAGCGAGCGAGCAACGATCACAATTTCCAAGCAATACATGTAACTTATATTGCCTTGCATATATTTCGTGTTATTACCTAATTTTGTCAGCCATTTCGGACATCACATTGCACTTTACTATGTGGAAATAGTACTATTCATGTGACACTATTGATAAACTGTAAACTTTTGTCAGTAGGCAATAGGATAAAGACTTCCGGCTCGGCGGGCTGCTGCGAATATTTCAATGTCCCCATGTGCCAAACCGTTGGATTGTGACACACCTTTACGCGTCCCTCGCTCGCCGTGCTCGCTCGAAAACTGTAGCCTAACCTGAAACCAATCCTTCTCGCGTTCGTTATTCGATAAGGAGGCGACTTATTTCTAATTTGGGAGCGTGTCGGAACGGTTGTGAGGTTGGACTAGATTTTTTCGAGCGAGCGGAGCGAGCGAGCAACGATCACAATTTCCAAGCTATACATGTAACTTATATTGCCTTGCATATATTTCGTGTTATTACCTAATTTTGTCAGCCATTTCGGACATCACATTGCACTTTACTATGTGGAAATAGTACTATTTATGTGAAACTATTGATAAACTGAAAACTTTTGTCAGTAGGCAATAGGATAAAGACTTCCGGATCCTCGGGCTGGTGCGAATATTTCAATGTCCCCATGTGCCGAACCGTTGGATTGTGACACACCTTTACGCGTACCTCGCTCGCCGAGCTCGCTCGAAAACTATAGCCCAACCTAAAACCAATCCCTCGTGCGTTCGTCATTCGATGTGGAGCGACTTATTTCAAATTTGCGAATGTGTCGGATCGGATGTGAGATTGGACTAAATTTTTACGAGCGAGCGGAGCGAGCGAGCAACGATCTCAATTTCCAAACTATACATATACCTCTTATTGCCTTGCATATATTTCGTGTTATTACCCAGTTTTGTCAGACATTTCTGACATCACATTGCACTTTACTATGTGGAAATAGTACTATTTATGTGAAACCATTGATAAACTCAAAACTTTTGCCAGTAGGCAATTCGATGAAGCCTTCCGGATCCTCGGTCTGGTGCGAATAGTTCAATGTCCCCATGTGCCAAACCGTTGGATTGTGACACACCTTTACGCGTCCCTCGCACGCTATGCTCGCTCGAAAACTATAGCCTAACCTAAAACCACTCCCTCTTGCGTTCGTCATTCGATGTCGAGGCGACTTATTTCAACTTTGCGAACGTGCCGGATCGGGTGTGAGATTGGACTAAATTTTTACGAGCGAGCGGAGCGAGCGAGCAACGATCACAGTTTCCAAACTATACATATACCTCATATTGCCTTGCATATATTTCGTGATATTACGTAATTTTGTCAGGCACTTCTGACATCACATTGCACTTTACTATATGGAAATTGTACTATTTAAGTGAAACCTTTGATAAACTCAAAACTGTTGTCAGTAGGCAATAGGATAAAGACTACCGGCTCCTCGGGCTGGTGCGAATACTTCAATGTCCCCATGTGCCAATCCGTTGGATTGTGACACACCTTTACGCGTCCCTCGCTCGCCGTGCTCGCTCGAAAACTATAGCCTAACCTAAAACCAACCCTTCTCGCTTTCGTTAATCGATAAGCAGGCGACTTATTTCAAATTTGGCAACGTGTCGGAAGAGTTGTGAGGTTGGACTTGATTTTTACGAGCGAGCGGAGCGAGCGAGCAACGATCACAATTTCCAAGCTATACATGTAACTTATATTGCCTTGCATATATTTCGTGTTATTACCTAATTTTCTCAGCCATTTCGGACATCACATTGCACTTTACTATGTGGAAATAGTACTATTTATATGAAACCATTCATAAACTGAAAACTTTTGTCAGTAGGCAGTAGGAAAAAGATTTCCGGCTCCTCGGGATGGTGCGAATATTCCAATGTCAACCATGTGCCAAACCGTTGGATTGTGACACACCTTTACGCGTCCCTCGCTCGCCGTGCTCGCTCGAAAACGATAGACCAACCTAAAACCAATCCCTCTTGCGTTCGTCATTCGATGTGGAGGCGACTTATTTCAAATTTGCGAACGTGTCGGATCGGATGTGAGATTGGACTAAATTTTTACGGGCGAGCGGAGCGAGGGAGCAACGATCACAATTTCCAAGCTATACATATACTTTATATTGCCTTGCGTATATTTCGTGATATTACCCAATTTGTTCGGACATTTCTGACATCACATTGCGCTTTACTATGTGGAAATGGTACTATTTATGTGAAACTATTGATAAAGTCTAAACTTCTGTCAGTAGGCAATAGGATAAAGACTTCCGGCCCCTCGGGCTGGTGCGAATTTTTCAATGTCCCCATGTGCCAAACAGTTGGATTGTGACACACCTTTACGCGTCCCTCGCACGCCGCGCTCGCTCGAAAACTATAGCCTAACCTAAAACCAATCCCTCTTGCGTTCGTCATTCGATATGGAGGCGACTTATTTCAAATTTGGCAGCCTGTCGGAACAGTTGTGAGATTGGACTAGATTTTTACGAGCGAGCGGAGCGAGCGAACAACGATCACAATTTCCAAGCTATACATATTCTTTATATTGCCTTGCATATATTTCGTGTTATTATCCAATTTGGTCGGACATTTCTGACATCATACTGCACTTTACTATGTGGAAATAGTACTATTTATATGAAACCATTCATAAACTGAAAACTTTTGTCAGTAGGCAGTAGGATAAAGATTTCCGGCTCCTCGGGATGGTGCGAATATTCCAATGTCAACCATGTGCCAAACCGTTGGATTGTGACACACCTTTACGCGTCCCTCGCTCGCCGTGCTCGCTCGAAAACGATAGACCAACCTAAAACCAATCCCTCTTGCGTTCGTCATTCGATGTGGAGGCGACTTATTTCAAATTTGCGAACGTGTCGGATCGGATGTGAGATTGGACTAAATTTTTACGGGCGAGCGGAGCGAGGGAGCAACGATCACAATTTCCAAGCTATACATACACTTTATATTGCCTTGCGTATATTTCGTGTTATTACCCAATTTGGTCGGACATTTCTGACATCACATTGCGCTTTACTATGTGGAAATAGTACTATTTATGTGAAACTATTGATAGAGTTTAAACTTCTGTCAGTAGGCAATAGGATAAAGACTTCCGGCTCCTCGGGCTGGTGCGAATATTTCAATGTCCCCATGTGCCAAACCGTTGGATTGTGACACACCTTTACGCGTCCCTCGCTCTCCGTGCTCGCTCGAAAACGATAGACCAACCTAAAACCAATCCCTCTTGCGTTCGTCATTCAATGAGGAGGCGACTTATTTCAAGTTTGGGGACGTGTCGGATCGGATGTGAGATTGGACTAAATTTTTACGAGCGAGCGGAGCGAGCGAGCAACGATCTCAATTTCCAAACTATACATATACCTCATATTGCCTTGCATATATTTCGTGTTATTACCCAATTTTGTCAGGCATTTCTGACATCACATTGCACTTTACCATGTGGAAATAGTACTATTTATGTGAAACCATTGATAAACTCAAAACTTTTGCCAGTAGGCAATTCGATGAAGCCTTCCGGATCCTCGGTCTGGTGCGAATAGTTCAATGTCCCCATGTGCCAAACCGTTGGATTGTGACACACCTTTACGCGTCCCTCGCACGCTATGCTCGCTCGAAAACTATAGCCTAACCTAAAACCACTCCCTCTTGCGTTCGTCATTCGATGTCGAGGCGACTTATTTCAAATTTGCGAACGTGCCGGATCGGGTGTGAGATTGGACTAAATTTTTACGAGCGAGCGGAGCGAGCGAGCAACGATCACAATTTCCAAACTATACATATACCTCATATTGCCTTGCATATATTTCGTGATATTACGTAATTTTGTCAGGCACTTCTGACATCACATTGCACTTTACTATATGGAAATTGTACTATTTAAGTGAAACCTTTGATAAACTCAAAACTGTTGTCAGTAGGCAATAGGATAAAGACTACCGGCTCCTCGGGCTGGTGCGAATACTTCAATGTCCCCATGTGCCAATCCGTTGGATTGTGACACACCTTTACGCGTCCCTCGCTCGCCGTGCTCGCTCGAAAACTATAGCCTAACCTAAAACCAACCCTTCTCGCTTTCGTTAATCGATAAGCAGGCGACTTATTTCAAATTTGGCAACGTGTCGGAAGAGTTGTGAGGTTGGACTAGATTTTTACGAGCGAGCGGAGCGAGCGAGCAACGATCACAATTTCCAAGCTATACATGTAACTTATATTGCCTTGCATATATTTCGTGTTATTACCTAATTTTCTCAGCCATTTCGGACATCACATTGCACTTTACTATGTGGAAATAGTACTATTTATATGAAACCATTCATAAACTGAAAACTTTTGTCAGTAGGCAGTAGGAAAAAGATTTCCGGCTCCTCGGGATGGTGCGAATATTCCAATGTCAACCATGTGCCAAACCGTTGGATTGTGACACACCTTTACGCGTCCCTCGCTCGCCGTGCTCGCTCGAAAACGATAGACCAACCTAAAACCAATCCCTCTTGCGTTCGTCGTTCGATGTGGAGGCGACTTATTTCAAATTTGCGAACGTGTCGGATCGGATGTGAGATTGGACTAAATTTTTACGGGCGAGCGGAGCGAGGGAGCAACGATCACAATTTCCAAGCTATACATATACTTTATATTGCCTTGCGTATATTTCGTGATATTACCCAATTTGTTCGGACATTTCTGACATCACATTGCGCTTTACTATGTGGAAATGGTACTATTTATGTGAAACTATTGATAAAGTCTAAACTTCTGTCAGTAGGCAATAGGATAAAGACTTCCGGCTCCTCGGGCTGGTGCTAATATTTCAATGTCCCCATGTGCCAAACCGTTGGATTGTGACACACCCTTACGCGTCCCTCGCTCGCCGTTCTCGCACAAAAACTGTAGCCTAACCTAAAACCAATCCTTCTCGCGTTCGTTATTCGATAAGGAGGCGACTTGTTTCAAGTTTGGGAACGTGTCGGATCGGTTGTGAAGTTGGACTAGATTTTTACGAGCGAGCGGAGCGAGCGAGCAACGATCACAATTTCGAAGCTATACATGTAACTTGTATTGCCTTGCATATATTTCGTGTTATTACCTAATTTTCTCAGCCATTTCGGACATCACATTGCACTTTACTATGTGGAAATAGTAATATTTCTGTGAAACTATTGATAAACTTGAATCTTTTGTCAGTATGCAATAGGAAAAAGACTTCCGGCTCCTCGGGCTGGTGCGAATATTTCAATGTCCCCATGTGCCAAACCGTTGGACTGTGACACACCTTTACGCATCCCTCGCTCGCCGTGCTCGCTCGAAAACTGTAGCCAAACCTAAAACCAATCCTTCTTGCGTTCGTCATTCGATATGGAGGCGACTTATTTCAAATTTGGCAACCTGTCGGAACAGTTGTGAGGTTGGACTAGATTTTTACGAGCGAGCGGAGCGAGCGAACAACGATCACAATTTCCAAGCTATACATATTCTTTATATTGCCTTGCATATATTTCGTGTTATTATCCAATTTGGTCGGACATTTCTGACATCATATTGCACTTTACTATGTGGAAATAGTACTATTTATATGAAACCATTCATAAACTGAAAACTTTCGTCAGTAGGCAGTAGGATAAATATTTCCGGCTCCTCGGGATGGTCCGAATATTCCAATGTCAACCATGTGCCAAACCGTTGGATTGTGACACACCTTTACGCGTCCCTCGCTCGCCGTGCTCGCTCGAAAACGATAGACCAACCTAAAACCAATCCTTCTCGCGTTCATTATTCGATAAGGAGGCGACTTATTTCAAGTTTGGGAACGTGTCGGATCGGTTGTGAGGTTGGACTAGATTTTTACGAGCGAGCGGGGCGAGCGAGCAACGATCACAATTTCGAAGCTATACATGTAACTTATATTGCCTTGCATATATTTCGTGTTATTACCTAATTTTGTCAGCCATTTCGGACATCACATTGCACTTTACTATGTGGAAATAGTACCATTTATGTGAAACTATTGATAAACTGAAAACTTTTGTCAGTAGGCAATAGGATAAAGACATCCGGCCCCTCGGGCTGGTGCGAATTTTTCAATGTCCCCATGTGCCAAACAGTTGGATTGTGACACACCTTTACGCGTCCCTCGCACGCCGCGCTCGCTCGAAAACTATAGCCTAACCTAAAACCAATCCCTCTTGCGTTCGTCATTCGATATGGAGGCGACTTATTTCAAATTTGGCAGCCTGTCGGAACAGTTGTGAGATTGGACTAGATTTTTACGAGCGAGCGGAGCGAGCGAACA
Source organism: Bombus terrestris (assembly GCF_910591885.1). NCBI lineage: Eukaryota > Metazoa > Arthropoda > Insecta > Hymenoptera > Apidae > Bombus > Bombus terrestris. The sequence goes on along the minus strand of NW_025963551.1, from coordinate 1,245,244 downwards.
ACGATCACAATTTCCAAGCTATACATATTCTTTATATTGCCTTGCATATATTTCGTGTTATTATCCAATTTGGTCGGACATTTCTGACATCATACTGCACTTTACTATGTGGAAATAGTACTATTTATATGAAACCATTCATAAACTGAAAACTTTTGTCAGTAGGCAGTAGGATGAAGATTTCCGGCTCCTCGGGATGGTGCGAATATTCCAATGTCAACCATGTGCCAAACCGTTGGATTGTGACACACCTTTACGCGTCCCTCGCTCGCCGTGCTCGCTCGAAAACGATAGACCAACCTAAAACCAATCCCTCTTGCGTTCGTCATTCGATGTGGAGGCGACTTATTTCAAATTTGCGAACGTGTCGGATCGGATGTGAGATTGGACTAAATTTTTACGGGCGAGCGGAGCGAGGGAGCAACGATCACAATTTCCAAGCTATACATACACTTTATATTGCCTTGCGTATATTTCGTGTTATTACCCAATTTGGTCGGACATTTCTGACATCACATTGCGCTTTACTATGTGGAAATAGTACTATTTATGTGAAACTATTGATACAGTTTAAACTTCTGTCAGTAGGCAATAGGATAAAGACTTCCGGCTCCTCGGGCTGGTGCGAATATTTCAATGTCCCCATGTGCCAAACCGTTGGATTGTGACACACCTTTACGCGTCCCTCGCTCTCCGTGCTCGCTCGAAAACGATAGACCAACCTAAAACCAATCCCTCTTGCGTTCGTCATTCAATGAGGAGGCGACTTATTTCAAGTTTGGGGACGTGTCGGATCGGATGTGAGATTGGACTAAATTTTTACGAGCGAGCGGAGCGAGCGAGCAACGATCTCAATTTCCAAACTATACATATACCTCATATTGCCTTGCATATATTTCGTGTTATTACCCAATTTTGTCAGACATTTCTGACATCACATTGCACTTTACTATGTGGAAATAGTACTATTTATGTGAAACCATTGATAAACTCAAAACTTTTGTCAGTAGGCAATTCGATGAAGCCTTCCGGATCCTCGGTCTGGTGCGAATATTTCAATGTCCCCATGTGCCAAACCGTTGGATTGTGACACACCTTTACGCGTCCCTCGCTCGCTGTGCTCGCTCGTAAACTATAGCCTAACCTAAAACCACTCCCCCTTGCGTTCGTCATTCGATGTCGAGGCGACTTATTTCAAATTTGCGAACGTGCCGGATCGGGTGTGAGATTGGACTAAATTTTTACGAGCGAGCGGAGCGAGCGAGCAACGATCACAATTTCCAAACTATACATATACCTCATATTGCCTTGCATATATTTCGTGATATTACGTAATTTTGTCAGGCACTTCTGACATCACATTGCACTATACTATATGGAAATTGTACTATTTAAGTGAAACTATTGATAAACTGAAAACTTTTGTCAGTAGGCAATAGGATAAAGACATCCGGCCCCTCGGGCTGGTGCTAATTTTTCAATGTCCCCATGTGCCAAACAGTTGGATTGTGACACACATTTACGCGTCCCTCGCACGCCGCGCTCGCTCGAAAACTATAGCCTGACATAAAACCACTCCCTCTTGCGTTCGTTATTCGATAAGGAGGCGACTTATTTCAAGTTTGGGAACGTGTCGGATCGGTTGTGAGGTTGGACTAGATTTTTGCGAGCGAGCGGAGCGAACGAGCAACGATCACAATTTCCAAGCTATACATGTAACTTATATTTCCTTGCATATATTTCGTGTTATTACCTAATTTTGTCAGCCATTTCGGACATCACATTGCACTTTACTATGTGGAAATAGTACTATTTATGTGAAACTATTGATAAACTGAAAACTTTTGTCAGTAGGCAATAGGATAAAGACTTCCGGCTCCTCGGGCTGGTGCGAATATTTCAATGTCCCCATGTGCCAAACCGTTGGATTGTGACACACCTTTACGCGTCCCTCGCTCTCCGTTCTCGCTCGAAAACTGTAGCCTAACCTAAAACCAATCCTTCTCGCGTTCGTGATTCGATAAGGAGGCGACTTATTTCAAGTTTGGGAACGTGTCGGATCGGTTGTGAGGTTGGACTAGATTTTTACGAGCGAGCGGAGCGTGCGAGCAACGATCACAATTTCCAAGCTATACATGTAACTTATATTGCCTTGCATATATTTCGAGTTATTACCTAATTTTCTCAGCCATTTCGGACATTACATTGCACTTTACTATGTGGAAATAGTACTATTTCTGTGAAACTATTGATAAACTTGAATCTTTTGTCAGTATGCAATAGGAAAAAGACTTCCGGCTCCTCGGGCTGGTGCGAATATTAAAATTTGTCCCCATGTGCCAAACCGTTGGATTGTGACACACCTTTACGCGTCCCTCGCTCGCTGCGCTCGCTCGAAAACGATAGACCAACCTAAAACCAATCCCTCTTGCGTTCGTCATTCAATGAGGAGGCGACTTATTTCAAGTTTGGGAACGTGTCGTATCGGTTGTGAGGTTGGACTAGATTTTTACGAGCGAGCAACGATCACAATTTCCAAGCTATACATATACCTCATATTGCCTTGCATATATTTCGTGATATTACGTAATTTTGTCAGGCACTATTGACATCATATTGCGCTTTACTATGTGGAAATAGTACTATTTATGTGAAACTATTGATAAACTAAAAACTTTTGTCAGTATGCAATAGGAAAAAGACTTCCGGCTCCTCGGGCTGGTGCGAATATTAAAATTTGTCCCCATGTGCCAAACCGTTGGATTGTGACACACGTTTACGCGTCCCTCGCTCGCCGTGCTCGCTCGAAAACTATAGCCCAACCTAAAACCAATCCCTCTTGCGTTCGTCATTCGATATGGAGGCGACTTATTTCAAATTTGGCAACCTGTCGGAACAGTTGTGAGGTTGGACTAGATTTTTACGAGCGAGCGGAGCGAGCGAACAACGATCACAATTTCCAAGCTATACATATTCTTTATATTGCGTTGCATATATTTCGTGTTATTATCCAATTTGGTCGGACATTTCTGACATCATATTGCACTTTACTATGTGGAAATAGTACTATTTATATGAAACCATTGATAAACTGAAAACTTTTGTCAGTAGGCAGTAGGATAAAGATTTCCGGCTCCTCGGGATGGTGCGAATATTCCAATGTCAACCATGTGCCAAACCGTTGGATTGTGACACACCTTTACGCATCCCTCGCTCGCCGTGCTCGCTCGAAAACGATAGACCAACCTAAAACCAATCACTCTTGCGTTCGTTATTCGATAAGGAGGCGACTTATTTCAAGTTTGGGAACGTGTCGGATCGGTTGTGAGGTTGGACTAGATTTTTGCGAGCGAGCGGAGAGAACGAGCAACGATCACAATTTCCAAGCTATACATGTAACTTATATTTCCTTGCATATAATTCGTGTTATTACCTAATTTTGTCAGCCATTTCGGACATCACATTGCACTTTACTATGTGGAAATAGTACTATTTATGTGAAACTATTGATAAACTGAAAACTTTTGTCAGTAGGCAATAGGATAAAGACTTCCGGCTCCTCGGGCTGGTGCGAATATTTCAATGTCCCCATGTGCCAAACCGTTGGATTGTGACACACCTTTACGCGTCCCTCGCTCTCCGTTCTCGCTCGAAAACTGTAGCCTAACCTAAAACCAATCCTTCTCGCGTTCGTTATTCGATAAGGAGGCGACTTATTTCAAGTTTGGGAACGTGTCGGATCGGTTGTGAGGTTGGACTAGATTTTTACGAGCGAGCGGAGCGAGCGAGCAACGATCACAATTTCCAAGCTATACATGTAACTTATATTGCCTTGCATATATTTCGTGTTATTACCTAATTTTCTCAGCCATTTCGGACATTACATTGCACTTTACTATGTGGAAATAGTACTATTTCTGTGAAACTATTGATAAACTTGAATCTTTTGTCAGTATGCAATAGGAAAAAGACTTCCGGCTCCTCGGGCTGGTGCGAATATTAAAATTTGTCCCCATGTGCCAAACCGTTGGATTGTGACACACCTTTACGCGTCCCTCGCTCGCCGCGCTCGCTCGAAAACGAAAGACCAACCTAAAACCAATCCCTCTTGCGTTCGTCATTCAATGAGGAGGCGACTTATTTCAAGTTTGGGGACGTGTCGTATCGGTTGTGAGGTTGGACTAGATTTTTACGAGCGAGCGGAGCGCGCGAGCAACGATCACAATTTCCAAGCTATACAAATACCTTATATTGCCTTGCATGTATTTCGTGTTATTACCCAATTTTGTCAGACATTTCTGACATCATATTGCACTTTACTATGTGGAAATAGTACTATTTATGTGAAACTATTTATAAAGTGAAAACTTTTCTCAGTATGCAATAGGATAAAGATTTCCGGCTCCTCGGGCTGGTGCGAATATTCCAATGTCAACCATGTGCCAAACCGTTGGATTGTGACACACCTCTACGTGTCCATCGCCTGCCGTTCTCGCTCGAAAATTATAGCCCAACCTAAAACCAATCCCTCTTGCGTTCGTCATTCGATGTGGAGGCGACTTATTTCAAATTTGCGAATGTGTCGGATCGGATGTGAGATTGGACTAAATTTTTACGAGCGAGCGGAGCGAGCGAGCAACGATCTCAATTTCCAAACTATACATATACCTCATATTGCCTTGCATATATTTCGTGTTATTACCCAATTTTGTCAGACATTTCTGACATCACATTGCACTTTACTATGTGGAAATAGTACTATTTATGTGAAACCATTGATAAACTCAAAACTTCTGAAAGTAGGCAATTCGATGAAGCCTTCCGGATCCTCGGTCTGGTGCGAATATTTCAATGTCCCATTGTGCCAAACCGTTGGATTGTGACATACCTTTACGCGTCCCTCGCTCGCTGTGCTCGCTCGAAAACTATAGCCTAACCTAAAACCACTCCCTCTTGCGTTCGTCATTCGATGTAGAGGCGACTTATTTCAAATTTGCGAACGTGCCGGATCGGGTGTGAGATTGGACTAAATTTTTACGAGCGAGCGGAGCAAGCGAGCAACGATCACAATTTCCAAACTATACATATACCTCATATTGCCTTGCATATATTTCGTGATATTACGTAATTTTGTCAGGCACTTCTGACATCACATTGCACTTTACTATATGGAAATTGTACTATTTAAGTGAAACCATTGATAAACTCAAAACTTTTGTCAGTAGGCAATAGGATAAAGACTTCCGGCTCCTCGGGCTGGTGCGAATATTTCAATGTCCCCATGTGCCAAACCGTTGGATTGTGACACACCTTTACGCGTCCCTCGCTCGCCGTGCTCGCTCGAAAACGATAGACCAACCTAAAACAAATCCCTCTTGCGTTCGTCATTCGATGTGGAGGCGACTTATTTCAAATTTGCGAACGTGTCGGATCGGATGTGAGATTGGACTAAATTTTTACGGGCGAGCGGAGCGAGGGAGCAACGATCATAATTTCCAAGCTATACATTTACTTTATATTGCCTTGCGTATATTTCGTGTTATTACCCAATTTGGTCGGACATTTCTGACATCACATTGCGCTTTACTATGTGGAAATAGTACTATTTATGTGAAACTATTGATAAACTGAAAACTTTTGTCAGTAGGCAATAGGATAAAGACATCCGGCCCCTCGGGCTGGTGCGAATTTTTCAATGTCCCCATGTGCCAAACAGTTGGATTGTGACACACCTTTACGCGTCCCTCGCACGCCGCGCTCGCTCGAAAACTATAGCCTAACCTAAAACCACTCACTCTTGCGTTCGTTATTCGAAAAGGAGGCGACTTATTTCAAGTTTGGGAACGTGTCGGATCGGTTGTGAGGTTGGACTAGATTTTTACGAGCGAGCGGAGCGAACGAGCAACGATCACAATTTCCAAGCTATACATGTAACTTATATTGCCTTGCATATATTTCGTGTTATTACCTAATTTTGTCAGCCATTTCGGACATCACATTGCACTTTACTATGTGGAAATAGTACTATTTATGTGAAACTATTGATAAACTAAAAACTTTTGTCAGTATGCAATAGGAAAAAGACTTCCGGCCGCTCGGGCTGGTGCGAATATTAAAATTTGTCCCCATGTGCCAAACCGTTGGATTGTGACACACGTTTACGCGTCCCTCGCTCGCCGTGCTCGCTCGAAAACTATAGCCCAACCTAAAACCAATCCCTCTTGCGTTCGTCATTCGATATGGAGGCGACTTATTTCAAATTTGGCAACCTGTCGGAACAGTTGTGAGGTTGGACTAGATTTTTACGATTGAGCGGAGCGAGCGAACAACGATCACAATTTCCAAGCTATACATATTCTTTATATTGCCTTGCATATATTTCGTGTTATTATCCAAGTTGGTCGGACATTTCTGACATCATATTGCACTTTACTATGTGGAAATAGTACTATTTATATGAAACCATTGATAAACTGAAAACTTTTGTCAGTAGGCAGTAGGATAAAGATTTCCGGTTCCTCGGGATGGTGCGAATATTCCAATGTCAACCATGTGCCAAACCGTTGGATTGTGACACACCTTTACGCGTCCCTCGCTCGCCGTGCTCGCTCGAAAACGATAGACCAACCTAAAACCAATCCCTCTTGCGTTCGTCATTCGATGTGGAGGCGACTTATTTCAAATTTGCGAACGTGTCGGATCGGATGTGAGATTGGACTAAATTTTTACGGGCGAGCGGAGCGAGGGAGCAACGATCACAATTTCCAAGCTATACATATACTTTATATTGCCTTGCGTATATTTCGCGTTATTACCCAATTTGGTCGGACATTTCTGACATCACATTGCGCTTTACTATGTGGAAATAGTACTATTTATGTGAAACTATTGATAAACTTGAATCTTTTGTCAGTATGCAATAGGAAAAAGACTTCCGGCTCCTCGGGCTGGTGCGAATATTTCAATGTCCCCATGTGCCAAACCGTTGGATTGTGACATACCTTTACGCGTCCCTCGCTCGCCGTTCTCGCTCGAAAACTGTAGCCTAAACTAAAACTAATCCTTCTCGCGTTCGTTATTCGATAAGGAGGCGACTTATTTCAAGTTTGGGAACGTGTCGGATCGGTTGTGAGGTTGGACTAGATTTTTACGAGCGAGCGGAGCGAGCGAGCAACGATCACAATTTCCAAGCTATACATGTAACTTATATTGCCTTGCATATATTTCGTGTTATTACCTAATTTTCTCAGCCATTTCGGACATCACATTGCACTTTACCATCTGGAAATAGTAATATTTCTGTGAAACTATTGATAAACTTGAATCTTTTGTCAGTATGCAATAGGAAAAAGACTTCCGGCTCCTCGGGCTGGTGCGAATATTAAAATTTGTCCCCACGTGCCAAACCGTTGGATTGTGACACACGTTTACGCGTCCCTCGCTCGCCGTGCTCGCTTGAAAACTATAGCCCAACCTAAAACCAATCCCTCTTGCGTTCGTCATTCGATATGGAGGCGACTTATTTCAAATTTGGCAACGTGTCGGAACAGTTGTGACGTTGGACTAGATTTTTACGAGCGAGCGGAGCGAGCGAACAACGATCACAATTTCCAAGCTATACATATTCTTTATATTGCCTTGCATATATTTCGTGTTATTACCCAATTTGGTCGGTCATTTCTGACATCATATTGCACTTTACTATGTGGAAATAGTACTATTTATATGAAACCATTGATAAACTGAAAACTTTTGTCAGTAGGCAGTAGGATAAAGATTTCCGGCTCCTCGGGATGGTGCGAATATTCCAATGTCAACCATGTGCCAAACCGTTGGATTGTGACACACCTTTACGCGTCCCTCGCTCGCCGTGCTCGCTCGAAGTCTATAGCCTAACGTAAAACCAATCCCTCTTGCGTCCTTCATTCAATGAGGAGGCGACTTATTTCAAGTTTGGGAGCGTGTCGGATCGGTTGTGAGGTTGGACTAGATTTTTACGAGCGAGCGGAGCGAGCGAGCAACGATCACAATTTCCAAGCTATACATGTAACTTATATTGCCTTGCATATATTTCGTGTTATTACCTAATTTTCTCAGCCATTTCGGACATCACATTGCACTTTACCATGTGGAAATAGTAATATTTCTGTGAAACTATTGATAAACTTGAATCTTTTGTCAGTATGCAATAGGAAAAAGACTTCCGGCTCCTCGGGCTGGTGCGAATATTAAAATTTGTCCCCACGTGCCAAACCGTTGGATTGTGACACACGTTTACGCGTCCCTCGCTCGCCGTTCTCGCTCGAAAACTGTAGCCTAACCTAAAACCAATCCTTCTCGCGTTCGTTAGTCGATAAGGAGGCGACTTATTTCTAATTTGGGAGCGTGTCGGAACGGTTGTGAAGTTGGACTAGATTTTTTCGAGCGAGCGGAGCGAGCGAGCAACGATCACAATTTCCAAGCTATACATGTAACTTATATTGCCTTGCATATATTTCGTGTTATTACCTAATTTTGTCAGCCTTTTCGGACATCACATTGCACTTTACTATGTGGAAATAGTACTATTTATGTGAAACCATTGATAAACTGTAAACTTTAGTCAGTAGGCAATAGGATAAAGATTTACGGCTCCTCGGGCTGGTGCGAATATTCCAATGTCAACCATGTGCCAAACCGTTGGATTGTGACACACCTCTACGTGTCCATCGCCTGCCGATCTCGCTCGAAAATTATAGCCCAACCTAAAACCAATCCCTCTTGCGTTCGTCCTTCGATGTGGAGGCGACTTATTTCAAATTTGCGAATGTGTCGGATCGGATGTGAGATTGGACTAAATTTTTACGAGCGAGCGGAGCGAGCGAGCAACGATCTCAATTTCCAAACTATACATATACCTCATATTGCCTTGCATATATTTCGTGTTATTACCCAATTTTGTCAGACATTTCTGGCATCACATTGCACTTTACTATGTGGAAATAGTACTATTTATGTGAAACCATTGATAAACTCAAAACTTTTGTCAGTAGGCAATTCGATGTAGCCTTCCGGATCCTCGGTCTGGTGCGGATATTTCAATGTCCCCATGTGCCAAACCGTTGGATTGTGACACACCTTTACGCGTCCCTCGCTCGAAAACTACAGCCTAACCTAAAACCAATACCTCTTGCGTTCGTCATTCGATGTGGAGGCGACTTATTTCAAATTTGCGAACGTGTCGGATCGGATGTGAGATTGGACTAAATTTTTACGAGCGAGCGAGCAACGATCACAATTTCCAAGCTATACATATACCTTACTTTGCCTTGCATATATGTCGTGTTATTACCTAATTTTGTCAGCGATTTCGGACCTCATGTTGCACTGTACTATGTGGAAATATTGCTATTTATGTGAAACTATTTATAAACTGAAAACTTTTGTCAGTATGCAATAGGATAAAGATTTCCGGCTCCTCGGGCTGGTGCGAATATTTTAATGTCCCCATGTGCCAAACCGTTGGATTGTGACACACCTTTACGCGTCCCTCGCTCGCCGTTCTCGCTCGAAAACTGTAGCCTAAACTAAAACCAATCCTTCTCGCGTTCGTTATTCGATAAGGAGGCGACTTATTTCTAATTTGGGAGCGTGTCGGAACGGTTGTGAGGTTGGACTAGAGTTTTTCGGGCGAGCGGAGCGAGCGAACAACGATCACAATTTCCAAGCTATACATATACCTTATATTGCCTTGCATATATGTCGTGTTGTTACCTAATTTTGTCAGCGATTTCGGACCTCATGTTGCACTGTACTATGTGGAAATATTGCTATTTATGTGAAACTATTTATAAACTGTAAACTTTAGTCAGTATGCAATAGGATAAAGATTTCCGGCTCCTCGGGCTGGTGCGAATATTCCAATGTCAACCATGTGCCAAACCGTTGGATTGTGACACACCTCTACGTGTCCATCGCCTGCAGATCTCGCTCGAAAATTATAGCCCAACCTAAAACCAATCCCTCTTGCGTTCGTCCTTCGATGTGGAGGCGACTTATTTCAAATTTGCGAATGTGTCGGATCGGATGTGAGATTGGACTAAATTTTTACGAGCGAGCGGAGCGAGCGAGCAACGATCTCAATTTCCAAACTATACATATACCTCATATTGCCTTGCATATATTTCGTGTTATTACCCAATTTTGTCAGACATTTCTGGCATCACATTGCACTTTACTATGTGGAAATAGTACTATTTATGTGAAACCATTGATAAACTCAAAACTTTTGTCAGTAGGCAATTCGATGTAGCCTTCCGGATCCTCGGTCTGGTGCGGATATTTCAATGTCCCCATGTGCCAAACCGTTGGATTGTGACACACCTTTACGCGTCCCTCGCTCGCTGTGCTCGCTCAAAAACTATAGCCTAACCTAAAACCACTCCCTCTTGCGTTCGTCATTCGATGTCGAGGCGACTTTTTTCAAATTTGCGAACGTGCCGGATCGGGTGTGAGATTGGACTAAATTTTTACGAGCGAGCGGAGCGAGCGAGCAACGATCACAATTTCCAAACTATACATATACCTCATATTGCCTTGCATATATTTCGTGATATTACGTAATTTTGTCAGGCACTTCTGACATCACATTGCACTTTACTATATGGAAATTGTACTATTTAAGTGAAACCATTGATAAACTCAAAACTTTTGTCAGTAGGCAATAGGATAAAGACTTCCGGCTCCTCGGGCTGGTGCGAATATTTCAATGTCCCCATGTGCCAAACCGTTGGATTGTGACACACCTTTACGCGTCCCTCGCTCGAAAACGACAGCCTAACCTAAAACCAATACCTCTTGCGTTCGTCATTCGATGTGGAGGCGACTTATTTCAAATTTGCGAACGTGTCGGATCGGATGTGAGATTGGACTAAATTTTTACGAGCGAGCGAGCAACGATCACAATTTCCAAGCTATACATATACCTTACTTTGCCTTGCATATATGTCGTGTTATTACCTAATTTTGTCAGCGATTTCGGACCTCATGTTGCACTGTACTATGTGGAAATATTGCTATTTATGTGAAACTATTTATAAACTGAAAACTTTTGTCAGTAGGCAATTCGATAAAGCCTTACGGATCCTCGGGCTGGTGCGAATATTTCAATGTCCCCATGTCCCAAACCGTTGGATTGTGACTCACCTTTACGCGTCCCTCGCTCGCCGTGCTCGCTCGAAAACTATAGCCTAACCTAAAACCAATCCCTCTTGCGTTCGTCATTCAATGAGGAGGCGACTTATTTCAAGTTTGGGAACGTGTCGGATCGGTTGTGAGGTTGGACTAGATTTTTACGAGCGAGCGGAGCGAGCGAGCAACGATCACAATTCCCAAGCTATACATGTAACTTATATTGCCTTGCATATATTTCGTGTTATTACCCAATTTTGTCAGACATTTCTGACATCACATTGCACTTTACTATGTGGAAATAGTACTATTTATGTGAAACCATTGATAAACTCAAAACTTTTGTCAGTAGGCAATTCGATAAAGCCTTCCGGATCCTCGGGCTGGTGCGAATATTTCAATGTCCCCGTGTGCCAAACCGTTGGATTGTGACACACCTTTACGCGTCCCTCGCACGCCGTGCTCAATCGAAAACTATAGCCTAACCTAAAACCAATCCCTCCTGCGTTCGTCATTCAATGAGGAGGCGACTTATTTCAAGTTTGGGAACGTGTCGGTTCGGTTGTGAGGTTGGACTAGATTTTTACGAGCGAGCGGAGCGAGCGAGCAACGATCACAATTTCCAAGCTATACATGTAACTTATATTGCCTTGCATATATTTCGTGTTTTTACCTAATTTTGTCAGCCATTTCGGACATCACATTGCACTTTACTATGTGGAAATAGTACTATTTATGTGAAACTATTGATAAACTGAAAACTTTTGTCAGTAGGCAATAGGATAAAGACTTGCGGCTCCTAGGGCTGGTGCGAATATTTCAATGTCCCCATGTGCCAAACCGTTGGATTGTGGCACACCTTTACGCGTCCCTCGCTCGAAAACTACATCCTAACCTAAAACCAATACCTCTTGCGTTCGTCATTCGATGTGGAGGCGACTTATTTCAAATTTGCGGACGTGTCGGATCGGATGTGAGATTGGACTAAATTTTTACGAGCGAGCGAGCAACGATCACAATTTCCAAGCTATACATATACCTTACATTGCCTTGCATATATGTCGTGTTATTACCTAATTTTGTCAGCGATTTCGGACCGCATGTAGCACTGTACTATGTGGAAATATTGCTATTTATGTGAAACTATTTATAAACTGTAAACTTTAGTCAGTAGGCAATTCGATAAAGCCTTACGGATCCTCGGGCTGGTGCGAATATTTCAATGTCCCCATGTCCCAAACCGTTGGATTGTGACTCACCTTTACGCGTCCCTCGCTCGCCGTGCTCGCTCGAAAACTATAGCCTAACCTAAAACCAATCCCTCTTGCGTTCGTCATTCAATGAGGAGGCGACTTATTTCAAGTTTGGGAACGTGTCGGATCGGTTGTGAGGTTGGACTAGATTTTTACGAGCGAGCGGAGCGAGCGAGCAACGATCACAATTCCCAAGCTATACATGTAACTTATATTGCCTTGCATATATTTCGTGTTATTACGTAATTTTGTCAGCCATTTCGGACATCACATTGCACTTTACTATGTGGAAATAGTAATATTTATGTGAAACCATTGATAAACTGAAAACTTTTGTCAGTAGGCAATAGGATAAAGATTTCCGGCTCCTCGGGCTGGTGCGAATATTCCAATGTCAACCATGTGCCAAACCGTTGGATTGTGACACACCTTTACGCGTCCCTCGCTCGCCGTTCTCGCTCGAAAACTGTAGCCTAAACTAAAACCAATCCTTCTCGCGTTCGTTATTCGATAAGGAGGCGACTTATTTCTAATTTGGGAGCGTGTCGGAACGGTTGTGAGGTTGGACTAGAGTTTTTCGAGCGAGCGGAGCGAGCGAACAACGATCACAATTTCCAAGCTATACATATACCTTATATTGCCTTGCATATATGTCGTGTTATTACCTAATTTTGTCAGCGATTTCGGACCTCATGTTGCACTGTACTATGTGCAAATATTGCTTTTTATGTGAAACTATTTATAAACTGTAAACTTTAGTCAGTAGGCAATTCGATAAAGCCTTCCGGATCCTCGGGCTGGTGCGAATATTTCAATGTCCCCATGTGCCAAACCGTTGGATTGTGACTCACCTTTACGCGTCCCTCGCTCGCCGTGCTCGCTCGAAAACTATAGCCTAACCTAAAACCAACCCTTCTCGCCTTCGTTATTCGATAAGGAGGCGACTTATTTCAAATTTGGCAACGTGTCGGAACAGTTGTGAGGTTGGACTAGATTTTTACGAGCGAGCGCAGCGAGCGAACAACGATCACAATTTCCAAGCTTTACATATACTTTATATTGCCTTGCATATATTTCGTGTTATTACCCAATTTTGTCAGACATTTCTGGCATCACATTGCACTTTACTATGTGGAAATAGTACTATTTATGTGAAACCATTGATAAACTCAAAACTTTTGTCAGTAGGCAATTCGATGTAGCCTTCCGGATCCTCGGTCTGGTGCGGATATTTCAATGTCCCCATGTGCCAAACCGTTGGATTGTGACACACCTTTACGCGTCCCTCGCTCGCTGTGCTCGCTCGAAAACTATAGCCTAACCTAAAACCACTCCCTCTTGCGTTCGTCATTCGATGTCGAGGCGACTTATTTCAAATTTGCGAACGTGCCGGATCGGGTGTGAGATTGGACTAAATTTTTACGAGCGAGCGGAGCGAGCGAGCAACGATCACAATTTCCAAACTATACATATACCTCATATTGCCTTGCATATATTTCGTGATATTACGTAATTTTGTCAGGCACTTCTGACATCACATTGCACTTTACTATATGGAAATTGTACTATTTAAGTGAAACCATTGATAAACTCAAAACTTTTGTCAGTAGGCAATAGGATAAAGACTTCCGGCTCCTCGGGCTGCTGCGAATATTTCAATGTCCCCATGTGCCAAACCGTTGGATTGTGACACACCTTTACGCGTCCCTCGCTCGAAAACGACAGCCTAACCTAAAACCAATACCTCTTGCGTTCGTCATTCGATGTGGAGGCGACTTATTTCAAATTTGCGAACGTGTCGGATCGGATGTGAGATTGGACTAAATTTTTACGAGCGAGCGAGCAACGATCACAATTTCCAAGCTATACATATACCTTACTTTGCCTTGCATATATGTCGTGTTATTACCTAATTTTGTCAGCGATTTCGGACCTCATGTTGCACTGTACTATGTGGAAATATTGCTATTTATGTGAAACTATTTATAAACTGAAAACTTTTGTCAGTATGCAATAGGATAAAGATTTCCGGCTCCTCGGGCTGGTGCGAATATTTTAATGTCCCCATGTGCCAAACCGTTGGATTGTGACACACCTTTACGCGTCCCTCGCACGCCTTGCTCGCTCGAAAACTATAGCCTAACCTAAAACCAATCCCTCTTGCTTTCGTCATTCAATGAGGAGGCGACCTATTTCAAGTTTGGGATCGTGTCGGATCGGTTGTGAGGTTGGACTAGATTTTTACGAGCGAGCGGAGAGAGCGAGCAACGATCACAATTTCCAAGCTATACATGTAACTTATATTGCCTTGCATATATGTCGCGTTGTTACCTAATTTTGTCAGCGATTTCGGACCTCATGTTGCACTGTACTATGTGCAAATATTGCTATTTATGTGAAACTATTTATAAACTGTAAACTTTAGTCAGTAGGCAATTCGATAAAGCCTTACGGATCCTCGGGCTGGTGCGAATATTTCAATGTCCCCATGTCCCAAACCGTTGGATTGTGACTCACCTTTACGCGTCCCTCGCTCGCCGTGCTCGCTCGAAAACTATAGCCTAACCTAAAACCAATCCCTCTTGCGTTCGTCATTCAATGAGGAGGCGACTTATTTCAAGTTTGGGAACGTGTCGGATCGGTTGTGAGGTTGGACTAGATTTTTACGAGCGAGCGGAGCGAGCGAGCAACGATCACAATTCCCAAGCTATACATGTAACTTATATTGCCTTGCATATATTTCGTGTTATTACGTAATTTTGTCAGCCATTTCGGACATCACATTGCACTTTACTATGTGGAAATAGTAATATTTATGTGAAACCATTGATAAACTGAAAACTTTTGTCAGTAGGCAATAGGATAAAGATTTCCGGCTCCTCGGGCTGGTGCGAATATTCCAATGTCAACCATGTGCCAAACCGTTGGATTGTGACACACCTTTACGCGTCCCTCGCTCGCCGTGCTCGCTCGAAAACTATAGCCTATCCTAAAACCAATCCCTCTTGCGTTCGTCATTCGATGTCGAGGCGACTTATTTCAAATTTGCGAACGTGCCGGATCGGGTGTGAGATTGGACTAAATTTTTACGAGCGAGCGGAGCGTACGAGCAACGATCACAATTTCCAAGCTTTACATATACTTTATATTGCCTTGCATATATTTCGTGTTATTACCCAATTTTGTCAGACATTTCTGACATCACATTGCACTTTACTATGTGGAAATAGTACTATTTATGTGAAACCATTGATAAACTCAAAACTTTTGTCAGTAGGCAATTAGATGAAGCCTTCCGGATCCTCGGGCTGGTGCGAATATTTCAATGTCCCCGTGTGCCAAACCGTTGGATTGTGACACACCTTTACGCGTCCCTCGCACGCAGTGCTCGCTCGAAAACTATAGCCTAACCTAAAACCAATCCCTCCTGCGTTCGTCATTCAATGAGGAGGCGACTTATTTCAAGTTTGGGAACGTGTCGGTTCGGTTGTGAGGTTGGACTAGATTTTTACGAGCGAGCGGAGCGAGCGAGCAACGATCACAATTTCCAAGCTATACATGTAACTTATATTGCCTTGCATATATTTCGTGTTATTACCTAATTTTGTCAGCCATTTCGGACATCACATTGCACTTTACTATGTGGAAATAGTACTATTTATGTGAAACTATTGATAAACTGAAAACGTTTGTCAGTAGGCAATAGGATAAAGACTTCCGGCTCCTAGGGCTGGTGTGTATATTTCAATGTCCCCATGTGCCAAACCGTTGGATTGTGGCACACCTTTACGCGTCCCTCGCTCGAAAACTACAGCCTAGCCTAAAACCAATACCTCTTGCGTTCGTCATTCGATGTGGAGGCGACTTATTTCAAATTTGCGAACGTGTCGGATCGGATGTGAGATTGGACTAAATTTTTACGAGCGAGCGAGCAACGATCACAATTTCCAAGCTATACATATACCTTACATTGCCTTGCATATATGTCGTGTTATTACCTAATTTTGTCAGCGATTTCGGACCGCATGTAGCACTGTACTATGTGGAAATATTGCTATTTATGTGAAACTATTTATAAACTGTAAACTTTAGTCAGTAGGCAATTCGATAAAGCCTTACGGATCCTCGGGCTGGTGCGAATATTTCAATGTCCCCATGTCCCAAACCGTTGGATTGTGACTCACCTTTACGCGTCCCTCGCTCGCCGTGCTCGCTCGAAAACTATAGCCTAACCTAAAACCAATCCCTCTTGCGTTCGTCATTCAATGAGGAGGCGACTTATTTCAAGTTTGGGAACGTGTCGGATCGGTTGTGAGGTTGGACTAGATTTTTACGAGCGAGCGGAGCGAGCGAGCAACGATCACAATTCCCAAGCTATACATGTAACTTATATTGCCTTGCATATATTTCGTGTTATTACGTAATTTTGTCAGCCATTTCGGACATCACATTGCACTTTACTATGTGGAAATAGTAATATTTATGTGAAACCATTGATAAACTGAAAACTTTTGTCAGTAGGCAATAGGATAAAGATTTCGGGCTCCTCGGGCTGGTGCGAATATTCCAATGTCAACCATGTGCCAAACCGTTGGATTGTGACACACCTTTACGCGTCCCTCGCTCGCCGTTCTCGCTCGAAAACTGTAGCCTAAACTAAAACCAATCCTTCTCGCGTTCGTTATTCGATAAGGAGGCGACTTATTTCTAATTTGGGAGCGTGTCGGAACGGTTGTGAGGTTGGACTAGAGTTTTTCGAGCGAGCGGAGCGAGCGAACAACGATCACAATTTCCAAGCTATACATATACCTTATATTGCCTTGCATATATGTCGTGTTATTACCTAATTTTGTCAGCGATTTCGGACCTCATGTTGCCCTGTACTATGTGCAAATATTGCTATTTATGTGAAACTATTTATAAACTGTAAACTTTAGTCAGTAGGCAATTCGATATAGCCTTCCGGATCCTCGGGCTGGTGCGAATATTTCAATGTCCCCACGTGCCAAACCGTTGGATTGTGACTCACCTTTACGCGTCCCTCGCTCGCCGTGCTCGCTCGAAAACTATAGCCTAACCTAAAACCAACCCTTCTCGCCTTCGTTATTCGATAAGGAGGCGACTTATTTCAAATTTGGCAACGTGTCGGAACAGTTGTGAGGTTGGACTAGATTTTTACGAGCGAGCGGAGCGAGCGAGCAACGATCACAATTTCCAAGCTATATATATACCTCATATAGCCCTGCGTATATTTCGTGTTATTACCCAATTTTGTCAGACATTTCTGACATCACATTGCACTTTACTATGTGGAAATAGTACTATTTATGTGAAACCATTGATAAACTCAAAACTTTTGTCAGTAGGCAATTCGATAAAGCCTTCCGGATCCTCGGGCTGGTGCGAATTTTTCAATGTCCCCGTGTGCCAATCCGTTGGATTGTGACACACCTTTACGCGTCCCTCGCACGCCGTGCTCGCTCGAAAACTATAGCCTAACCTAAAACCAATCCCTCCTGCGTTCGTCATTCAATGAGGAGGCGACTTATTTCAGGTTTGGGAACGTGTCGGTTCGGTTGTGAGGTTGGACTAGATTTTTACGAGCGAGCGGAGCGAGCGAGCAACGATCACAATTTCCAAGCTATACATGTAACTTATATTGCCTTGCATATATTTCGTGTTATTACCTAATTTTGTCAGCCATTTCGGACATCACATTGCACTTTACTATGTGGAAATAGTACTATTTATGTGAAACTATTGATAAACTGAAAACTTTTGTCAGTAGGCAATAGGATAAAGACTTCCGGCTCCTAGGGCTGGTGCGAATATTTCAATGTCCCCATGTGCCAAACCGTTGGATTGTGGCACACCTTTACGCGTCCCTCGCTCGAAAACTACAGCCTAACCTAAAACCAATACCTCTTGCGTTCGTCATTCGATGTGGAGGCGACTTATTTCAAATTTGCGAACGTGTCGGATCGGATGTGAGATTGGACTAAATTTTTACGAGCGAGCGAGCAACGATCACAATTTCCAAGCTATACATATACCTTACATTGCCTTGCATATATGTCGTGTTATTACCTAATTTTGTCAGCGATTTCGGACCGCATGTAGCACTGTACTATGTGGAAATATTGCTATTTATGTGAAACTATTTATAAACTGTAAACTTTAGTCAGTAGGCAATTCGATAAAGCCTTACGGATCCTCGGGCTGGTGCGAATATTTCAATGTCCCCATGTCCCAAACCGTTGGATTGTGACTCACCTTTACGCGTCCCTCGCTCGCCGTGCTCGCTCGAAAACTATAGCCTAACCTAAAACCAATCCCTCTTGCGTTCGTCATTCAATGAGGAGGCGACTTATTTCAAGTTTGGGAACGTGTCGGATCGGTTGTGAGGTTGGACTAGATTTTTACGAGCGAGCGGAGGGAGCGAGCAACGATCACAATTCCCAAGCTATACATGTAACTTATATTGCCTTGCATATATTTCGTGTTATTACGTAATTTTGTCAGCCATTTCGGACATCACATTGCACTTTACTATGTGGAAATAGTAATATTTATGTGAAACCATTGATAAACTGAAAACTTTTGTCAGTAGGCAATAGGATAAAGATTTCCGGCTCCTCGGGCTGGTGCGAATATTCCAATGTCAACCATGTGCCAAACCGTTGGATTGTGACACACCTTTACGCGTCCCTCGCTCGCCGTGCTCGCTCGAAAACTATAGCCTATCCTAAAACCAATCCCTCTTGCGTTCGTCATTCGATGTCGAGGCGACTTATTTCAAATTTGCGAACGTACCGGATCGGGTGTGAGATTGGACTAAATTTTTACGAGCGAGCGGAGCGAGCGAGCAACGATCACAATTTCCAAGCTGTACATATACTTTATATTGCCTTGCATATATTTCGTGTTATTACCCAATTTTGTCAGACATTTCTGACATCACATTGCACTTTACTATGTGGAAATAGTACTATTTATGTGAAACCATTGATAAACTCAAAACTTTTGTCAGTAGGCAATTCGATAAAGCCTTCCGGATCCTCGGGCTGGTGCGAATTTTTCAATGTCCCCGTGTGCCAATCCGTTGGATTGTTACACACCTTTACGCGTCCCTCGCACGCCGTGCTCGCTCGAAAACTATAGCCTAACCTAAAACCAATCCCTCCTGCGTTCGTCATTCAATGAGGAGGCGACTTATTTCAAGTTTGGGAACGTGTCGGTTCGGTTGTGAGGTTGGACTAGATTTTTACGAGCGAGCGGAGCGAGCGAGCAACGATCACAATTTCCAAGCTATACATGTAACTTATATTGCCTTGCATATATTTCGTGTTATTACCTAATTTTGTCAGCCATTTCGGACATCACATTGCACTTTACTATGTGGAAATAGTACTATTTATGTGAAACTATTGATAAACTGAAAACTTTTGTCAGTAGGCAATAGGATAAAGACTTCCGGCTCCTAGGGCTGGTGCGAATATTTCAATGTCCCCATGTGCCAAACCGTTGGATTGTGGCACACCTTTACGCGTCCCTCGCTCGAAAACTACAGCCTAACCTAAAACCAATACCTCTTGCGTTCGTCATTCGATGTGGAGGCGACTTATTTCAAATTTGCGAACGTGTCGGATCGGATGTGAGATTGGATTAAATTTTTACGAGCGAGCGAGCAACGATCACAATTTCCAAGCTATACATATACCTTACATTGCCTTGCATATATGTCGTGTTATTACCTAATTTTGTCAGCGATTTCGGACCGCATGTAGCACTGTACTATGTGGAAATATTGCTATTTATGTGAAACTATTTATAAACTGTAAACTTTAGTCAGTAGGCAATTCGATAAAGCCTTACGGATCCTCGGGCTGGTGCGAATATTTCAATGTCCCCATGTCCCAAACCGTTGGATTGTGACTCACCTTTACGCGTCCCTCGCTCGCCGTGCTCGCTCGAAAACTATAGCCTAACCTAAAACCAATCCCTCTTGCGTTCGTCATTCAATGAGGAGGCGACTTATTTCAAGTTTGGGAACGTGTCGGATCGGTTGTGAGGTTGGACTAGATTTTTACGAGCGAGCGGAGCGAGCGAGCAACGATCACAATTCCCAAGCTATACATGTAACTTATATTGCCTTGCATATATTTCGTGTTATTACGTAATTTTGTCAGCCATTTCGGACATCACATTGCACTTTACTATGTGGAAATAGTAATATTTATGTGAAACCATTGATAAACTGAAAACTTTTGTCAGTAGGCAATAGGATAAAGATTTCCGGCTCCTCGGGCTGGTGCGAATATTCCAATGTCAACCATGTGCCAAACCGTTGGATTGTGACACACCTTTACGCGTCCCTCGCTCGCCGTGTTCGCTCGAAAACTATAGCCTATCCTAAAACCAATCCCTCTTGCGTTCGTCATTCGATGTCGAGGCGACTTATTTCAAATTTGCGAACGTGCCGGATCGGGTGTGAGATTGGACTAAATTTTTACGAGCGAGCGGAGCGAGCGAGCAACGATCACAATTTCCAAGCTGTACATATACTTTATATTGCCTTGCATATATTTCGTGTTATTACCCAATTTTGTCAGACATTTCTGACATCACATTGCACTTTACTATGTGGAAATAGTACTATTTATGTGAAACCATTGATAAACTCAAAACTTTTGTCAGTAGGCAATTCGATAAAGCCTTCCGGATCCTCGGGCTGGTGCGAATTTTTCAATGTCCCCGTGTGCCAATCCGTTGGATTGTTACACACCTTTACGCGTCCCTCGCACGCCGTGCTCGCTCGAAAACTATAGCCTAACCTAAAACCAATCCCTCCTGCGTTCGTCATTCAATGAGGAGGCGACTTATTTCAAGTTTGGGAACGTGTCGGTTCGGTTGTGAGGTTGGACTAGATTTTTACGAGCGAGCGGAGCGAGCGAGCAACGATCACAATTTCCAAGCTATACATGTAACTTATATTGCCTTGCATATATTTCGTGTTATTACCTAATTTTGTCAGCCATTTCGGACATCACATTGCACTTTACTATGTGGAAATAGTACTATTTATGTGAAACTATTGATAAACTGAAAACTTTTGTCAGTAGGCAATAGGATAAAGACTTCCGGCTCCTAGGGCTGGTGCGAGTATTTCAATGTCCCCATGTGCCAAACCGTTGGATTGTGGCACACCTTTACGCGTCCCTCGCTCGAAAACTACAGCCTAACCTAAAACCAATACCTCTTGCGTTCGTCATTCGATGTGGAGGCGACTTATTTCAAATTTGCGAACGTGTCGGATCGGATGTGAGATTGGACTAAATTTTTACGAGCGAGCGAGCAACGATCACAATTTCCAAGCTATACATATACCTTACATTGCCTTGCATATATGTCGTGTTATTACCTAATTTTGTCAGCGATTTCGGACCGCATGTAGCACTGTACTATGTGGAAATATTGCTATTTATGTGAAACTATTTATAAACTGTAAACTTTAGTCAGTAGGCAATTCGATAAAGCCTTACGGATCCTCGGGCTGGTGCGAATATTTCAATGTCCCCATGTCCCAAACCGTTGGATTGTGACTCACCTTTACGCGTCCCTCGCTCGCCGTGCTCGCTCGAAAACTATAGCCTAACCTAAAACCAATCCCTCTTGCGTTCGTCATTCAATGAGGAGGCGACTTATTTCAAGTTTGGGAACGTGTCGGATCGGTTGTGAGGTTGGACTAGATTTTTACGAGCGAGCGGAGCGAGCGAGCAACGATCACAATTCCCAAGCTATACATGTAACTTATATTGCCTTGCATATAATTCGTGTTATTACGTAATTTTGTCAGCCATTTCGGACATCACATTGCACTTTACTATGTGGAAATAGTAATATTTATGTGAAACCATTGATAAACTGAAAACTTTTGTCAGTAGGCAATAGGATAAAGATTTCGGGCTCCTCGGGCTGGTGCGAATATTCCAATGTCAACCATGTGCCAAACCGTTGGATTGTGACACACCTTTACGCGTCCCTCGCTCGCCGTTCTCGCTCGAAAACTGTAGCCTAAACTAAAACCAATCCTTCTCGCGTTCGTTATTCGATAAGGAGGCGACTTATTTCTAATTTGGGAGCGTGTCGGAACGGTTGTGAGGTTGGACTAGAGTTTTTCGAGCGAGCGGAGCGAGCAAACAACGATCACAATTTCCAAGCTATACATATACCTTATATTGCCTTGCATATATGTCGTGTTATTACCTAATTTTGTCAGCGATTTCGGACCTCATGTTGCACTGTACTATGTGCAAATATTGCTATTTATGTGAAACTATTTATAAACTGTAATCTTTAGTCAGTAGGCAATTCGATAAAGCCTTCCGGATCCTCGGGCTGGTGCGAATATTTCAATGTCCCCATGTGCCAAACCGTTGGATTGTGACTCACCTTTACGCGTCCCTCGCTCGCCGTGCTCGCTCGAAAACTATAGCCTAACCTAAAACCAACCCTTCTCGCCTTCGTTATTCGATAAGGAGGCGACTTATTTCAAATTTGGCAACGTGTCGGAACAGTTGTGAGGTTGGACTAGATTTTTACGAGCGAGCGCAGCGAGCGAACAACGATCACAATTTCCAAGCTTTACATATACTTTATATTGCCTTGCATATATTTCGTGTTATTACCCAATTTTGTCAGACATTTCTGACATCACATTGCACTTTACTATGTGGAAATAGTACTATTTATGTGAAACCATTGATAAACTCAAAACTTTTGTCAGTAGGCAATTCGATAAAGCCTTCCGGATCCTCGGGCTGGTGCGAATATTTCAATGTCCCCGTGTGCCAAACCGTTGGATTGTGGCACACCTTTACGCGTCCCTCGCTCGAAAACTACAGCCTAACCTAAAACCAATCCCTCCTGCGTTCGTCATTCAATGAGGAGGCGACTTATTTCAAGTTTGGGAACGTGTCGGTTCGGTTGTGAGGTTGGACTAGATTTTTACGGGCGAGCGGAGCGAGCGAGCAACGCTCACAATTTCCAAGCTATACATGTAACTTATATTGCCTTGCATATATTTCGTGTTATTACCTAATTTTGTCAGCCATTTCGGACATCACAGTGCACTTTACTATGTGGAAATAGTACTATTTATGTGAAACTATATATAAACTGAAAACTTTTGTCAGTAGGCAATAGGATAAAGACTTCCGGCTCCTAGGGCTGGTGCGAATATTTCAATGTCCCCATGTGCCAAACCGTTGGATTGTGACACACCTTTACGCGTCCCTCGCTCGAAAACTACAGCCTAACCTAAAACCAATACCTCTTGCGTTCGTCATTCGATGTGGAGGCGACTTATTTCAAATTTGCGAACGTGTCGGATCGGATGTGAGATTGGACTAAATTTTTACGAGCGAGCGAGCAACGATCACAATTTCCAAGCTATACATATACCTTACATTGCCTTGCATATATGTCGTGTTATTACCTAATTTTGTCAGCGATTTCGGACCTCATGTTGCACTGTACTATGTGGAAATATTGCTATTTATGTGAAACTATTTATAAAGTGTAAACTTTAGTCAGTAGGCAATTCGATAAAGCCTTACGGATCCTCGGGCTGGTGCGAATATTTCAATGTCCCCATGTCCCAAACCGTTGGATTGTGACTCACCTTTACGCATCCCTCGCTCGCCGTGCTCGCTCGAAAACTATAGCCTAACCTAAAACCAATCCCTCTTGCGTTCGTCATTCAATGAGGAGGCGACTTATTTCAAGTTTGGGAACGTGTCGGATGGGTTGTGAGGTTGGACTAGATTTTTACGAGCGAGCGGAGCGAGCGAGCAACGATCACAATTCCCAAGCTATACATGTAACTTATATTGCCTTGCATATATTTCGTGTTATTACGTAATTTTGTCAGCCATTTCGGACATCACATTGCACTTTACTATGTGGAAATAGTAATATTTATGTGAAACCATTGATAAACTGAAAACTTTTGTCAGTAGGCAATAGGATAAAGATTTCCGGCTCCTCGGGCTGGTGCGAATATTCCAATGTCAACCATGTGCCAAACCGTTGGATTGTGACACACCTTTACGCGTCCCTCGCTCGCCGTGCTCGCTCGAAAACTATAGCCTATCCTAAAACCAATCCCTCTTGCGTTCGTCATTCGATGTCGAGGCGACTTATTTCAAATTTGCGAACGTGCCGGATCGGGTGTGAGATTGGACTAAATTTTTACGAGCGAGCGGAGCGAGCGAGCAACGATCACAATTTCCAAGCTGTACATATACTTTATATTGCCTTGCATATATTTCGTGTTATTACCCAATTTTGTCAGACATTTCTGACATCACATTGCACTTTACTATGTGGAAATATTACTATTTATGTGAAACCATTGATAAACTCAAAACTTTTGTCAGTAGGCAATTCGATAAAGCCTTCCGGATCCTCGGGCTGGTTCGAATTATTCAAAGTCCCCGTGTGCCAATCCGTTGGATTGTGACACACCTTTACGCGTCCCTCGCACGCCGTGCTCGCTCGAAAACTATAGCCTAACCTAAAACCAATCCCTCCTGCGTTCGTCATTCAATGAGGAGGCGACTTATTTCAAGTTTGGGAACGTGTCGGTTCGGTTGTGAGGTTGGACTAGATTTTTACGAGCGAGCGGAGCGAGCGAGCAACGATCACAATTTCCAAGCTATACATGTAACTTATATTGCCTTGCATATATTTCGTGTTATTACCTAATTTTGTCAGCCATTTCGGACATCACATTGCACTTTACTATGTGGAAATAGTACTATTTATGTGAAACTATTGATAAACTGAAAACTTTTGTCAGTAGGCAATAGGATAAAGACTTCCGGCTCCTAGGGCTGGTGCGAATATTTCAATGTCCCCATGTGCCAAACCGTTGGATTGTGGCACACCTTTACGCGTCCCTCGCTCGAAAACTACAGCCTAACCTAAAACCAATACCTCTTGCGTTCGTCATTCGATGTGGAGGCGACTTATTTCAAATTTGCGAACGTGTCGGATCGGATGTGAGATTGGACTAAATTTTTACGAGCGAGCGAGCAACGATCACAATTTCCAAGCTATACATATACCTTACATTGCCTTGCATATATGTCGTGTTATTACCTAATTTTGTCAGCGATTTCGGACCTCATGTTGCACTGTACTATGTGGAAATATTGCTATTTATGTGAAACTATTTATAAACTGTAAACTTTAGTCAGTAGGCAATTCGATAAAGCCTTACGGATCCTCGGGCTGGTGCGAATATTTCAATGTCCCCATGTCCCAAACCGTTGGATTGTGACTCACCTTTACGCGTCCCTCGCTCGCCGTGCTCGCTCGAAAACTATAGCCTAACCTAAAACCAATCCCTCTTGCGTTCGTCATTCAATGAGGAGGCGACTTATTTCAAGTTTGGGAACGTGTCGGATCGGTTGTGAGGTTGGACTAGATTTTTACGAGCGAGCGGAGCGAGCGAGCAACGATCACAATTCCCAAGCTATACATGTAACTTATATTGCCTTGCATATATTTCGTGTTATTACGTAATTTTGTCAGCCATTTCGGACATCACATTGCACTTTACTATGTGGAAATAGTAATATTTATGTGAAACCATTGATAAACTGAAAACTTTTGTCAGTAGGCAATAGGATAAAGATTTCCGGCTCCTCGGGCTGGTGCGAATATTCCAATGTCAACCATGTGCCAAACCGTTGGATTGTGACACACCTTTACGCGTCCCTCGCTCGCCGTTCTCGCTCGAAAACTGTAGCCTAAACTAAAACCAATCCTTCTCGCGTTCGTTATTCGATAAGGAGGCGACTTATTTCTAATTTGGGAGCGTGTCGGAACGGTTGTGAGGTTGGACTAGAGTTTTTCGAGCGAGCGGAGCGAGCAAACAACGATCACAATTTCCAAGCTATACATATACCTTATATTGCCTTGCATATATGTCGTGTTATTACCTAATTTTGTCAGCGATTTCGGACCTCATGTTGCACTGTACTATGTGCAAATATTGCTATTTATGTGAAACTATTTATAAACTGTAAACTTTAGTCAGTAGGCAATTCGATAAAGCCTTCCGGAACCTCGGGCTGGTGCGAATATTTCAATGTCCCCATGTGCCAAACCGTTGGATTGTGACTCACCTTTACGCGTCCCTCACTCGCCGTGCTCGCTCGAAAACTATAGCCTAACCTAAAACCAACCCTTCTCGCCTTCGTTATTCGATAAGGAGGCGACTTATTTCAAATTTGGCAACGTGTCGGAACAGTTGTGAGGTTGGACTAGATTTTTACGAGCGAGCGCAGCGAGCGAACAACGATCACAATTTCCAAGCTTTACATATACTTTATATTGCCTTGCATATATTTCGTGTTATTACCCAATTTTGTCAGACATTTCTGACATCACATTGCACTTTACTATGTGGAAATAGTACTATTTATGTGAAACCATTGATAAACTCAAAACTTTTGTCAGTAGGCAATTCGATAAAGCCTTCCGGATCCTCGGGCTGGTGCGAATATTTCAATGTCCCCGTGTGCCAAACCGTTGGATTGTGACACACCTTTACGCGTCCCTCGCACGCCGTGCTCGCTCGAAAACTATAGCCTAACCTAAAACCAATCCCTCCTGCGTTCGTCATTCAATGAGGAGGCGACTTATTTCAAGTTTGGGAACGTGTCGGTTCGGTTGTGAGGTTGGACTAGATTTTTACGAGCGAGCGGAGCGAGCGAGCAACGATCACAATTTCCAAGCTATACATGTAACTTATATTGCCTTGCATATATTTCGTGTTATTACCTAATTTTGTCAGCCATTTCGGACATCACATTGCACTTTACTATGTGGAAATAGTACTATTTATGTGAAACTATATATAAACTGAAAACTTTTGTCAGTAGGCAATAGGATAAAGACTTCCGGCTCCTAGGGCTGGTGCGAATATTTCAATGTCCCCATGTGCCAAACCGTTGGATTGTGGCACACCTTTACGCGTCCCTCGCTCGAAAACTACAGCCTAACCTAAAACCAATACCTCTTGCGTTCGTCATTCGATGTGGAGGCGACTTATTTCAAATTTGCGAACGTGTCGGATCGGATGTGAGATTGGACTAAATTTTTACGAGCGAGCGAGCAACGATCTCAATTTCCAAGCTATACATATACCTTACATTGCCTTGCATATATGTCGTGTTATTACCTAATTTTGTCAGCGATTTCGGACCTCATGTTGCACTGTACTATGTGGAAATATTGCTATTTATGTGAAACTATTTATAAACTGAAAACTTTTGTCAGTATGCAATAGGATAAAGATTTCCGGCTCCTCGGGCTGGTGCCAATATTTTAATGTCCCCATGTGCCAAACCGTTGGATTGTGACACACCTTTACGCGTCCCTCGCTCGCCGTTCTGGCTCGAAAACTGTAGCCTAAACTAAAACCAATCCTTCTCGCGTTCGTTATTCGATAAGGAGGCCACTTATTTCTAATTTGGGAGTGTGTCGGAACGGTTGTGAGGTTGGACTAGAGTTTTTCGGGCGAGCGGAGCGAGCGAACAACGATCACAATTTCCAAGCTATACATATACCTTATATTGCCTTGCATATATGTCGTGTTGTTACCTAATTTTGTCAGCGATTTCGGACCTCATGTTGCACTGTACTATGTGCAAATATGTCCCCATGACCCAAACCGTTGGACTGTGACTCACCTTTACGCGTCCCTCGCTCGCCGTTCTCGCTCGAAAACTATAGCCTATCCTAAAACCAATCCCTCTTGCGTTCATCATTCGATGTCGAGGCGACTTATTTCAAATTTGCGAACGTGCCGGATCGGGTGTGAGATTGGACTAAATTTTTACGAGCGAGCGGAGCGAGCGAGCAACGATCACAATTTCCAAACTATACATATACCTCATATTGCCTTGCATATATTTCGTGATATTACCTAATTTTGTCAGGCACTTCTGACATCACATTGCACTTTACTATATGGAAATTGTACTATTTAAGTGAAACCATTGATAAACTCAAAACTTTTGTCAGTAGGCAATAGGATAAAGACTTCCGGCTCCTCGGGCTGGTGCGAATATTTCAATGTCCCCATGTGCCAAACCGTTGGATTGTGACACACCTTTACGCGTCCCTCGCTCGCCGTGCTCGCTCGAAAATTATAGCCTAACCTAAAACCAATCCCTCTTGCGTTCGTCATTCAATGAGGAGGCGACTTATTTCAAGTTTGGGAACGTGTCGGATCGGTTGTGAGATTGGACTAGATTTTTACGAGCGAGCGGAGCGAGCGAGCAACGATCACAATTTCCAAGCTATACATGTAACTTATATTGCCTTGCATATATTTCGTGTTATTACGTAATTTTGTCAGACATTTCTGACATCACATTGCACTTTACTATGTGGAAATAGTACTATATATGTGAAACTATTGATAAACTGAAAACTTTCGTCAGTAGGCAATAGGATAAAGACTTCCGGATCCTCGGGCTGGTGCGAATATTTCAATGTCCCCATGTGAGAAACCGTTGGATTGTGACACACCTTTACGTGTCCATCGCTCGCCGTTCTCGCTCGAAAACTGTAGCCTAACCTAAAACCAATCCTTCTCGCGTTCGTTATTCGATAAGGAGGCGACTTATTTCTAATTTGGGAGAGTGTCGGAACGGTTGCGAGGTTGGACTAGAGTTTTTCGAGCGGGCGGAGCGAGCGAACAACAATCACAATTTCCAAACTATACATATACCTTATTTTGCCTTGCATATATGTCGTGTTATTACCTAATTTTGTCAGCGATTTCGGACCTCATGTTGCACTGTACTATGTGGAAATATTGCTATTTATGTGAAACTATTGATAAACTGAAAACTTTTGTCAGTAGGCAATAGGATAAAGCCTTCCGGATCCTCGGGCTGGTGCGAATATTTCAATGTCCCCATGTGCCAAACCGTTGCATTGTGACACACCTTTACGCGTCCCTCGCTCGCCGTTCTCGCTCGAAAACTGTAGCCTAACCTAAAACCAATCCCTCTTGCGTTCGTCATTCGTTGTGGAGGCGACTTATTTCAAATTTGCGAACGTGTCTGATCGGAATGCAGATTGGACTAAATTTTTACGAGCGAGCGAGCAACGATCACAATTTCCAAGCTATACATCTACCTTACATTGCCTTGCATATATTTCGTGTTATTACCCAATTTTGTCAGACATTTCTGACATCACATTGCACTTTACTATGTGGAAATAGTACTATTTATGTGAAACCATTGATAAACTGAAAACTTTTGTCAGCAGGCAATAGGATAAAGACTTCCGGATCCTCGGGCTGGTGCGAATATTTCAATGTCCCCATGTGCCAAACCGTTGGATTGTGACACACATTTACGTGTCCATCGCTCGCCGTTCTCGCTCGAAAACTGTAGCCTAACCTAAAACCAATCCTTCTCGCGTTCGTTATTCGATAAGGAGGCGACTTATTTCTAATTTGGGAGCGTGTCGGAACGGTTGCGAGGTTGGACTAGAGTTTTTCGAGCGAGCGGAGCGAGCGAACAACGATCACAATTTCCAAGCTATACATATACCTTATATTGCCTTGCATATATTTCGTGTTATTACCCAATTTTGTCAGACATTTCTGACATCACATTGCACTTTACTATGTGGAAACAGTACTATTTAAGTGAAACTATTGATAAACTGAAAACTTTTGTCAGTAGGCAATAGGATAAAGCCTTCCGGATCCTCGGGCTGGTGCGAATATTTCAATGTCCCCATGTGCCAATCCGTTGGATTGTGGCACACCTTTACGCGCCCCTCGCTCGCAGTGCTTGCTCGAAAACTATAGCCTAACCTAAAACCATCCCTCTTGCGTTCGTCATTCGATGTGGAGGCGACTTATTTCAAATTTGCGAATGTGTCGGATCGGATGTGAGATTGGACTAAATTTTTACGAGCGAGCGGAGCGAGCGAGCAACGATCACAATTTCCAAGCTATGTATATACCTTATATAGCCTTGCATATATTTCGTGTTATTACCCAATTTTGTCAGACATTTCTGACACCACATTGCAGTTTACTATGTGGAAATAGTACTATATATGTGTAACTATTGATAAACTGAAAACTTTTGTCAGTAGGCAATAGGATAAAGACTTCCGGATCCTCGGGCTGGTGCGAATATTTCAATGTCCCCATGTGCCAAACCGTTGGATTGTGACACACATTTACGTGTCCATCGCTCGCCGTTCTCGCTCGAAAACTGTAGCCTAACCTAAAACCAATCCTTCTCGCGTTCGTTATTCGATAAGGAGGCGACTTATTTCTAATTTGGGAGCGTGTCGGAACGGTTGCGAGGTTGGATTGGAGTTTTTCGAGCGAGCGGAGCGAGGGAACAACGATCACAATTTCCAAGCTATACAAATACCTTATATTGCCTTGCATATATGTCGTGTTATTACCTAATTTTGTCAGCCATTTCGGACATCACATTGCACTTTACTATGTGGAAATAGTACTATTTATGTGAAACTATTGATAAACTGTAAACATTTGTCAGTAGGCAATAGGATAAAGACTTCCGGATCCTCGGGCTGGTGCGAATATTTCAATGTCCCCACGTGCCAAACCGTTGGATTGTGACACACCTTTACGCGTCCCTCGCTCGCCGTGCTCGCTCGAAAACTATAGCCTAACCTAAAACCAATCCCTCTTGCGTTCGTCATTCAATGAGGAGGCGACTTATTTGAAGTTTGGGAACGTGTCGGATCGGTTGTGAGGTTGGACTAGATTTTTACGAGCGAGCGGAGCGAGCGAGCAACGATCACAATTTCCAAGCTATACATGTAACATTATATTGCCTTGCATATTTTTCGTGTTATTACCTAATTTTGTCAGCCATTTCGGAAATCACATTGCACTTTACTATGTGGAAATAGTACTACTTACGTGGAACTATTGATAAACTGAAAACTTTTGTCAGTAGGCAATAGGATAAAGACTTCCGGCTCCTAGGGCTGGTGCGAATATTTCAATGTCCCCATGTGCCAAACCGTTGGATTGTGGCACACCTTTACGCGTCCCTCGCTCGAAAACTATAGCCTAACCTAAAACCAATACCTCTTGCGTTCGTCATTCGTTGTGGAGGCGACTTATTTCAAATTTGCGAACGTGTCGGATCGGATGTGAGATTGGACTAAATTTTTACGAGCGAGCAAGCAACGATCACAATTTCCAAGCTATACATATACCTTACATTGCCTTGCATATATTTCGTGTTATTACGTAATTTTGTCAGTCATTTCGGACATCACATTGAACTTTACTATGTGGAAATAGTACTATTTATGTGAAACCATTGATAAACTGTAAACTTTAGTCAGTAGGCAATAGGATAAAGATTTCCGGCCCCTCGGGCTGGTGCGAATATTCCAATGTCAACCATGTGCCAAACCGTTGAATTGTGACACACCTCTATGTGTCCATCGCCTGCCGTTCTCGCTCGAAAACTATAGCCCAACCTAAAACCAATCCCTCTTGCGTTCGTCATTCGATGTGGAGGCGACTTATTTCAAATTTGCGAACGTGTCGGATCGGATGTGAGGTTGGACTAGATTTTTACGAGCGAGCGGAGCGAGCGAGCAACGATCACAATTTCCAAGCTATACATGTAACTTATATTGCCTTGCATATATTTCGTGTTATTTCCTAATTTTGTCAGCCATTTCGGACATCAGATTGCACTTTACTATGTGTAAATAGTACTATTTATGTGAAACTATTGATAAACTGAAAACTTTCGTCAGTAGGCAATAGGATAAAGACTTCCGGATCCTCGGGCTGGTGCGAATATTTCAATGTCCCCATGTGAGAGACCGTTGGATGGTGACACACCTTTACGTGTCCATCGCTCGCCGTTCTCGCTCGAAAACTGTAGCCTAACCTAAAACCAATCCTTCTCGCGTTCGTTATTCGATAAGGAGGCGACTTATTTCTAATTTGGGAGCGTGTCGGAACGGTTGCGAGGTTGGACTAGAGTTTATCGAGAGAGCGGAGCGAGCGAACAACGATCACAATTTCCAAGTTATACATGTAACTTATATTGCCTTGCATATATTTCGTGTTATTACCTAATTTTATCAGCCATTTCGGACATCACATTGCACTTTGCTATGTGCAAATAGTACTATTAATGTGAAACTATTGATAAACTGAAAACTTTTGTCAGTAGGCAATAGGATAAAGCCTTCCGGATCTTCGGGCTGGTGCGAATATTTCAATGTCCCCATGTGCCAAACCGTTGGATTGTGACACACCATTACGCGTCCCTCGCTCGCCGTGCTCGCTCGAAAACTATAGCCTAACATAAAACCAATCCCTCTTGAGTTCGTCATTCAATGAGGAGGCGACTTATTTCAAGTTTGGGAACGTGTCGGATCGGTTGTGAGGCTGGACTAGATTTTTACGAGCGAGCGGAGCGAGCGAGCAACGATCACAATTTCCAAGCCATACATGTAACTTATATTGCCTTGCATATATTTCGTGTTATTACCTAATTTTGTCAGCCATTTCGGACATCACATTGCACTTTACTATGTGGAAATAGTACTATTTATTTGAAACCATTGATAAACTGTAAACTTTAGTCAGTAGGCAATAGGATAAAGATTTCCGGCTCCTCGGGCTGGTGCGAATATTCCAATGTCAACCATGAGCCAAACCGTTGGATTGTGACACACCTTTACGCGTCCCTCGCTCGCCGTTCTCGCTCGAAAACTGTAGCCTAACCTAAAACCAATACCTCTTGCGTTCGTCATTCGTTATGGAGGCGACTTATTTCAAATTTGCGAACGTGTCTGATCGGATGTGAGATTGGACTAAATTTTTACGAGCGAGCGAGCAACGATCACAATTTCCAAGCTATACATATACCTTACATTGCCTTGCATATATTTCGTGTTATTACATAATTTTGTCAGCCATTTCGGACGTCACATTGCACTTTACTATGTGGAAATAGTACTATTTATGTAAAACCATTGATAAACTGTAAACTTTAGTCAGTAGGCAATAGGATAAAGATTTCCGCCTCCTCGGGCTGGTGCGAATATTCCAATGTCAACCATGTGCCAAACCGTTGGATTGTGACACACCTCTACGTGTCCATCGCCTGCCGTTCTCGCTCGAAAACTATAGCCCAACCTAAAACCAATCCCTCTTGCGTTCGTCATTCGATGTTGAGGCGACTTATTTCAAATTTGCGAACGTGTCGGATCGGATGTGAGATTGGACTAGATTTTTACGAGCGAGCGGAGCGAGCGAGCAACGATCACAATTTCCAAGCTATACATGTAACTTATATTGCCTTGCATATATTTCGTGTTATTACCTAATTTTGTCAGCCATTTCGGACATCACATTGCACTTTACTATGTGGAAATAGTACTATTTATGTGAAACTATTGATAAACTGAAAACTTTTGTCAGTAGGCAATAGGATAAAGCCTTCCGGATCCTCGGGCTGGTGCGAATATTTCAATGTCCCCGTGTGCCAAACCGTTGGATTGTGACACACCTTTACGCGTCCCTCGCTCGCTGTGCTTGCTCGAAAACTATAGCCTAACATAAAACCACTCCCTCTTGCGTTCGTCATTCGATGTGGAGGCGACTTATTTCAAATTTGCGAACGTGTCGGATCGGATGTGAGATTGGACTAAATTTTTACGAGCGAGCGGAGCGAGCGAGCAACGATCACAATTTCCAAACTATACATATACCTCATATTGCCTTGCATATATTTCGTGTTATTACGTAATTTTGTCAGCCATTTCGGACATCACATTGCACTTTACTATGTGGAAATAGTAATATTTATGTGAAACCATTGATAAACTGAAAACTTTTGTCAGTAGGCAATAGGATAAAGATTTCCGGCTCCTCGGGCTGGTGCGAATATTCCAATGTCAACCATGTGCCAAACCGTTGGATTGTGACACACCTTTACGTGTCCATCGCTCGCCGTTCCCGCTCGAAAGCTGTAGCCTAACCTAAAACCAATCCTTCTCGCGTTCGTTATTCGATAAGGAGGCGACTTATTTCTAATTTGGGAGCGTGTCGGAACGGTTGCGAGGTTGGACTAGAGTTTTTCGAGCGAGCGGAGCGAGCGAACAACGATCACAATTTCCAAGCTATACATATACCTTATATTGCCTTGCATATATTTCGTGTTATTACCCAATTTTGTCAGACATTTCTGACATCACATTGCACTTTGCTATGTGGAAATAGTACTATTTAAGTGAAACTATTGATAAATTCTAAACATTTGTCAGTAGGCAATGGGATAAAGACTTCCGGCTCCTCGGGCTGGTGCGAATATTTCAATGTCCCCATGTGCCAAACCGTTATATTGTGACACACCTTTACGCGTCCCTCGCTCGCCGTTCTCGCTCGAAAACTGTAGCCTAAACTAAAACCAATCCTTCTCGCGTGCGTTATTCGATAAGGAGGCGACTTATTTCTAATTTGGGAGCGTGTCGGAACGGTTGTGAGTTTGGACTAGAGTTTTTCAAGCGAGCGGAGCGAGCGAGCAACGATCACTATTTCCAAGCTATACATGTAACTTATATTGCCTTGCATATATTTCGTGTTATTATCTAATTTTATCAGCCATTTCGGACATCACATTGCACTTTACTATGTGGAAATAGTACTATTAATGTGAAACTATTGATAAACTGAAAACTTTTGTCAGTAGGCAATAGGATAAAGCCTTCCGGATCCTCGGGCTGGTGCGAATATTTCAATGTCCCCATGTGCCTAACCGTTGGATTGTGGCACACCTTTACGCGCCCCTCGCTCGCAGTGCTTGCTCGAAAACTATAGCCTAACCTAAAACCATCCCTCTTGCGTTCGTCATTCGATGTGGAGGCGACTTATTTCAAATTTGCGAATGTGTCGGATCGGAAGTGAGATTGGACTAAATTTTTACGAGCGAGCGGAGCGAGCGAGCAACGATCACAATTTCCAAGCTATATATATACCTTATATAGCCTTGCATATATTTCGTGTTATTACCCAATTTTGTCAGACATTTCTGACACCACATTGCACTTTACTATGTGGAAATAGTACTATATATGTGTAACTATTGATAAACTGAAAACTTTTGTCAGTAGGCAATAGGATAAAGACTTCCGGATCCTCGGGCTGGTGCGAATATTTCAATGTCCCCATGTGCCAAACCGTTGGATTGTGACACACATTTACGTGTCCATCGCTCGCCGTTCTCGCTCGAAAACTGTAGCCTAACCTAAAACTAATCCTTCTCGCGTTCGTTATTCGATAAGGAGGCGACTTATTTCTAATTTGGGAGCGTGTCGGAACGGTTGCGAGGTTGGCTTAGAGTTTTTCGAGCGAGCGGAGCGAGCGAACAACGATCACAATTTCCAAGCTATACATATACCTTATATTGCCTTGCATATATGTCGTGTTATTACCTAATTTTGTCCGCGATTTCGGACCTCATGTTGCACTGTACTATGTGGAAATATTGCTATTTATGTGAAACTATTGATAAACTGAAAACTTTAGTCAGTAGGCAATAGGATAAAGATTTCCCGCTCCTCGGGCTGGTGCGAATATTCCAATGTCAACCATGTGCCAAACCGTTGGATTGTGACACACCTTTACGCGTCCCTCGCTCGCCGTGCTCGCTCGAAAACTATAGCCTAACCTAAAACCAATCTCTCTTGCGTTCGTCATTCAATGAGGAGGCGACTTATTTGAAGTTTGGGAACGTGTCGGATCGGTTGTGAGGTTGGACTAGATTTTTACGAGCGAGCGGAGCGAGCGAGCAACGATCACAATTTCCAAGCTATACATGTAACATTATATTGCCTTGCATATATTTCGTGTTATTACCTAATTTTGTCAGCCATTTCGGAAATCACATTGCATTTTACTATGTGGAAATAGTACTACTTATGTGGAACTATTGATAAACTGAAAACTTTTGTCAGTAGGCAATAGGATAAAGACTTCCGGCTCCTAGGGCTGGTGCGAATATTTCAATGTCCCCATGTGCCAAACCGTTGGATTGTGGCACACCTTTACGCGTCCCTCGCTCGAAAACTATAGCCTAACCTAAAACCAATACCTCTTGCGTTCGTCATTCGTTGTGGAGGCGACTTATTTCAAATTTGCGAACGTGTCGGATCGGATGTGAGATTGGACTAAATTTTTACGAGCGAGCAAGCAACGATCACAATTTCCAAGCTATACATATACCTTACATTGCCTTGCATATATTTCGTGTTATTACGTAATTTTGTCAGCCATTTCGGACATCACATTGCACTTTACGATGTGGAAATTTTACTATTTATGTGAAACCATTGATAAACTGTAAACTTTAGTCAGTAGGCAATAGGATAAAGCCTTCCGGATCCTCGGGCTGGTGCGAATATTTCAATGTCCCCGTGTGCCAAACCGTTGGATTCTGACACACCTTTACGCGTCCCTCGCTCGCTGTGCTTGCTCGAAAACTATAGCCCAACCTAAAACCACTCCCTCTTGCGTTCGTCATTCGATGTGGAGGCGACTTATTTCAAATTTGCGAACGTGTCGGATCGGATGTGAGATTGGACAAAATTTTTACGAGCGAGCGGAGCGAGCGAGCAACGATCACAATTTCCAAACTATACATGTACCTCATATTGCCTTGCATATATTTCGTGTTATTACGTAATTTTGTCAGACACTTCTGACATCACATTGCACTTTACTATGTGGAAATAGTACTATATATGTGAAACTATTGATAAACTG
Organism: Bombus terrestris; assembly: GCF_910591885.1. Taxonomy (NCBI): domain Eukaryota; kingdom Metazoa; phylum Arthropoda; class Insecta; order Hymenoptera; family Apidae; genus Bombus; species Bombus terrestris. Next base: position 1,207,933 of record NW_025963551.1, on the reverse strand, counting down.
AAAACTTTCGTCAGTAGGCAATAGGATAAAGACTTCCGGATCCTCGGGCTGGTGCGAATATTTCAATGTCCCCATGTGAGAGACCGTTGGATTGTGACACACCTTTACGTGTCCATCGCTCGCCGTTCTCGCTCGAAAACTGTAGCCTAACCTAAAACCAATCCTTCTCGCGTTCGTTATTCGATAAGGAGGCGACTTATTTCAAGTTTGGGAACGTGTCGGATCGGTTGTGAGGTTGGACTAAATTTTTACGAGCGAGCGAGCAACGATCACTATTTCCAAGCTATACATATACCTTACATTGCCTTGCATATATTTCGTGTTATTACGTAATTTTGTCAGCCATTTCGGACATCACATTGCACTTTACTATGTGGAAATAGTACTATTTATGTGAAACTATTGATAAACTGAAAACATTTGTCAGTAGGCAATAGGATAAAGCCTTCCGGATCCTCGGGCTGGTGCGAATATTTCAATGTCCCCGTGTACCAAACCGTTGGATTGTGACACACCTTTACGCGTCGCTCGCTCGCTGTGCTTGCTCGAAAACTACAGCCTAACCTAAAACCACTCCCTCTTGCGTTCGTCATTCGATGTGGAGGCGACTTATTTCAAATTTGCGAACGTGTCGCATCGGGTGTGAGATTGGACTAAATTTTTACGAGCGAGCGGAGCGAGCGAGCAACGATCACAATTTCCAAGCTATATATATATACCTTATATAGCCTTGCATATATTTCGTGTTATTACCCAATTTTGTCAGACATTTCTGACATCACATTGCACTTTATTATGTGGAAATAGTACTATATATGTGTAACTATTGATAAACTGAAAACTTTCGTCAGTAGGCAATAGGATAAAGACTTCCGGATCCTCGGGCTTGTGCGAATATTTCAATGTCCCCATGTGAGATACCGTTGGATTGTGACACACCTTTACGTGTCCATCGCTCGCCGTTCTCGCTCGAAAACTGTAGCCTAACTTAAAACCAATCCTTCTCGCGTTCGTTATTCCATAAGGAGGTGACTTATTTCTAATTTGGGAGCGTGTCGGAACGGTTGCGAGGTTGGACTAGAGTTTTTCGAGCGAGCGGAGCGAGCGAACAACGATCACAATTTCCAAGCTATACATATACCTCATATTGCCTTGCATATATGTCGTGTTATTACCTAATTTTGTCAGCGATTTCGGACCTCATGTTGCACTGTACTATGTGGAAATATTGCTATTTATGTGAAACTATTGATAAACTGAAAACTTTTGTCAGTAGGCAATAGGATAAAGCCTTCCGGATCCTCGAGCTGGTGCGAATATTTCAATGTCCCCATGTGCCAAACCGTTGGATTGTGACACTCCTTTACGCGTCCCTCGCTCGCTGTTCTCGCTCGAAAACTGTAGCCTATCCTAAAACCAATCCCTCTTGCGTTCGTCATTCAATGAGGAGGCGACTTATTTCTAATTTGGGAGCGTGTCGGAACGGTTGTGAGGTTGGACTAGAGTTTTTCGAGCGAGCGGAGCGAGCGAACAACGATCACAATTTCCAAGCTATACATGTAACTTATATTGCCTTGCATATATTTCGTGTTATTACCTAATTTTATCAGCCATTTCGGACATCACATTGCACTTTACTATGTGGAAATAGTACTATTTATGTGGAACTATTGATAAACTGAAAACTTTTGTCAGTAGGTAATAGGATAAAAACTTCCGGCTCCTGGGGCTGGTGCGAATATTTCAATGTCCCCATGTGCCAAACCGTAGGATTGTGGCACACCTTTACGCGTCCCTCGCTCGAAAACTATAGCCCAACATAAAACCAATCCCTCTTGCGTTCGTCATTCGATGTGGAGGCGACTTATTTCAAATTTGCGAACGTGTCGGATCGGATGTGAGATTGGACTAGATTTTTACGAGCGAGCGGAGCGAGCGAGCAACGATCACAATTTCCAAGCTATACATGTAACTTATATTGCCTTGCATATATTTCGTGTTATTACCTAATTTTGTCAGCCATTTCGGACATCACATTGCACTTTACTATGTGGAAATAGTACTATTTATGTGAAACTATTGATAAACTCAAAACTTTTGTCAGTAGGCAATTCGATAAAGCCTTCCGGATCCTCGGTCTGGTGCGAATATTTCAATGTCCCCATGTGCCAAACCGTTGGATTGTGACACACCTTTACGCGTCCCTCGCTCGAAAACTATAGCCCAACATAAAACCAATCCCTCTTGCGTTCGTCATTCGATGTGGAGGCGACTTATTTCAAATTTGCGAACGTGTCGGATCGGATGTGAGATTGGACTAGATTTTTACGAGCGAGCGGAGCGAGCGAGCAACGATCACAATTTCCAAGCTATACATGTAACTTATATTGCCTTGCATATATTTCGTGTTATTACCTAATTTTGTCAGCCATTTCGGACATCACATTGCACTTTACTATGTGGAAATAGTACTATTTATGTGAAACTATTGATAAACTCAAAACTTTTGTCAGTAGGCAATTCGATAAAGCCTTCCGGATCCTCGGTCTGGTGCGAATATTTCAATGTCCCCATGTGCCAAACCGTTGGATTGTGACACACCTTTACGCGTCCCTCGCTCGGTGTGCTCGCTCGAAAACTATAGCCTAACCTAAAACCACTCCCTCTTGCGTTCGTCATTCGATGTGGAGGCGACTTATTTCAAATTTGCGAACGTGTCGGATCGGGTGTGAGATTGGACTAAATTTTTACGAGCGAGCGGACCGAGCGAGAAACGATCACAATTTCCAAACTATACATATTCCTCATATTGCCTTGCATATATTTCGTGATATTACGTAATTTTGTCAGGCACTTCTGACATCACATTGCACTTTACTATGTGGACATAGTACTATTTAAGTGAAACTATTGATAAACTGAAAACTTTTGTCAGTAGGCAATAGGATAAAGCCTTCCGGATCATCGAGCTGGTGCGAATATTTCAATGTCCCCATGTGCCAAACCGTTGGATTGTGACACACCTTTACGCGTCCGTCGCTCGCCGTTCTCGCTCGAAAACTGTAGCCTAACATAAAACCAATCCCTCTTGCGTTCGTCATTCAATGAGGAGGCGACTTATTTCTAATTTGGGAGCGTGTCGGAACGGTTGTGAGGTTGGACTAGATTTTTACGAGCGAGCGGAGCGAGCGAGCAACGATCACAATTTCCAAGCTATACATGTAACTTATATTACCTTGCATATATTTCGTGTTATTACCTAATTTTGTCAGCCATTTCGGACATCACATTGCACTTTACTATGTGGAAATAGTACTATTAATGTGAAACTATTGATGAACTGAAAACTTTTGTCAGTAGGCAATAGGATAAAGCCTTCCGGATCCTCGAGCTGGTGCGAATATTTCAATGTCCCCATGTGCCAAACCGTTGGATTGTGACACACCTTTACGCGTCCCTCGCTCGCTGTTCTCGCTCGAAAACTGTAGCCTAACCTAAAACCAATCCCTCTTGCGTTCGTCATTCAATGAGGAGGCGACTTATTTCTAATTTGGGAGCGTGTCGGAACGGTTGTGAGGTTGGACTAGATTTTTACGAGCGAGCGGAGCGAGCGAGCAACGATCACAATTTCCAAGCTATACATGTAACTTATATTGCCTTGCATATATTTCGTGTTATTACCTAATTTTGTCAGCCATTTCGGACATCACATTGCACTTTACTATGTGGAAATAGTACTATTAATGTGAAACTATTGATAAACTGAAAACTTTTGTCAGTAGGCAATAGGATAAAGCCTTCCGGATCCTCGGGCTGGTGCGAATATTTCAATGTCCCCATGTGCCAAACCGTTGGATTGTGACACACCTTTACGCGTCCCTCGCTCGCCGTGCTCGCTCGAAAACTATAGCCTAACCTAAAACCAATCCCTCCTGCGTTCGTCATTCAATGAGGAGGCGACTTATTTCAAGTTTGGGAACGTGTCGGATCGGTTGTGAGGTTGGACTAAATTTTTACGAGCGAGCGGAGCGAGCGAGCAACGATCACAATTTCCAAGCTATACATGTAACTTATATTACCTTGCATATATTTCGTGTTATTACCTAATTTTGTCAGCCATTTCGGACATCACATTGCACTTTACTATGTGGAAATCGTACTAATAATGTGAAACTATTGATGAACTGAAAACTTTTGTCAGTAGGCAATAGGATAAAGCCTTCCGGATCCTCGAGCTGGTGCGAATATTTCAATGTCCCCATGTGCCAAACCGTTGGATTGTGACACACCTTTACGCGTCCCTCGCTCGCTGTTCTCGCTCGAAAACTGTAGCCTAACCTAAAACCAATCCCTCTTGCGTTCGTCATTCAATGAGGAGGCGACTTATTTCTAATTTGGGAGCGTGTCGGAACGGTTGTGAGGTTGGACTAGATTTTTACGAGCGAGCGGAGCGAGCGAGCAACGATCACAATTTCCAAGCTATACATGTAACTTATATTACCTTGCATATATTTCGTGTTATTACCTAATTTTGTCAGCCATTTCGGACATCACATTGCACTTTACTATGTGGAAATAGTACTAATAATGTGAAACTATTGATGAACTGAAAACTTTTGTCAGTAGGCAATAGGATAAAGCCTTCCGGATCCTCGAGCTGGTGCGAATATTTCAATGTCCCCATGTGCCAAACCGTTGGATTGTGACACACCTTTACGCGTCCCTCGCTCGCTGTTCTCGCTCGAAAACTGTAGCCTAACCTAAAACCAATCCCTCTTGCGTTCGTCATTCAATGAGGAGGCGACTTATTTCTAATTTGGGAGCGTGTCGGAACGGTTGTGAGGTTGGACTAGATTTTTACGAGCGAGCGGAGCGAGCGAGCAACGATCACAATTTCCAAGCTATACATGTAACTTATATTACCTTGCATATATTTCGTGTTATTACCTAATTTTGTCAGCCATTTCGGACATCACATTGCACTTTACTATGTGGAAATAGTACTATTAATGTGAAACTATTGATGAACTGAAAACTTTTGTCAGTAGGCAATAGGATAAAGCCTTCCGGATCCTCGAGCTGGTGCGAATATTTCAATGTCCCCATGTGCCAAACCGTTGGATTGTGACACACCTTTACGCGTCCCTCGCTCGCTGTTCTCGCTCGAAAACTGTAGCCTAACCTAAAACCAATCCCTCTTGCGTTCGTCATTCAATGAGGAGGCGACTTATTTCTAATTTGGGAGCGTGTCGGAACGGTTGTGAGGTTGGACTAGATTTTTACGAGCGAGCGGAGCGAGCGAGCAACGATCACAATTTCCAAGCTATACATGTAACTTATATTGCCTTGCATATATTTCGTGTTATTACCTAATTTTGTCAGCCATTTCGGACATCACATTGCACTTTACTATGTGGAAATAGTACTATTAATGTGAAACTATTGATAAACTGAAAACTTTTGTCAGTAGGCAATAGGATAAAGCCTTCCGGATCCTCGGGCTGGTGCGAATATTTCAATGTCCCCATGTGCCAAACCGTTGGATTGTGACACACCTTTACGCGTCCCTCGCTCGCCGTGCTCGCTCGAAAACTATAGCCTAACCTAAAACCAATCCCTCCTGCGTTCGTCATTCAATGAGGAGGCGACTTATTTCAAGTTTGGGAACGTGTCGGATCGGTTGTGAGGTTGGACTAAATTTTTACGAGCGAGCGGAGCGAGCGAGCAACGATCACAATTTCCAAGCTATACATGTAACTTATATTACCTTGCATATATTTCGTGTTATTACCTAATTTTGTCAGCCATTTCGGACATCACATTGCACTTTACTATGTGGAAATAGTACTAATAATGTGAAACTATTGATGAACTGAAAACTTTTGTCAGTAGGCAATAGGATAAAGCCTTCCGGATCCTCGAGCTGGTGCGAATATTTCAATGTCCCCATGTGCCAAACCGTTGGATTGTGACACACCTTTACGCGTCCCTCGCTCGCTGTTCTCGCTCGAAAACTGTAGCCTAACCTAAAACCAATCCCTCTTGCGTTCGTCATTCAATGAGGAGGCGACTTATTTCTAATTTGGGAGCGTGTCGGAACGGTTGTGAGGTTGGACTAGATTTTTACGAGCGAGCGGAGCGAGCGAGCAACGATCACAATTTCCAAGCTATACATGTAACTTATATTGCCTTGCATATATTTCGTGTTATTACCTAATTTTGTCAGCCATTTCGGACATCACATTGCACTTTACTATGTGGAAATAGTACTATTAATGTGAAACTATTGATAAACTGAAAACTTTTGTCAGTAGGCAATAGGATAAAGCCTTCCGGATCCTCGGGCTGGTGCGAATATTTCAATGTCCCCATGTGCCAAACCGTTGGATTGTGACACACCTTTACGCGCCCTCGCTCGCCGTGCTCGCTCGAAAACTATAGCCTAACCTAAAACCAATCCCTCCTGCGTTCGTCATTCAATGAGGAGGCGACTTATTTCAAGTTTGGGAACGTGTCGGATCGGTTGTGAGGTTGGACTAAATTTTTACGAGCGAGCGGAGCGAGCGAGCAACGATCACAATTTCCAAGCTATACATGTAACTTATATTACCTTGCATATATTTCGTGTTATTACCTAATTTTGTCAGCCATTTCGGACATCACATTGCACTTTACTATGTGGAAATCGTACTAATAATGTGAAACTATTGATGAACTGAAAACTTTTGTCAGTAGGCAATAGGATAAAGCCTTCCGGATCCTCGAGCTGGTGCGAATATTTCAATGTCCCCATGTGCCAAACCGTTGGATTGTGACACACCTTTACGCGTCCCTCGCTCGCTGTTCTCGCTCGAAAACTGTAGCCTAACCTAAAACCAATCCCTCTTGCGTTCGTCATTCAATGAGGAGGCGACTTATTTCTAATTTGGGAGCGTGTCGGAACGGTTGTGAGGTTGGACTAGATTTTTACGAGCGAGCGGAGCGAGCGAGCAACGATCACAATTTCCAAGCTATACATGTAACTTATATTGCCTTGCATATATTTCGTGTTATTACCTAATTTTGTCAGCCATTTCGGACATCACATTGCACTTTACTATGTGGAAATAGTACTATTAATGTGAAACTATTGATAAACTGAAAACTTTTGTCAGTAGGCAATAGGATAAAGCCTTCCGGATCCTCGGGCTGGTGCGAATATTTCAATGTCCCCATGTGCCAAACCGTTGCATTGTGACACACCTTTACGCGTCCCTCGCTCGCCGTGGTCGCTCGAAAACTATAGCCTAACCTAAAACCAATCCCTCTTGCGTTCGTCATTCAATGAGGAGGCGACTTATTTCTAATTTGGGAGCGTGTCGGAACGGTTGTGAGGTTGGACTAGATTTTTACGAGCGAGCGGAGCGAGCGAGCAACGATCACAATTTCCAAGCTATACATGTAACTTATATTGCCTTGCATATATTTCGTGTTATTACCTAATTTTGTCAGCCATTTCGGACATCACATTGCACTTTACTATGTGGAAATAGTACTATTAATGTGAAACTATTGATAAACTGAAAACTTTTGTCAGTAGGCAATAGGATAAAGCCTTCCGGATCCTCGGGCTGGTGCGAATATTTCAATGTCCCCATGTGCCAAACCGTTGCATTGTGACACACCTTTACGCGTCCCTCGCTCGCCGTGGTCGCTCGAAAACTATAGCCTAACCTAAAACCAATCCCTCCTGCGTTCGTCATTCAATGAGGAGGCGACATATTTCAAGTTTGGGAACGTGTCGGATCGGTTGTGAGGTTGGACTAAATTTTTACGAGCGAGCGGAGCGAGCGAGCAACGATCACAATTTCCAAGCTATACATGTAACTTATATTGCCTTGCATATATTTCGTGTTATTACCCAATTTTGTCAGACATTTCTGACATCACATTG